>NC_060138.1:389422327-390042952 GCF_021461385.2 Schistocerca piceifrons | reverse complement strand
TTTTCAAGCTAAATGATCGGAATTCAGGTACGCCTATTATGGCAATGACTAATCTTTTTACTGCCCAAACACGTTTCCGTGCAATTGTATTAATTATTTTTATACGGGTCTTATTCAATAGAACGTTATTTTCTGTAGGGCCTTTTTTACATTACCACGTAGCGATCCACAGTTCTTTGGGGGTTCTTCTCTTGCAGAAATCAGTGCAAAACACCGTACATACTTTCAGTAAGCTACACTGGTAAGTTTACTAAACACAATCTTTATGCTCTTGCTGCGAAAGATATTAACGTTTAAAGATCAGGTGATTTGCTAACTCGTCATACACAATTTCGTTGCAGGTGGCAAGCTCCATGAAAACGTAAAGAAGGATCTACCAAACATTTCTAGAGACTAACGATCATTGAAACATCAACAGCAATTCAGCAAGCAGCAGGAACGGAAACTATGTTTTGTGGAGTTCTATACTTAATCTTGGAACTGTTGTTCATTAGAAACGTGTTTCGTATTTCTGTGACTATTTCTGCAAGACAGAAACATGTGTATCACGAAAATCACGAGAAAAATTGTTGCAAGTTGTATGATAATGGAAGCATAACTTTACAGGGAATAAAATCTGAATAAAAATATCCATTGACGATGGTGGAGAAAGTGCCGAAACATGTTTGGGCAAAAAGTAGATTAGTGGTATCGATAACAGGCAGACTAAAATTTCCGTTACTCACCTTTATTCCTCGCTAAAGTGGCGCAATAAATTATGAATCTTCTGTTTGTAAAATATTATCTGATTAGGGTTGGGTTTGCATCCAATAATGCTATGTTCATTTAACTACTATATTTTTAATCTTCAGGTACGCGTTTCGAACATCAGCTCGTCATCAGAAAACCATTCAGGTAGGACTAATATACCACTGTACTGTGCTTATAATCCAAATTTCGAGACTTCAGTTACACGTGATGCTGTGTAAGACGTTGCTGACGTGTAGCTGCCGATAAATGTGATGCATTTTTGTCTTACTGCAGCTGTTTTGTAAAGGCTGTCCAGTGAAATATTATTAATGTAATATGAGTGGCGCTTTGGTAATACCATGACGTCTTAACCGCAAAGCGAAAATTTAAATTTTGTAATGACGTTTTTCAGAGGCAGCTACTAGTCACTAATTCTTTGTTAGCTTATTTAAATTACTTTAAAATTGCAACACAATTCGAGGTATGACCTCATGATCAGACAAACAATGATAACACAAAAACATTTAACATGAATATGCATTTCTGATAAACGGAAAAATATACAATAACCGTCGAGATAGAAAACCAGTACACTGACATATATGTGAATCGTGTGAAATATTGTTGTATTGGCATTTTTATCTGATGATATCACACCTCGCCTGTTTATACTTCCGCGCGTGTAGCCAAGTAAACATAAAATGGAATACTACCAATTTGTGTATGATGTTGTACTGGTATCGGTAATATTAAACTCAACATTCCTTGTACAGTCAGGGGCACAGTAGATTTTTCTACATAATGAGAAGAGTGGTGCATACATGATCATTCACATTATTTTAACTGTTCATCGTTTGTTGAATTAGTTCCTTTACACTGCCCCATTTTCTAATTTGTGTTTATTTGTTCCATGTGCAGCGTGTCGTCTGCGGCCGGAGAACCTGCTTTGGCAGTCTGAATCGCTGACTGGCCGAAACAAGCCTGATTTCGAGAAGTAACTGTAAGTCCACATAATAAACTCACTGTAGTTTCATTAATATATGAGATAGTTTTACAAGAGACCCGCCATTTACCCCACACAAAGGACTATAGCAACCTAACCTCTCAATGCTCACTCTTTAGTGAAACGTTTTCGGACTCCAGTATTTCAGCTTGATTGCTCAATAGCGTTTGAGAACCAAGTTTGTTCAGATACTCCAGTGTTTAAACGGGTCATAAAAATGGGAATTTTGACTAGTATTTAGGAATACCAGAGAAACAGCATGCATAAATAGTGATAAATGTTACAATGTGTGCTTTTACTACCCAAAACAATGTAAATAACAGTATGTCCATGATACATGCAGTTATTTTATAAAACGAAGGCTCAGAAAAACTGTACCCTCAAAGATAAAAAGAAACAGAATTTTGTATCATTGAGTACGCTTGTTTTTAAGAATGAAAGAGGCGCATAAGAGCTTCAAAGGGGGCCTTAATTACTGTTAAAATATATCTCCATTTGTTTGATTCATTACCTTCATACACGCCTCTGTGGATCAAGGGAGCGCCTTGCTCACAGTCAACGGCTCGCGCTGCTGCTTGAGGGACATACCTGCTGTGGTGGGCGACGTACTGGAGGCCTTCCTCACTCGCGGGTGCTCTCTACAGCAACTTGGATATACATCGGAACGGCATCGTTGTGTTGTTGGTACGTCGCCACAAGTATGGCGCGAAAACGCAGCAGCATACCGACGCGAAAGTTATCGAACGCGATACTTTAAATAAGAAGTAAGACTTCAAGCATAAATTGCGCGAAGCGAATTTTACAGTGAATGGCGGAACAATGTATGCAAATATGACTTCAGCCGATTTTACATGAAATAAACCTTTAGCTGAGCAGCTAAATTCGGAAAGCATGGTCTTGAGCGTAGCTCCAAGGACAAAAGTAACTGACAGAGAAGTCCTGTGCTATTTCCTGAGCAGGTATTTTCACGAGTAATTTGTTACTGATAACGGGCACTTCTTTAAGAAAAGTGGAGTCTCATGGTCTAAATTCCCCTCGCAATTTCATTAAAAAGCATACTGGACGTGTGATAGTTCGAGCTGTCTTTTTCCATACAAAAAGGGTTCCCCTTTAATGACATGATCCTACATGACGGATTCCACCCTGAACCAGGTTTTGTTTCAGTGTCCCATTGTTTTCCATTATTTCCACTGAGGTAAATTTTCTGTGACCCGGATTCGACCCCCGAGTTTTGATAGGACAGGCCTACGTAGCCGAGGTCGTTAACGTATCCGGAGGTAGCCGGTTCGAATCCTGGTGGCTGAAGGAACTTTCAACGATGGTATTTGGCCAGAAACAAGAGATGTAGTGGTTTTACAGTCCTTGATCATCAGATTTTGTACTATTGGCCTGTGTTAAATGCCAATCGCTCCGTAGTGTCTCATTTATTGAGGGCGTCTGACATGGACGGTGACATCTCCGTCGAACGGGGACGTTAAGCTGGTGACTCATTTTCGCGCCGTTCTCTAACTCATCGTAATAAATAACATGACGCTAAGCACCACGTGCGCTCAACAGCCACAAAATTGGGACACATACATTTACGACACAATGCATATACCTTCCGAATGAGAGGATCCACTGTGTGCATAGAAGGAGAACCCCGTACGAACAGGCCTAGGAAGGCCCAAGGTACCGGCCGACCGCCGTGTCAACCTCAGACTAGGGAGTCACAGGATGCGGATATTGAGAGGCTTGTGATCAGCACACCACTCTCCCGTCGTTGTCAGCTTTCGTGACGGAAGCGGCTACTTCTCAATCATGTAGCTCCTCAATTGTCCTCACAAGGACATTGCACCCCGTTTGCCAACAGAGCTCGGAAGACCTGAATGATCACCCATCCAAGTACTAGCCAAGCCCAACAGCGCTTAACTTCGGTGATCTGACGGCAGCTGGTGTTGCCACTGCACTGCCACAAGGTCACTGGAGCATGGAAGGAAAGCCTTTACGATTACGCAATGCCCTGCGAGTACCCTTTTCTTATTGTTGGAAGAAATAAAAGGGAGAAAAACCTCAAAACAACATAGAAAAGTAGTGGTTCCGGTTTCCAAAACAAGAAGTAATGCTGCTGAAAACGGTATATTGATGACATGCTACTCCAGTGGCGCCATTTAATGATTCTTAAAGAGAAGATGAAGCGGGTAGGGCCAAACCAATAACTAGTAAGGCTAAAATTTTAGAATTTAGAACCTAACTGCCACGAAACATACAACAGCTCATTTGGAATTGTTTTCTTCCAAGACGACTGCGCGGGGATGCCCTTCTGATGTATTCGAGGCTAGTTTCCAATACCGCCACAGCATTTGAAAAATCAATGTAAATTCGTCGCTCATTATTGTTTGTGCTTCGGTGGCTCAGTCGTTAAATGCCAGACTACATATCCAAAGAACTGGGCTTTGATCGCTAGCCGATCCTAGGATTTTTGTCTGTTACTTATCACTTAATTTCCTTACCCATCCCGTGGCAATATTTGTTGATATGGAAAATCCCGACCCGCACCAATTTTCTTAGTCCAATGTGTAATTGAGAAAGTTATTCCAAAGGTTGGAGGAAGGCAATGGCGTACTAGATTACGCCCAATCAACTTCTGTGGTGTTAAAACGCAACTTCCAACTGACGGTCACTTTAGCCTACATCAAAGACCCCCAAAACACATATATTTGTATTTTCGTAGGTGAGGAGCCTTCAGACGAATGCCTTACCCCTCGTTCTGAGGGCTTCTCCTTGTTTCGCGCTGTTGTAACCCACTGAGCCCCCACTCGCGCCTCTCTCCCGCGCAGCGTCACTTGCACAGTGTTTGCGGACGACTCGAAGCCCGAAGAGCAGCGCCGGTCAGCTCTCCAAATGGCTAGGGAATCCCCGCGCCTAAACAAGCCGTCGCAGGGGGAGGGGTGGGGGAGGGGGCGTGGGAAGCTGAGCAGCGCGGGCGCGGCAGAGCTCGCCGTCCCACCAAACTCGTTTCGTCCCCATGCGCTTGTCCGCCCGTCCGTCCCAGTGCCGAGTGTTTGCTCGCCGGTGCATTCCCCACCAGTCCCGCCGGTCATCGCCACCCACCCAGGGCAGGGCGCGACTTCCCGCACGTGACACCCGGCCCTCAGCTGGACGTGTTTCTGTGGTTCACGGCAGCGATTATTCACCAGTAATACCGTGTTGGCAAATGACACTGGTACGCAAGTGAGTCTTCTCCGAGCCGAAGGGGGTGGAGATTTTGGCCGCCGGGGAAGGGAAGAGAGATTCGGGCGAACTCCTATTGAAACGAATTGCGATGAGAGGAGGATGTCTGGCTTTGTGACGGATGTACACGTTGCCATCTGATCACCTCGCAGTTAGATGCCGCAGTACAACACTGTACACTGGCTGCAGGGGTTACAGACAAGATCTTCCTTGCCCGAGTCGAGGCTGAAACTCATAGGTATATTTTTTCATGCCCTTCGTATACAGTAAATGTCGCATCGTATTGTTGGCTGGGATCTCCCATGGTGCGGATCTATGGCGTTCTTCCCCATGCACATTAGCCGCTTTCCTTGCGAAAATGCGAGGGTTGTGTCGGATGTGTACTTGTAGAGTGTAGGTATTGAAATGAATGGGTGTATAATGAAGTGTGTTATTTGTGTTGTATGATGGCGATGATGATGAGAGGAGGGAGAGGGTGAAACCGGTGCCAGCACACAGCCTACTTCACTCGCATACCACGAAGAGAGCCGCGGAGCTTAGCATCTTTCCGACGGGCGAATCATCGCCAACTGGCGCAAGGACTGGTATTCACGAACTTTACACCACCACATCTGCTCCCCTTGCCAGTCAGCCTGTCAGTGAAAATCTCATCCACGGCGAAGAATCTAACCGGCTTAATCACCCCCACCTCCAGCTCCCCCTTCCACCGAGTCGAGCGCCACCACACATGCGTGCGTTAGTGACTTAGATCACGACAGGAGTATGTTATACCGTCAATGTTACACACTTTATACAAGGTCATAAACATGTGCAACAGAACATACAGCATTTAGTTAATTATACATAAGCTTCAACTGCATCAAACTAATCTTCAGGCTGAAAACCACAACATCTCGTTATCGCTTATGTCGTAATTGTAACTTATTTAAAATTTACCAACATATTATCATAATACACCAATTATTGTCTACTAAAATGTTATTTTAACGTATTTTAAAAATAGTTTATTTTGTGGTGCAATCTTAAACAATTCCCAAAAAGAAATTATTGGTTTTGATCGCTATCTTCTTATTATTTTCAAGATAGCCGGTGATGGCCCGTATCATCAAGTATTTTGGATTTTCGGCCTTAACTTTCTCACTCGTTTAGAGGCGCGATTTTAGACTCCGTAGATCTCTCTTTCGCTACGTCTTGGGACGACGGCTGCTACTATATTTTTCTGCAGTTATTTGCAATCGATTACAATGTTACGTTACACCTTCTTCACGCGCTTCCATAATACCGGGTGAACATGTGGATATAGGTAATCATCACTACACATCATATACATGTCCTTCTTACTGACCGTACTTTACTGTTTGTGGTGTCAATGGCAGCATGAATGGCGACACCGCATCAATTTTAAAGACTTTTTCAACTAAAAAAATAATAAAAGCCTCCGTAATTTGCAGAGCAACGCGAAACCCGCGAATAAAGCGACATGTACGATTATATAGTACAGAGGCTGCAGAGTGTAGCTCCAAATTTCTATAGGAATAGAATCCACAACGCTCCAATAATAGTTCATTAGTCCACCTATCATACATGTAACTACAATATTTTTTTGATGTTGCTTCCTTAATACTATGGAACAACCCCGTAACTTCGAGCTTCTTCTGTATATTGCGAATTTAATCCAAGACAGTTATTTTGAATTTTGTTGGAAGGGTCTATCATTATGTAACAGATCAATCGTTATTAACAGCCCCTTTTCTGTATGTATAAGCTGTTGTGCAGACAGCATAACAAAGGCCTATTCAGATGGATCAGAGTTCAAACTAGCCGTAGGGAGCTTTTATCTTCTCGAAGGGACGCCAGAAATCGTTTTGAGGGTAGAAAGTGTGAATTGAAGGAATCGCACTACAACTTCGAAAGTAGGTGGTAAATCCACTCTCGCAAACCAAATGCACAATCACACAGGCAATTGAGTTTTCCTACTCGGTCCAGCGCGCAGTTTCGTTGTTCCAAGTAAAGTCGAAGTCAGCGGCTTTTCGTTTGCCGACTGAAAGCGTCCCTTCTTAGTTTACGTGGGAGACACGATGACAGACATGGGAGCAAGATAAGCACTCTGCCCACAGCAGCATGTGTCGCGGGAAGGGGGCGGCTGAGTGTGGGTGGTCCCCCGGGCGCGAGAAAAGAGCGCCCCCGCAGGCGCTGGGGTGGTTCTGGCAGATACCGAGGGAGGCGAGAAACTCGTCTTCTGTAGACACGATTCTGGAGAGATTCGAGATCCATAATGCGACGCTGCCTCTGGGTACAGACCCTGCGCACCAGACTCCCCTAACACACGTTTCCCGTTTACATCGCTATGCCTGTATTTTCTGCGACTGTGCTACAACATGAAGCGACAGAAGCGAGGTGAGCATGACTACTAATCTAGAAAGTCACCCTTTCTCCTTTTTTAAGACTGTGAACAGAGAGCAAATTCTAAAATCACACACGTACCCCGCGAGTCATCGCACGGTGCATGGCGGAGGGCACCTTACCCACTGTTAGTCAATCATTTTCTTGCTACACTCGCAAAGGGGGCGCGGGAAAAACTATAGTCCACGCGGTTCCGCAAAAACCCTAATTGCTCTTGTGTTTACGGTCTTTGCGCGAAATTCTTGTTGGTGGCAGTAGGATCGTTCGCAGTAACAAATTAGCAACATGTTTACGCATTGTATTCGTTTAATAGGGCCTGCTGGGGATCCCAAACACTCGAGCAGTACTGATGAGTCGGACACGCAAATGTTCTCCACGAGGTCCCCTTTGCTAGAATTCTCCCAGCAAACCGCAGTCAACCATTCACCTTCCGTACAACCGACCTCTTTTAATTTCATGTCGCTTTGCAGCGATACGCCCGGCTATCTAATCGACTTGATTGTGTCAAGCGTCACACCCCTAATACTGCATTCGAATATTATAGGATTGTTTTCTCCCGCCGGCCGTGGTGGCCTCGCGGTTCTACGCACTGCAGTCCGGAACCGCGGGACTGCTACGGTCGCAGGTTCGAATCCTGCCTCAGGCATGGATGTGTGTGATGTCCTTAGGTTAGTTAGGTTTAAGTAGTTCTAAGTTCTAGGGGACTGATGACCTAAGATGTTAAGTCCTATAGTGCTCAGAGCCATTTGAAACATTTGTTTTTTCCTACTCATTCGCATTAACTTAGATTTTTAACATTTAAAACAAGCTGTAAGTCATCACACGAAATAGAAATTCTGACAAAATCGTCCTGCAGCCTCTTACATTCACTAAACGACGACTCTTTGCCGTACACGGTAGTATCATCAGCAAACAGTCGCAGGTTGCTCCTCATCGTATTAAAATTGATTGTAGTTTGGACAAAAAAAACACAAACAAAAGCAGTGGGGAGAGAATTAACCATGGTCTTCAAAGGGAAGGAAGATCAGCTTCCAATATAATCTTCTGTTGTGAGAGTGAGCGAGCTCATGTACGTTAGGACAGCTCTTCACATCCCCGTCCAAAAGTATTGGTTAACGTGTTTCCCAGACCGCTTAAGCTGACTATATGCTTGGTTCAAATGGCTGTGAGCACTATGGGACTTAACATCTGAGGTCATCAGTCCCCTAGAACTTAGAACTACTTAAACCTAACTATCCTAAGGACATCATTCACATCCATGCCCGAGGCAGGATTCGAACCTGCGACCGTAGCAGTCTCGCGGTTCTGGACTGAAGCGCCTAGAACCGCTCGGCCACCGTGGCCAGCGAATATATGCTTGGTTCCTCTTTAAGAGCATGCCCTTTACTATTCTGAAATGTGAGCTGTACTCCGTCTCTAATTACCTCTTGTGGACAGCTCGTTAAATCCTAATCTTCCTTTTGTGTAAAGAACGATTCAAACACAGTTGCTGACGAATGCGAATGAAACGTTGGATCATTACGTCATGTTTGTCACATACCTTGTTGCAGATGCACATAGGAAAACTGATTTGGTATCTTTAAGTTGCATAGAGTACTCAGACATCATACCACTGGTTTCCTAAGATCCTCATCATAGCAGGTGAAAATAGGGCCGAGCGAGATCACGCGATGATTACGTCACTGTACTCGTAGCAGGGTTCTAATCCCAGTCGGCGTTCTGATTCACGCTTCCTCCAATTTACCTAAATCACTTAGAAGAATGCCACCGTCCATACCTTCAGCTGTACTTGTCCGGCTCCATTTTTGATGATCACGTTGTAGACGAGAGATTAATCAAGGAAGAGTGTTATCTTCATCTCCATCTATATTCCGCAAACCACCTTACATTGTGTAGCGGCGAGTACCTCTATGTTTTCTCCCCCTACCCGTACCAGTAGCGAATGTCGCGCGGGAAGAATAATTGTCGGTACATGTTTGTCTCCGTGTACACGCGTTGGCATGTTAATTACTGGATCTGGCAATTTTACTGGTAGATGCTTGCCGGATGACCTTTCCATAGCTACCCATTGCCCCCGTTCCCCACCGAGACGAAATCTGTATACCCCTTCTGCACGCGTCAAACGTAGTCCCACGTGAAACTGTGAAAATCCTTTTCTGTATGTTTACGAAACGTGTAACTGAGGCGGGATCTGAGTACCTGCCCGCTGTTCACCCAGTCGGATGTGGGAAACTGCCTGAAACCACATCCAGGGTGATCGGCACATCGAGCTTGTTGTTAATCCGTCGGGTGGACTCGATTCGGGACCAGCACGTCTCCCAGAATCTCGGGTGCGGCATGCTACTGCGCGTGTTTATCGTTGTGGGTTGTCAATATCTAGCTATGAGCTCTAATTTCTTCAAGGACGAGGCCATTAGACATGGAGATCAACTTGGAAACGGACGAGGATCGGGCAGGAAATGGGCCGTGCCCTTTTCTAAGAAATTACTGTAGCATTCGCTTATTGGTGACTTAGCGAAACCATCGTTATGATCCGAACCTAGTCCCTCCCGAAAGCAAACCCATTGTCTTATGAGTCAGTAAATTCATGTTACTTTTTTTCTTCCAATAGAACATGCCTACCACATTGTGATATTGAGATCAAACTTAGAAATTGTCCTTGGAGCAATGATTTTTCCCAAAGTCCGTATTAGTTTTGAAAAGCATGGAAATAATGCAGTAAAGCAATTTTTTACCACACGTAATGTGAGAAAAATACCGAGGAACGTTACGAAAATAATATCCCGTTCGCGTCGCACTTGAAACACCCCGATGGGTGCTTTTGTGTGGCGTGCATGTACGGAAGCAGTACTTACCTGTCAGACACTGAAGGTGTCATCGACTGTTGCGTCTCGGGAAAGCATTTTGTGCAGCGCCATTGTTCCCGCGTCCTGTAATAGACCAGACAGTGGAAGTGCGGTTAGAGCGCGCAGTCGGCGCGCGTGACCTCAGCGGTGAGGAATCTTCAGTGAGCTGTGAGCAGAGGTGAGGCTGAGGTGGCCGCTTCTCGGAAAGGCAGATGCGCGCCGCGCGCGCCAGCGTGCGTCGCACCGGGGATTCCGCCCTGCATTCAGCATCTGGCCGGCGACAGGCAAACGCTGTCACAAGCCGCACTGTTAGGGTGTCGCAATACGGCGTTGTGCTTTGATTGCACCAAGAAATAACACAGGGAGAGAAGACAGAAAATAACGACGAACCATTCTCAGGAGTGACTTCAGTCGATCAGTTTTTTTTATTTACTCGTTTGGCATTTATAAAGGCAATCGTCACATTAAGTACTTTGAGTAATGTATTAACTGAAATATTCTTATATCTCCGTACTGAATTACAATACTCTTACAAGCGTTCTTATAATTATATACTGTTTTACAAATATTCTTTAGCAACTCTATGGCTGAGTCAGAGAATTTGTATATGTACTTTAATTCACCTTCACAGCACAATGGTCCGCTGATTGGATTTCCCTGCAATCACTTGCAGGACTGCCTGATAGGCCGCATTTGTTCATCAGTAGCTTTCGTCTACCAACATTGATAATGACACGATTCAGAGTTATCCACGATTTCCTTCCGACGTTGAACCCTTCCACCTTATTACTTTTTGCTTGGTGAGCACGCTTCCCACTGCTATTTTGACGCTAGAGTAAATCTGCTGAAACGAATTTTGGGTTCAGCCAGTCATCAGGTAAGAAAACTTAAAACCGAGTATTGTCTCGTCTATCTTAAGAATGGTGCAAATTTATCTGTTATTCCGATGACGAGGTATCATTCTCTGCGAATTTTTGTCGAAAAGTTGCAGTCGTTTTGCGATTAACACAACTTATAGATAGTAATATGTCAGCAGCTTGTCGAAATTTATTCACAGATGATCTAATGCCAAACTCTCAACTAGATAATTTTACCTCGCCTCAGAGTTTCATTCAACGTAGGTCTGGTAGCTAAAAGTCAAATACCTCCTCGTAAAATGGATTTTCAAGAATGCAAGGCACTTTTCATGGGAGACCCCGCCTATTCTTCTCCACCACGGCATTGTCCTGCTATCGGCAGATCAGTCGAAAAGCGACGAATCGATCTTGGCAGTGGTTTGATGCATCACATAACAGCATGTAGGAGGCAAGAAACTGAGCATGCGAAACGTCAAAAAAGACTCTATGCGGCTTGCTTGAGCGATGTGCGGAATGACACTATAATGGAATCAGACAAGCAAGTAATAAACGAAAAGAATGGAGTAGTATCTCGAAATATGAGGAAGATAGGAAGTACATTTCTAAACGCCTATTTAGCTTCTGAATTCAGTAAATTTACAGGAAACATTTTTTCCTCCCGGACACATATTGACGTTATAGTTTGCAGACAGACAGATACAGGTTATCAGTTGTCTTACAGTCTCCGTTACGTCTGCACATGACGTCGGCGTTTAGTAAAAACTTGGTGCTACAGTACTTAGGTTACATCCTGCAGCTTTGTATACTTTAGGTGCCAACAGTGTCAATACATCTACACTCCGTAAGCCACCTAATGGTGTGTGGCGAAGGGTACTTCTGGTACCACTATATTTGCCCCCTTCCCTGTTCCATTTACAAATGGCGCGTGGGAAGAAAGGTAGTCGATAAGCCTCCATATTACTCTTAATTCCTCGGATTTTCTCACTGTTATTTCGTGGATCGTATGCTGGAGAAAGTAATATGTTGCCAGACTCTTCCCGGAACATACCGTCTCACAGTATTAATACTAAACGTCTTAGTGATGCACAATGACTCTCTTTTAGCGTCTGCCATTGGAGCTTGTAGAGCATATCCGTAATGCTCTCGTGCAGACTAACAATCCCGTAGCAAAAAGTCGGCGCTCTTCATTGGATCAGGTTTTCTTCAGTCCGCTAGTGTTCTGGTATTTCTGCGAGGCTTTCCTGGAACCAGACACAAACCTGACCTGATACTCAGAAAGCTAGTATTTCGTTCACTTAACGACAGTGCGGATCTGTATCAAAAGTCTTCCTGAAGTCAAGCGACCAGTATCGAGCTGGGCAGCGGCGTCTACGGCGCGAGGGTCAGACCATGGACAAAATAGCGAAGTAAGTTCCACAATATCTCTATTTGCAGAAAATATTTTTCTACAGGAGACCGTTCTCCAAAAAACTTCATTACACGTGACCATAAAACATGATCAGTAATTCTACAACAGATTCTCAGCGGTACAGGTCTATAATTATCTGTGATAAATTACAGCTAGAAGGGAAGTATGTTTTTTCACGTAATCTCTGCAGAATCTTACAGGTATCTCAACCGGTCCAATTACTGGTCTCACTATTAAACAGTTTTAGTTGTTTTTTGTATTCACGATCGATTGGTTCAATATGTGCCATTTTGTGAGGTGGCTGAAAGGAGGATCCGTATTTCGCAATTTAGCGAGATCGAATTCGGTATTTCAGACTTCACTCCGTCATCTTCCGTTTCTGTGCCGGTATGGTCACTGAGAGATCGAACAGGTGAATTCTGTCCGCTTACTGGCTTACCTCTTGAAACAGCTTGCCGCTGGCAAAACACAGCAGATATTTCGGCCTGTAGAGGCTGCAGTTCAGACTGCGCGGGAAATGGGAGGGGCAGGGGGGAGGGGAGGGGGTGGCCGTGGATCTCCTGTTCGCCCCGTCATCCCTCAAAGCTCTCGCCGTGGGGAATGCGCAACGGCGTTGCCAAACTTTGCGTGCGAATTCTCCGTTAGCGACTGCGGATTTCCTACCTCAGGCTCTCGATGATGTTCTCAACCAGACGCCGCAGTTAGCTCTACAAAAATGTCAATACCACGTATACAGGGACAGAGCTAACGCTGATCCTTCTCGCAGATAAAAACTGTATACTGGATCAAGGTTGGAAACCGTATCTTTTAAGAGGAACAACGCTGAAGCAGTAAGACCAATTCTGATAATTTGCTAGTATCTCCCACTTTTCTAAACGCTGTATCACACCCTGTTACAAGCCCTGCGTTTCAGTCTGTTTAGCAAACTCAGACCAGTACACATTTCTCTGTGGAGTGGACATTTCATGGCTGCAATTATCACTCTGCGGAGAATTCAAAAGGCATTCGACACTATATTATAATCTCCGTAGTTCCAAGACAGTGTCAAATCGAAGTACACTATCTGATCACAGGCATGCGGACACATCTATGTAATTCCGAAATCACCACTATATGTCACGAGAGGCGCACACGGCGTTATAAAGTGAAGCGGGCAGTACCGTGTTGTCAGCAGAGGAGCAGTGACAGCAGAGTGGCTCGGCCAGCAGAGCTCAGTGACTTCGAACGTGGACTAGCCACTGGATGTCACCAGAGTAGCAAATCCATCAGTGGCATTTCAACCCTTCTAAACATGACGAAGTCGATGTTGTGATTGTGAAGCGGAAACACGAACGAACAACCACAGCTAAACTAAGAGCCAGCAGACCTCATATACTGACTGGAAGGGGACCGTAGAGCGCTGAGGAGGGTGGTTGTAAAAAGTCTCATGAAATCAGTTGAATGAATCACTTGTGAGCTCAAAACTGCTTCCAGCATTCCCGCTAGAACAAGAATTGTCCGTAGTCTAACAATACCACCACTTGCAAAGTAGGTCATAAATCAGATTAATAATGTTGCTCACGTAGCATATGTTCGCTTTATCGAGCAACAACAAAGCTATTGACTGTGGATGGTATCGTCAGAATGGAAATAATGAAGTCACTGTAAAAAGTCATTAATTTTGGCGCTTCTCTTGAATGGATTCCCACGTAGATTTCGTCGAAGTTGTTATGGCTGATCTTGTTGATCCTAGGGTGATTCCACATTCACTGCTAGAAGGTTCAGGTCTGTATTTTAGCAATATTTGAAGACCTAACAAATGCGTTTTTCAGGAAATTCTTAATGATCAAACAATCCCAGATCAGAACAATGGTATGGTAGAAATAATTTTTGACTTGGTGTTCACGATCCACATGTTTATTAAACTTATTGTAAATTCACATATACTTCTTCTTAATCGTCACATCATCATTTAATTTCCACTTTAGCCAAACACAAGACTTGACTGTTCTTTTACAAAGCGAAATAACAACTTAACTTCTGCAAAGTGAAACAAAGACTGCTCTGTGCGCATTCGCGCGAAAACGGTTACAAATAAGTCAAAGATTATGACAGTCTCACAGAAATGAATACACACAAGAACCATATCACTTTAATATATCGATACATTAATAAGACCAAATAAAATATGTCTGTTACTTCGCAGAAAAGTAGTGCGACATTACTGGTATCGAGAACTGGGGTTGGAGTGAAGTAATGGTCACGTAAATAAAGAACCATTACAGTAGGCAGTTAAAAATCACACATTTCTGTAGCCAATGATAATGTGAGGCTTGAGGTAGGGTAAAGAGCCACGCCACTGAGCAGCAGAATACTGGAAACGAGTAATTTGTATTGTGGAATCACGTTGTACCCTGTGGCAATCCGATGGAAGGATTTTAATTTGCCGAATGCCTGGAGAACGTCACCTGCCATCATGCGTAGTGGTAACAGTGAAATAACGAGCAGGTTGTGTTACGACATGGCGACGTTTTTCGGGATTATGATGTAGACCCGTTACTGGGCTTAAGAAAACGCTAAATGCAGAACAATATGAACCCATTGTACAGGACTGTGTACTGCGTACATTAGAGCAGCAATTCACTGTACGTTCACCATCAAACGACAACATACACAGAAAAAACACAATTTTTCTCAGTCCCGCCGGCCGAAGTGGCTGTGTGTGGTGTCCTCAGGTTAGTTAGGTTTAACTAGTTCTAAGTTCTAGGGGACTAATGACCTCAGCAGTTGAGTCCCATAGTGCTCAGAGCCATTTGAACCATTTTTTTTTCTCAGTCCCTTTATTATTTAAATGGCTCTGAGCACTATGGGACTTAACATCTGAGGTCATCAGTCCCCTAGAACTTAGAACTACTTAAACCTAACTAACCTAAGGACACCACACGCATATATGCCCGAGGCAGGATTCGAACCTGCGACAGTAGCGGTCGCGCGGTTCCAAACTGAAGCGTCTAGAACCGCTCGGCCACACCGGCTGGCAAATTTATTATTTAAAAATTACCAGTTTGAAACGCTGTCCCCTATGTTCGCTCTTCACATTCGTAAGAAACACTGCCAGTTTCACTGTGATTATATGTATACGTATATATCGTCTTACATGTCCGCTCTTTCCATTATTTCGCTTTGGCGGGAAGGGAGGGGTGTGGGACAAGGCGTGTGCGGCATTAAACCCCCCAGACTTCAAGCTGACTAATGTACAAAACCAACGTTCGTTAATCCTCCACAAGTGTGGTTCAAATGGCTCTAAGCACTATGGGACTTAACATCTGAGGTCATCAGTCCCCTAGACTTAGAACTACTTAAACCTAACTAACCTAAGGATTTCACACACATCCATGCCCGAGGCAGGATTCGAACCTGCGACCGTAGCAGCACAAGGATGCGATCGGCGTCTGGGGAACAGTGAAACTGTTAGTCTATGAGGTACGTCACTGTGTAACTGTGAATACTGGTAATTGAAGAAAACGTCACAAGCCAATATCGATAAAGAGGCATTTTACTGGATGACCGGCCTCGAAAGAGCTGTGCTGTCATCATCGGACATTACGCTTTAAAATATTACAACGTAGTTCTGTCGAAACGTATCATGCAATAAAAGGCCTTTTTAGCGATCTTGGTTTGTGAAGTTTTCTGCTGTTACCGTACAGTGCAGGCCCCGTGAACACGATCTGAAGGTCCGTGACAATGTCTGAAATTGGTAATTTTGTGGATTAAGGAGCGATCAGCACTTTAAAAATAGACTCAATCAGTTGTAAGGAGCGTGGATCGCCTCTTTCTGACAAGTGTGTGCAGTTAAAAAGAAGGATAGCATACAGTGCTCACTTTCCACAAACGTAGCGAGCAAAGTACATGTATGCCCTTTATTATTTCGGGACAACGATGCTCTTCCTCTGCGCAAGACGTAATGGGTAATTTGCTGAAGAAGTGTGTGCCAGCGTCTGAGAGAGTTCTTAGATCCGGATTTAGCTACAGCCGAATTAACAGTTCACTGGATGCAATTGCAGCTATAATTTTTTCGTGTTATGGTAAAGAAGAAGACGCCCTAGACAGTGCTCGCGCATGCTTCTTAAGTCAACGGACAAAAGTCTGTGCGTGGGTTTCCGGTGCTCTGTGTCAGTGAAACCGAGTAAGCCGTGCAGCGGCGGGGAGTATGTTTGGGGTGGGCGGCACGTCCTCCGGCGGGGTATTTCGGGTCGTACGTGCCGCGGGCCGCGTCTCGCCGCCAGATGTCCGCGGCGCGCGGGCCTACCCCAACATCTGCGCCCTTATCCCACCAGAGGACAACGGCGCTGCCGCCGGCCGCACCCTCGCCGTGGGCGTGGCTACCCCCAGGGGGTGGATACAGTGACGTGGCGCTCACAGCTATAAGCGCAGTCACGCTCGCCGCTGCGGCGCCCATTACGTCCGCGCATCTGTCACCGCCGCCTAATATAACGCTGCAGCTAGCAGATGGCTTGCGGCAGTCCCTCGAAGCGTGACGCGTCAAGTAAAATGTGATTGATGAGTCGCCTTCACAGGTTGATATCACGCGCAGAGATCTCTTCGGTGACAGGACAATTCCCGCTGACGACTGCTCGTCCATTGCTGCTCCGTGGCTACCGTTAAATGTGCTGTCGCTGTCATGTGCACAGTCTCGTTAACGTTACGGTGTTAGAGAAAGACGCTGTGTGCAGCACTCCATCGTCTTCGGTACCGCGACAAGGACGTGAAAAAAAAATGGCTCTGAGCACTATGGGACTTCTCAGGTCATCAGACCCCTAGAACTTAGAACTACTTAAACCTAATTAACCTAAGGACATCACACACATCCATGCCCGAGGCAAGATTCGAACCTGCGACCGTAGCGGTCGAGCGGTTCCAAACTGTAGCGCCTAGAACCGTTCGACCACTTCGGCCGGCCAAGGACGTGAAGCTCATATCCAGTTTAGATGTGTGCAAGTCAATGACACTGGCTAGGAGAAAACGTCCAACCCATTATGAATGAAACTGCATTGAAATTTCGATTGACTGACATTGGTTTACGCCTGTCTACACCTTACAGTCAGATGACAAAAGTCATGGGACGCCTTCTAATATCGTGTCAGCCCTCCTTTTGCCCGGAGTAGTGCAGCAACTCGACGTGGCATGGATTCAACAAGTCGTTGGAAGTCCTCTCCAGAAATAGGACCCTTGCTGTTTCTGCCGGCAGTGGTAGCCGAGGGGTTCTAGGCACTTTAATTCGGAAACGAGCGACTGCTATGGTCGCACGTTCGAATCCTGCCTCGGGCATGAATGTGTGTGATGTCTTTAGGTTAGTTAGGTTTAAGTAGTTCTATGTTCTAGGGGACTGATAATAATGGCGTGTGACGAGGGCTTCCCGTCGGGCAGACCGCTCGCCTCGTGCAAGTCTTTCAATTTGGCGCCACTTCGGCGACTTGCGCGTCGATGGGGATGAAATGATGATGATTTGGACAACACAACACCCAGTTCCTGAGAGGAGAAAATCTCCTACCCAGCAGGGAATCGAACCCGGGCTCTTAGGATTGACTAGGGGACTGATGACCTCAGATGTTAAGTCCCATAGTGCTCAGAGCCATTTTTGAACCTTGCTACTTCTACAGGCGTCCATAATTGCGAAATTGTTGGCGGTGCAGTATTTCGTGCACGAACTAACCCCTCGATTGTGTCCCATAAACCTTCGACGGGATTTATGTCGGGCGCTCGGCGAGGCGAAATTATTTACTCGAATTATCGAGAATGTTATTCAAATCAATCGCGAATATTTGTGTCCCGATGACATGGCGCGTTCTCGTCCACAAAAATTCCATCTTTGTTTCAGAACATGAATTCCACGAATGGCTGCAAATGGTCTCCAAGCGGCTGAACATAACCACTTCTAGTCAATAATAGGTTCAGTTGTACGAGAGGACACGGGCAGTTCCTTGTAAACACAACCGATATCATTATGGAGCCACCACCAGCTTGCAAAGTGCCTTATTGACAACTTGGGTCCATGCCTTTGTGGGTTCTGCACCACAATCGAACCCTATCATCAGCTCTTACCAACTCAAATCGATTGTTTGGTTGGTTGATTGATTTGGGGGAGGGGACCAAACAGCAATGTTATCGGTCCCATCGGATTAGGGAAGAAAGCCGGCCGTGCCCTTTCCAAAGGAACCATCCCGGCATTTGCCTGAAGCGATTTTGCGAAATCACGAAAAACAAATCAGGATGGCCGGGCGCGGGTTTGAACCGTCGTCCTCCCGAATGCGAGTCCAGTGCACTGACCACTGCACCACCTCGCTCACTACTGAAAATGGTACGGTTTTCCAGTCGTCTAGGGTCCAACCAATATGGTCACAAGCCCAGGAGAAGTGTTGCAGGCGATATTGTGCTGTTAGAAAAGGCATTCGAGTCGGTTATCTGCTGCCACAGCCCATTGATGCCAAATTTCGCAGTACTGTCCTAACGCATAAGTTCGTCGTGCACTCCACATTCATTTATGTGGTTATTTCACGCAGTTGTGCTTGTCTGTTAGCACTGACAACGCTACGCAAACGGCGCTGCTCTCGGTCGTCAAGTGAAGGTCATCGGCCACAGCATTGTCCGTGGTGACGAGTAATGCATGAAATTTCGTATCATCGACACATTCTTGACTCTGTGGATCACGCAATATTCAGTTCCTTAACGATTTCCAGAATAGAATACCTCATACGTCTAGCTCCAACGACTGTTTCACGTTTAGAGTGTGTCAGTTCCCATTTGGCATTCTAAGTCTGTTAATTGCCGTCGTGCAGCCATAATCACGCCGGAAACCGTTTCACATGAATCACCTGACTACAAATGACTGCTCCGTCGATGCGCTGCCCTTTTGCAACTTGTGTATGCGATACTACCGTCGTATGTATATGTGCATATCGCTGTTCAATGACTTTTGTCACCTCCGTCTACATTTCGAGTAGGTATGAAGTGGGATGAAGTCCTAAAATCAGCTATTGAGAATCCAAATATTTTTCTTTTGTAACTTTCTCGATCGCGTTTGTTGCGTTTATGACAGTTTACTAGTTTCGTCTCTTATGACTCATTGAAAATAATACGTCAAATAGTCATCTTGCGATGATCGAGGCTGATTTTAAGTGACTACAATGGACGCTAGATGACTTTTTAAAGTGTAAATTTCAAAACAATATCCCAGTTCTGATTGTTTTTTAAAATAGAACGCTCGCTCCGGTTCTACAGTACTGAATTGCATTAAATCTCTTTCACATCAAACAACAACTGCAGAGTAGCTGGCTAAGTAAGGAGTGTGGCTTTTCTCCTTCGTTCGGCGTGGGTACTCAGGAGAAGAAGAAAGGCTAAAATATAACATTATTTTGACAATACCGTAACTACAGAAAGGGCGCAAGCTCAGCTGGACGGAGATGTACAGCTCCGACATCACCTGCTCAAGCATCAGCTTTGAATTATTTAGGATAACTGCAGAAAACGTGAATTTGGACAGCCAAGCGGTTGTTTGAATCCCAGCACATCGAATGCAATGACAATGTGTTAACCAACGCGCTACCTCATTAGCTAATATTCAGAATAACAGTGCGTAGGCGAACGTTTTCGACACTATTTCCCTCAAGGATCAAACAGTAAGCATTGTCTGTTTCATACTGTAAACATTTTACCACAACGAACAATCCGCATCACGAAAGTGTCATATTTGCCGTTTGTTTAACTACTAGGTCAGTTAACGTGCAAAAAAATCTGCCACACCATTCATAAGTTGATGTTCACAACTGTTATTAGTTTCTCAGCAATAACAATTAACTTTATGAGGTGATAATGAGTGGTTACTGTATCTATGCCAAAAAAGAAAACTGACTGCCATTTTACGATTTTTGTATGAGGTTTGTGTGAAAATTAGTAAAAAGCAAACAGTTAGAAGAGCAAATAATCCTGGTTTCCAAATGTGTTATAAGTTACGTGCTTTTTGTAAATAAAATTACATAATTTTTTTCACTTTTTGTAGCAGTATGTTAAGCAGGATGACCCAGGAGAAATGTTCAATATTCAGGGGTGTGACAGTACCGATCATCCGAAGCAAAAACGTCTAGTCAACATGGGCTCTAAAACGCTTACCTTAAGAGCTATGAGCACTTGTTCATCTTCGCTCACAACTGAAAATCGCCTGCAGTATAAGAGATTTGTTTCGCAGAGTCGAAGATATATAAGTGCTCATGGCTCTTAAGGTAAGATTTTTAGAGTCCATGTCCATTGGACATTTTTTGCTTCGAATGATCGTTACTCTTACTTCCCTGAGTATTGACCATTCCTCCTGGACATCCTGTACGTTACATTTTTTACTTTTATATGACCTCGTAAAGTACTCAGCAACTGGTTCTATTGGCAGGTTTCAGGTAGGTGAAAAATTTGGTATTGCACCCTGGATGCAGATAGTGGGTAGGCGCGGGCAGCAGAGGCTGCTCTTGCGTCACCTCGCCGTGGCTGCCGGCTCTCGACCGCATAAAATTCCCTGCTCCGTGAGTCAGCTGCCACACCTCGCTAAGACCAGTACTCCAGCCAGCAGTGGGAGGGCAAGTGTTCTGCGTAGGACTGAGACCGCCGCTTCGGCCTTGGTCTGGGAGCCGCTGTCCTGTTGGAACAGTTTCATACAAGGAAAGGCCTGCCGTTGGTGGGAAACTGGTCCCCACCAAGCGCCCTCTATGATTTTGGGAGGGTAAGGTAGGCACTATTCTGCAGCCTCCATTCCAATACAAATGAAAATTACGAGCCAGCAGTTACAATGACAGGCAGTTCATGAGTCGTTGTTGAAACATCAGATAACAGTTTCCATGATGCTAGAGGGGACCGTGGAGGGAAAAAACTGTAGCGGAAGATAGAGATTGGAACACATCCAACAAATACTGGAGAACATTTGGTGTAGTTTCTTCGCTGAGGCGAATAGGTTGACACGGAAAAGAAAGTCGCGGCGAGTCGCATCAAACGAGCCTTGCTTCTATCAAAGTTGCCTTTGTTTTTACCTTTATCTCAGTACTTTCGATTTCGGCCAATTTGCATCAGTTACGTGTTTCTGTGTCCTTGTGTTGCTGTGCCCTTAAGAGTACTTAGAGCTAAATGGACGACTTTAATTTTAGTTTTGCAGCAGTAATTCAAAGACGTAGTATAGATGTACGGTTTAGCTATAGTGAACTTGTTTCTAACAAGTAAGACGACTTAGCTTGAAAAACTATCTACCGTCCTACTGAAAATTTAGCAGGTGAATAGGTTCAAATGGCCCTGAGCGCTATGGGACTTAACATCTATGGTCATCAGTCCCCTAGAACTTAGAACTACTTAAACCTAACTAACCTAAGGACATCACACAACACCCAGTCATCACGAGGCAGAGAAAATCCCTGACCCCGCCGGGAATCGAACCCGGGAACCCGGGCGCGGGTAGCGAGAACGCTACCGCACGACCACGAGCTGCGGACAGGTGAATGGATCCACGAGTCATATAAAAGCATACCTAGTGAAGCATGGAGGCGGCCATACCAAGTCCTGAGTGTTTAACAACTTTATTTATTGCAGGGAGGATTAGAGACCAATATGAGTCGGTTTCTGATATGGTTGTGGTCTTGCCTGTTAAACTGTTGGGGTCATAAATCAAGACCATATTTCGCGTTTTTTAGAGATGTATGTTGACAACAAAAGTTAGTTTCACGATACTGGTTGATTTTGGTAAACTAAATAGAGTTTCCAAAATTAAGCTACCGCTGTGTCTGAAAAGGAAAATTTACTGTCAGAGTATTAGCAGTTACGACTCAAGGCAGTCATATATGGACTTCGCAAACGAAAACTGATGTTTACCCAGCGAGCAATACAGAGAAACACGGAGCAGTGGCTACACACTGAACTCCAATTCGTGAGGACCACGGTTCAAATCCGTATCCGGACATCCAGATTCAGGTTTCCCATGACTTCCATAAATCAGTTCAGGAAAATGCCTGGATGCTTTGTTTGGAAGGACACGAGTGATTTGCTCCCCCGTCCTTGAAACAATCCGAGCATGTGCTCTATCTCTAATGACCTCGATATCGATTGGACATAAAGTTCTGATCTTCCTTCCTTCCAACGAACGTTGGAGTGAAGCATCTTGGGAATTAATCCGAGGAACAGATAAAATTGTACTGAAATGCAGGAGGATCTGCAGCGAATTGACGCATGGTGCAGCGAATGGCAATTGAATTTCAATGTAGACAAGTGTAATGTGCTGCGAATACATAGAAAGAAAGATCCCTTATCATTTAGCTACAATATAGCAGGTCAGCAACTGGAAGCAGTTAATTCCATGAATTTTCTGGGAGTACGCATTAGGAGTGATTTAAAATGGAATGATCATATAGAGTTGATCGTCGGTAAAGCAGATGCCAGACTGAGATTCATTGGAAGAATCCTATGGAAATACAATCCGAAAACAAAGGAAGTAGGTTACAGTAAGCTTGTTCGCTCATTGCTTGAATACTGCCCAGCAGTGTGGGATCCGTACCAGATAAGGTTGATAGAACAGATAGAGAAGATCCAACGGAGAGCAGCGCGCTTCGTTACAGGATCATTTAGTAATCGCGAAAGCGTTACGGAGATGATAGATAAACTCCAGTGGAAGACTCTGCAGGAGAGACGCTCAGTAGCTCGGTACGGGCTTTTGTTAAAGTTTCGAGAACATACCTTCACCGAAGAGTCAAGCAGTATATTGCTCCCTCCTACGTATATCTCGCGAAGAAACCATGAGGATAAAATCAGAGAGATTAGAGCCCACACAGAGGCATACCGAGAATCCTTCTTTCGACGAACAATACGAGACTGGAATAGAAGGGAGAACCGATAGATGTACTCAAGGTACCCTCCGCCACACACCGTCAGGTGGCTTGCGGAGTATGGATGTAGATGTAGATGTAGATAAACAAATGCAGATGGATGAGACATGTAGCCATGCGAATGGGTGGTAGGTGGACCTAGGGAGTTCTCTGCTGGATTCCAGCTGACAAGAAAATACCAAGGCCACGACCTAACGGGAAGGCGGGTAGGTGACGCTAGGAAACTTGGTAGGAGTACATGCGTATAGCTGGAAATTGTTACACATGGAAAAGGCCTTTATCGAGCAGTGTCTGTAAAATAGCTGATGATGATGATGATAATAATGAATGATGGTGTACTACTAAATAGGCTCGCTCTTTCGCGTTCCTTTGTGGTGTCTCATTCTCGTGGCTTGGACGCTGAAGTGACAGGTGTATCCCGTCAGACGTCCTCCAGACGGGTCGGTAGGGGGACTGACAGGAAGCTGAGCCGTGCCACCCCCAGTTTGGCGTGATTATTTTTTTAAGATTCCCGGCATGCGCCGTTGCGCCCTTCCCTATTGTTCCGTTCTTCCCAGAAGAGCTTTGTGCGCCTGGCCAGCCGGGGAAACGTGATATTCCTAATGATCTACACCAGAAGCCTTTGGCTCGGTACCTCACAATGGGATCTGGACCCCTCCTCCCTCCCGCGCTGCTTGCAGCCCGCGACTGCCGTTATCTAAAGAAGGGATGTATTACAGCTGGCGCCGGCGCAACAAAGGAATCAATCTGCGGCTACGGGCCGAGCCGTGCACTGCCGACCGGGACAATGCTCGCCGCACTGGAGCGATGACTGCGGAAATTTGTAACGCGTCCTCCACGCCGCCAGAAAATGGACAGCGATGCGCCGTCCCATTCTGTGGTCCGCCTATTATTCCGCGAGCAGCTTAACATTTTTGTCGTCCCGAGACGTGGCCAATATCGCCCGCACGTACGCGGCGCAGCATCGCGCCGTCTCTTCTCCCACAGGTGCTGACTCACACGCGTCTCATCTTTTTATTTGCCCAGCCAAAGACTCGCTAGTCCCTTTAATTGTCTAGTAAAGTCGTGGCGCTAGGGCTGCCACGCTCGCGGTGAATATTTTAACGCCACCGGTATGTTGCAAGAGAGTTGCGCCGGGAGGAGACTGGGAATCGCTCTATAAACAACATCGCCGCTGCCCATCGCCTCGGAGAGCCCACGCCGGTGTTTCCCGGCTGTTGCTGCATAGCGCCGTCCTGTGAATTTGCGTCATCTTCATTCAGAAATGGCCGTCGGGTGGTGCCGGAGTAACGCACGTCCTTGTACGAGGAATTTGCCGTCATAGTCTCGCAGCACCTTCTGAGAAGCGCTGTCTGTGTAGCGGTGGACGCTGTCTGGCGGAATTCGTATGACGTTGGGAGACGACTGGGGCGAAGTCTTACTGCAAGCTTGACTGGTTCACTCGCCTACAGAGTATGACTTCCCCTGTCGCACAGGACTTTGCTTCTTGGGAGAACCTGTGATCCACACACCATCGCGAGTTCAAACGTGCCACTTGATGGAAATGAATTCGAAAAACAAACTGTCGGCTTAGAGACCGGTGTATTGAGCACACGCACTTCTAACGACGTTTTAAATTTAAAATAATTCTCATTTGTCTTTCAGTCTCAGTTGTACATTTTTGATATTGCGACATGTTTCCATCACCCTGGATCATCTTCAGATTTGAAACAAAGTAAAGCAAAATATGCACCATGTAATATTTTACAATAAGTAGAAAAAACACTTGTACATACATGTCGACTTTCCCTAAGTAGTTCGGTCGGCAACCTGTCTTGTCTTTTCGGGAACTCATTTCAGAGTACTGTGTTTTGCAACTGCAATGGATGTTTTAAATGGGTATCTGTTGGAGGTGGTGTACAAGGGAGGGAGAAAGGGGAAAAAGACAGGGGAGAGAAAGTGAAAAATGGAGAGGGAGTCATTGGGAGAGGAGAGGAGGGGGAGTGATGGGGGTGTTACTTCTTTACCAAGAGGAGTTTTGCTAAAATTGTAGAAAGTATAATTGAGTAAAAATTCTTGTTAGAATATGGTAGTGTAGAACAATGGCAGGATAAAATAATAAAATTATTCAGGTATATATAATTATTTTTTCTACTCAGTGTATGATATTAGAAGGTACACATTTAGTTTCACTTTGTTTTAAATCGGAAGTTCTTCCAGCGTGTTCGAAACATGTCATATGATTAAAAATGTGAAACAGAGACTGAACAATAAATGAGAATTGTTTTAAATATCAATATAGCTGCTCTTTCTCTCGAGACGAATATGTCGGCTATACCGACGTTTTAAACTGAATTAGAATTACATTAATACCTTCAGCGGGGACAGGTGAAAATGTGTGCCTCGACCGGGACTCGAACCCGAGATCTCCTGCTTACATGGCAGACGCTTTATACATCTGAGCCTCCGAGGGCACAGAGGAGAGCGCGACTGCAGGGACTATCTCGCGCACGCCTCCCGCGAGACTCACATTCTCACCTTGTATGTCCACACACTACATTCGTAATGTCCCACCCCAACACACTCATTACTCGTGGAAGACATTCTTACCATGTCCCGTAAGAGTTCGCGTAATATGTGTGCATCCGCACAGAAGAAGAAGGTCATGGCTGGTGTTGCCAGAACTGTATCCATATAAGTTTTAAACTGATGTCGGTGTAGCAGTCAACTGACACAGTGGGCGAGAGACGAGATAGGTAGATAGATGGCTCCGCTGTTGTAATAAATGAAAACATCCATGCACAAGCGGCTTTAGGCCGAATGTCATTTTCTGCTTGCTGAGCGCGCTTTCCACCGCTAATTTGACGTTAGAGTAAATCTGCTGAAACGAATTTCGGGTTCAGCCAGTCATCAGGTAAGAGAACTTAAAACCGAGTATTGTCTCGTGTATCTTAAGAATGGTGCAAATTTATCTGTTATTCCGATGACGAGCTATCGTCCTTTGCGAATTTTTGTCGAAAAGTTGCAATCGTTTTCCGTTTAACACAACTTATAGATAGTAATATGTCAGCAGCTTGTTGAAACTTATTCACAGGTGATCTTGTGCCAAAACATCAACTAGATAATTTCACCTCGCCTCGGAGTTTCATTCAACGTAGGTCTGCTATCTAAAAGTCAAATACCTCCTCGTAAAATGGATTTTCAAGAATACAAGGTACTTCTCATGGGAGACCCCGCCTACTCTTCTCCAGCACGGCATTGTCCTGCTATCGACGTGTCCGTGTCTGTGTTTTTACTCACAGCGAATCTGTCACCTAACTTCTTGCGATAGGATCACCTGTCTAAAAACGTCACCTTAATATAAGGAAAAAAAAAACACCGTACAGAGCCCCTGTTAGAGAATCGTCCAATCTCGATTTATGATATTTTCGCATGTGAGTCGTGTTTATGAAGTTTATCTGGAAAGTCAGTGGGGGTATTCGTTTAAATGGGGGGAATATCCAGTCGCTATACTGGACGAGATCAGTGTACATTTGATCCTCTCTGTGCTCTCTAGCGGGTCCTTCAATAGGAGGTCCTGTAGGTTCGTAATGCATTTAAGTTTCTATAAATCTGTGAGCATTAAGGAGAGCATACTTCCCAGATGACGAAATGATCGTTAATAAAGTATGAGAAGTGCAGTAGAGCGTAGCTGGAAGATTTAGAGTAACGGAATAGAAAGAAACAACTTATCCCCGTGAAACATTTTTATTTTTCAATCTAGTATTCCTGAACACTAATGCACTTGGTCCAACTATGTTCCAGTGCCTTGATAGCATTACAAAATTAGATTCCTCCAGGTCTGCAAAATTCCCGTCAACTTAGGCTGCCAGATCTTCGTTTGAAGACAATATCAATCCACCGAGGAAAATTTTGAGGTTGAGGAAGAGACGGAAGTCCGTAGGTGCTAAATAAGGCGAATTAGGAGGGTATGGGAACAACTCGTATCTCAATTCATGTAGTTTTTCCGTGGCAACGACACTTGCGGTAACTCCCGATACATGTGCAACAAACATAATGTACAGTTAACGCGGATACTACCTCACCTGACCAAATATACTAGGAAAACTTCAGTAATTTACGCTTACTTGAATGCGGTGTGTCTGTTCTTTTGGGCAGTGGATCCATCTTCTTCAGTGCAGATGCACAAATACGTCCGACCTCCTGTGAGAATCTCGGAAGAGCGAATTTGGAGGATATAGGGGCTGCGGATAAGTGGCGCTTGATGGGAGTGCGAGGTGAGCTAGGACAGTCCGTGCAGTTGAGATAACGCTGTGTCCCGGGTGGCGAAATGACTAACGCACCTGCCTAGTAACCAGGAGATCCTGGGTTGGAATCCCGGTCGGCACACATTTTCTCTCGTCGCCGCATATTCAGCGTAATGTCCCGATGCAGCAGACATCAGTAATTCCTTCTCCTTCCTTTCCTTTATCCTCCGTCCACCTTCAATTTACATATACAATAATGGCCATTAAAACTGCTATACAAAGAATAAATGCAGATGAAAAACGGGTGTTCATTGGACAAATATATTATAATAGAACTGACATGTGATTACATTTTCACGCAATTTGGGTGCATAGATCTTGAGAAATCAGTACCCGGAACAACCACCTCTGGCCGTAATAACGGCCACGATACGCCTGGGCATTGAGTCAAACAGAGCTCGGATGACGTGTACAGGTACAGCTGCCCATGCAGCTTCAACACGATACCACAGTTCATCAAGAGTAGTGACTGGCGTATTGTGACGAGCCAGTTGCTCGGCCACCATTGACCAGATGTTTTCAATTGGTGAGAGATCTGGAGAATGTGCTGGCCAGGGCAACAGTCGGACATTTTCTGTATCCAGGAAGGCCCGTACAGGACCTACAACATGCGATCGTGCATTATCCTGCTGAAATGTAGGGTTTCGCAGGGATCGAATGAAGGGTACAGCCACGGGTCGTAACAGATCTGAAATGTAACGTCCACTGTTCAAAGTGCCGTCAATGCGAACAAGAGGTGACCGAGACGTGTAACCAATGGCTCCCCATATCATCACGCCGGGTGATACGCCAGTATGGCGACGACGAATACACGCTTCCAATCTGCGTTCACCGTGATGTCGCCAAACACGGATGTGACCATCATAATGCTGTAAACAGAACCTGGATTCATCCGAAAATATGACGTTTTGCCATTCGTGCAGCCAGGTTCGTCGTTGACTACACCATCGCAGGCGCTGCTGTCTGTGATGCAGCGTCAAGGGTAACCGCAGCCACGGTCTCCGAGCTGATAGTCCAAGCTGCTGCAAACGTCGTCGAACTGTTCGTGCAGATGGTTGTCCTGCAAACTTCCCCATCTGTTGGCTCAGGGATCGAGGCGTGGCTGCACGATCCTTTACAACCATGCGGATAAGATGCCTGTCATCTCGGCTGCTAGTGATACGAGGCCGTTGGGATCCAGCACAGCGTTACGTGTTACCCTCCTGAACCCACCGATTCCATATTCTGCTAACAGTCATTGGATCTCGACCAACGCGATCAGCAATGTCGCGATACGATAAACCTCAATCGCGATAGGCTACAATCCGATCTTTATCAAAGTGGGAAACGTGATGGTACACATTTGTCCTCCTTACACGAGGCATCACAACAACGTTTCACCAGGCAACGCCGGTCAACTGCTGTTTGTGTATGAGAAATCGGTTGGAAACTTTCCTCATGTTAGCACATTGTAGGTGTCGCCACCGGCGCCAACCTTGTGTGAATGCTGTGAAAAGCTAATCATTTGCATATCACAGCATCTTCTTCCTGTCGGTTAAATTTCAGGACTGTAGCAAGTCATCTTCGTGGTGTAGCAATTTTAATGGCCAGTGGTGTAATTTACACTTACTTATGACAGTGTACGGTAGTTTTACAGTTCTACACGGGAACGTCGTTGCGCTAGAGCTGACACCTAGCGGTCAGTCCCCGAAATTTTCAAGTTACTCTCGTGGTTTACAACGTACAGATCTTACTATGAGAACAGAAATTCGTGACTGGAGCTGAGCAACGAGCGACCGCTTCCTACGTTGCTTGAGCACAGCACTCTGCGTCTTCCTCTAGTCAAAAAAGCTACCACAATGTTTATTTCCGTGCCGCGGATCTCTGAAGGAGACTACGCCCCCGCGAGATGATTAGTCGCGGAACAGCAGCCCCTACCGTTAAGATCCGAATAAGAGAATCGGAGCGTGCAGTTACGTCTTCACGTCCCCTCGCGTGCTCGTTTGCCGAGCCCGTTCAAAGAGAGCGAGCAGAGGAGGGCTTTCACATACGGAAGCACACTTTGTCCCAGCGGCGAGAGGACGCCCTGCGTGCTCGTCGCGCCGAGGGCTGCCGTACGGGACGGGTCTGCAGTGGCGTGCGGTCTGGCTCTCTGCTCCGTGGTCGATACGGCGTGCCACCCCAGTCTCTGAGTCACCGCCCCGTGCCCGGAGGCTGCCAAGATGGAAGAGGCGGCCCCGGCAAGAGCAGAGGGCCGCGGCCACAACACCTCTACCGTCTTCCCTACTCCGCGAATAATTTCAAACTAGCACCACAGTGTAAGGTGGCTATCAACTGACATAAATGCGCATGGGAAAAAGAAGTATAACCCTTCGAAAACCGTCGTGAAAAATATAACAAATGTTTCAGTTGACGTTTCAAACACTCGCGGTATGGCGTTCAAGCTTTATGAAAAGAGAGTGTTCTGGGTTTTCCGCAGATACAGTTCTGCCGCGGTGCGGTTAACAGGTGCACCACAGTGTGCGCGAGTGAAATGTTGCGGCTACTGGATACCTACTCCAAGTTGAAGTAAGCGCTACAGTACGATTCTTCTAGGCAAAATATCTAAACTGCACACAGATTCACCAGGAAATTTTGGCACTGTATGGATCAAGTGGAATGTCGGTTCTACCAGTTGTGAAATGATGCTAACAATTTGACGAAGGTCGCGTAGAAGTGGGTGACGCTAATTGGGAAGAAATGCCGTACCATGACCACAGACGACAACGTCTAGGCAGTCAAGGAACAGCTATTGCAGCTTTTCCAACGACGAGGACGTTCTCACTTTTGTTCTCTAATTGTTCCGTGACCCAGCAGCGGGTTTCTATCGTCGTGGAACATTGAGCGACTGGCATAGCGTTTCGGCCGTTGGTACAGAGACTTGGGGACTATGTTGAAAAGTAGTGCAACGTATCTGTGTCACTCTGGCAAGTATTGTTGGTATTCAGTAAAAGTTACTTGGCCTGCCGTAATAATGCGTAACTTACTTGACCGCCTACCAAAAATGTGTAATTTACTTTTTGAAGTCGCTTATAAAATGGCCCCACTTAAAGTGCGTCAGAGACCTTCTGAGCTATTCGAACCGTTAATAGGACACTGGCGAAGTTGTCAATTGTGGGCACTCAGCACGGCATTCCTAATGCGCTGGAATTTCAGGAAGCTGTGGTCAGAAGAGATTACCTCTGTGAAGACGGTGGACAATAGGCGAGAGATTCACCGTTAGACGCAGGCGGCGGGCAACGGTACGTGTCGAAGTTCCTCGGCCGCCTGCATAAGCATCCTGTTCAGCCCTGGACGGTTCCACGATCTCCCTCATCTCACTAGGCGTCACAAATACTCGTCGGGACTATGATTATGAACAACAATTATATTTAATGACAACAACTGATGCAACGTTTAGAATTCTAGACTGTAGCACGAGATTTCCAGATATAGGGCACCGCAGTAGATGTTGAACCATCTGTACTTATAATTATCTGAATAGTATGACACATAGCGCTACAAACTACATAAAGATAGAATCACAAACTCATGGACAATTGATTCAACGGAGAACGTACGCAAAGTGGCCAGTATTTTCCGCCTTAGCTGTTCAAGACGAACACATATTCCGCACTATTTACTGGCACGGATCTTCAGCCTTCCATAAGGTGCGCTCTGAGTTCCCTTAGATCTCGGTGATGCTCATTGAAGACTGCTTCTTTTCAGTGTCCTCACAGAAAATAGTCGCAAGGGTTGGTGTCGTGGCTGCGAGGTGGCCAAATTTCATCACACTGAAGCGGTGAGATAGCACTCTTTCACCAAACATATCAATCACTCATAAAGTCGAGAACAACATTGACAGTGTGTGGGAGGGCTCCATCCTATATATACCACACAGCGTGTGCGTTGGAAGCCGAGTGGGATAAAGTTCAGGAGGGAACTCGTTCCGCAACATGCCCATGGCCGTCAAAGCAGGTCGTTTCATCAAAAACGAAAGGTCCAATTCATCCGTGGATTTATATAGCAGCCCAAACAGACACTTTTTCACCGTAATTGTCCCTTTCGTGACAGGTTACTCGACGTACAATAGCCCTAAACGACACACTTCGTTTATTGGTCACGCCATTAACATGGATGCACTCCTCGTCAGAGAAGCAGATGCTCCGCCTAAATCCTTCCCCTTCGGTCTGGATTATCCAAGCAGAAAAATTACGCCAGCCTTCTTTCTGCTGTTCGAGAGAGTATGGAAAACTGCGACTTTGTATGGCAATAAACGAAGGCCTGAATGAAGAATACTCTGAATAGAGCGGTGCGATAATTCAAACTCGGCTGATACTCTCCTGGTTGACTCTCCGGGACTGAGTTGCGTCGCCACACTCACAGCTCCCTCCTTTTCAAGTGATTTGAGACACACTTTTTTTTAGTAGCTTTGGTTCTAACATTCCATTATTTTCCCGTGCCGACGCAGCATAGAGGGTGTGCTTTTAGCGGGAACCTGCATTGTGTTAAAAAGTTGACGGGAACCTAACTGTGTAATAACAACACTCTTTGTTTCGGCGTGCAAATTCACTAATCTGGCCCTCTGTTGAGCAGTCAACCGTCCCTTGCCCGCCATCTTAATCAACCTGAGCTGATTCCTAGGAGGTTCTTCAGGAACCACTGCGTGTACGACGGGGTTTTACAAATATGTTGCTTTAATAGAATGACCATGAAATAAATATCTCCGGAGCCACCCTATACTTCAGCCATAATGCGTTGAACGGTTCTCACCGATTAGCGGTTTGCCGTACTGCTCGGCGTATTGCCGCCACCTCACGGTCTATGTCGCGCATATCAAGCGTTTCCGCCAATTACTAACTTCACACGCAACTGGTACTAAGAAAAAGAAACTGTCCTCGAATGACGCCCTGAAGTTTTCTCAAGATTCCGGGCTTTTCAGAAGCTCTGCTGAAACAGTACGACGCAACCTTGGCAACATTTCCAGCTCGTCCAGGTGCGTCAGCAAGGGAAACCACTCTTTCTGAACAGCTGGGCTCCTCATGGTCCGGAAATGCCGTCAGACACCTGCGTCAGGTGAAGCCAGTTGCGTAGTTGCACCATCACTGACACTATAGACTCATTAACGACGAATCGTTGCAACCGGATATAAAACCTGTGGGGTCACTGGACACAGCGATTGCACTCTAGGGATCGCAGCAAGAGCTGTAGGTATAAGCAACAGTCTTCGCTGCAGCAGGTAGAATACCCGCAGTGTAAAATGCAGTAGAGTCAGCGTATCTGACGGTCAGTTTCCATACTGTGTGTACGATTCACTTCCTAGCCTGGTCGACGCTGTACTCGTTACGTACCACGATTTTAACGCAACTAAAGTCTGCACTAACTCGTTCTATATCATACTAGTTGAGTTCGGATCGCCGGCCGGTGTGGCCGTGCGGTTCTAGGCGCTTCAGTCTGGAACCGTGTGACCGCTACGGTCGCAGGTTCGAATCCTGCCTCGGGCATGGATGTGTATGATGTTCTTGGGTTAGTTAGGTTTAAGTAGTTCTAAGTTCTAGGGGATTGATGACCTCAGAAGTTAAGTCCCATAGTGCTCAGAGCCATTTTGAGTTCGGATCCGCGTCATGAAGCCCCGAACTAAGCCTAAACATCTGGAAGCAGGTTGAAAATCACAACACGCATCATATCGCCATTCTCCTTCGTTCAAGAACTCTTCAAAGCAGTTTAAGGTAAGTGCGCTACACAAGACATAAGTCTTCCAGAGGTAAAGTTTATCAATTTTATCATAACTATTTGCGATACTAAAATCTCGTAATCAAATGGTTCAAATGGCTCTGAGCACTATGGGACTCAACTGCTGTGGTCATCAGTCCCCTAGAACTTAGAACAACTTAAACCTAACTAACCTAAGGACATCACACACACCCATGCCCGAGGCAGGATTCGAACCTGCGACCGTAGCAGCAGCGCGGCTTCGGACTGGAGCGCCTAGGACCGCACGGACAACGCGGCCGGCCGTAATCAAATGCTCATCTCTTCATGCAGCAATTGATAATGAGGTTGCACGCTTGAAACTAGCTATGTCAACATAAATGATAAATAAAGAAGTGTGACTGTGGAAGATTTGTGTCTCTCTGCTAAAAGTGAAGTGTATCTTGAAGATACGTGTATAGGTCAATTTAAAAAGTAACAGTTGTTCCATTGGATGATTACTAAAAGACGCTACGACCATTGACCACGCAGAACAATAAACGCCCTTTTGCGTATATAATGGAAACATAGTTTTTATTTCTTGAACATTTCCGGAAACATAAAACAGTTTTCGACACAGGCAAAGATGGACCCGGTTATTGCGAACATGGAGTGAAATGTGCCTGAGGTAGGCATCGTATGCGAAAGTTCTCGGTCGCTCGCCATATTGCTGTTAAAACGACTGGAAGATATGGTTCTGCCCCCTAACAACTGCTGCTGTAAGTCTGTGATAAAAATTTTCGAGAGCAGCGAACGTAAGGTAGATAGAAATTCTTTTTCAGTTCTGTCCAGTGAACGAATCAGAAGAAGAGAGTATCGTATCGAATGTTCCTACTAATGGCTTACATACTGGTTAAACAACACTTATTAGAATTTTATCATTTACCCAAAAATTTGGTCGCGTGACTCGCTTTCAAGACTTTCAGCTCCTCAACGCACGATCTGTGCCTGTGTGTGCGATTGAGAATGAGCGCGAAAGCACTTGCAACGCTTCGCCAACCTTGGCAACAGCTCGTTCACAGTTCCTTCACTTGTTTACAATTTGACTTTCTTGTTTACTTTTGTACCATTTTGAAAAAAAAAAAATATTTGCGCCACAAGCTCCATAACTGTATATTTATTCTCTAGCTGTATCAGTTATAACAACCATCTTCATAGGAGAAAATGATGCATTGATGTATACTGTTCTTCTCCTGTAAAAACCGAGAGGAATAAATGTGTAGTTGTATAGCTCATGGTGCAAATATGCTTTTTGCAAAATATTTAACAGCCAGAGACAGTCACCAAAGAAAAGTCTTTGTTCAAATGGATCTGAGCACAATCGGACTTAACATCTGAGGTCATCAGTCCCCTAGAACTTAGAACTACTTAAACCTAACTAACCTAAGGACATCACACACAGCCATGCCCGAGGCAGGATTTGAACCTGCGAGAGTAGCAGTCGCGAGGTTCCGGACTGAAGCACCTAGAACCGCTCGGCCAAAACGGCCGGCGAAAAGTCTTGAATTATTGTTTAAAACAGTTCAAGCTCAAGAATTAATGCACCAGCAGGCAGAATGGCGGCTACCGCAAGTGAAACTTGGCAATTTTTTAATATTAGTTATAAACCACAGTGAAATTAATTGCTTGATTAACGTTCTTATTACTCAATATGAAACTTGTGAAAATTGACTATCTCTTTATAGATTGATTTTAACGGATGGAACGACTGTGACAATAGAGAATATCTTCTCTAATCTTTTTGGCAAAGGTATCGACAGTTTTCTTTTTATACTTTTAGCGAGTACGATACTTCTCTTGCGATACTACTCGCGAGCAACGTGTTGATAGTTATAGTTCGATACTGTCTGCAACGACGAGTATTGAATCCAGGTGGTCAAAAGACGAAATATTAACCGCCTGCATACACAAATGATGGCTCAACGGGTCCGGTCAAAGGACTGGTCCCGCTCTGTAATAAAACGGAATGAGTGAAGTTTTCATTGATAGTGTTTGAGAAGTGCCCTCCGACATCTGCACGTAATACTGCTGAAAAATTACGGAAAAACAGGTAGATAAAAAAACGGGCATTAGCGTCGCTGTCTTCGGCGTGGAAGAACCCAGAATCGATTTCTGGTACCTCCTCATTTTTTTCTGAGGGGGTTCTGACACGGGTCCCACTCAGTCTCGTGACGACAAATGAGGAGCTGCTTGAGTAAAGAAGCTGCGGCATTATTAGGAGTCTTTCTATTGGCAATAACGGCGTGAGGAATTGGCGACTTGCTCACCATATGTCTCATGATCATAGATCGCTCCTCGTGGTGCCTTGTAGGCAGCAGTCGTTGTTTACGTTTATGTTTAAAAGAGAAATATACTTTCTGTTTAGTGTTCCTCAACAGCTTAGTTGACTCACCCTGTACGTTAGAAGGGTCTGGAAGTGTATTGGCTTGTTATGTTTCCATGACGTGATCGCCTTGAAAGTGGATATCCTACAGTGCGCTCCACGGACGGTAGGAGGACTGAACCGCATTATGGCGCGCTTGCGAGCAGAGACGCCTGGAAGTGTCACTTTCCGAGAAACTGTGCGGCGAGGCGTCGCGCTGGCCCGGCGCCAGGAGACACGGCAGGGGGCGGCGGCGGCCAATTAGCAGGCGGCACGCGGGTGACGTGTAATTGCTAACGAGGCGGCAGGGCGGGGCGTCCCGATCGCCATCAGCTGCAGCGCGAGATCGCAACTCCTGTCACAGGGTGGAGCGGGGCAGCGACCGCGCCGCGCTGACCCAGCCGCGTCCGCCTCTCACCCTAGAAGGTCGTGGTTACGCAGCTGTTCACAAGAAGCGTCCTAATGGCACAACGTTTTTTCTTCCTTGGAAGAGCAATGTTGGAACGTGCGGACACACTCGTTCTAGGAGCGTCCAGTAAATACTGCAACACTTTTTTTTTCCTTAAAGAAGATTGGTCTTATTTAGGATTCCAGTTCACCATATTATTCCCCACTGTTTTGATCACATGTGCCTATTTTTCAATCTCAGTTTAATGCGACGCCCTCACGCCGGCTTGTTTGGAGGTCCTGTATATCTGCATGGTACCACTCCACTGGCCGACATCGGAGGCGACGTCTTGCTGCATCAGTAACCTCCCCATGATCTCCATGTACTGCTTCCCGCGGAGTGCTAACAGATGGACATCGGAAGGTGCGTGAACCGGGCTGTAGGATGGATAAGAAAGAACAGTGCAATGGAGTTTTGGGAGCTCTTCTCGGGGGGCGCAGACTTGTGCGAGACCTTGCGTTGCTATGGAGAAGGATAAGTTCACTAGCATTTTTGTGGCGATGAACAGGGTGAAGTCGTTTCTTCGATTTCCTGAGGTTAGCACAATACACTTCAGAGTTGATCGTTGCACCTTAATGGAAGACAACGAACAGAATAAACCGTTCAGACTCCCAAGAGACCGTCGCCGTGATTTTACCAGCAGGGGGTGCAACTTTGTAGTTTTTCGATGGAGGAGAGATGGTATGGCGCCACTCCATGAATTGCCGTCCCGTTTCTGGTTCGAAGCAATGAACCCCTGTATAACAGCATTTGTAAAGCTGAGGTCATTTATTTCTGATTCTTTCTTTCCATATGACCATCTAATAACCTGTTGAACTAGCACGCGGTGTAAAAGATAAAACCAAAACTAGCGATTAACTATTCCTCCAGTAGCAAGAACAGCTGGTCCAAAAGCAATGCCTCAAATCATGCTGTAACACAGTGAGTGCAATGAGTAATGACGCACGTCTGGACCTTTAAAGAGAGCTGACGCTACCTTTCGCTGGAAACGATATGGCGCAATGGTTACCACACTGGATTCCCATTCGGTATTTCATATTTAGGTTTTCCGTGATTCTCCCCAATTTCTTCAGGAAAATGCCGGGATGGTTCCCTTGAAAGGGCACGACCGATTTCCTTCACCATACTTGAAACATTCCGAGCCCGTGTTTTTCCGCTAATGAGCTCGATGCCGACGGGACGTTGAACCGCAGTTTTCCTTCCTTCGCTAGGAACGCCACGGTGTCACAGTGGAATATGTTCTGAACTACTTTCTCGTCATATAGCTCACACAGAGTTCGACGTTGCGGCTGCATTACGGCGGTTGCCTTCCTTAAACGGGGGAGGAATTTATTTAAAGATTATTGGATAACTCCAAATCCGAGTGCAAAAGTTCAGCAAACATATAAGTTAGTACTTATAATTTGGCTCCGCTTGGACCACCGCATTAAGGGGCCTAATGAAAAATCACGTGGAAACTTTACTATTAACGGTGTAAAAGTCATAACGGGGGCCTAGATTTATCATCTGACTGCAACAGAATGTTGCACCCCTAACAAAATATTTGCACACAAAACGTTAATCGACGGATTAAATAATTTCAGCTTAGCGCACGATTTAAAAACTGAAAACGCGGCAAAACTATTTCGAAATAAATCAAGTACACTTCCATATTAGTTAACGTTGTAAAATAAACTATCGATAATTGATTTAGAAACATAATGTATCCTCCCAGTAGAATCAAAGGCACTGCATCTCGTAGTATTGAACTTCCTTACAGCTTTTAAAAATGTTAATGTTAACTACAATAGCCCTGGCCTGGCCGAACTATAAAGGATGAGTCCAGAATGAATTCATTGCAGCGACTGTCTGTTTCCCAGTGTCACATTCGTCTGAGTCTTGATGTCAAGCCACTTGTTGTTAGGTCACTGTGCGGCGCCTCCAACACACTCACACAATTCTCGTGGGTACTTCATTCCCCGGAACGTGAGTGCCTCGGTCGCCGTTTTCCCTTGCCGTTCTGCCGTTACCCAACAGAATTGAGTACTCAAGGAGGGAATGAAAAGACGTATGTAACTGGACCATCACAGCATCAACTTCATCAGACACAAGACCATGACAGAGTGAGGGTGATCAGCCGTGGCCTAGTTTAAGAAACCGCTGTCGAATGCGTCGTAAGTGATTTAGGGAGAGCATGGAAAGGCGAGGCGAGGGGGGCGTGACTGGGATCCGACCTTAGCTTGTTTGAAAGAGCAAGTCCCTGTATCTCAAAGAAATGTGTCACACTGTCAGAAGAGTCGAGAGGCGTGACTGACTGGAAGATGTGGCACATGTTTTGAGGGAAAATCCCAGTAAGTTATCACGTGATGATTACAATAAATAAACCGCTGAACTGCTGCAAGACACCATGTTGTGCATTTGGCAACTCGCCGTTATTTGTGTTCTTGACAGACGCGCCAGTAGCAGTAGAATTCCCCATTACATCACACATTTTCTCATAAAATGCCTACGTACGCGCCGTCAGCAGGCGATATTTCCCACTTAAGAAGACTTTTTTTCGCCCCCCCCCCCCCCCCACCTCTCTCTCTCTCTCTCTCTCTCTCTCTCTCTCTCTCTCTCTCTCTCTCTGCGCTGTCGCTTTCGCCAATGTTTGTTGGCACTTCAGCGCTAGGAATTTCGACGTACTCGGGGGCCGCCGGTTCCTTGTAGCAAAATATTTGCTCAGCCATCCCCACTCCCACGCAGCCCCCGTGCCGTCAGATCATTCCAGGGTGACGTCTCGCGGGTCACGGTTTCGGGAAGATGGCCTGTTCGCAATAAAGCATCCGCCGCCGGTCCCGTAAACAGACTCCTGGCCAGCCGCTTTTGTTTGCAGACTAAACATCAGCAGTGACATCTGCTGTCGGTGATTGCAGTCCCCGACAGCGTACCGCCTGCTGGACTGCACGCAACTAGCAGACGCCTTATTTAGCTACACGTACGCAGGGGAGGAGTCGTGCCTTCACTGTAGCCACTAGCCGCAATACTGCTCATTTTAGCTCATCGCGGAAGTGAACAGCAGAGTCCACCGTGGCAAACTGCAGCGGTTAACCTGCCGTGGCAGACCTGTTCACACAACGGAATATTCCCGCAGCTTCCACTGCGGCTTTCGAGAGAAACGCAACTGGAATCCCGATCAGGATACACTGCGCCAGAAATAACTTTTTCATCATTATCTCTTTTTCACACACAAAAATGAAATACGTTTATTTGCACTCGATTGGCACTGTTGATACATTTGTCATTAAAGCGGTCGCTGTCACTTTACCAAATCAAACAAAGAGCTTCACAATACTGTTGTGTTACACACATGCAACTATGCTATCGTGAAGATGAAATTGCGATAGTTGATAAAGTCTAATAAGGCTGCATAAAAGCTTTGAAAAAAAAAAAACGAGCAAGATGGCGCAGTTGCTAGCACACTGGATTCTCGTTCGGGAGGACGACGGTTCAAACCCGCGTCCGGCCATACTGATTTAGGTTTTCCGTGATTTCCCTAAATCGATGCCGGCCGGTGTGGTCGAGTGGTTCTAGGCGCTTCAGTCTGGAACCGCGCTACCGCTACGGTCGCAGGTTCGAATCATGCCTCGGGCATGGATGGATGTGTGTGATGTCCTTAGGTTAGTTAGGTTTAAGTAGTTCTGAGTTCTAGGAGACTGATGACCTCATATGTAGAGTCCCGTAGTGCTCAGAGCCATTTGAACCATTTGAACCTAAATCGATTCAGGCAAATGCCGGGGTGGTTCCTTTGAAAGGTTACGCCGACCTCCTCGTTCAGCCTTCGACAATCCGGTGACAACCTTTGCTTTGTTTCACAACTACGGCTAGGAAATAATGCATTAGAGTACATAGCTTAGTTGTCATGAGAAATAATTCACTTCCTTTTCCTTGTGTATTCCAATATATACCTCAATTTATTTCCTCTTAGTCTGGACTTTTAGTTTATCGGCGTAAATAATTACATTTTTAAGTATGGTAATTCTTCATTCCACAGATCGCTTGTTTTAATTTCCAAGTACAGTAAAGGATAACAAGAAACAACGGACTTCCACGCACGAAATAACTGCAATGTAGTTACAGATAAAAACTGTGACGTAACTTCAGCAACACGAGTGTTTTTCTGTTAAAATTTAACTGAAATAAATTACGGTCTCTCTATCATGCAGCTAACTCTTATCCAATCTGCTGTCGCAGCAGTAGCAAATGTTGTTTATACGACGAATAAAACGCTTCTTTTTCATGACACCGTGTCAACATTCGTGTTTTTGTAGAAATACACCCGTATATTTTTATATTTATATGCACAAATACCCAACTTCAATGCAGAATGCACTCTTATACCACCAGACGTAGCGATTACTGTTTTGTCGTGAAGACCCTATTTCACCAGCTGACCAATAAGTAGATTTAGAACTGAAATGTACTGATTGGAATGAGAGTGGCAGTGCAAGTGTGAACACACAGCAGCGTAAGAAGCTTTTGGTACGGCCGATGACTTGTTTGAATACCCGCCAAATCAGTTGCTTTTTCTGTAATCTGCTACTCCACACGGAGAGGACACGACGATCAAAGGGAGAACGAGCTCACATGTTCACCATATGGAGAGTCGTTAGGACGAATCGTAAAGCAAATGCCTGTTTCATTGCCGCCGCCATCGGATTAACACAGGCAAAGGTCAACGCGCGCAACCCACTTTTCGGGTCAGTCACATAAGCAGGAGCAGGCAGCAAGGAACGTCGTGCGTCACACACGCATATGGCCTAAACATTGTGCTGAGGGAACCATCCTCGTTTATGACCTAGGACGTGGTGTGTCGGCAGCATGAAAGCATAGGAGATGAACCGTCGCCCTAATTAGAACTATGAATTGTACAACATCCTCTGTCATGCTGCAGCTGCTGAATGATTGCATGATGTAAGCTCCATAACGTTTTATTTTCATTGGTTTGAGGTAAAGTCGATGTTAAGAGGGATGGAATGAGAAAAATAAAAACATATTTTCTGTGATTTCCATATCACGGGTTCAAAATGGTATTGCATACCTCCTTTCGTGCACTGTACAAGTATTTTTTTAAACCATAGGCGAGGCAGAATGATGGAATTTGTTGTACCCTTCAACAGAAGCCAATGCCAATCCAGGAATTTCAAATTTTCAAGAGTAGTTGCAGATGAAACACACTGGACGGGTAGAAAAGTGTCCCATTTCAACTATTTCCAACTTAGTTCTCTCGGAATCGAAGTTAATTCTAAAATTACCTAGAGCATCTCCTGTGCATAGTCTCGGAACGGCATATTTTTAGCTATATTACAGCTGTTAGAACTAAGTCCTCTGAGCATATGTCACGCACCAAATCTCAGCGCTGTAAATGCCTAGGTTTAGGCTTTTTAAGATTTGCGTAATGCATTCACAGCCGTACGGTATACGACAGAGAGTGCTTTTAATGGTATCACGTGTTGAAGTTTTCTTCAGGCCATTTCAGTAATGAAGTATAAAACAATTATTCTCTGCATTCCTCTGAGTTACATATTATTTGCCTTATTTAGATCAAGCAGGTAGCGTAAATGCAAGGTTTCATTTCTAATTTGCTTGCCTTATTTAGATCAAGCAGACCTAGCGTAAAAGTAAAGTTTCATTTCTCATTACAACAAGTGACAATACCAAACTTCAGTCAATTATTAATCACGTAACTGAGGGCCACATGTTTTAAGCCGCCTTGTGCAACTCTGTGCCCGTCCGGATTTAGCAGCAGTTCTTTGATATTCTCTTGCGAATGAAAATATATCCCTATTCGTGCTGTTCTTCTCTGTATATGGTCGGTGCCTCATCTAAGTACAAATTAGCATCCATCTCACATATAGCTGAGGTACGTTGCAGAACATACTGTATAAATGTATAACGGGCGATTAAAAAGTTTTCGTCTGAGGATGCTGTTGCAGTCTACTCGTATATGCAAGGTAGCGAGCCTCAGTTGCGGGTGCAGTAATATCGACATGCAGGCAAGGAATTGGTGTAGCATTCGTTTCTTTCCGACGCGTGTGCGGTGAATGCAGAAACGTGAACTGTGGGGACGTTATTATCAAATGCGTCCAAACAGGATCAACGCACTGTTATTCTTTTCTTGACTGCCAAAGAACAAACACCTGTAGACATTCATCGGAGAATGAAAAATGCGTATGGAGCAACATGTCAGCTGAAAACCACGATTGTGGTACGGCGCGCCAAGTTTCGTGCTGAAAACGCTCGTCCCAAAATCGCAAATGTCGCAATGCAGAAGTTACGCCAACTCAATTGGGAGACACTCGCCCTATAGTCCTGATCCCCCCCCCCCCACCCCCCCCCCCCCCCCATGCGATTATCACGCCTTCGGTCGCTCAAAAAAGGCCTTGGAAGGTCGACGATTCCTATCGAAGCATGCGCTTAGGGCTATCTTCAACCTGATGCGTCGGTCAAATGATTGCCCCAGTGCTCACGGCTATTTTGTCTGATTGTCATACTGATTCTGAAATGTACGGCCTACGAACGGAAGCTTTTTGATCGCCCTTTATATTATAAGCAATGCATTCCGTAAACGAAATACATTTTCCGAGTATCCCCATAACGAATAAAACACTACATCTGTTTAACTACAGCTGATACTATGCGATCTTTCCGTTATGTAAACACACGCACTCTTATTCCTAGAAATCTGTTTGAAATGCTTCCATCACTGGTCTTTAATGGCGTAATTAAAGGCGACTGCGGCTTGAATTTTTGTACGTCGTGAGCTCTTTGGTAACCTTTACACTAAGTCGATACTTCACATCTACATCTGTGCTCCGCGTCCTAATTTACCGCCAGCCGCTGTGGCCGAGCGGTTCTAGGGGCTTCAGTCCGGAACCACGCGGCTGGTACGGTTGCAGGTTCGAATCGTGCCTCGGGCATGGATGTGTGTGATGTCCTTAGGTTAGTTAGGTTTATACAGTTCTAAGTCTAGGGGACTGATGACCTCAGATGTTAAGTCCCATAGTGCTTAGGGCCATTTGAACCATTTGAACCTAATTTACCGTAATAGTTCCAGAACGATGAGTGAGCTCGAATCTCTCCACTTTTCACTTTCAGGGCAATTTTCGCGAGATATATTTAATGGGAAAAACATGTGGGTTTTCGGACGGAATCCTTTCGGAACATTAACGACAGCGTGATGCACAACACTTCTCTTTTGGCATCTGCCGTTAGACTCGATGAGTATCTCTTCAATGCTTTCGTGTTTACTACGCGAATCCGCGACTGAATGCGCTGCTCTTCGTTGAATCATCTCTGTTTCCTTTATCGTTCCTACCTGGTAGAGTCCCAGACGTCAGAAGCAATACTCATGCAGCACTTGAATGAGGATTTTGAAAGCCACCTTTTCCGTGAGTTTTCCTTGAGTGGACCACGACTCTTGCGGATTCTTCCGATGAATGTCAAGTCTGATCTGCCATTCTTACGATCAATTTTATGTGATCGTTCCCTTCAAATCGATCCGTACGCACGGTCTTCAGTCCGAAAACTGGTCTGATGCAGTACTGCATGTTACTCTATCCTGTGGCAACCCCCAATCTACCCCAAGCTTCTATCAGTAAGGAATTCGTATTAGTATTTTGCAACCATGGCTTATTAAATTGATACTTCGGTAATATTCACGGCTGTCAGCAGCTGCTTTCTTTGAAATTCGAAATATTATATTCCTCTTCAAGTACGTGGGTATTTCGTTTGTCTTACACATCTTGCACACCAGATGGAAGAGTTTTGTCATGGCTGGCTCTCCCAAGGCTATCAGTAGTTCTAACGGAATGTCGTCTACTCCAGGGACCTTGTTTCGGCGTAGCTCTTTCAGTCCTCTGTCAAATTCTTCTCGCATTATTACATCTCCCACTTAATCTTCATCTACATCCTTTTTCGTTTCTATAATACGAGTATTGTCGTTAAGTACATGTCCCTCATTCACACCCTTCTTCTACCTTTCAACTTTCCCTTCTTTCCTTAGGAGTGGTTTACCATCTGACCCACTGATATTTGTACAGCTGCTTCTATTTTCTCCAAAGGTCTCTTTACTTCTCCTGTAGGCGATATCTAGCGCCATTTTGCACTTCTCGTCAATCTCATTTTTTAGACGTCTGTACTCCCTTTCGCCTGCTCCAAGATATTTAATGGATTTGACTGTTTCCAGTGATTATTCTACGATCACGTTCCCAGACAGTAGCGGTTCTTTGTACCAATTACCTCATTGGGCACTACGAAAAGTTCTCTGATACATAATTGTAAGGTCTACAAAATGTCTGAGATTGCCCCTTATTCAAATCGCTTAGCCAGTAACATTCGACACGTACTGAGGAACAGCCGCCACAAATATAGCCGCATGTACCACCTGCCAACAGCGTAGCGATTAAGCAAGCAGTGTTTGCAAATCTGATCACGCGGAGTGTAGCAGGCAGCGTGAGACAGTGCAGGCACAGCTGAGCGCTGCAGCCGCCGCCGCCCCCGCCGCCCCCGCGTGCCTGGGACACAGGCGTGCAGCGACTGCCTGTGACCAGCAGAGACGCGCTGCGCCGTGCTGTACTGTGGCGAGGCGCTGCCCAGAGGTCACGGCCGGCCGTGGGAACCCGCCGCCTCGCCCCCGCACGCACGCACACACACACGCGCGCACACACACACACACACACACACACACACACACACACACACACACACACACAGACTGCTGTCCCCGCCGTTCCTAACCTGCACACCGCCCCACAGGTGGACTTGGCTCTGGTCATGCAGCCCACCACATGCGACCATCGACAACACCGCTGGCCAATGAAAATGCGGCACAGATGAAATGATCAACATAATTCCATAAGCGTGTCACACGAGACTAATTGTGATACACGTGGACTATTTACGTGTAACACTATTACAGCTACAATAATAGCTAAAAAATCCACGTATATACTCTGCAAACTCCTGTGAGGTGACTTCCGATTGTACCACGTATTACGGTTCATTCCCGTTCTATTCTCGTATGGAGCGTGGGAAGAATGAATACGCCTCTTAGTCTGATGTTGTCCTCGCGTTTCCCTAATCGAGTGATAAATTGGGGGGGGGGGTTGTAGTACATTCCTGTGTTCATTATTCTACATTGATTTCTTGAAATCTTGTAAACACGACTTTCCAGAGGTATCTGGCGCTTGCCAGCTCAGGCTATTCAACGTCTCCATACCACTCTCCTCTCAAACCAACAAACATGTGACAATTCGTACAGCCCTTATCTGTATACGTTCAATACATGCAAGTCTTATTTGGTACGGGTCAGACCAGATTTTTGTAAGCAACCGTCAATCTAGACTTTCATTTGGCCGGCCGCTGTGGTCGACCGGTCCTAGGCGCTTCAGTCTGGAACCGCGCTGCTGCTACGGTCGCAGGTTCGAATCCTGCCTCGGGCATGGATGTGTGTGATGTCGTTAGGTTTAAGTAGTTCTATGGGACTGATGACCTCAGATGTTAAGTCCCATAGTGCTTAGAGCCATTTGAACTATTTGAACTTTCATTTCCCAATATCCTACCAATGAGTAGAAGTCTGCTGACTGCTTTACCTATTGTATTGTATTGTATTGAACTGGGGATCTAGAAACGACGGAGAGGCTTAGTCCCCGTCGTAGCCCCACAGTGGGACACAACCCCACAACAGGCTACAGCAGTCCGCTCACCGCAACGCCGCGCCACACCAAACCCAGGGTTATTGTGCGGTTCGGCCCCCAGTGGAACCTCTGGGAATGTCTCACGCCAGACGAGTGTAACCCCCAATGTTTGCGTGGTATATAGACTAATGATGGCGTACGCGTACGTGGAGAAAGTGTTTGTAGAGCAATCGCCGACATAGTGTAACTGAGGCCGAATAAGGGGAACCAGCCCGCATTCGCCGAGGCAGATGGAAAACCGCCTTAAAAACCATCCACAGACTGGCCGGCACACCGGACCTCGACACTAATCCACCGGGCGGATTCGTGCCGGGGACATTTACATTTGTTTTTCATGAAGTGCACATTCATACGTTACTGAAAATTTAAAGAAAGACTTAAATCTTATTACGATCTGACTAAGTATATGTACAACCTTTTTTCCAGACATTTATTCGTTATAGATAACTGCATCATCTGCGAGAAGTCTGAGATTACCATTGATATTCTCTCTCGGATCATTAATGGACACGTGAGATGCAGCGGCCCAAAACCTCTTCTGTGATGCCATTCAGCTCTGCAGTAAGAATTTTTATGTCAAGGCATCGAATTACAGATGCAGGGAGTACGAATTTGAGAAATTGTCTCCAACGCAGTATTTGTGCACAGGTCACTTCCACTTCTTTCAGTTCTGCTGTGATCGAAGTTGTGCATCAGCGACTACATTTTTCGTGAAAAAGTGTGCGAATTATATCTCCGTCGTAAGGCCCTCGTATTATACGTGGGGCTTTACAGCAATATGTAGTTTCAGACCGTGGTACAAGAAAATGGTTCAAATGGCTCTGAGCACTATGGGACTCAACTACTGTGGTCATTAGTCCCCTAGAACTTAGAACTACTTAAACCTAACTAACCTAAGGACATCACACACATCCATGCCCGAGGCAGGATTCGAACCTGCGACCGTAGCAGTCGCACGGTTCCTGACTGCGCGCCTAGAACCGCGAGACCACCGCGGCCGGCGTGGTACAAGAAAGTCGGCTTCCCTATCATTTCGTCTACGTTCATTACCCAAGTTTTCCCTCAAAGAGCTTGCTCGAAAATACGTGACTGCTGTATCAAAATGTATCTGCTACCCCAAAGTCAAAGTGGTGCATTTAGTATATGTACTCCACTAATAATTTTTGGGAACATTTCTCGTGGAGAAATGTCAAAAGACACTATTGCGACTAGCCTAAATATGGAAATTTTGCGAGGTAACTCTAACATAATCTTAAATAATAATTAAATTTCATAGCAAGGTGGGTACATTGGTCTTTCATAGGAAGTGTAGGTTGTTGAGACTTGGTTAAAAAAACAGTTTAGAACTATTTGGCTGGTGGTTTCGCTATAAATTTGACTTTCATAAACACCTATTTTTCTCAAAACTTTGTTTATGCTCTTTGGGCCCTTACAGTTCTCAGCGCTAATTTATTCTTTGGTGCCCTAGGATGTGTTCTGTCAACCCATTCCTTATCCCTCCCAGTTCGGTTCAGCATCTTTTCATTATACACTCGGTCTTCATGTAGTCTTCACGACTACCTGCAACACCAAAGTTTAAAAGTTTTTATTCCTCTCTTGTAATAGTCATCGTCCGAGTTAAAAGATGAGCATAATCTTCGCAACACGACAGCACAATTTCAGCCTTCTTCAAAAATTTACCGCTGAAGAGTGAAAAGGAAAACAGTGCTGCTACAATTTATCTAATCCACCCTTAGTGCGTCGCACGTGTGTTAATGCTTATGCTTGTTCTCAAAGTCCGTCTTGCAGACAATGGATGGAGAGGTTCGTCTCGGATGGGTGACCTACCATAGCTTCCATCATGAGGAGATATTAGTATGGATAGCTCTGCCTCCAGATAACCATGCGGCAGGACGGCACTATCCCCAATGTAAAAGCATAGTTTCCGAGTCTTCGGGTCCGTCAACGCCTATTCCCTCGGGCCGAACACCCCGCATCGCGTGCAGGAGAGGCTATTTATAGCGGAGTCCCGTGCAGAAGGCAGGGGTGAGCCCCGTTTGGGACTGCCGCCTCCAGCCTCCAGTTTTTGCCCGCTGGCGGCGGGCGTGGCTCGCATCAATCACGCATCCGTCTCCAGCGGCGGCTCCAGACCAAAGACTTCCGGTGCGCCGGCCTTGGCGACGGACAGGACCCTACTGTCGCTGAGAAGGACCTTCCGTGTCTGCAGATGGCGTCCAGCCGTAGTGAGACCGCTGCCTCGTCAGCAGGATCCCGTACAGCTCGTTGTTCCTTGCCGCCACCGAAAACCGGTTCCACGTAATCTGTTAACACCGTGACACTGCATGCCGGCTGCCACTTTCGGGCCATTAATTAACTCCCGAGACATATAGTTCTGGATAGACATCTCTTAGGAACCCTGTCCTTTGTTAACGTCCTCATATTGTACTCTTCCGTGAGTCTGTAATCAGTTTTCGTCTCACAGTCACTTTGCTCTGTTTTCAAATGATGGAGATAAACTTTCGCTGCCTGAGCTAGTGTAGACAGAAAACTATGTTCCGTATGGATACCTAACTTTATAGGAACGATGATCAGACTGGGCGCTGCAGTATTTGCGTTGGTAGTTTGTGTCATTACTTGCCGTTGGGTGCCGATATCGATACCGCCACGTAGTATTGAAACGCAAGCATCAGTGAGCATTTCAGTTGCACACATACAACATGGGTCTGGACAAAGTGAGCAGGGCATTACTCTTAAAGCCATTTTATCAAAAAACGGCAATAGTACCGCTGCACTTTGCGAGCATCGACGCATTAAAGGAATACGGAGAGGTGTTCTTTTCGCACCGTGGTTGAAGAACATCATTCGAAAGTCCGAATTAAATGGCGATTTGGGGATTGCTCTCGAGGCAGGCCGACGGCCGACTGCGCCACAAATTGTCGGAGAAGTTACTGTTGCCATGGCTGAGAATTCTGAAAGCAGTGTGCGATTTTCCAGCAGTGCACGAACAGTGTCACGACAGCTGAACATTACGTGGTCCACCGCTCGAAAAGTGCTGCGAACAATCTTTAGTACGGTTCGAGACTGTCGTGGATGTACCCGGTCATCACAGTGAGCAACGATGGTAACCAGGAACGTAATCGCACGCAATTAACAAATGTTACCCTCTCATGTGGAAATTCAGATACGTTTCTTTCAATGGTTTATTCGTTATTTCTCTTCCGCATATCTTTACTTGTTTTTTCGTGGAGGCCGTCTCAGGTAGCAGAAGCTTAAAACGACTAACCTGTATTTCCTTTCTCCTTTACACTTGTCTCTAGCAGCTCCTGTATTTTGTGTGCAACTAGGAAGACGACTGCATGGTTCGTTCTAAGCGGAGAGGGGGAAGAGACAATACTTTGCGGTGTCCCTCCCTGTCCCACGTCACACTCACCAGTCGCTGGCTACGCTGGCCATTATTTCTGCTTCTCATTCTCCCTAAAAACTCTTGAACGCTCGGAAAATTATCACTCTCACTTCTTGACGCACTACTTCTATTTGCTTTAGGCCACCCATAGTGAACCCTACAGTAGCTAAGTACCCTCATCATAACTGAATTAACATTAGAATTTCCCCGTGCGCCTCGAAGCCCACGCCACGAGAGACGTAGTAGAATGAGACTATTAGTACCAGTGTCAAATAGTATACTTGCCACCGCCACTGCCACCGCGCATCAACGCACCACTCACCTTCGTACGGGCTCAACACCACAAATGCCCGTTTAAATCCACCACATTAATTTCAGCTTCGACTACCAGTGCTTCATAAGGCCATATGTAGAGATTTTACCTGATTAGCTACGAAATGCACCGCGCTGCGCTTTGGCGACCACTAAAAAGGTATGAATGAACGACACTTAACACCAAAGGATGACTGACCGAATGGAATAGATCGGGGAGACGGGGTCAGCGCAGGCAAGCTATAGCTGACGTAATCGTTTTAGGAACACGGCCTACAAGTCATCATGTGATTGTTGATGCGCAACAACATTTCATTATTTAAAGACATGCCATATAATCTTCCAAAAAGTGCTATTCAAGACGTTCGCCAGTACTGTGACGTTTGAGGAGTTGTGATGGGAGCATTACTGCGTAACCTGGAAGGTTTGTAGTTATAAACCGGCCCACAAGGCCCACAGAATATGACAAAGCAGCGAACGATCGACAAGGTTGTAAGTAGCCATTGTATCCGGTTTCTTCAAAAGTTCTAAGTGCGTACTAACCTATTTACATGCAAGGTATACAGTTCCGGAAAGCTCCACACGTTCGTTCGTCTGTTTCTGCGTTCTACATTGACTGGTGTTCCGATACGAAGGAGAAAGTGAATATAAGTTGGGGGGCTTTCACGGTCCGAGTGAGCTTCCGTAAGATCCTTCTGGACTGGTATTTTTGTACTCCCCTCTTACATCGATCAACTGAAGTACTTCTTCAGTTATCCAATATTCCTTCGCAATTACTTCCTTGTGCCTGTTTTTGTCCAACTTTTGTGATTGCCCTTTTTAGAGATGTCGATTCCTCTTCAACTGAATTGCTTACTTCGGTACTCATTATTCCAAAATTTGTTTCCCTAGAGAACATCAGACAAATCTCATCATTCCATACTACTTCAGTACCCCACTTTTTACACATTAATTCTTCGAGGTGCGTCTCTTAAACTTCAGCCTTGTCTCCATTATTATAAATTCTGATTCGAATCTATATCTGCTGCTGGGTACACCTTGCAATCGAATATCTGATTTCGGAATATATGTCTTTCCTTCACACAAACGAGCTGGAATCTTCCACATCTCCACGCCTTTCCCAAGTATATCTCCTCCTCTCATTTTTAAACAGGCTATTCGTTATTACTAGTGAAATTTCATACAGAACACTGTCTTTCTCCTCTCTCACACCAACCAGCAAGCCCAAATGCTCCCGCAATTCTTTCCTCTCTTCCTTCTCCAACTACTGCGTTCCAATTCCCCATGATTATTATCATCTTCTTTTAAATATTGAATTAGCCTTTCAATAGCCTGACATAGTTTCTCTATCTCTTTATCTTCTGCTTGTGACGTCGGCATGTATAGCTGAACTATTGCTGTTGGGCCTGGTTTGCTGTGAATTCTGATTAGAAAACCCCTGTCACTAAACTATTCGCAATAATTCCCTCTGTGCCCTGCTTTCCTATACATACCGAATCAACTTCCATTATACCATTTTCTGTTACTGTTGATGTTACCCTGTATTCGCCTGACCAGGAATCCTCATCTTCCTTCGATTTCACTTCGCTGACCCCCACTATATTTATACTGAGGCATTGCATTTCCATGTATTGCAACTGATTTCAACACGTGAATGAACGCCACTTGCAGTAGTGACCTATACTTCGCTACATCAATTTACGACACGATCTACAAATCAAAAGAATTTAATGGAAAAGGTAAATTATTGAGTAAACTACACCAGGCTACTACACTCCCGGAATGTAAACTGGTCAGTCGACAGGCAGTTTGCGCGCAAAATAGAATACGCAGTAAATTTATAGCCAACGAGTCTTACTGATTGTAGAGTGATTCCTGCTTTACTGACTGCAGAGTAATTCCTCCTCTACACTTATTAGGTTCCATTCTGTTCATATCACAGTTAAGGGACATAAAATGACTTCCCTGAATACAGCAGACTGTGTGGTCGCTTCGATAGATACACCATAACGATAGTTTTCGCTGTTTGACACATTCGTATCCTGACGGACAAACATAAAGGTGATGGAGCAAGATTGATGTACAACTGTTTGGGGTTGTAGAAAAATATCCACTACCAGTCACAATAAAAGGTTGTTTATTCGTCACACGACCGGTTTCGGGCTTGCGCCCATCTTCAGGTGTTTATACATTCATGTAGATGTTGGTACTGCTGCAGATCAAAAAAGTTGAAGCACCATTATTACAGTTATGCTGTGGTGATAGTTTTGTCACTTAGTTACACACTTATGGTCATTTTCACGTCCATATATCAGATATAGCTCCATATTACACTATTATGATGTGCACACTATGTTTACATGTGTTGATCTCCAACAGTACAAACATGTACATGGTTCAAATGGCTCTGAGCACTATGGGACTTAACATCCGTGGTCATTAGTCCCCTAGAACTTAGAACTACTTAAACCTAACTAACCTAAGGACATCACACACATCCATGCCCGAGGCAGGATTCGAACCTGCGACCGGAGCGGTCACGCGGTTCCAGACTGAAGCGCCTAGACCGCACGGCCACACCGGCCGGCAAACATGTACATGAATGTATAAACATCTGAAGATGAGCGCAAGCCCGAAACCGGTCGTGGGACGAATAAACAACCTTTTATTGTGACTGGTAGCGGATATTTTTCTACAACCCCATAAAGGAACAGTCACGGAGTTCGACAGCATCCACTATGGATAAAATTCATACAACAACTGTAGCTGAGGAACTGAGCGTTGTCGCAGAGAGCGTGAGCAGTTGGCCAGAGGGTAAACGATTTTGGAGATGAAGCGACTGCAGTTATACGGTAGCGATCAAACGCACTGAGATTCCGTGTCCTGTCCACCGCGTGAACGTCGCACAGACGGCTAGTGCAGGTCCTGCAGACGTCATAGTCACGTGCTGCACCGAAATATTCCAGCCACCGAGGCGACAGGATCGCTATCTCGCTGGCGCGGCGGGTACTTCCAATTCAATTGCTCATCAGTGAACGCCACACAGAGAAGAGCCGGCTAATGTATAGCGGCGACTGTGCGGCAGCTATCAAAACAAGTGGACGGCGTTACTTTTCTTTCCGCGTGCCCCGCTCGCCGGCGTCTGCGGACGGCGGCGCGCCGCTCTTATGGTCGAGATAATGGAGCCCGACATGACATACGCGCATGCATAAACATGAGCTATTAGCGCGGCCAACACTGGCTCGCGAGCACCACGTGTGCGGCGGAGCGCTCACCCGTTCTCCTTGAACCAATGCCGGTCGCCGCATCGGAAGGACCGCGTAAAAATAGACTCACTGGCCGCGCCGCTACCGGCGTCGTCTCCCGGTTATGCAGCCGCTGTCCACTCCACTTCGCCACCGCCACTACACAGAGCTGGGTCCCCAGCCAAGAATGGTCTGGTACTCGCGGCTCTCCAGGAAACTGCAAGATTGGAACTGGTTCTTCGGGGAATGAGGTCATGGGGGGAGGGGGGGGGGGGGCATTTTGTGGCACTAACACAGCAATTAATTACTTACGGAAGTGAGTCACGTTCCTGCCCGGCGTTGCAGTTGAGCCGTATATTTCTGGTCTCAGGTAGGTAAGCAGCCCGAAGTTGGCTAATTTTGCAGGCCTTTATATATGGTTCAGGCAGGCAGTTTCACATATCATTGTTTGTTTAAATAAATACGTTTTGTAATGGAGACATAAACCTCCTAATACCATACTAACAACGTGAATAACTGATTATATACGAGACGGTCAAAGAGTTTCGGTTAGAGAGCGTTTCTGTAGTGCATGTACTACAAAGTGCGACTCCGGTTCGCGTAAATAAGCACCGACACGTAGGCAAAAGATTGGTGTGGTATTTGAGTCTTTCCGACATGTGTGCGGTAAATGCGGAAACGTGAATTATGGCGATGTTATTAACAAAGTGTGTATGGAGTGTAGCCATGTATGGAAGTGAAACATGGGCGATAAATAGTTTAGACAAGAAGAGAATAGAAACTTTCGAAATGTGGTGCTACAGAAGAATGCTGAAGATTAGATGGGTAGATCACATAACTAATGAGGAGGTATTGAATAGAATTGGGGAGAAGAGGAGTTCGTAGCACAACTTGACTAGAAGAAGGCATTGGTTGGTAGGACATGTTCTGCGGCATCAAGGGATCACCAATTTAGTACTGGAGGGCAGCGTGGGGGGTAAAAATCGTAGAGGGAGACCAAGAGATGAATACACTAAGCAGATTCAGAAGGATGTAGGCTGCAGTAGGTACTGGGAGATGAAGAGGCTTGCCGGCCGCGGTGGTCTTGCGGTTCTAGGCGCGCAGTCCGGAACCGCGCGGCTGCTACGGTCGCAAGTTCGAATCCTGCCTCGGGCATGGATGTGTGTGATGTCCTTAGGTTAGTTAGGTTTAAGTAGTTCTAAGTTCTAGGGGACTGATGACCTCAGATGTTAAGTCCCATAGTGCTCAGAGCCATTTGAACCATTTTTTTGAAGAGGCTTGCACAGGATAGAGTACCATGGAGAGCTGCATCAAACCAGTCTCAGGACTGAAGACCACAACAACAACATTACCAAAGGCGTACAAACAGGACCAAGCGCTGTTATTCTTTTCTTTCTCGCCAAAAGACAAACACCAATAGACATCCATCGGAGAATGAACAATGCTGTCCGTAGGTTGTGTTCCAAAAATGAACAGCATAGAAACAGAAGTGATGACACTTTCTGCAGGAGCTGACCATCATTTTGCAGGACAATGCTCAAGCACGTACAGTGCAAGCTGTTACTGTATGTTTGACTGATGGGGTTGCTAAGTGCTATACCACCTACTGCACTCCCCTGACTTAAGTCCTCGTAAGTTAAACTCGATTTCTAAACTGAAGGAAACACTTCACGACATTCGCTTGAGAACTCTGCATGTTAGTCGGGCAATAGACCGCGCAGCTCGAACTGTCAACACAACTAGCACTGCTAAGATTATCCTACGACTTCTACGTCGCTGGCAACGGGTTATACACAATGCTGGTGACTACTTTTGAAGGTCAGTAAAACTTTGAAACACGTATCTATTTTGTACGAGATTTAAATAAATAGTTGCCACTATTAAGCTCCACCCCTCGTAGATACTATAACTAGATAGGAATCAAGGGACTCGAAACTTCGAGATCTTAAGTGTCACACATGGTTATCGATGAATTGGCAGATTAAGTAACGCTGAGTTCGCTAGTTTATAGACCTGGTGAGACCAGTGCCCTGCAGCACGTCAGCTGTTACAAATAATCCACTGAATGTATTATTAGATCCCAACCCTCCCGACAATGAAGTACCGTCGACTAGTTGCCCTTCAACCCGTCCACGCCGGCAAATTGTGTTTCTCGCTGTGGAGCGGCGATCATAATCAAACGCCCTAGGTTACTATTTTAATACACTGATTTTATTTTTAAAACAAAGAGAGATCACATAAAATAGTGTTACACTAATCAAAAATTGTGTGATATCTCATTTGTTCAGAAATATCTCTTGGTGAATGGTCACACAGAATTGTATTCAGAGCTGTTCGTTGCGCCTGGCTGACAAGAAATATATCAAACTTTAATGTATTGCTGGTGACATAATTAGCAGAGCGAGCGTGAGGTACCGGCAGAACGCCGGCGGGAAAGTGTAAATGTGGAGCGAGGACAGTTAAGTAACACTGGAGTCATATTCGGCAGGAACAGGCTCTAAAACACCGGCCGGAAGCACAGATATAGGTTTGCCCAAAACTTTATATGCGAGTGCCATTATGCGCCCTTTATTCTTTAACAAAGCAACGGTCGATTCCTTACAGCACCCTTCTGCACCCGAGGTATTGCGCAACTGCGAATAACCCCAGTGCTGGCAGGACGTAATGATGCAGCTTTCCTTCTTCATAAATCGGGTCTAAGTACTAGAGGAAGCGTGTACGAGCACGACCTGTTTTGATGCTTTACCATAATTACCAGCAGGGGCACTTCTCCAGATAACGGCGAAAATAATCCGCAGAAGCAATTTAGGTTTTATTTTCGAGCATAAAGCGCGGTTTATTACAAGCGTTAACAGGTGAAGGGCGCGAAAAATAGTTAGCATTGTTTCATGCGTCATAAAAAGAACAGCGGAGGCCTGCCTTAGGCGATAAATATACTGCGTTCTCAAGTACCGAGTTTACTATGGGTACCGCTATTTTTTAAAATATTTTTCGTAACTGGTTATTCAGCGTTAGCTACGTCTTAATGCGAAATAAAATACACTTAATGACAGTTTCAATGGCTGGCAAAATGATGTAATATGTGCCGGTGTGTCGCTCGCTTATTTTCTATTCCTCCCTCTGCAGGGTGTATCGCAGGACGTACTGGAATACTAAAGGAAACCTCTTCTTCCCTGTTCAGAGCAGAGCATCTAGCGCACATATGTGTCGTGTGCTTTCCTGCATCTCACGGTGCTGCTTTTCCTATTTCTAGCCGTAGTGCGGTGGTCGCGTTCAGACGCTCTAGGTTACTATTTTAATATACTAACTTTCTACTTAGAAAGACCATTATTTTAAAACAACGACAGATTTTACAGTAAATTAATCACAAATTATTCGATGTCTTGTTTGTTCTGAAAGTTCTCTCGTTGAAGCGTCACAGAGACTTGTATTTACAGTTGTTCGTTGCGCCTGGCTGATAGGTGATACATCATACTTTGATGTACTGTTGGTAGCGCAGTCGATAGAGTCGAGAGTAAGCTACCGTAGGCGCAAATACTCCTGACTGTTTTGTATAAGAAGAGGGTTCGAATTCGGCTGCTTCTGGGTCGAACATTGCAGCAAAAGTCTCCAGCGACTAGCGGTTCTAGGCGCTCAGTCCGGAACCGCGCGACTGTTACGGTCGCAGGTTCGAATCCTGCCTCGAGCATGGATGTGTGTGATGTCCTTAGGTTAGTTAGGTTTAAGTAGTTCTAAGTTCTAGGGGACTAATGACCACAGATGTTAAGTCCCATAGTCCTCAGAGCCATTTTTTTTTCTCCAGCGACCTCTGTTACGAAGGTAGCGAAATAGTCTATTCTTTTGTCATGCTTTAGGGCTCAGGTTGCGTTATGTTATGATACTTCTTTACTGCGCTGGTTTCTAAAAGCTGTTGTTTCGTTCGCAAATTGTCCTCATTTCAGGTACCACTGAGCGTTTTTGCGGCTATACTCTGGAAGCTATTGAGAAGTACATGATACAGGATACTGCTCATTGTACTATATCTTAGAATTTTTTATTATTTTTTTGCCCATGTAAAATAAAGCAGAACCATAATCGTAAAACATCCTAACAGGCAGGACCAAGACAGGGGTATCTCGCGTTTTCTTTACTTTTTAAAAATTTTTTAATCACTATTATGACTCGTTTGATGTGGCCCGAACTCTTCTCCCATGCCAAGCTTTTCATCTCAGAGTAGCAATTGCAGCGTACGTCTTCACTTATTATCTGGCTTTCCTGCTACTTATATCCACTGGCTTTCCTGCTACTTATATCGACAATGTATGAGGAAATAACTGCTAGGGCACCTCCGTGACAGCTGTTTCATCTTCATGGTCTCCATGAGAACGATATGAAAGGAGCTGAAGAGTGTTCGAAGACTCCTATTCTAAAAAGAAAGAAATCTTCAGACGTAAAACTAACTGCGGGTCTATATATATTTGGCATTGTAGATGACGTCAGAATTCTCGTGAGGCTTGTCGCGGATAATGCTGTTGTACATAGAGAAGTCACTAAGAGAGAAAATCGTAGCGAAATTCAGCAAGATCTGCAGAAGATCGACACCTGCTGCAGAGAGGGGCAATTGACTCTTAACATAAACAGACGTAACGTACTGCGAATACATGGACTGAAATACCCTTTATTGTGTGATTGCACAATTGCAGATCAGTCACTGGAAGCAGTTATTTCCAAAACATATCTAGGAGTATGCGTACAGTGTGATTTAAAATGGAATGACCACAAAATTAATCGCAATTATGGCAAACTCTTAGTCCTGTAGGAAAAATGAACAGGACCTTCTAGTAGAAAATTTAACGTAGCTAAATTTTGTAGAGGTATGCGCTTTCGCTGGAGATCATAGTTTACGAGTTATTCGAGGCCGGCCGGAGTGGCCGAGCGGTTCTAGGCGCTTCAGTCTGGAACCGCGCGACCGCTACGGTCGCAGGTTCTAATCCTGCCTCGGGCATGGATGTGTGTGATGTCCTTAGTTAGGTTTAAGTAGTTCTAAGTTCTAGGGGACTGACGACCTCAGTTGTTAAGTCCCATAGTTCTCAGAGCCATTTGAACCATTTGAGTTATTTGAGAAAAACGCGTTTGAAGGTAACTTTTGCAGGTTTTTCTTGAATAATTCGAAAATTATGACCTCTAGTGAAAACCTATCCCAGTATAAAATTTGGCTGCACTAAATTTCTTACAGAAAGGGCCTGCTCATTTTTTCTGTAGATTAAGATTTTGCACGTAGCGAGTGAGAGACTATGAAAATCTCATGCTCGGTTTTCGAAGGCATTGCGGGCTGCATAGAAACTACAGCTAGGGGCAGCTGAATCTTCCTGTGTAATACAGGGTGTGTCATAATTAACAGGGAGAACCGACACAAGTGAAAAGTACGATAATAGAACCAAAAGTTTCCCGTAAAAATGGGTCAAGAAACGAGCTGTTTGTGAAATAAAGTTTACATTTTAAGAAGATTTGCACTGGCTAGGGCTATAGTTCGTTCTGAAGACAGTGTCGGTTTTTAACCAGAAATACATAATCACCTCGCGAATAGATCGTTTCCAAATGCACGTTTACTACAAAGGTTTTGCTATCATTATCATGTACCTTCATCCCTGACCGTTTTTGCTGTCATGTACATCGGCAGGGGTCTTACACAGCAGGGCAGTATTCCAGCCTAGGCGGTAAAAGTGTTTCCTAAGGAGTCATTTTATGGACACTTTCTCTGTACTCTACCAATAAACCGGAGCAGATGGTATCTGGAACTGAATTTAATCGTGCATTATCATCCCATTTCATGTCGGCAGAATGTATGCTAGTAGAACGAGCAATGTGAAATTTATCAACAGCTAGGTGATGTCGAAGCAGAAGTTGAGCGGAGTGGAGCGGGTGACGCCAAACGCGAGGGAGCGTCGCGCCGGCCCCTGGGGCGAGGGGAGGGGCCTGTGAGAGGCTGCGCCGCCCCTGCCCCTGTTCCAACAAGAGCCACGCGGGGGAGGCAGGAAGTCACTCCCCACGAGAGCCAAGAAATAATACAACAGTTGGCTCCCGTTCAAAGGCCGCCGGCGCCTTTGCTCTCGCTGCCGCAGCAGCGCCGCTCCAACCTGCGCCAGCACGGCCCAAATATTTGAAGGCGAGCGCGGCCCGCGTGTAGGCACACGGCCGGCTCCAGCCTGCCGATGCATTCATTAGTGGGGAGCGTACTATGAGCCGAGCGTAGGCACGGAGCACAGTTGCGGCATTCTCGGCCACTTCTGGCACGTTTTTAGACGTGCGCCGACACAAATATGGTGAACGTTGCAAGTGTAGAAATTTTCGTCTGCACAATATTGGGACTTATAAAATACTTGGCGTCCCTAATTACACAGGGGAAAAGAGGTTGATAGACCAAGGTGTGAGACAATGGTGTATTTTATCGCCTACACTTATTAGTATTTATAGAGACGATGCCATCCGAAAATGGAAAGAAAGGACGCCAGCGAAGACCTATATAACCCCACGACCACCCCGACAACCCTGCTCGTTGAAGCGCTGCTCCCGGGTCAGGGAGGTGCGTTGGCCCCGAATCGAATCCGCACATAGAATTAACGATGAGGGTCGATGTACCAGGTGCCTTGTTGCGCTTTCTAAGCGATTTCCCACTTCCCACTAAGTGAATGCCAAGCTGTACTCAATTCCCGCGTCAGTTACACGTTTCGCTGAAATTTCCGAACATTTTCATATGAACAAAACTACATGCAGACAATTGGGGTATATATATTCCGTTTGTCGGGTGAGGGGGGCCACAGGAAGGGCATCTTAAATTCGAATGGCCAGACTGGAATGTGAACCGCAGTCTCCCAAATACGATTCCAATGTGTTGAGCATTGAGCTACGTCGCTCGATCTACTTGTTTGAAACCGATCTTTTGTTCGTGACAGTCAGCTAATCATCACCAGCAGACATTTGACATTCACTGCTGGATAAAGGCCTCATCTAGTCTAGACTGTTTCACGCATTCTTCAACTATATCCTCCTGCATACCTAGAAATGCCTTCTTTTCCCCTCCCCCTCGCAAGAACTTTGAACCTTGTCGACGTGGGGTGAATAGTGCGCCTCAGTACACAGTAGGCGCACGGGGTAGCCACTCGGTCGGGGGAGCCTTGCCACGGTTCGAGCGACTCCCCCTTCCGGACTCCCCCCCCCCCCCCCCCCCGCCGGTCGGAGGGGACCGATGTTTCCAAATGTACGCAGTAAGCGCAACGACATTCGAAGGGTGTCTGTGGACAGGCCAGACTAACCATGGTTCATGGTTCCTGCAGAGGGCCTTCAGCAGTTACAGGGGCAACAGGCTGATGTGGTCTTGTAACATCACGCAACATGACGTTGCTGAACTCCTGAAAGTAAGGTGAAACTGCAATCGTTATTTTTCAGAAGGGCAGGCAACTCTACTCTACGGTTAAATGCTGATGGCATCCTCTTACGTAAATTTTTCTGTAAGTAAATATAGTCTCACATTCGTATCTCCTGACGGTGACTTCTCGGGAGGATATTATGATGGAAAAACAGAAGTGCCTTTCTACGGATCGGGGCTTGGAATGGTTGATCAGTTAATTGGGTGGGTAGGTTAGATAATCTAAAGATGTTCAGATGGCTGCATTTAGAAATGAAGGTGAAGAGACTGGATAGACCAGCACAGAGAGCCACATCAAACCAATCTCCGGACTGAAGATCATCGATGAAGCCGTAATTTCGGACCTTTTTGCCTCTTAGCATTCAGTAAATGACTTCCATCTACCAACCATTTACTGAGTACATGTCATGTCCATTTCACTGCATCAGAATCACTATACAAGTACTTCCCCTCGTCGAATTATTTGTTTTCCTATCTCTCTTAGCAGTTCCCAATATAAGATATCCAGTCTCAGTTTTTGAATGTTTTTCATAAACCAAAATTGGGCACACTAATTCTAAACTTTTCTTTGCAGACAGACCCAAAGCTTTGGTTTGAAAAACATGTTTACTTTACCGAAAACATTCCATGTCATTTTTACTCTTCTGTTAACTTCCCAACATCTTCGTTAAGAAGTTAATTATACCATAACTTGGTCAAGCTTTAGCACCGGCCAGTGTGTTCCAAGAAACGATAACATAACGACAGAAACATCGTTCGAACGGTTCTGTGACAAGTGATGGTTGTCTGAGACGTGTGGACCAGCTGATCGCGACCCAACCTGTCACCGGCGCAGCTGCAGTGGGCAGGACGAGATGGCAACAGTCCTATCGCGTTATCCCTAGCTGCGGCCAGGCCAGTTCTGGCGGCCGCTCCTTTGGGACGCCCTATGTTGTGTTTACTGCAAGGCTGTCTCTAAATCAATCGCGCCGGGCTAATAGTTGTATTCTGTAAGGAAACGCCCCGTCACGACGGCAGGGATGGCCGGGGGCGGCCGAGCTGTTTACTGGAGGCCCATTGTGTTGCGACAGGCGCAGGTATACGTCCAGGCGGCCACCCCGCCGCTTCCCGCCAGGCGGGACCGTGCGAAATTGCCAAGGCTGCACGCCGTGTAGTCTCTGCTAAAATCTCTTTACCAAAGGCTGCTTCACATTACTGTCCTCACCGAAACCAGACGAAACGCAACGATTGTGCAAATGATTCATCTCTTCAGATGTACCATAACCAGTCACAGCTTTTTGAGGCGCGTGTCGAGAAGATGGTATCTTCAGTTAGACAGAAATTACTTTGCATACAGCTTATGATATCTCTCAGTGCGTAGAGTTTCGTTAAAACTGTAAGGATACTTATTTTTCTGTCAGGAAATAGAAAACTTTCCCACGTTCTATCCGTGAATGAAACGAGAACAACCAACAGTATAGTGAGGTGACAAAAGTCATGGCATACCTGCTAAAAAACATCATGTCGAACCGCCTTTTGCCCGGAGTAGTGCATGAAATCGAAGTGGAATGGACGCAATAAGTTAGTGTAAGTCCACTGCAGAACCCGTGCTGCCTCTATAGCCGTCCATAACTGCGAAAGCTGGTGCAGGGTTTTGTGCGCGAACTGATCACTCGATTATGCCGCATAAATTTTCTATGTGGGTGCCAAATCATTCGCTCGAACCGTCTATAATGTTCTTCAAACGATTTGCGGACAATTGCGGCCGAGTGACATGGTTCGGAACATGAAGTCAATGAATGGTTACAAATGATCTCCAAGTAACCTAACATAACCAATTCCAGTCAATGATCGGTTCAGTTGGGCCAGAGGATCAAGTCCATTCTATGTAAACACAGCCCACACCACTATGGAGCCACTACCAGCTTGGACAGAGCCCTGTTGACAATTTGGGCCCACGGCTTCGAGCGGTCTGCGCCACACTCGAACCCTACCATCAGCTCTTACCAATGAAACCACGACTCATTTGGCCAGGTCACGCTTTCCCAGTCGTCAAGGGTCTAACTGATATGGTCACGAGCCCAGGAGAGGTGCTTCAGGCGATGTAGTTCTGTTAGCAAAGCACTTTGCGTCGGTCTTCTGCTGCCATAGCCCACTAATGCCAAATTTCGCCACACTGTCCAAACGGATACGTTCTTCGTACGTTCCACGTTGATTTCTGCGGTTACCTCATACAGTGGTGCTTGTCTGTTAGAAGTAAAATCTACCCAAACGGCGTTGCTCTCGGTCGTTAAGTGACGACCGCCGCTCAGTGCGTTGTCCGTGGTGAGAGTGTGGATCTCAGAAAATTGAATTCCCTCACTATCTTTTTTAACACGAAGTTCCTCTGTACAAACCACTTTATCTGGAATCGTCCAGCTACCGTCTTGAAAACAGTCGCCTGCATTTTGATTCGGAACAGCCCAACAAAAAAATTGGCATACAGAAGCAGATTGTCGAAGCAAATATACGGATAATCGACACTCTGTGATGACGACCTAAGTCTTCGAAACACGTCATTGGAATAAATTATTATAAAAGTGACCGGCAGCTGAGGACGATCGTTGATCGCAATAAATTTTCTTGAGATCAGTATATGTTCCATTTGATCTGGCACGCGATGCATATTCTTGAACAGTGCGTAAGAGAGGTTCTGATAGTGCTAAACAAGTGGGTCGCAAGTTTAGATGCATATGCTCCACTCACCATTGTTACCGAAATAAATACAATGTTAATTAACAAAGACACACGTACCACTGCTTATCCTTCAACTATGACCAAGGCCCAATGCAGAACACACAATTTTGTTAAATTTTAACTACATTGCTCCTAAGTACCATATGTAACATGCACCTTAAAAGAAATCTGTATTCACTTATATAATTATATGTATATAACCTGCATTAAAAAGTACACTATCTTTGCAACTACGATTAACATAACTTCATACTTATAAACAATTTTAATTATTTGCAGTGCCTTCGACCCTCCTGTGGCCTTCCAAGACGATTTGAACAATACATCGCAGTTACTTCAGAAGGTAAGAAAACGTAATTACTGCAGTAGCGATTATTTCTATTTTTTTTTCTTTCGTCTGACGAAAGATCTACTGCTTCACGGTGACCTAGCTAAGAGGTATAAGGTACTACGGCTATCAATTTCTTCCACTGTACATGTTGTGCGTCGTTATTTACTTGATTCGCATTGTCTCTTATTAAAGGCAAAAATTTAATATTTTAGGATTATTGTTACGATATGTTGCACAGGGAAGCATGTACGACGAAGTGACTGGCCATGTTAAGACAACTGTGTTCATTTGCGGCGCTACGATGTTGCTTCGTAATTGCATCTTTCTCATTATCTTCCAGAGCCTTGTTAATTCCATTCGCCGTTGATACCACAAGCCATATATGCAACGAAATATCTTCATCTGTTGCTTATCTCTCTCTCTCTCTCTCTCTGTCTCTTTAAACCCCCCCCCCCCCTCACACACACACACACACACACACACACACACACACACACACACACATCCGCACACACACAATCACGACTGTGATATATCATCATTGTTATTTATAGACTGGTATTTCCAGCTTGTTGAAATGATAGGAAATCACTAAACATGATGTCCACTCGCAGCACTACATAAACTGCTCGATATCAAAACATTTTCGGTATTTATGCGGCAGTGTTAGCCTTTATATTTTGTGCTTCCTTTTAAAAAAGAAAGTCTCACAGCAAACAATAGTATCTCCACAGTCTTCGTTCCAATACAGTGTTAAAAATTCGGTTTAAAGTCTTGATTGCTTAAGTATTCTTGATTTAAAAATTACAGCCACTTTACACTGCAGCAAACTAGTTGTTACTGTTGTCCACGTTATGAGTGTATTCGGTATTTTAGTGAGCACTATTAAGATTTATTATATCGAACAGTTTTTATTTTTATATCACAGACATGGCAAACTCGTTCCTTCAGGAGTGCGTAAGGCCGCCTTGAAACAGTAATCCCACTACTGATCAGTGCTAAATAACTGCCTCACGTCAGGTACTGGAAATAAATATCTCAGAACGATCGAGTTTTCTGCAATACCAACACACTGTCGTCGAGTAACTGATGTCACAGATGTGACGCATCAATTTCGGTAACTACAGAGAAATAAGAACGGGGGGGGGGGAGGAGGGAGGGTAAGGGTTTAACGACCCATCGACGACCAGGTCGTTAGAAAAGGAGGACAAGCTCGGATTGGAGAAATGTTGGAAAGGAAGTCGGCCGCGTCCCTTCTAGGAACCATCTCGGTTATTCGTTTTAAGCGATTTAGGAAAAAATCACGAAAAACCGAAATCTGAGTGAGCCGACGGGGATTCGAAGCAATGTCCCAGAGTTTCTTCACTGCATGTGCTCGTTCGCGACTGAAAAAAAAAAAAGAGGGAGACAGCTGGTCATGGGCAATAAGTATGAAACACGCAGCAGAAGGCTGCCAGGTTCCCCGTCGGTGGTTGGCAGCGCCCGGCGCGCCACCGTTAGGTTACTGGGAAACGGCTGCGGGCGGCCGCGCACACGAAACAGCTCTGGCGTTGACCGCAGGAATGTCCTCCATCACCTGCCGCGCGCTGGACCGCTAGACCCGCGCTATGTGGGCCACGCGTTGTCACGGCTACACTTGTCGCACGCTTAGCTTCCACGGGCCTCGGGCAGCCCCAGCTCCACTAACCCGACCCGCGAAACACTGTACTGTACCTGCGGATGTTGGCTCACCGCACCGTTAGCCCACTCGTCGCGCTGCTCTTCCGCTACGTCATGCCTCTCCACTGCTCGGACTGCATACATTACAGTCATAGTCCTTTACGGCAAACTCATAACAGACTCCATGTTCTCCACAAGACCACGGTAGGTTCAGTTCCCGTTCCTTCAAGAGATACCTCACTTCTAGTGCGTAATTTCCTTCATGCCCTATCCAGCGACAAGTAAATACCTGAGTGAGTGTTTCTCAGACGTCTGTACAATATAAATACCACGGGTAGTTATAAAGCTCTAATTACCGCCTCGAAGAAATAAAGTTACTCAATTAATTTTTTGTTTCTTTGCAGTTAGATGTATACAAACCCGGTAAACATTCAGATACCCACATCACAGAACTGTAGCTCATCGGTAGTCGATAGAAAAATTCCACTTTGTTTTGGCTCCTCTAGCAAAGTGCTGTGATATTCTGGCGTCGGGATATCATTGTGTACCAGGGCTACCTGCATGTACGTGCAAACAAACGAAAAACAAACGTCTTTGTTTTTTCGAGGTAATAAATAAAACTTTTACAGTTACCCGTCGTATAAGGGTTTCAAATATTATTTTAGAAAAGAGTACTAAGAAGTAACTGTAACAAATATTAAGGTAACATAGATATTTTCTTGAAAACGTCCAAAAAATGGTTCAAATGGCTCTGAGCACTATGGGACTCAACTTCTGAGGTCACCAGTCCCCTAGAACTTAGAACTACTTAAACATAACTAACCTAAGGACATCACACACATCCATGCCCGAGGAAGGATTCGAACCTGTGACCGTGGCGGTCGCGCGGTTACAGACTGAAGGGCCTAGAACCGCTCGGCCACTCCGGTCGGCTTGAAAACGACCTTCGTGTACAAATACATAAGAAAGTACGACCTTCGGTTCAAGTCCCTGTTCTGGGACCACCAGCTTACCACAGTTGAGAGGTTATCCTAGTGAGTGTGGTGGATCTGAGTCCAACTGCATTTGCACGTTCATCATCAACGAAATCCAGCCCTTTTTAAGTATCCCGAATATTCCGAACGAGTTTAGTAATTACTCGCAGCAGTCCTGCGCGTTGGTTCCGTGTCTAGATTGTTACCAGAAAGGCCACACCACGCTATTATCAAAACAAGTTTCTTGTATTTGTGCAGTCGCCTCAAGCGATAAATGGCTCCAGCATATCGTGGGCGATTGGATTATTATGACGTCCCCTTTACTTAAGAGGTGCAACAGGTTAAAGGACGATCCTGAAGCGAACAGTGTGATGAAATCTGTACCTTTATTGTATGCATGCTGTTTGAGAGTAAGCACCATTCCGACGTGTGGTGTACTCCCAGAAAGTGCAGCTTTAGTGTGATACATACGCTTGTTACATCTTCACTATATTGCTATCCGTGAGCCGAGCTTCTCCTTCCACCCTACAAAGCACCGTTACACATTTTCTAATCCTTCTGATGCCATTTGCGTCTTTTGTTTGCGTTTTGTTCTACCAAGCTCATCTTCATATCCTTGTGGACAGATGGCCTCTCTTCTGTTGCCTGCAGCGATGAAAACTATCAGCTTAACACACGGTCGAACCATATAAGTGAGGATGTCTTTCTGCAATTACTGCTATTTTCAAACTACCCTTTATGTACTCATTACGGACCTTTCTTTAATATTGACTCCACAAGTTCATCGCAAAAAAAAATGGTTCAAATGGCTCTGAGCACGTGGGACTTAACTTCTGTGGTCATCAGTCCCCTAGAACTTAGAACTACGTAAACCTAACTAACCTAAGGACATCACACACATCCATGCCCGAGGCAGGATTCGAACCTGCGACCGTAGCAGTAGTGCGGTTCCGGACTGAGCGCCTTAACCGCGAGACCACCGCGGCCGGCAGTTCATCGCAACAAGAATGCAAATTTTGCTCGTGTATTTGACAGAGGCGCGTGTTGAGACGGTAATGCACAGCCATCATTGAGCATCCTGTCCGTAACTAACGTACAGGATGTACTAAAAATGTATGGGCAAACTTTCAGCATATATTCTTCACAGATAAAAGATAAAAATATGTCATATGGATATGGGTCAGTGAGTATTTCCAAGTTAGAACTCATTTGCTACACAGGAAAAGAGTGTATAAATGTAGCGCACGTAACTCCTTCTTACACGAGGTGACCAAAATGCCATACATTAGCATTGATACATGCCACTGTTGCATTGAGTCTCGGATAGGTTGATGTAGGCCTGGAGTACTGTGTGTCGTTTCGCCACCTCCCATAATACTGACATGAAGACACACTGCGTTTTGTGCCAGTGTTTGGTAGACAAGAGCAACGCTTTATGGATGTAAGCATAGTGGATTTTTTTCCAGAGAGCGTTGTCAGGGAACTCGCACACCTCTTTCTGTACATCTGTGACTGAATTTGCCATTAAGAAAGCGACAGACATTAACATGCAACCAGACGTAACCAAGAGTTTCTTGCAACGATGAGTTTGTGTTGTACGCTGGTATGTTCTCTTCCCCAGCGCTTGCATGTTTAATGCACTATGAAGAGTTGTAGATAGAGAATGCAATATGATAACACAAAGTTTCTGGAATCATGTCCATACAACATATTTCCTTCTTCTATGTGCGAGGAATGTATCGTGAAAGTTTGACCACATACTTTTGTTACGTCCTGTGTGTTCGTTACGGTTAATGCCACATGACCATTTCGAAAGGCTCAGATGTGCTGAATATACCAATAAAAGCAGCGTTCATGTTGGATCAGTCACTGGAGTTAACATGAAAGAAAACGTCCGTATAGAAAACGTAACGGATAACTTAAAAAAATAACATTGATAATAGAAAAGATTACAGAATGCAAAATCAGACTGTCCGTCCACTTCTTACAAAGATCAGATGACTATGTCATGAAGAAAAACCTTTGTATGAATGCTGGTAATACCAGCCGGAGCTTCCCTAGTGTATTCATGGCAGAATTTCTGGTGCTTTTGCATCAGAGACCGCTGTGGAGCAAACGACATTGGTTAACATCAGCGCTCAAGGCCTCCAGGAAGACTACTGCTTATTTTCGGGTGACAAAATACCTCTGCGATTAGGCTTTTGGAGCATCAGGAAGTGCTGATCAATCCTCGTGTCATTTTCCTCGAATGACGACTTTTGGGTTGAGATGAAAAAGGTAATCGACTATCTGCTAGATGACGATAAGTTTGGCTAGATAAAGGCACTATAGAGGCAGTTCCAAAATTGCGCTTGGAAGTGGAAGCAAGACTCGCCGACCTAGGAAAGGCGTACGATAACGTGAAATGGTGCAAGATTTTTGAAATTCTCAGGTATATAAGTGTAATCCACAGGCAAAAAATGGGTAATATACGACATGCACAAGAACAAGAAGGGGAGATAAGAATGGGAAAGAACGAAGTGCACGCATTAGAAATGGTGTAAGAGGAAGCTGTAGTCTTTCGCCGCTACTGTTCAATCTATAAGCCGGCCGCGGTGGCCGAGCTGTTCTAGGCGCTTCAGTCCGGAACCGCGCGACTGCTACGGTCGCAGGTTCGAATCCTGCCTCGGGCATGGATGTGTGTGATGTCCTTAGGTTAGTTATGTTTAAGTAGTTCTAAGTTCTAGGGGACTGATGACCTCCGATGTTAAGTCCCATAGTGCTCAGAGCCATTTTTTTCCATCTATACACCTCAGAAGCAATGTCAAAAATAAAAGAAAGGTTCAAGAATGGCTTTAAAATTCACGGTGAAATGATATCAGTGACAAGATTTGCTGATGACATTGATATCCTAAGTGAAGGTGTGGGAAGACATTTCGAACTGAATGAAAGGTAGCAGAAACGAAATTAGCGATAAACTTAGAATTAAACTTGGGTACCACGAAGTAGACGAAGTGCGGCATTTCCACTACCTTGGAAGTAAAATAACACTTCGTAGACCAAGCAATGAGGACATAAAAGCAGACTAGTTCAGGCAAAGAGTGCATTCCTCAGCAAAGTAAGGCTATCAAACAATGGCCTTAATTTGAGGAAAAAACTAATGAGAATGTACGGTTGGAGCACTGTTTTGTATGGAAATGAAGCATGGGACTTAACATCTGAGGCCATCAGTCCCATAGCACTTAGAACTACTTCAACCGAGCTAACCTAAGGACATCACACACATCCATGCCCTAGGCAGGATTCGAACCTGCGACCGTAGCAGCAGCGCGGTTCCGGACTGAAGCGCCTAGAACCGCTCGGGCACAAAACATGGACTGTGGGAATATCGGAAAAGAAGAGAATCGAAGCGTTTGAGATGCTGTGCTATAGAAGTATATTGAAAATTATTCAGCCTGATAAGTAATGAGGTGTTTCTTTTGCGGATTTGGAGGAGAAAGGAACATGCGGAAAACAATGACAAGAAGCAGAGACAATATGATAGGACACGTGTTAAGAGATCAAGGAATATAATTTCCATGGTACGAGTTGTAGACGGTAAAAACTGTAGGGGAAGACAGGGACTGGAATCATCGAACAAATAATAAATTGAGTACGTAGGGTGTAGCTGTTACTCTGTGATGCAATGGTTGGCACAAGACTGCCATGCGGAGGAACCGGGTTCATTTCACGATGGCATCCAGTAGCAACCATAGTGTAAAATCAAAAATGTGTGTGAAATCTTACGGGACTTAACTGCTAAGGTCATCAGCTTACACAGTACTTAACCTAAATTATCCTGAGGGCAAACACACACACCAATGCCCGAGGGAGGACTCGAACCACCGCCGGGACCAGCCGCACAGTCCATTACTCCAGCGCCTTAAACCGCTCGGCTAATCCCGCCCGGCTGTAAATTCGAGAGTCAAGTTTTGTACTAATTATAGCGCACAATGTGTGATCCGAGCGTGTTTCGATGACAATTTGGTGCTAATGTTCCTACGGCATGTCGACAGTATGCGTTCATTCATTTCCACCAAGAGATCTTCCGAAGCTTTGTTGGCGTGTGTAGCTTTGAGGCGGCGAGTTGTTGTAGAAGGCGAGCGGTGACAGGAAGGCGGTGGGCCAGTAGGCTGGTGGCTTTGTGAGCAGACGTCACCCGGCGGCGGCGGTCGTAAACTCGGCGGGCTCTGGGCAGCGCGGCCGCGGGCACGTCTGGCCGGCTTTGTGCCTTTGTGCGGCGCGGCCGGCGAAGCCAGCACGAGCGCTCGTCGCCGTGTTGACGCACGACCTGCCCCAAGCGCCACACGCTCGCAGCCACATTGTCGTCTCCGCGGATTACCCGGTGCACACCTCCGGTTACCGGACATCGCGCTACTAGCCCGTGTTTACGTGCTGTATGCGCGTCGCCCCTCCACGCTCTCGCGGTCCTCTCGTCTTCCCGGCGACGGCCGTTCCTCAAGTCGACAAAAGAGCACGCCATAAAAATCGGCGGCGGGTCGTAATGACACGCCGCGCGAGATTTATCGAGCCATATTTCCTCCGGAGCCGAGCGCTCGACAACATAGTCGCGACGGCGCGCGCCTTAACACTGTATTCGAGAAACTGTAATAAAAAGGTCTGCGACCTCGAGACTCGCTGTAACGACCGCGAGATATACAGTCGCGCATGCGTGCAAGGATGCAACCTGACAGGCATTGCATCTCTGGCGATACATGGAGATTTTCTTGTAGACGACGATATTACTGGACAAAGAGTTCAGAGGAAGGACGAGGGAACGAAGCGGCCGTGACCTGGTTCAGGAATCTTCCTGACATTCGACTGAAATGCTTTTCCTTAGGAAAAATCATTGAAACCTGATAGACGTAAGCAGTGCTTTTTTTCTAAAAAAAAGTTTGAGGGTAATCCGACATTGGATATAATGCAGCGAAAATTACTTATAACTGAAGCATGGGATACCACCCGTCTGCTGTTAGCCATGACATCACCAACATCATCATGGTAGCGGGACCGTAGAGACATCTATCGGTAGCTCGGCGTTTGAGCATACGCATATCCGTTTAGCACTACCATCGCCCACTATTAGCGGGCGAGGGCACTACATGCTTGTCGAACTGACTGCCAGCGATTCAATTGTCGAGAACCTTCGCCACAGCATCGAAATGCTTGAAACAGTCAATGACATCACTTTTCCCACCAAAAACTGCACTGGTATCGTTCGTATTGCAATTACCAACACGAAAAAATGCAATGAAAAATTTACGTCCGTGAAATAAATCTTTGGCACTCTTCCAAGTTCTCAATATCGTAAAAAAATTACTTTGTCGACGAAAAAGTTTAGCGGTACTCATCCCCCACCGTTGCCCCAGAAAAGCAGCACTGAATGTAGGTATCTATTCCCGGTTGATCCTAGTATCTCTTCTGCCAGTTGACTTTCGTCTTTGCCAATATTTTGTTGAAACCTAAGGCAATTCAACGAATGCACCCGGGACACGAAGCGATGCCGCAGACCATTCTTAGCCTAGGGTGTCGTTGCACGGTTATGTAGAGGGGCAGGTGTCGGCTTCCGAAACACGAGTCGCTATTTCTCCTAGTAGTAGCTATTCCTTAGTATTCATGAGCCTGCGTAAACTCCTTTCCCATCCTGACAGTAATGTAAAATGCATAGCAATGTAGCAGTAGCGCCCATGAACGAAGTTTATGCTTGCGAAGAGTTGTGGCTGGATTTTCCACATACAATTACTTATTGACCCGGCTTTCGTAACTCTCAACGCATTGCTACGAAGCCAGTTTCCTCTCTGCGTCTTCTGTTTTCTTAATCCGACACCAGATCCTTCCACGCTTCATTTCTTCAACTGTTCACCTCACAATTAAGAGATAGTGAAGGCATTTCATTCTAGTACTAACAGTCTCCGCTCCAAAACACACTCGTTTGTTATTTCAGGCCGGCCGCTGTGGACGAGCGGTTCTAGGCGCTCCAGTCCGTAACCGCGCAGCTGTTACGGTCGCAGGTTCGAATCCTGCCTCGGGCATGGATGTGTGTGATGCCCTTAGGTTACTTAGGTTTCAGTAGTTCTAAGTTCTAGGGGACTGATGACCTCAGATGGTAAGTCCCATAGTGCTCAGAGCCATTTGAACCACTTTTGAAAACGTGATTTTATATTGTGGTTTCCTAAGTACAGTTTAGATCACTATTTTGCTGATATAAAAGTTTTATGAGGAACTAGATTATCTCCATATCTAAAATATACAGAATTGGACTACAGGGTATGGAGAGTAGAAGTTTCGGCTGCGCATAGTAACCGATGGTAGTGACGGCTACCTTACTATGCATATTTTAAATCTGAAGGCGTACTAGTTCATCTAAAACCGGACACGCCATCAAAATACTTCGTTTAGACTGTGCTTCGCTTAGAAAAGCTGCAATCTGCCTCTTTTTCGTCCTGTGTGCTCGATCGAGAATCAAACCCTGAACCTGATCTGGTGCTGTTGTCACCAGTTAAGCTACCCGGGCACGACTCAGGACGCGCTCTCGCAGTTTCAATTCCCTTACTTTTTGAAGGTATGTTGGACAGCGTCTGTGAAGTTTCATTGTTGTGGGGAGGATGGTGGAGCGTGGCCGGGAGTCGTGTCTAACTCAATCGGTAATAACATTTCTGGCAAAAGGCAAGATTTTGGGCTCGAGTATCGGTCCGGCACACTATTTTAATTTGTCAGTAAAATTCTCAAACAATTTCGTTCAGTGGGTAATTGAGTGCAGCTTCACAATGATCCTCTGGCGCCAGCAGCAGTGTACTCTGCGATCTGCGTGGCGACCCTGACTTCGCAGCTCATCGGTTCAATTCTTCGCCGACTCTGGAGATTATTGGGCCGTTAGGTTTTCTGTTGACGTTAACGGGGACGGGGCGATTAAGGCCACAGGCGCCTTTGTAGAGCTACAGTCACGTCGGCGCAGACCCGTTGGCTTCTCAGCTCTGAGAGCCGCACAAAGGAGAGGACCGGGCCGCAACGGACGGACACCCGGCTACAGAAGCTGCCTTGCTGGGCCTTCTTCTGGACCACTCCGTCGCATTTCTTCCGTCTCCAGAGGAAGGCTGCAGCCTCGGGACACGGTCTGCAGATCTTAACGCCCCTATAAGTCGGGCGTGCTCATTCTCAAATTATGACGGAGTTTCAGATAGAAGGGAATGCTACCCACCCGGGAGTTTTTCCGTTACAGTTCATTTTTGTGAATTCGCGAGGCATACAACTAAAAGGTTTTTCAGCTCCGACACTCAAATTCAAACCGTGTGCCGGGCTCGACCCCCTTACTTGTGTAACCCGGACAGAAGGGAGGCGCTGTAGCAAGTTAAAGCTTCGAAGCGATGCGTGAAGTGTGGTCGAACAGCAAAGTTAACAACACACCATGCGCGAAGGCAGATAGCCCACGTTGGGTCCTCAAACTGGTGCTCAGTTTTATCACGTCGTATACAATAACATGGCCAGTATGTCTTTGGTAGATTAATACTCAGTGAACTGATTAAACCCGCAGTGAAATCCCTTGACACATATCTACATCGACTCAACACTACAAATCTCTTATGAATGTCAAGGGGTAGCTCCCATTGTACTACACGTTAAGGTTACTTTCAAGATCTACTCGCATATGAAGCGAGCAAAGAATGACTGCTGAAAGGCGTCTGTCAGCGCTATAATTGGTCTAGTTCAAATGGTTCAAATGGCTCTGAACACTATGGGACTTAACATCTGAGGTTATCAGTCCCCTAGAACTTAGAACTTCTTAAACCTAACTAACCTAAGGACATCACACACGTCCATGGACGAGGCAGGATTCGTACCTGCGATCGTAGCGGTCGCGCGGTTCCAGACTGAAGCGCCTAGAACCGTCCGACCACAGCGGCCGGCTCCCCGTGTTAGTGTATTCCTATAAGCAGAAGCCTTTCATAGGATAGTCGACTTCCATGTACAGGGGTCGTCTGCCAGGTCCGGTTTGAGAGTCATTTCAGTGGCGCTCTTTCCCGGTTCAAACGAACCTCTGACCATTCGTGCTGCCCTTCTCTGCATATGTTCAGTAGCCCCTCTTCGTATACGTTTCGAACGCCCGCTTTATGTAAAAGAAGCAACACTGGTCTATACTCCTCACCAGACATCTATGCTATGATTAATTTCATGTCGCCTTCTAAGGGTCCAAATAACAATTACTGCCGACCAGTGTGGCCGAGCGGTTCTAGGCGCTTCAGACCGGAACCGCGCGACTGCTACGGTCGCAGGTTCGAATCCTGCCCCGGGCATGAATGTGTGTGATGCCCTTAGGTTAGTTAGGTTTAAGTAGTTCTAAGTTCTATGGGACTGATGACCTCAGAAGTTAAGTCCCATAGTGTTCAGAGCCATTTGAACCATTTTGAACCAATTACTGTGAAGCAATTGCAGCAGACACTTCCTGGCAGATCAAAACTGGGTGCCAGAACCTACTAGAGCCTAGCACTTTCGCGTTTCGCAGGTAATTGCTCTACCGCCCTTTCCTTCCAGAAATTGACACAAATGTTCACCTGCATACCTTGCGGGATTAGCATTCGTGACACAAATGAGTGCTAACCACGCGAGGTATACAGGAAGTTTGGAAGTCTGTGAGGTTCGGAAGGTAAGAGAGAGGTACCGGTACAGGCGGAATTGGGGCTTCGAGAGAGGGTTGTCAGACGTGCTCGGATAGTTAAGTCGTCAGAGCACATGTCCGTGAAAAGTCCCGGGTTCGAGTCCCTTTTTTATAATCTGCCAGGAAGTGGCATACCAGCGCACAGTCCGCTCTAGTCTGAAAATTCGTGGGGGACGTTCCATTGTCCATGCCGATTTCTGGTGTTTTCACACCCGTATAGACAAGATGGACACTCAGATTACGACATAAGTGTCTACGGACGTGTAAACACCCGAAACCGGCAGCGGCTAATAGAACAAATTTGATATCATTAATAGCGACTGGTTGTTGCAGTTCCTATCAGAGTAACACTCAGTATTTAAGCTGTTACTTAAATCGTAAAACCATACCTAAATAACAATGTAAGTATATTATCTTAGAACTTTTTGACAGATAAAATACGTGCTGGACTGGACTTCGAATTTTGGACGTTCGTCTTTCCATAGGCAAGTTCCGGAACGGGGAACAGTCCGCTGCATGGTGAATGATTGCATCTGAATTCGTTTCTCTGAGTTCTCCCTGGGAGGATCACTCGTAGGGTGACTTTACAACTAACTGAAACGTCATTGTAATGTGAGCCAACTTATTCCATTTGTTGGGCAGGCCTACGAATTAGATGGTCAATTGTTCAGTGTAACACACATCGTGCATCACTCTAGCAGCGTTCCAGACAGACCATTTATTAAAACAATGAAAGAGACTAGACGATAACTGGTTGTTCCGCCAATCATTTTTTTAGTTTGCGTGATTGCTCTGTGTGAAATAATTTAGCTATCGTAGGGTGGCGATCCACTAAAGGGTAAAGATTAGATTAGATAGGAAAAAGATCTCTGAATAGGTCAGCTATCACTCTTTGCTCTTATACAAAGAATTGTCTATTTGTTAATCCGTACTATGACGTTCTTGGCGGGGCGGTTGGTCCGCCACCCTCCCGCTCCTAAAGCCGCGTCGAAGAAAGGCTGCATTCTACTTGCAGTCAGGCCAATAGCCGGTCACGGACTTGCGTCACAGACTTTTTATTAAGACGCGTTTCGGCAGCGCGCATTTTCAGGTCTGTAAGTAAAAAGGATATATAAGGAGCAATTTCCATAAGCTAATTTACGACCATGTTATCAGGAAACTTCGCAATTCTCGATAAGAGGGCGTGTTGAAAAGTACAAAAACGTTATTAACATCCTACATCTTTATTCTTCTTGTCTACATTTTTGGAGCCTTCTGTCGCTTTGTACTGTAGCGTGTAACAAGGCGGTGTGTAACGCAACTATGTCAGTGCGTGGGAAAGAGCGTACTGTAATCTAGTTTCGATTTCGAATAGTTCGTCCACCCATGGAGTGCCCTCTCCTGCACATGAAAAGACCTATCCACACACAAGCGCTGCGACGTGTGTAGCAATCCGACGTCTTGGGTTCACTGTCGCCGATCATCCTCCATGCAGTCCCGACTTGGCCCCATACTATTTTCGTCTGTTTCCAAAACTTAAAGAACACGTTCCAGGACTTCACTTTGATAGTGATGAAGCGGTGCAAGCAGAAGTGAGGCTGTGACGCCGTCAACAAACTCAAACATTCTATAGTGACGGTACGAATTAGTCTCTCGTTGGAAGAAATGTGTTCGTCGCCAGGGCGACTATGTTGAGAAATAAATATGTAGACCTGAAGAATAAACTTGTAGAATGTCAATAATGTTCGTTTAATTTTAAAAAAAGATTTAAGAATTTTTGTAAAAATAATTCGGTGGCATTACTTTTCAGCACGCCCTCGTACATACGAAAGAAAACAAAGATGGGTACGATGATTTATTGGCATCTACCGCTTGGCCTTGGGAGAGCCAGTCCAGACAAAACTCTACCATCTGGTGAGAAAAATGTATGAGACGGGGGAAATACCTCCAGACTTCAAGAATAATATAATAATTACAATTCCAAAGAAAGCAGGTGTTGACAGATGTGAAAATTACCGAACTATCAGTTCAATAAGTCACGGGTGCAAAATAATAACGCGAATTCTTTACAGACGAATGGAAAAACTGGTAGAAGCCGACCTCGGCGAAGATCAGTTTGGATTCCGTAGAAATATTGGAACACGTGAGGCAATACTGACCCTACGACGCATCTTAGAAGCTAGATTAAGAAGAGGCAAACCTACGTTTCTAGCATTTGTAGACTTAAAGAAAGTTTTCGACAAAGTTGACTGGAATGCTCTCTTTCAAATTCTAAAGGTGGCAGGGGTAAGATACAGGGAGCGAAAGGCTATTTACAATTTGTACAGAAACGAGATGGCAGTTATAGAAGTCGAGGGACGTGAAAGGGAAGCACTGGTTGGGAAGGGAGTGAGTCAGGGTTATAGCCTCTCCCCGATGTTATTCAATCTGTGTATTGAGCAAGCAGTAAAGGAAACAAAAGAAAAATTCGGAGTAGGTATTAAAATCCATGGAGAAGAAATAAAAACTTTGAGGTTCGCCGATGACATTGTAATTCTGTCAGAGACAGCAAAGGACTTGGAAGAGCAGTTGAACGGAATGGACAGTGTCTTGAAAGGAGGATATAAGATGAACATCAACAAAAGCAAAACGAGGATAATGGAATGTAGTCGAATTACGTCGGGTGATGCTGAGGGAATTAGATTAATAAATGAGACACTTAAAGTAGTAAAGGAGATTTGCTATTTGGGAAGCAAAATAACTGAAGATGGTCGAAGTAGAGAGGATATAAAATGTAGACTGGCAATGGCAAGGAAAGCGTTTCTGAAGAGGAGAAATTTGTTAACATCGAGTATAGATTTATGTGTCAGGAAGTCGTTTCTGAAAGTATTTGTACGGAGTGTAGCCATGTATGGAAGTGAAACATGGACGATAAATAGTTGGGACAAGAAGAGAATAGAAGCTTTCGAAATATGGTGCTACAGAAGAATGCTGAAGATTAGATGGGTAGATCACATAACTAAAGAGGAGGTACTGAATAGAATTGGGGATTAGAAGAGTTAGTGACTGGAAGAAGGGATCGGTTGGTAGGACATGTTCTGAGGCATCAAGGGATCACCAATTTAGTATTGGAGGGCAGCGTGGAGGGAGACCAAGAGATGGGTACACTAATCAGATTCAGAGCGATGTAGGCTGCAGTACGTACTGGGAGATGAAGAAGCTTGCACAGGATAGAGTAGCATGGAGAGCTGCATCAAAGCAGTCTCAGCACTGAAGACCACAACAACAACAACACCGCTATTTGTTTACTTGCTCTGTGTGCTCCAGAACTCAAACCACGTAAGAAGCTCGACGACCATAGTAAAATGGCAGCACTTTGTTTGGAATGCTGGTAGTACTTCGTTTCTCCAGGCTGTCATTAATCCGTTTGAAGTAGGCCGTAGTGGTCGTAAACAAGTGAGGTGTGAGCTTCGAGGCTCTGCCAGGGGTTGCAGAGTGAGTCGTGCGGCGTGCGCGGCTGTACCAGGCGAGCCCCTGACCCTGAAGACGAGCGTGAACTTGGCCGCCAAGGCACGTCACTTTCTCCCTGGCCGCGCCGCGCCGCACTGCTCCGGCGTGATGTAACAGGCGCGACCGGACAGCACGCGATCGGTACTCGGCGTGCTTGTCCTCCGAGGAGAAGGCTGCCAGTTCAGCCGCAGCGATCTCTATTTCCTCCGCACCTGTGATCTGAAAAACGCTACATATCACGAGGTCGCCAGATGTACCACCTGCAAGGGACAGCTCACTTTATCTCCACACGTTTACTTTGTCCGGGACTACGCGACGACCGAGCATTGCGGGCCTGGACAGCATGCTAGTGTGATCGCATCCCTATATCTCTGCCCTGTCTCTTCACAACGTTCCTAGTGAGATGACACAGGAGTCAGCACACTGGACTCGAATTCTGGAGAACGACGGTTCAAATCCCCATCCGGCCATCCAGATGTGGGCGTTTCATTCGGCTTATCCTGAGTTTCTATCGTGATATTTGCTTGTACTCCTGGAATGCTGATGCTCGGTTCAGTACTGGAAAATCTATTCCAAGTACCTATGCAGGATTCGAAACTGGAATCTTGCCTTTCCAGAGCAACACGCTTTTCTGCGGATTATCCAGGTAAGACTCAAGAACTGTGCCCACAGCTTTGATTCTGACACCATCCGTTTCCTACTTTCCAAATTTCACATAAATTTTCGCGCTAAGTCGAGGAACCGTCATTACTGGGAGTGTATCGTTGAAAACTGGCTTGGCCATAGCCTGGGAGAATGGTTCCATAAAGAGAACTTCACTCTGCGGCCAAGTGTTTGCACTACTTCGAAATTAAGAGGAAGATATAAACTGTATGAGTGAGGCAACGCCCGTCGGTAAAAGCACTTCCCGTCAGTGGCAAGGTTCCGGGTTCGAGGCCCGGTTCGGCACACGGTTATGAATCGCCGAGAAATTTCATCTTGGTGTCATTTGGACGCAAGGAACACAAATTAGAAGAACAACTGCAAATATCAGCGACGCTCTGGTTTTCCGGAAAAAGAAACTCAATGACAGCTCTCAGCCTGGAAAGCGCCTCCGTCAAAGACGCCATTTTGAAGGCTGCATATGGTGTCACCACCTATCGGTATTTCTTGAGACTCTGAGGGCTGCAGCAGGAATATTTTACGATGTCCAGAAATAAGTAGTACCCTTTTTTCTCCCTTAAACATACTGAAATTTACGTATGTTACAGCGGATGTGTTTCATTTTTATTGACAAAACACCACCTGCGGTGGTTTACGTTTATTACTCCTTATTTACATAGAAGCCGGCGGGCTTTTCCCTTGCTGCTAACAGAATTATAATGGGAAAGGTTGGTTTCACTTACACCCTCATTTCTTTCGGCGTCTATGAACTTGCTTTTCCTTTTGCTGTTTGCCTTATTTGCACTTCAAAATTCTCTCTCTCTATCTCCCTCTCTAGAAACTGAAGGCAAATTGCATTAATTTTCAGTATGATATATTGCAAACGAGGCACAATGACAATGAATATGTATGAGCACAGCGTATTTCAAAAAGGTAATGCCCTGGCTTCGAACCGGGGAGCCCTGGAGAACAAAGCAGACTCGTTGCTCCTAGGAGAGAGAGAGAGAGAGAGAGAGAGAGAGAGAGAGAGAGAGACTCGTGGCTGAAGGGGAGCCTTAAAGTGACGCACAAGGACGACGGGAGGGAGATGGCCAATTAACATGTGTTCACCGTTTCGCCTGCTTCTTTTTTCCTTGCCCTGGGCTGTAGAGGAGCCATTGTGTGCGGCACATGATGTCCCTCGGAAGATGACTCAGATGGCGGAGGACGAGTGGCGCCTTATCGGAGCATCTGCGCCGCTAACAGCCCGTCCTCGCTCCAGGGCGGCCTGCTAGCCTTACGTAACCCGTGCAACTGCACCTCCACTCCTATCGCAGCTCCATGTAGTTCTGCGGAATAGTGCCGTCACTAGGATCGAATCCCCTGAGATTCGTTCTCAGATGGCAGTGTGAAGCAGTCTTTTTCACTTTCTGTTAAGTAAAAACAAGCGAGACAGCCGTGCTAATACAATACTTTCGATTTGCCACTTCTCTGGCTTACGTATAATTGACGTTATTTATTTACTCAAGCACTTTATCACTTGTCTCCACGAGGCTGGAAGGATCCAGGATCAGAGGAGTCGAACCCAGGACAGATCTGACAGCAGCCGGCGCATCTAAATACATCATGGTGGCAATGATATAGCACATTTTTGTTGCGGTTTACTGAACCACTTTCACCAAAGCAAAAGAGTACCTACTAAAAGTATGATTACTTTGGCATCACAGCAGTAATCAAGGTTACTGCACCTTGACCAAGGGAAGAGTACGTTTCTCTTTCTGAAGTACAATGCACTTGGATGTGCGGAAAAGACTTACTCCTGGTATTGCTACCAACTGGAAATAGTATGGTTCTATTCCATGAATCAGAAGGGAGGTAGAAAATCGAAAACAGGAATTTATTTTAACGCAAAGGTCTGCAACGTTTTATACGAATCACACATCCATTCTAATACGGTAACAAATAAAGTAAAATATGTAACCAAAAATTTTACATCGAACATAACAAGGAAGGTTGTAGGTTATTTTCTCGCCAACAGAGAGGTGATCATCGATGAAATCAGACACGATAAAAATAGAGCCAGAACTCCGGTGGTCTTCTCAAGCACTATTCACCTCAAGGTACTAAATAAATCCGCAGGTAAAAGACTATAAACCCAGATTTTCAGTCGGGGATTCGAACCCTGTTCCTTCGGACAGCGAATCCAATTTCGTTACACAACCTCACCTCGCTCGGTCGAAAGAGAAAAAGCAGAGCTAAATGTTTCCAGCCGATGCGGGATTTTATGCACCTCTTCGCGTATTTATTTCTGTACGCAAGGTATCTTATTTATTTATGCGTTGCTTCTACACTACATGCTCATCTTTGACGTAGTGAGAACATTAACAGTTACTCTGTATTCTCAAGTACGATGGAAGTTCAAAAAGTAATGCCACCTGTATCGTCAAAAATTTAATGATGAGCATATAAAGCGTAATTATTAGAGGTAATAGCCTGAACTGTCCTCTTGGCAACATTTCCGTTCAACGTAATCACCGTGCCTTAGCAGACATTTGCGCCTTGGTTGAACTCAGGCATCAAAACCGTTTGGAAAAACTCGGGGGTTTGCTGCTTCGATTTTGTAGTTCTTTTAACCCCATTCATGAAGCAAGTATATGAAGACTCTGCAGTGGACATCAGTAATGCATGGCGTTGGGTGAACAAATTTGGTAGCGACTAAACGTACATCAAAAACAAACCACGAAGCGGCCGTCCGTTGGTATCTTTCACAGATGCCAGTCGCGGTCATGCTGATGTGATTCGAGGAGACAGACACGTTAGAGTTCACAATCAACAGCTTGAAAATCATTCTGAGTTAAATGGATCAGGAAACAAAACCATGAATTTTTCAGGGCAGCTCTGGCTACGCTCTACACTAATTGCGCTGTTACTTGTTCACTATTATATATTTTTTGTGCCACAGGAGGCATTACTTTTTTATATATCCTCCTGCTAATACTACTAGTGTAGCTTTAACTAGTTGATGCTTTGACAGAGCCGTTATTTCTATAATGTCTTTTAAGCTTTAAATAAGTGCTTAGCTTATCGTCCTTGCAGCATAAAACCAACAAAAACTCACATAATACATCTCAATTACGGGCAGGAGAAACGCAGAGGGCGTAAATACACAGCACATATCGAGCAATTCATCGAGTTTATTGTGTATACACATGAACACACATACAATAGATGTGACCAGAATTAAATTTCTATTCACCAGATCTGACCAAGAATTTTCGGCAGGTTTTTCTCGTTTGTTACGAAAATGTCGCAAATTACCTCATCTTGATTGCCTCTGACCCATTACGAGATCGCCAGATATTTGGCTGAACGGTCTCTTGCGCTTCATGTTTAACTGAATAGCCTGTTCTATATTTAACGGTAGCGGGTGAAAAAATTTTAATAGAAAGAATCAGATGTGTAGCACGCAGACTATGGCATTTGCTGAGAAAAGACCATACTTTAATTCGTTATGCCCTGCCACTCGATGACTGCAGTAACATTTGATATCAGTTCCATTTGCGATAGGCTGCATCCCAGTGAATGAAGTACAAGCTACGCTCCCGAGAAGTAATATATCAAGGAAATGGTTATGGAGATTTACGGCGCAGGCAGCAAGAACCTGACAACTAGCCGTTCGTGGGTTCGTATCACAATGACCAGCCAATTATAATGGCCGGGAATTACCGTGAAATAAAGTGTCTGGGTAATTGTCTTGACGGAGCGGTTCATGGGCACCCCAGTGCGGGAATTCCAGGACCCCCTCCGCGGCAAGACCATCTTCCCAGCCCTGTGCATCCTCTGCTGCCGTCAGACTACTCATTCTACAGCCCAGACAACCTGCTGCATATTTAAACTGGAAATGGGCTCTAGGATTTCCAAGCATTACACAAGCACCCTTTCCCATAACCCTGTCACATAAACGATCCAAGTTCTCTAATGAGATTCATCCAGTACTGCATCACCGTCATGTACTGCGGATAGGCAAGTTACTGTTCGTATTCGATTCCTGGCAAACAGCTCTCTCAGAGGTCTTACGTAGGATATATACAGAAAAAAAATCCAAACACCATCCATGATCATACCAACTGTTCTCCTCATATAGCTGCAAACAAACTCTGCAAACCACTGGGAAGAGCGTGGCAAAGGATACTTCCGACTTCATTCGCGTATGGAGCACCGAAGAATGAACTGTCTTTGTGGGCGCTGTCACCGCGCAGCGATACGTACGAACCTGTAGTGTAATCCTAGATTCCTCACTTAAAACTTGTAAATAGCCTTTCGCAGGTTAGTTGGTGTCTTTCTTCAAGCGTTGACCAGTTTAGGTTTCCAGGATTTCGTCGACGCGTTTCTGTTGCTTAAACAAACACGTAACCAAAATGGTTCAAATGGCTCTGAGCACTATGGGACTTAGAGCTACTTAAACCTAACTAACCTAAGGACATCACACACATCCATATCCGAAAAAGGATTCGAACCTGCGAACGCTGGATTTGTTATGGAAACTAGTTACACGAGCGTCGAGGGTCGACGAAACTCGTCTGGCAATGTCCATCCACCACTCTGTAGTCTGAAGATGACTCTATGAAAGAGCCGAAACTGGTCACTCGCTCCAATAAAAATGCGATCACGAATGTTTTAAATTTTAATTTTAACAAATTTTAAGATTTCTGAGTATGTTTTCAAAAATTTCAGAATTTTATGTTCACTGCCTAGTCAGATACTTGAAAACTTTAAGAAATTCACAATTATATCTGTCTCATATTTTTATAATGGATTGTGCGGATAATTCTAGACAGTTAGGATTTTTTTGTTATCTGTATGCGAGAAGCTGTGCAGTTCCCAACAAAAATCTGTGATTTTAACATGACTTGCGTCATGTTGTACAGGCGCTGTCTACAGGCACTTTATTCAGAGCACCCTCCAAGATCTGCTAGAAAAGTGCACCTGCAAGTAAAAAGAAACATATGGTTTATGCATTTTGGAGCGCCAGATGCTCTTGCTGGTATATACTATGACAGATGGATAGGTAGAGGAGTCCACGGCCTGTGCGGTCCTCCGACCTCAATACTTTGGATTATTGCCACTGGGGGCACCTTTAACAGTTGGCCTACGCAGCAGACCACCCGTATGCAGAAATTCTTCATCGGCGTGTTATGGAAGCCTGCGAAACCATTCGCAACCGTCAGGAAACATTTGAAAAGGGGTGACAGTCCATAATCCGACGAGGACATGCGTGTTTAGAAGCAGGAGGGGTTCAAAAAAATGGTTCAAATGGCTCTGAGCACTATGGGACTTAACTGCTTAGCTCTTCAGTCCCCGAGAACTTAGAACTACTTAAACCTAACTAACCTAAGGACATAACACACATCCATGCCCGAGGCAGGATCCGAACCTGCGACCGTAGCGGTCGCGCGGCTCCAGACTGTAGCGCCTAGAACCGCTCGGCCGCTCCGGCCCGCGCAGGAGGGGGATCTTTCGACTATTTATTATGAGTTTATGAGTCCATGAACTCCAGTTACTTAAATTGTAAACTTTTATTATAAACTCGGAAACGAAGAATTTTTTCTTCTTTTTTTTCTTGTTTTGTGTAAGGAATCTGTCCCCACAGTTTTTAAAAGTATTTTTCTAACTACCCGCATCTTAAATTGAAAACATCGGGTGCGAGACGAGATCTTATTCTGCAAATGCTGTGTCCACCTTGAGCTTAGTGAGCAGGTGCTTATCCAGATCTCAAGTGGTGGCTGCAACGGCGGCGTCCGCCCACGCAGTCTGGCGTGGCGTCCGTGCGCAGGGTGGGGGCCGGGCAGGGAGCAAGCAGCAGGCAGCAGGCAGGGTGCCGTGCTAATGATTTCTGGATGCGCGTGTAATGAGGACGTCTTGGCCGCTGCGTTCGCCACGTGGGTGGCAGCGGCGCCGATACAGCGCCCTCAATCCCTGCTGCAACACGCCGTCTCGAGGTCAGCGCCGCCGCCGCCGCCGCCGAAGCCGCCTGTCCCTGCGCCACAGAGACAGACTCAGTGCACGACCGCTGCCTTGCCAACTCTTCGTTTCTTTCATCCATCCGCACAGCAATTACAGGCTCATACCACCCAAATCCCACTCAAAACCTCTCGTGTCTACACTGCTTACACGGCATAGTAACCAAAACGGACCATTTACATAAGAAACCAAACGCTGAAGCGCCAAAGAAACTGGTATGGGCATGCATATTCAGATACAGAGATATTTAAACAGGCAGAATACGACGCTGCGGTCGGCAACGCCTATTGTGGTGCGCGTACTGTAAGACCTTCGGTACACACACCATCAGATTACTTGACTTGTCGCTCCAACGAAGTAGGCGAGTGTCAGCAATATGTCTCGTGGTCTTATCGTGGCGTGTTTATCTTCTGCCGTTAGGTCAGACGATAGAAATGCCACTTGCACGCTCAGAGTAGCAGATTGACGGTGACCAACTTTAAACAGAACTTGATTAATTTTCACACACATTTATCAAAATAATAAAAAGCATAGATATTACGTAACTTGATTCTGGATGCTGTTTACAATTGACAATCTGAAGTTCCTTTGGTCTTGGTACGTTAATCATATTCTCACGTATCTCTGATACTTAACAAAGTGTCTATACATTTCTCTTCGTGGCTATGTACAGGAATATGATGATCTTATTAGGCGCAGACTGAAACTTGACTATAGACTAATGCAGACTCACTAATCGGAGGTCTGTACACTCGTTATAATACCTAGAGCGTTCAGGTATCACTGCGCAAGTGTGATCCGCGAGGAGAAAAGGTTCTACGTTAGCAGCAATCTCATTGGCTGCGTTACATATTAACACGCGGATCGGCGGAAGCAGAATTTGGTCCGTCTCTAAGGCAGCGCCATCTCGTAGTGCGGAGACGGACGAGCGCTGCGCCTGCGCTGTTGTGCTTAGCGGGGCGCGCTCTAGTGGGAAAGTTGTGTACGCACTGAATACGCGGAACTATGTACACAACACCTATATAACACAAAAAGTGTCTGCCGGTAGTTTTTAGATCGGTTACTGCTGCTACTATGGCAGGTCATCAAGATTTAAGGAGTTTTAACGTTATAGCCGGCGCACGAGCGATGGGACACAGCATCTCCGAGGTAGCGGTGAAGTTTGGACTTTCCCTTACGACCATTTCACGAGTGTACCATGAACATCAGGAATCCGATAAAACATCAATTCTCCGACATCGCTGCGGCTGGAAAAAGCTCCTGTAAGAACGGGACCGACGACGACTGAAGAGAATCGTTCAACGTGGCAGAAGTGCAACCATTCCGCAAATTGCTGCAGATTTCAACGCTGAGCTCTCAACAAGCGTCAGCATGCGAACCATTAAATTAAACATCCTCGATAAGGGCCTTCGCATTTGTGTATCCTTGATGACTGCACGACACAAAGCTTTACGCCTCGCCTGGGCCCGTCAACACCGTTATTGGACTGTTGATGACTGGAAACATGTTGACTGGTGGACGAGTCTCGTTTCAAATTGTATCGAGCGGATGGACGTGTATGGGTATGGAGACAACCTCTTGAATCCATGGACCCTGCATTGCAGCAGGGGACTGTTCAAGCTGGTGGTGGCTCTATAATGATGTAGGGTGTGTGCAGTTTGGGTGATATGGGACCCCTAATACGTTTAGATACGACTCTGGCAGGTGACATGTACCTAAGCATCCTGTCTGATAACCTGCATCCATTCATGTCCTTTGTGCATTCCCACGGATTTGGGCAATTGCAGCAGGACAATGCGACACCCCAAAAGTTTAGAATTGCTACATAGTGGCTCCAGGACCAGTCTTCTGTGTTCAAACACTTCCGCTGGCCACCAGATTCCCCTGACATGAACATTATTGAGCATATCTGGAATGCCTTGCAACGAGCTGTTCAGATCTCCACCCCCTCGTACTCTTACGGATTTATGGACAGCCCTGCAGGATTCATGGTGCTAATCCCCTTCATCACTAACTAAGACATTAGTCGAGTCCACACCACGTCGCACTGAGGCACTTCTGTGTGCTCGCCGGAGCCCTACACGATATTAGGCAGGTGCACCAGTTTCTTTGGCTCTTGAGTGTAAATATTTCATCTGGTAGGAAGTCTCTATGCGTGGGACGGACGTATTTGTAAACCGCTTATATTTTGTAAATAATATGGCCTGATGCATTGACAATACACACGCGCCTGAGATGCACCCACGGTGGAATTAATCACACTCTACAGTTCGTGATTGATTTTCGACGATGGAACGTTACCCGTTACAGCATCTTGCAGACATGCCTTTCATCCGAGGTGCAGTAGGGTGCAATGCCACAAAAACCGAAAAATGTACAAATAAAACTTTTCTTTGATGTGTGCTCCGACGTTGTTGGTGTTCGGCGACAGCAGTGTGACTTAGAGATCAGATAGTAGCACAGTTCGGATGTCGAGGGAATAAACCTGCGGTAGTTTTTGTGTTGTACTCTCCGAGGCACTGGAGAACGTTCCAGTAGCAAAGTAATTTACTTTCGTTTATTTCAAGCTTCTCACGGCGTAATGAATAATCCATTAAACGTCTCCCAAACAGATGGATTAACACGGCTGAATGCCCGAAAATTAATGGATTAATCTGTATAACGTACTAGGTGACTAGTATTCTCTTCCTGTAACTTTTTTCTACCAAACTTGTGTGACAACATCTGTGTCCCGCGGAGAGTCTAATCTAGACAACTCTAATTCTTTAGCATTGCTCTTCCAATCGAGTCATCCGGGGATGGCTTCAGGAACGACTTGAACCTGCCACTGGTTCGGTCCATACCTTCCCATCTACTTTACATTTCTCCCTCGATGCTAAAGGATTAACATGCCGGGAAAATGTATGTAGAGTAGAATTTCTCTAGCCATAGCATGTAACAGAGCGCGACATTCTTTCTTCCTACATGCAGTCCCCAAAAGAAGATGGTGCACATGGCAAGCGATGAAATGCAGAGTACACATATTCCTATTCTTCTTTCTAGCGTTCTGCTGAGGTCACGGGCCTCGATTCGTTTCATGAGTTGAAGATACTTTCATTACTTCGCTTCTGCGTCCGGATGCTCCTCCTTGTCAAATACCAACTGGTGGGAATTCGTGTGCGCCGTCTGTGAAATGTGTAAACTTTTTTCTGCATATTGTCATTTTTTACCTGTTTGTCTATCACATTTTCTAAGAAAAAGATTGGTGTGCAACCAGCCATTCGTGTACAAGAGAGCCCACTACTGTTCAAAAACCACACTCGGGGCGCCTGGTGCACCAGACCAAAAGTGATCAGTACGGCGCGCGTATCAGGTTCGGGTCTCGCTCGCGCCCCTGCCTCCTCAAAACGGCGTACTGCGCTTTGCCTTGTACGGCAAAGCGTTGCACAGTACGCACACAGAGGCGCAGACCAGAAGAGCACTGCCTGCTCGACGCCGTCAGTGTGTCTGAGTCCTATTCTTACCTGCCGTCTCTAATACATCCTCTACTCGAAATAGAATAAAGGACTTTCAATCCCAGGTGTCACAAAAATTTTCCTCTAAATTCATAGCAATCATTCATTCATGAATGTAAACGCCTTTTCCTTGCTGAAATATTATATTCATGTACGCTCGAGAGGCGTTTCGCCTTTTATATTGCAAACAGATGCATTTTTTCGGTGAATAGTAAAGTTTTGTTTTAGAATTTATGAAACGAATATTCATATACTTGCCGCAGAAAACAGCCACACTAGCAAATTTGCTTTTTGAGTGTGATCATAGCACACATATTTGATTCTCTGATTCAGGTTCATTGTGGATAGAAAAGTCTGTGGGGTATTGCGGATACACTACAACGAGAAAAATTTCTCTCTCTCTCTCTCTCTCTCTGTGTGTGTGTGTGTGTGTGTGTGTGTGTGTGTGTGCGTGTGTATGTGTGTCTCTCCTCATCATCATCATCTTCTTCTTCTTCTTCTTCTTCCGTGACTTGTTTCCCATACCTCTTGGGATATGAACTCCTAGTTTTGTTACGCCATTCTGAAGATACATGCCTCATTTCGGGAAGCATTCCTATCGTTTTCATGTTAACCTTTGGGGTCCTAAACGATGTGTGTGGTGGGCGTCCAGGGTCTCTTCTCGGCTCTTATATGTCGAGGACTTTCCTTGTGTAATGGTTAAGTCCGCGTTGCACGACAAGCCCGTACCAGCGAAGTGATTCTCTTGAAGTTTTTCGGGTTTGTTAACGAGCCTCGGATGTAGTGTAGTCGTTCTTTTCTCTGACTTTCAGAGCCACTCTACGAAATCAGCGTCACATCTTTGTTTCTGTACTTTGGAGCTTCCATTCGTGTGATTTGCGCATTGCCCAGTATTTTGAACGGTACGTCAGAGCTTGTCTTATATTTCCTTGAACTTTGATAGGCTTTTTTGCATCACAGACAACTTACGTTAGCGATTTCAACCAACCAGTTTTTAAACAGTTTTCAACGTCTTTATCCGTGGACGCTGTGGATTTTATTACTGATCCGTGGTACTAGCGCTGTTCGGTTGGTTTTATAATGGCACAGTCTAAAAGTGTCCGCAGTTCGTGGTCTTGCGGTAGCGTTCTCGCTTCCCGCGCACGGGGTCCCGGGTTCGATTCCCAGGGGGTCGGGGATTTTTCCCTGCCTCAAGATGACTGAGTGTTGTTGAGTTGTCTTCAACATCATCATTCATCCACATTACGGTCGGAGGAAGGCACTGGCAAAGCACCTCCGCTAGGTCCTTACGTAGTCGCCGGTGCGGGTCTCCCGCGTCGTTCCATACGCTCCTCGGTGTATGGGACCTCATCATCATCAGTCTAAAAGTAGTTGCGGTTTGGAATTGGAAGCCTTATTAAGAAGTTGCTATAGATGTTCACTTCTTTATGTTGCCTTTAGAAGTGATTTATCTGGTTCGACGAATTGCAAGGCGACCTGTGTAGGTGCTACAGAATACCGGAAGGTCATCGTTGGGCAGTGAACCGCTGAGAGGAGGAACCGAGGGATTGGGGATGACAGCAGCGCGGAGCCCCGGCAGACCGCTGAGAGCGTTACTGCAACAAGCATGACGTACAGTCCCCGCAGGGCCGACCGCAAATAGGCCAGATGAAGAGTACGGCAATTTGCGGTGCCGGGCGCGCTACAAAAACACGGCGACGTACGGGAGGTGTGGCCACGGCGCCCCTTCGTCCAGGACTCGATTCTCATCAGCGTATTACTCTTAATAACGCCACGCCGAGCCCCGCCACCACAAAGACGCAGTGTTCTTGTCGGCAGCGTGGGGGTCTATAGCATTACTTTGTATTTCTTCTTTTTTATGCGGAGCCAACGAGTAATTCTCGACAATCAAGGTAACGGCATAGTTGAATGTACAGCTACGGAGTTTCTACGAGTGAAACGAGTCTCGAGATCGCTAGGGCAAAGTGGCTACCTAGACGTGGGGCGCCAGGTTTGTTTTGGGCTCGGAGCGAGTTTGTGGTTGATATCGAGGTCATCAGGGATAGTGTTGTGAGCTTGTTGCTAGGAGATGGTTGGAGCAGAGTTTCACCAGTTGAAATGGGGACACTATATAACTTTTTAGATCACTGACAAAGATTCACCACAACCGAAGGGCGTGTGAAGCTTGCTATGTCCGTATACGTTTTTCGTAAAAGTAATGCCGTTTGTTATTGTAAAGATGTTTTTTTAAGTGCGTATTGATTTTTCGGGTATTCTACATGTCAGTGTTTTCAGATGCGCAGCTGTCTAAGATGTGGCACAGAACAGCATCAGGATCTGTGAGATCGGAGTAACAGATAGCTTTATCTAATTAACATAAAAACGACTGATGCTTCCTGAGTAGTGTCTAACATCAGCATTCCCTCTCCCTAACGCATATTTTCTGTGTTGAAGCAAGTCAGGATAATCGAAGGTAATTCTGGAAAGGCACTCAGTCAGGCGTATTGGAAAGCCTCGTGGCCTTGTTGTAGACGAAAACTCTCACGTTAGTTAAACGACTTGACTGAACAGCTCACCAATATTCGAACACACTTACTTTTCATCGTGAGATATGCGTAAATATTGACGATGAGAGAGTGTTGCGAGTGAGCTGCGTATCTGTTAATGATGAGGGCAGTGGGAAAAGCGAGAAGGTGAAGCATGAGCCGGAAGACAGCTAGCTCCTTTCGAAGAGCACAAAGGGACACCAGAATTTAGGCTCCACAGGTAACAGGTGTTTACTGCCCGCCATGCCTCAGCTCCATAATATACTGCGGAGACCTTTATTATCCGACGTCTATAGCGGTTTGCACTACGAAGGCGCGTGGTTGGGTGAAGTGCAGCAGCAAAGGCTAGTGTGCTTCGTGACCCGCCAGCCAAGAGCGTCATTCTGCTGCATATGTCTCTGACGAGTGCTCCCGTAGCGACAACTGACGTTAACTGAACAATGAGCGGCACAAAACTGTAATAAACTCAATGTAGAAAAGATGAAGGCTCTAATGTTCTCATGACGACGCCTCGATCTCCGTGATTGTCTGATTCTGCACAGTCGACCACTCAAACGGACGAACAGGCTTAAATACTTGGTATTATCCTGGACGACACGATCATTTTTAACACACATGTACGAGAGAAACGAATCAAGCTGCTCTAACTTCTCCACCAGATCTACCCTACACTGGCCAGCACGCAATTACGGACCAGGCCCGAGCTCCGCTATTATTCTGCAACAGTCCTCCCGGCGCTTCTTTACCGCTGCTCGTCATGGAGCACTTTTGTTCCTCATCCATACGCCTACTCCGGGCAGTCCAGAATCAGTGCTTTCGGGAAATAGTCTTTGCACCTCGTTGGTCTCGGGTCCAGGACCTCTTCAGAGAAGATGTTCGAATATCCACTATGAAACTTGTCAAAAAGGTTGAAGTATTACGTCCGACATCAATCCACCTCGAATATGTCTGTTCCGTGGCATGTGCACGGTGGCACAGGCTCAAGGTACCGCAAGCCACCGTGGAAGATGATGTCGATTGAAGCTAAGTGAAGACAAAAGAAATAAAATTGAAGGTTAAATTAATCAGAATCCACCACCTTAATAGGGTCTACGGCTCTACTTAAGACTACTTCACCCCAGAAATCCAGTCACACGGATGATGATACTTTGGAAACACGGCAGACAAACAGACAGACACACACGCGCTCACACACAAACACACACACACAAGAATGGTTTGTTCTTTGAAGTATGGTGAACGTAATTAGCTGCAGTACTCTTCATTCTGGGTAACGTGAAGCAGAAACTTCATGTATCAAGTTAACAAACGACAGCAACGCACAACGTAAATAAGTCTAGGGAGAGCCAGCAACAGAAAGAATGGCCCAGCGCGGTGCTTACTCCATCGTTGACGGTTACCAGCGTAGGCGACATCTGGAGCATGTAGCGTGGGTTGGGTTGGGTTCTTTGGGGGAAGAGACCAAACTACGAGGTCATCGGTCTCATCGGATTAGGGAAGGACGAGGAAGGAAGTCGGCCGTGCCCTTTCAAAGGAACCATCCCGACATTTGCCTGGAACGATTTAGGGAAATCACGGAAAACCTAAATCAGGATGACCGGACGCGGGATTGAACCGTCATCCTCCCGAATGCGAGTCCAGTGCATGTAGCGTGGGACCGATAGAGTGACCACATTGGTGACACCGCTAAGCATTCGCTGTCTCTCGCTGCGTAGAATCCATCATGTGGTCGCCTTTTACGCCACTATAACATTTGCTCATGATGTGGTCATTAGGAAATGTTTGTAACTACGAAACCAATGCGCTAGTATGTTCCAGTGTCGTGTCAGCTGGCGCCAGACGGATTTCGGTGCCATTACGGTCACAGAAAACAGGTATCTCAGAGCGGTCATATATAACTCGCCATTAATACGAACTGGATCATAGATCTGTACCAATCATAGACGCATACCATTGCATCGAGGGTCTCGGGAATTGTGTTTCGCCGCAGGCACGACGCTTTTCCTATTAAAGTGGACGGCGAGAAATGAAGAGCGCTAGTTCCGAAGCGTCGCCTATTGTCCGGCAGTGCAGTATTACCGCCCGGGGTCAATAAGTTCGAGACGTGCGGCCATCGGGACGACCCCCGGACGGAATCAGTCTGGACGACATGTTATTTGGTGAGCCGGCCCTGTTATTACGACTATATACACAAGCGGCACTTAAATTAATGGCCGACATACTCACGCAGCCCCGGGCCGGCGCGAGCCGCCCACGACGGAGCTGGGGAACGAGAGACGCGGTTCATCGGCCGGCTGGCCGGCGGGCGCCGCTCGCCGCCCAGACGGCCAGGAGCCGGGGCCCGGTATGCGCCGTTTCGGACAGCGGACAGCGAGCAGCTGCATTACATATGTAATAGGGCGCGCCATGCGGCGCACGTCTCCGCCCCCGCAGTCTGCATTCCGCCGCCTCTGGCCCTGGGCCGCTGATGCTGCCTCTGCCGCCGCCGCCGCGTCTTCAAGGACGAGCAGTCCGCGTGCCGGCGCTCCCGCTAGCGCTCACTGCTGGACCCGCGCCTCAGCTCTTAGCCTCGGGCTCTGACGCTTGCAGCAGTCGGCGACAACAGATACTATCCTCAGTCCCACCACACTTGAAACACTGCGAATTTCCTCAAATGCATCTTTTTTTTTATTTAACTGAGGCGTTCGATTGTGTTGATCACAAAATATTGCTCGAGAAGTAGGACCATTATGGAATACGGGTAGTAGCTCACAACTGGTTCACCTCCTACTTTAACAGCAGACAGCAATGTCACTATTGAGAATAGCTGTGATGTGGGGTCTGAGTGGGGTACAGTGAAATGGGGGGGGGGGGGGGGGCAGGGATCATTGTTGGGGCCACTCCTGTTCCTTATTTACACTACTGGCCATTAAAATTGCTACACCGAGAAGAAATGCAGATGATAAACGGGTATTCATTGGACAAATATATTATACTAAAACTGACACGTGATTACATTTTCACCTAATTTGGGTGCATCGATCCTGAGAAATTAGTACCCAGAACAACCACCTCTGGCCATAATAACGGCCTTGATACGCCTTGGCATTGAGTCAAACAGAGCTTGGATGGCGTGTACAGGTACAGCTGCCCATGCAGCTTCAACAATATACCACAGTTCATCAAGAGTAGTGACTGGCGTATTGTGACGAGTCAGTTGCTCGGCCACCATTGATCAGACGTTTTCAATTGGTGAGAGATCTGGAGAATGTGCTGGCAAGGGCAGCAGTCGAACATTTTCTGTATCCAGAAAGGCCTGTACAGGACTTGCAACATGTGGTCGTGCATTATCCTGCTGAAATGTAGCGAATCGCAGGGATCGAATGAAGGGTAGAGCCACGGGTCGTAACACATCTGAAATGTAACGTCCACTGTTCAAAGTGCCGTTAATGCGAACAAGATGTGACCGAGACGTGTAATCAATGGCACCCCATACCATCACGCCTGGTGGTACGACAGTATGGCGATGACGAATACACGCTTCCAATGTGCGTTCACCCCGATGTCGCCAAACACGGATGCGACCATCATAATGCTGTAAACAGAACCTGGATTCATCCGAAAAAATGAAGTTTTGCTATTCGTACACCCAGGTTCGTCGTTCAGTACACCATCGCAGGCGCTCCTGTCTGTGATGCAGCGTAAAGGGTAACCGCAGCCATGGTCTCCGAGCTGATAGTCCATGCTGCTGCAAACGTCGTCGAACTGTTCGTGCAGATGGTTGTTGTCTTGCAAACGTCCCCATCTGTTGACTCAGGGATCGAGAAGTGGCTGCACGATCCTTTACAGCCATACGGATAAGATGCGTGTCATCTCGACTGCTAGTGATACGAGGCCGTTGGGATCCAGCACGGCGTTCCGTATTACCCTCCTGAACCCACCGATTCCTTATTCTGCTAAGTCATTGGATCTCGACCAACGCGAGCACCAATGTCGCGATACTATGAAACGCCATCGCGATAGGCTACTATCCGACCTTTATCAAAGTTGGAAACGTGATGGTAGGCATTTCTCCTCCTTACACGAGGCATCACAACAACGTTTCACCAAGCAACGCCGGTCAACTGCTGTTTGTGTACGAGAAATCGGTTGGAAACTTTCCTGATGTCAGCACGTTGTACGTGTCGCCACCGGCGCCAACGTTGTGTGAATGCTCTGAAAAGCTAATCATTTGCATATCACAGCATCTTCTTCCTGTCGGTTAAATTTCGCGTTTGTAGCGTGTCATCTTCGTGGTTTAGCAATTTTAATGGCCAGTAGTGTATATAAATGATATGCCTTCTAGTATTACGGGTAACTCTGAAGTATTTCTGTCTGCTGATGACACTAGCTTGGCATTGAAGGATGTTGTGTGCAACATTGGCTCTTTTTCAAATAGTGCAGTACATAACATAAGTTCATGCCTTGTAGAAAATAAACTAACACTACATCACAGTATCAGTTTTTACAGTTTGTAACACACAATTCAACAAAACCCGACGTTTTAATTTCACAGAATGGGCATATAATTAGTGAAACAGAACAGATCAAATTTCTAAATTTTCAGATAGACAGAAACATTTTTCTGTCTATCTGAAAATCTAGAAATTTGACCTGTTCTGTTGGAAAGCCCACGTTCAGGATCTTGTTCAAACAGTTTATCGTGCCATTTCTACTGTTCCAACGGTATCTGAAGTAGGTTACCGTTCGACACGACAATTAGTCTCCTTTGCTTATTTTGATTCCCTTATGTCGTATGGTATTATATTTTGGGGTATCTCTTGCCATTCTCAAAGGATATTTTTGGCTCAGAAACGGGCAATTCGGGCAATAAGTGGCGTAAGTTTGCGAACCTCTTGTCGACCACTGTTCACTAGTCTGGATATTCTGACGATGGCCTCTATATATATATATATATATATATATATATATATATATATATATATATATATATATATATTCCTTATTGTCGTTTCTTGTTAATAATATCTGATTATTTCCAAAAATTAGCAGCTTTCACTCAGTTAAAACTACACAAAAATCCAATCTGCATTTGGATCGCACTTCCTTGACTCGTTAACAGATTTGGGGAGATGGACCACCAGAAACGTCCTAGAAAATAATTCTGATCGCCTGTCCGTGGATTGTACAGAAACTTCAAATGGTTCGAATGGCTCTAAGCACTATGGGACTTAACATCTGAGGTCATCATTCCCCTAGAACTTAGAACTACTTAAACCTAACCAACGTAAGGACATCACACTCATCCATGCCCGAGGCAGGATTCGAACCTGCGAGCGTAGCAGCAGCGCGGTTTCGGATTGAAGCGCCTAGAACCGTGTACAGCAACTGTTCTTCGCACTTCACGGGTGTTATTTTCACCACATCGATGTCGTCTGCCTAATATTTTAATGATATTGTACATTCCATTGTGATGGAAGAAGTAACGATTTCAGCTTCCAACATTTTCTCGACTACCAACAAATACTATTTATTCCTTTTTTGCGGAATCCATACAGTTCTATTTATTGCTTCCCAAAAGAAGTTCAATCTATTGAGAAGCCACAAGGCTCCATCTTCAGTTGTAAAACGCACACTCAATGTACATAGAGTACACGAGGAAGCATATCACCTGGGTGAGAAGCAGCTCATTCACCTATCAACAGGTGTGAAAACAAAATTAACAGGTTCAACTAAAATGATTAATTTCCACGTTTTATTCCTAAATATGGAGATCTGTAGCTAATAAATCGATTGCAATTAAATAGGAAAAGCAATAAACACAGCTCTTTGGAGTAAGAAATAAATAGCGGGTAAACAACATTTATTTTTCGCCGCTATATTATTTGAAGACTCCAAGGCAGTACAGGCCCGAGAAGAAAACTGCACGAAGCCACATTGGTCGAAAGACAGAGTGACAGGTGACTAGGCCGACAATGCAGGCTGGGCGAGTCGCGACGCCCAGACGGTGTCGGCAGCACAAGGACATTCACTGCGTGGGAGGCGCTCGGCGCGGCAGTGCAGTGCAGTCTGCCGGCGCGATTAGAGGGCAACGGCAGACCACGCCAGCCAACAGCTGATCCCCGTCCCGCGTCTGCCGAGCTGCGGTCCTTCTGCCTAACCGGTTCCCTCAGCGTATGACTACAGGTCGTACGGCACCACTTAGCTCTGTTGCTGTTGCTCGAAAGCGGAACTCTCGATGTACTCCCTCACATTTAATAGACCTACGTACTGTCTACGGAATACGAAAAGTATTTGATAAGAAGAGCACAATGGTATCGCCGTTGTCATGAATGACAGTGAAACTTTTCGCAATTGGGAATTTGTTAAATATCAACGTGAACGCAGTAGCCATAGCGCGTGTTCTACTATGCAAACAGATGGCTGTTTATGTGACAAAAGAGGTGCAACTTTTATGGATGGTATGGAACCACATATTGAGGTTTAAGTGTTAATACCGTAGGAACCAGACTCAGACTTCATCCTGGGTATTCTACACTGAAGCACCAAAGAAACTGGTACAGGCATGCAGATTCAAACACAGAGATATGTAAACAGGCAGAATACGGCGCTGCGGTCGGCAACACCAATAAAAGACAACAAATGTCTGGCGCAGTAACTAGATCGGTTACTGCTGCTACGATGTCAGGTTATCAAGATTTAAGTGACTTTGAACTTTACAGCCGGCGCACGAGTGATGGGACACAGTGTCTCCGAGGTAGCGATGGAGTGAGGACTTTCCCTTACGACCATTTCACGAGAGTAGAGAAATCAGCAACCCGATAAAACTTCAAACCTCCGACATTGCTGCTGCCGGAAAAAGATCCTGCAAGAACGGGACCGACGACGACTGAAGAGAATCGTTCAACGTGACAGGAGTGCAACCCTTCCGCAAACTGCTGCAGATTTCAACGCTGGGCCATCAACAAGCGTCAGCGTGTGAACCATTCAATGAAACATCATCGATACGGGCTTTTGAAGCAGAAGGCCCACTCACGTACGGTTGATGACTGCACGTCACTAAGCTTTACGCCTCTTTGCGCCCATGAACACCGACGCTGGACAGTTGATGACTAGAAACATATTGCCTGATCGGACGAGTCTCGTTTCAAATTGTGTAGAGCGGATGTATGTGTACGGATATGGAGACAACCTCATGAATCCATGGACCCTGCATTGCAACAGGGGACTATTCAAGCTGGTGGTGGCTCTATAATGGTGTAGGGTGTGTGCAGTTTGGGTGATATGGGACCCCTAATACGTCTAGATACGACTCTGGCAGGTGACACGTACTTAAGCATCCTGTCTGATAACCTGCATCCATTCATGTCCTTTGTGCATTCCCACGGATTTGGGCAATTGCAGCAGGACAATGCGACACCCCAAAAGTTTAGAATTGCTACATAGGGGCTCCAGGACCAGTCTTCTGTGTTCAAACACTTCCGATGGCCACCAAACTCCCAGACATGAACATTATTGAGCATATCTGGGATGCCTTGCAACGTGCTGTCCAGAAGAAATCTTCAACCCCTCGTACTCCCACGAATTAATGGACAGCCCTGCAGGCTGATTTTGGCCTTGTCTCCTTTTCTTTTTATCATGGTTTTGCATTTTCTCTTATTTATTTTCGTTAGAATGTGCTATTTACGTCTTACAGCATTTTATTAAATACCTTGATGCTTGTACTTCCCTTAAACATTCACGTCGTCAGAAAACTGTAGATACTCCATCCTTTTCCCTTTCCGTCCATTAACTCTCCTATGATAACTTTCAGGGAGATATTAAATAGCGTAGGTGAAAAGCGATAGCCGGCCGGATTGGCCGTGCGGTTCTAGGCACTTCAGTCTGGAGCCGCGTGATCGCTACGGTCGCAGGTTCGAATCCTGCCTCGGGCATGGATGTGTGTGGTGTCCTTAGGTTGGTTAGGTTTAAGTAGTTCTAAGTTCTAAGGGAGTGATGACCACAGATGTTAAGTCCCATAGTGCTCAGAGCCCTTTTGAAAAGCAATATCTGTGACTGACTTCCTTTCCTATTCATACTCTCTTCATTAGTTCACCACCAAACTTGAGTTTTTGTTTGAGGTAACACTCATCTATCACCTCCTTAACCATTATAATAAATAATATAATTTGATGTGGCTCAACGACCTGTTACAAGCCTCTGAATTTGACCCTGTCTCGGCGGAATATGTACTCTTAACATACGCCACTAATCCTGTCGAGGAAAGGAGAATCTAATCCACGTGTCGTTCCCGATGAATCATCACGTCATTAACAGGTGAAGGCTACGTTAAAAGCAGACTAAAAATTTTCCATAGTCTCTGTGGAATTCTATCCCGCGACCTTTCCGTATTCAGACACGCGTTTTGCCCCCAGACCACCAGGCTTCTTAACCAACGACGGCATACGACACTTACTTTCGCTTAAAATATCCAGCTTCAGTCCACGGTTATAACTATCGGTTGCGTTAGAGAGTGCCTGAAAAGACCAAATAAAGATAAATATTTTGAGATGCAAAATAATGTTGTCTAGAATACAACAGGTAACAGGTGTAGAATGAAACAACAAATTTACTGTTACCACTCACTCTTTATTTATATCCGCAACGCGTTTCGAATGTTTAAGCCACTATCATCAGGTGGATTTACATGTGTTACTTAGACATACGTGTGTTGTGTTACGATATTGGGGTAAGTTATGACCACTGGAGACAGTGCCACAAGTTACCCCTAAATCGTGAAACAACAGACACATCTGACATACTAACACGTATAAATCCACCTGATGATGCAGGTTTAAATCTTCGAAATGCATTGTATACAGAAATAAACAGTGACTGGTAACAGTAAACTTGTTGTTTCATTCGATATCAGTAGCAGTCACGGTAAAGCCTAACCTAAAATGTTCGCATTTAAAGGTAAGAGGTGCGCTGCTCCTTGACAGCCACCACTGGCAGCTGAGTTCTAGGTCAAGAGCTTCACAGAGCTGTGGTCGCGACAGCCGCCTGGGAAGACTGCTCATTGTGTCGGAGCAGCGAGGAAGAGGCGAGGGCGGATTGGACCCCTGCTCGTGTGCGTCCTTGGCGCTTTGGGCGGGTTCAACACCCTGGCAGCGGGCAGCTTCCGCGATGGGCCGCCGGATTGGGCGGTGGCGGCGGCGGCACCTGCGCTAACGGTGCCGGCTCTTCTTGCCTTGCTCGGCCACACCGCCGCTCTAATTGCGGGCCGTTAAGGCACGTACGGCGGGCGCCTTTTTCCCCGTCCCGTCGCATTGTGTTCCACAGGACCACCTGTCTGGGGGGTGGGCAGCCAGCACCTCCGCTGTCCAATTTCGTCTGGCAAGCCACAGGCGGACCTCATCCGCCGCGCATTCCACACTCCATTTCCTTCCTCCTGACGTTGAGGCCTTTTTTTGTCCCGTATCCGCATCCAAAGCCAAGGTCGTTGCCGCGAACTATATAGAGTGGTATCGCTCGAGCCGGAGGTAAAAGGGAAGTTGTAATTACAGTCGACAACGAAGTCATAGGAGCCAGAGTACGGACTCGGAATGGGGAACGAAAATTGGCGCGTCCTTTCCAAAAGAACCATCCTGAAATTTGACTTAAGCCTTTTAGAGAAAACACGGGAATTACACATCTGAGCCAGCCGTTGTGCCCTAGCGGTTCTAAGCGCTTCAGTTTCAAACCGCGCGAATGCTACGGTAGCAGGTTCGAATCTTTCCTCGGGCATGGATGTGCGTGATGCCCTTAGGTTAGTTAGGTTTAAGTAGTTCTAAGTTCTAGGGGTGTGGCGGAGGGTGCCCCTACCCTGTTCCACTTGCGAATGGCGCGTGGGGAGAGTGAGATGTATGTGGGAGGAAGTAATATGTCCGAATCTTTTTAATAGTAAACCTCTCAGTGATGCACAACCCCCCCCCCCCCCTCTTGTAGCGTCTGCCAATGGACTTTGTTGATCATCTCAGTAGCGCTCTCACGCTGACTAGACGATGCCGTGATGAAACATGCCGCTCTTCGTTGGATCTTTTCTCTCTCTCTCTCTCTCTCTCTCTCTCTCTCTCTCTCTTCTAACAGTCCTACCTGGTAAACTAAATGCAGGAAAGAAGACAGCTGTGTAGTTTACAAAGAAAAAAGTGTTCACAGCTAAGCGAATGCTTCGACTACGATATACAGTAAGGCCTTGGTCGACAGCAGTAAAATATTTGTATATGACTCTAGAACAACAAATGACATTAAAACAAAACATCAGAGAAAAGGGCAGAAAGTGTAAAATAGTTAGATAGATAGCGTCATTCTTCCTGAGTGTCGATCTTTCAACACGAACTAAACTGTGTCTTTACGAAGCTACCATGCTGCCAGCAATATTACACCGATGTACGGTTTCATGTACTGCGGCAAAATATTAGATGAAATGGTTCAAATGGCTCTGAGCACTATAGGACTTAACTTCTGAGGTCATCAGTCCCCTAGAACTTAGAACTACTTAAACCTAACTAACCTAAGGACATCACACTCATCCATGCCCGAGGCAGGATTCGAACCTGCGACCGTAGCAGTCGCGCGGTTCCAGAATGTAGCGCCTAGAACCACTCGGCCACTCCGGCCGGCATATTAGCTGAGACAGTTCGATACAGTTTATCTCTTTCCTGGGAGCCAACAGTTGAAATACACCAACGAATCAGAACTGTGACAAAACTTTTTTCAATAAACCAACATTTCAAGATTTATTCTACCCAGCTCCGGATCCTAGCCAGCGATCTGTAGTGCTATCTACATTAATCATGCAAGAGAATGAAACAGAATAAAAATAACTGCAGACCATGTACCAACAGAGGTCAGGGAAGGATCCCAGCCGGCCGAAGTGGGCGAGCGGTTCTAGGCGCTTCAGTCTGGAACCGCGCGACCGCTACGGTCGCAGGTTCGAATCCTGCCTCGGGCATGGATGTGTGTGATGTCCTTAAGTTAGTTAGGTTTAACTAGTTCTAAGTTCTAGGAGACTAATGACCTCAGCAGTTGAGTCCCATAGTGCTCAGAGCCATTTGAACCATTTTTGAACCTGATTTACCACGGATTTTTTTGGAATGGTGAATCGGATTTATGTGTTAAGGGCTCTCAATGAGTCTTGCTGTTCAAACGGCATTCGCTTCGCAACGGAGTGAATCCAATGTCTTCCGAATCAACTGTTACGTGTCCCTACAGTTGGGCGTTAAGAGACTTCACTATTCTGGTATCATTGCCAGATATCAAATTTAAAAAAAAGGAATAGATTTTATCGCCAAGATTTGCCTGTAATGGTGAGGAGATGTGGTGATGTATGACATCGTTACTTACCTCTGTGTGAACGTGGGCTGGATACCAAATCTTTCTGCAGTGTCATATCGAGTGAGGCATGTGGTTAATTCGACGGTGGTTCATTACTTGGATGGAAGCGTAGGTGTGGTGGCTCTCTCAGTGCTATATCAAAAGTTGGTAGGGAACGCGAACGTCCTTTTTATAGATGAATTAATAAACAAGTTTCGTTAGACACAGCCTACCGTCCTACTGGCTTTACTTTCTGAAAGAAGGATAGCTGCTTGCTGGGGTAGCAACGTTTTCAAATATCAAAAAGCCTACTCCTGGATGAGACGGCGTAGGTCCATAAAATGAAGTCCTGCATTCCGAAGTCACTAAAACCAAAACCTTTTAAGAAATTAGCCGGAATTGGTAGCCACTGATGCAATATCACTTCCTGATTTACTAATACCACGAAGATGTTTCCCTTTCCACGTATCTCGGTATAGCCGTTCTCAAGCAACTAGGGTATTATTGACATCATTGCAAAGAACATTACCGTCATGCACAAAATTTGCTAAACCATTCCGTAAATGATTTTAGATGAACCACGAATATATAAGAACAATTCTGCTGCAACGGATTAGCAGCGTGGGTATAAGCTTGTCGATGTATTAAAATCCCAGTGTCCCCTTCAAATGTTCGTTTCACAAATCCCGTCTTACAATCAAAGGAGCGATCAGTTGAAGTTACACATTTGAGCAAAGTATTAAAAAAAGATTATTGATCATGTTACTTTCTTATGCGATAAGTTTTACAGAATTCGACGCATTCTCATGCGTGTTCAGCGGCGTGTCTCATGTTCAAACTATTAGTTATCAACTGACTAAGAAAGAGGTGTCATAAAAACGTCGTTAAGGATTCTGTCAAGATCAATGATGGCGCAATTCGACTGACACAGTTCGGTATTTGAAGATACTATTATTCCACTTTCACAGCTGGAAGATATATGCGTAGAGAGTAATGAATGCTGCAGTGTTTTCGAAAGATCAATATGATTAATTTTATAGTTTTAGGGTCCATCACGTCATAAAACTAATCATCCTCTGGTTTACTCGCAAGTACACGAGAGCAACCAGCCATATAGGAGATGTACGGCTGAATCCTATAGACCTTAACTGCATGTAAACATAGAGAAAACGAAACTAAGTAAGAGCTTATCGGAAGCCACAAAGACGGTGGCGCGAATACGGAAAGCGTATTAGGCGGTCGCACGTTGTGTGGAGGTAGGTGGGGAGAAGTGCAGAGCCGGAGGGGTGCGGCCCTCTAATGAAAGCAGCTGGGGGAGGCGCGAGGGCAATATTGACGGACCTCGGGCGCCGCGCGTCATCCTCGCCTCGCCGCGCTTCGTTGTAATTCCGAGATTACTCACCGGGGACCCGGCGTGACACTGACGCCTCGCAGCCGCAGAATGGATCGCTGAAAAAAATACATGCGTGCGGAAGCGAGCACTGAATTGGTTTCAACGGTCCCGGCAGAATGAAACGCAGGCCCTCAACAGAAAAAAAGCCAACCACAATTTGTCTCACACAGTGCAGGGAATCGCTTTCTGTAGAATGAGTTGAATGAAACGTTACGCAGAGTACACACCTTTCACGGCAGCTGAATAGTATTAGTATTCAGGTAGGCACATGTTTTATTTAATATCAAAAATAAAAACATTCACTATATAAATAAAACAGTTTCTGCAGCAGTACCATTACGAAATTCGGTGGTTCTTGCCGGCCGTGGTGGTCTCGCGGTTCTAGGCGCTCAGTCCAGAACCGCGCGACTGCTATGGTCGCAGGTTCGAATCCTGCCTCGGGCAGGGATGTGTGTGATGTCCTTAGGTTAGTTAGGTTTAAGTAGTTCTAAGTTCTAGGGGACTGATGACCACAGATGTTAAGTCCCATAGTGCTCAGAGCCATTTGAGCCAATTTGGCGGTCCACCCCCCCCCCCTCCCCGCCACCCACTCCCTCCTTCACCCTCCTCTCAGTCTTCAGGTGGAGAATTTCGTCGTGGTCACGTTCTAGGTATTAGTGCAGAGCATAGACGCTTTGTAGTTGTTAATTTTCAAAGTAACAGTATATTCATTATATCCGATATGCAATAGTGATTTAAACTGGTGGTTTATGTAGCCTAAGTATAATATACAACCACTTGCTTTTGAATTTCTTTCTTACTCTCTCCATCCGAAGGCCAAATAGTACCGACCGGCCGCCATGACTTCCTCAGACATAGGCGTAACTGGATGCCGATATGGAGCGGCATGTGGTCCGCACACCGTTCTTTCAGCCGTTGCCAGTTTTCGTGACTGGAGCCGCTACTTCTCAGTCATGTAGCTCCTCAATTGGCCTCAATGTAGCTGAGTGCACCCTCCTTGCCAAAAGCGCGCGGAAGATCCGGACGGTCACCCATCCAAGTGCTAGCCCAGCCCGACAGCGCGTAACTTTGGTGATCTAGAGGTAACTGGTGTTTCCGCTGCTGCAAGGCAGTTGGCGCTTTTTGGATACGATACTTTTTTTGTACCACTGCAGACTCATCATCAAATGGAGATGTCACAGGAACGATATACAGAGTGGACCACAACTCCACCGACAAAATTTCTCGGGTTGTTCAGGGATATTTTCTGTGTATTTTGGTATAAGCGACCCATCGTCTTTGGTGGCTCGTTATAGCGAAATGATTTATTTATGATTCATTCAGTTTGTCACCCAAATTAGCTTTATTTATAGGAAAACACGTTCATAATAATGAAAAGCCCGTAAAGTGACAACACAAACTGATTATTGCAACAACCCTCAAACAGACGCAAAAGTAGTGTAATGAGGTTATCTCGATGGAAGATGATCTAATCCTAGCGCACTGTGCCGCTCTTCCACTGTATTCAGTGAACCAACACGAAGAGCATTTCCGCAAATTTTACATCATTAACGAAACAACTAATACAGCCGGAGAAGGAAAAAACAGAACGAGAGAGAACTGTAAAGTTTTGAATGCAATCCTGAGGTCGAAAAGTAACCAGCTTTGCTGTTGGCAGCAACAGGTACCATGAGTGAATGGAATACCATGAGTGAATGGAACAGGTGTTCCCAGATAGGACACACAATGCACACAGTCGACATCTGCAGTGTTATGCGGATATTTTCAGTGCAATACAGAAGCGAAAATAAATGTGTGCGAAAAATCAAACGAAATTCAATAACTGTAACGAACTACCGGAGACCACGGTTCCTCGTACCATCTCAGATAACCATGAACAGCCTCCGAAAATTTTTCGGTGTAGTTCTGATTTACCCTGTATTCTGCACCATATGCAGATCTAAATCTACATCTACACGGATACTCAGCAAGCCATATACTTCACTATGCTGTGATATTTGGTTTGAGCATCACCATCTTGAATCCAGATTTGAGCTTCCCTAAGCTGAAGCCGGCCGGGCTGGCCGACCGGTTCTAGGCGCTACTGTCTGGAACCGCGCGACCGCTACGGTCGCAGGTTCGAATGCTGCCTCGGGCATGGATGTGTGTGATGTCCTTAGGTTAGTTAGGTTTAAGTAGTTCTAAGTTCTAGGGGACTGCTGACCTCAGAAGTCCCATTGTGCTCAGAGCCATTGGAACCTAAGCTGAAAAAGGCCAGAAAAGCACTTTCATCTAAATCAAGGTATGTGCTCAGCAAGCTACTTCTCTATACTTTCGTCTATTCGGTTCACTCTCAGTCCATATTCTGTACTCATTAGACTGTCCATTCCATTCAGCACATCATGTAATTCTTCTTCACTTTCACTCAGGATAGCAATGTCATCAGCGAATCGTATCATTGATATCCTTTCACCTTCAATTTTAATTAAACTCTTGACCCTTTCTTTTATTTCCATCATTGCTTCTTGGATGTAAAGATTTAACAGTAGGGGCGAAAGACTATATCCCTCTCTTACACCCTTTTTATTCCGAGCACTTCGTTGTTGGTCGTCCATTCTTATTATTCCCTCTGGGCTCTTGCACATATTGTATATTACCCGCATCTCCCTGTAGCTTACCCCTATTTTTCTCATAATTTCGAACATCTTGCACTACTTTTACGCTATGGAACGGTTTTTCCAGGTCGGCAAATACTACAAACGTGTCTTGATTAGTGATTGTTTACGGTGAAACCTAACGGACTATCACAACAACGACTACAGAAGCCGGCCACTGTGGCCGAGCGGTTCTAGGCGCTTCAGTCTGGAACTGCCTCACCGCTACGGTCGCAGGTTCGAATCCTGCCTCGGGCATGAATGCGTATGATGCCCTTAGGTTAGTTAGGTTTAAGTAGTTCTAAGTTCCAGGGGACTGATGAACTTTGGTCCCATAGTTTTTAATGTCGTGTGACTAGGGCCACCCGTCGGGTGGACCGTTCGCCTGGTGCAAGTCTTTCGATTTGAGGCCTCTGCGGCGACTTGCGCGTCGATGGGGATGAAATGATGGTGATTAGGACAACACAACACCCAGTCCCTGAGCGGAGAAAATCTCGGCCCAGCCGGGAATCGAACCGGGCCCTTAGGATTGATATTCTGTCGCGCTGACCACTTAGCTACCTGAGGCGGACAGTCCCATAGTGCTCAGAGCCATTTGAACCATTTTGACTACAGAAAGTTTCAAAACACTACAAATTCCGATGTAGAGCGGAAGTTTCATTCTCGAAGCTGTACGTCTCTAAACATGGAGCTCTCACTTCGATGTATAAGCTCTAATAAACAGACATTACAGTCGGCTAACGGATTTTGAACTGGCAAATAACGTAGTTTACCAGATCCGCCGCAGCAGACCCTTCGATGTATTCAGCGCCTTCGACGCCATTTAAGGACAAGCAGCGAAAGCGTATCCTCGCGCGGACAGGTGTTGTCGGCGCGCGGCTGCTGCTTGCAGCGCGGTGCAGCCAGGCGCCCAGTGAAGCGGAGGTTGACCCGGACGCGGACGCTCGGCGACCTGCGGCGCCCGTTCCCTCGCCTGGTGCTCTTTTTTCGCGCGCAGCCTGTTTAGCATTTCTGGCCGAGCAGTGGTCAGACCAGGAAGCCCGGAGCAAATGAGCGAGGCGCTCGCAGGAAACCGCTAATCCGCATCCGCGGCCGCTTAACGCCGGCAAAACATTCGGAGTCCTCGTCATTAGCCTCCAGCCGTGTCCAAAGCGAACTTCCACCACCACCGCCGGGGACCGTGATTCATCGTTCCGGTCATCCCACTACATCGCTTTACACTTAAAACTCCGGCCGGCGGCGTTGCTATGTGGCGAGGCTGCCTCTGCAGGAAACTCCCGTTCCAGCGCTCGCTCGGCTTAGGTGATTACTCGCGCTGTACTGACGTCGCTCGCTAGCGACGTACGCGGAGAGCAATAAACAGAGCTTACAGTCAAATGTTTTATATTCCAGTCTTTGATCACAATATCAATTCTTTAGACGATGACCGGTTTCCTTCCATAATGACCATCCTCAGATCTTTTTTACACCATGTCCTAAAGTGATAAGGCCATAATGGCATCGTCAAAACATATAAATATAATCAGCACAGCATCGCCGCATAGATCTAAAATAAGCTGTAGAATAGGCTAGAGCTTACAATCTACTGTTTGTAACACGTTCTATCACTTCAATGACTTCGTTTTCTTTTCCTTAATACGAGGGGTATTGTCAAAATAAGGTCTGATCGGACGCGAAAATCCATGAAGTTTTGAACAGATGTGTTGGGCAGTAGTCTCTAGTATGCCCTTCGATCGCGTCGTGTCGCTCTTTTCAGTTCTCAGCGCACAGTGACAAGTAAAGACGCCTAGAAAATAGTGTACCCCATCAAGTACGGATCCCTACCGAAAGACTTCGCCTGATTTCACGCAACCCCACAGAACTCGACATAAGTGTCATGCATTTCGTTCTCCATGAAAATTCTCGGCCGCACTCTGCAGGGGCAATGAAGATACTCCGGCAGCCTTTTAGATGTGGATTATTTGATCACCAACAGGACAACCCCTAATTGGCTTCCCCTGAGTTTCATCTCTCCTCACATGAAACTCTGGCTATGAAGGCAACATTTTGGCACTGACAACGTGCTGTAGACCAGCGTAGAGAATTGGCGAAAAGCACAGGTGGAGCCTTCTATGCAGAGGATATTGGAAAGTTTCTAGAGCGCTACTATAAATGTCGAAGCGGCGACTATGTAGAGAAGTAGATGGTAGGTATACCTAACTGCTGCAAAAAAAACATCTCTGATGTTAACAGTGGTTAACATTTCGCCAGGGATCGGACATTACTTTCCGAATAGCTCTCGTAATACAGCGTTATTCACAAGTACCGGTTGGTTGTAATTAGAGTAAAGCTACTTACAGAGGTCTGGTGTAGGATGTAATTATCGTGTGACAGCGAAACCTGGAAGATATGCTAACGCGTTAATGCAGAACCGAATTACGCGGAAAAAATTGTTCCCGTTTTGACCGCCAAGTGCAAAACTGGCGCTGTGAATGCAAGAAAGATGTATAGAAGTGCTTCCATATGTAAATGCTTAGGAAAAAGATGTGGGCAGAAAAAGTCAAACAAGTGAGAAAGGCATAATGTTAATATTATTTATTATTAACCGCCGCTTACACAATTTATTCAATATGAGCACTGGAGACGTCGACGAGATGCTGTACAGCCCCAGATTTGCGTCTGGTCGCAAAAATTCGAATTAATTTTTTCCAGCGTAAAGCGATTCTCATTGACACATTCGCATATCTACCAAGTTTCGCTGCCATACGATAATTGCAGCCCGCACTGGACATCCGTGAGTATCTGTATTTTAATTATAACCACCCTGTATTTCCTTTTTCAGAAGACGAATGCGCGAAAACTATATCAGTAATAGAGCATCTCTATAAGTTACTGTTCGTAATATGCACCGTCATGGAGTTCCAGAGCGCACGACTAGGGGGTAAGCTGAAAATTCATCCCCACCGAATTGCCTCATTGAATTAGTTTGAGCATGCACGTGGGCGAACCAATGCCCTGCAACAGCGACTGCAATGAATAACGCATACGTATTGCCGTTCGATGCGTCACAAGCGGTGCCCATACTGAGCGCCTGTACTGTTTGCAACAAACTTCGAGGAGTTGTAGAGGGTGTCTTGAGGAACAAATCGAAGACTGGAATCCCTTTACGGAAACGCTACAGAGCGTCGGAGCTGTAGGCGCCGGCGCCTGCACTAAACCACCCCATCGGCGCCAAACCTGACTGTTGTCGTTTATTATTCAGTAATACCGACTGATTGCCACGATCGCCAGTAGAGAAGATGGAGGTAGCTGCTGCGTAGAAAGGCCTTTTCTCCTATGAATGCGATGCTTTGTTGCGTCAGTGGATGACGGCTTCAGACACGGGTTTCCATCTGGAGTCTATTTTTCTCCTGTATATTGAAAAACACTGCAAATTTTAAAGGATCTTTAGCCTTTTCCCTGCGACTTCATTCGCGTACATGTTCGATAAGTATATTGACACATCTCCTGCTGCCCAGACCCTGTGACTATTTCTTCCACCCCCCACCCCCCTCTCTCTGACCATCTTCTTCTCTCTCCTGTCTCCGTCCATCTCCTCCTCCCTGATCTCTCTCTGTGCACCTCCTCTTCCCCCTCTCTGTCCACCTTGTCATCCCCTACATCTATCCAAGTCCTCCTTCCCCTCTCTATCGCCGGCCGGTATGGCCGTGCGGTTCTAGGCGCTACAATCTGGAACCGCGTGACCGCTACGGTCACAGGTTCGAATCCTGCCTCGGGCATGGATGTGTGTGATGTCCTTAGGTTAGTTAGGTTTAAGTAGTTCTAAGTTCTAGGGGACTGATGACCACAGATGTTAAGTCCCATAGTGCTCAGAGCCATTTGAAGCATTTTGAACCCCTCTCCATCACAATTTCCTCTCCCCCTCTCTCTGTAAACTATATGTACAGTTTAGAGGGGGCGTGCGTTCTGTGAGAAGTAGCAAGGTATATTTAGCCATTTTTGTTACAATTTGATGAAAAATGGGATAGTATTGCTTTTTTAAAAAAGTCAGGTAACAAATATGGGCATTAAACCGTGATTTTGTAACATAAGCTGCCGGTTCTTCTAAATACACTCCTGGAAATTGAAATAAGAACACCGTGAATTCATTGTCCCAGGAAGGGGAAACTTTATTGACACATTCCTGGGGTCAGATACATCAAATGATCACAGTGACAGAACCACAGGCACATAGACACAGGCAACAGAGCATGCACAATGTCGGCACTAGTACAGTGTATATCCACCTTTCGCAGCAATGCAGGCTGCTATTCTCCCATGGAGACGATCGTAGAGATGCTGGATGTAGTCCTGTGGAACGGCTTGCCATGCCATTTCCACCTGGCGCCTCAGTTGGACCAGCGTTCGTGCTGGACGTGCAGACCGCGTGAGACGACGCTTCATCCAGTCCCAAACATGCTCAATGGGGGACAGATCCGGAGATCTTGCTGGCCAGGGTAGTTGACTTACACCTTCTAGAGCACGTTGGGTGGCACGGGATACATGCGGACGTGCATTGTCCTGTTGGAACAGCAAGTTCCCTTGCCGGTCTAGGAATGGTAGAACGATGGGTTCGATGACGGTTTGGATGTACCGTGCACTATTCAGTGTCCCCTCGACGATCACCAGTGGTGTACGGCCAGTGTAGGAGATCGCTCCCCACACCATGATGCCGGGTGTTGGCCCTGTGTGCCTCGGTCGTATGCAGTCCTGATTGTGGCGCTCACCTGCACGGCGCCAAACACGCATACGACCATCATTGGCACCAAGGCAGAAGCGACTCTCATCGCTGAAGACGACACGTCTCCATTTGTCCCTCCATTCACGCCTGTCGCGACACCACTGGAGGCGGGCTGCACGATGTTGGGGCGTGAGCGGAAGACGGCCTAACGGTGTGCGGCACCGTAGCCCAGCTTCATGGAGACGGTTGCGAATGGTCCTCGCCGATACCCCAGGAGCAACAGTGTCCCTAATTTGCTGGGAAGTGGCGGTGCGGTCCCCTACGGCACTGCGTAGGATCCTACGGTCTTGGCGTGCATCCGTGCGTCGCTGCGGTCCGGTCCCAGGTCGACGGGCACGTGCACCTTCCGCCGACCACTGGCGACAACATCGATGTACTGTGGAGACCTCACGCCCCACGTGTTGAGCAATTCGGCGGTACGTCCACCCGGCCTCCCGCATGCCCACTATACGCCCTCGCTCAAAGTCCGTCAACTGCACATACGGTTCACGTCCACGCTGTCGCGGCATGCTACCAGTGTTAAAGACTGCGATGGAGCTCCGTATGCCACGGCAAACTGGCTGACACTGACGGCGGCGGTGCACAAATGCTGCGCAGCTAGCGCCATTCGACGGCCAACACCGCGGTTCCTGGTGTGTCCGCTGTGCCGTGCTTGTGATCATTGCTTGTACAGCCCTCTCGCAGTGTCCGGAGCAAGTATGGTGGGTCTGACACACCGGTGTCAATGTGTTCTTTTTTCCATTTCCAGGAGTGTATATCTTCTACCTAAATGTATCTTTTTTCACTACAATGCAATGACCTGCACTTGATAAGAGCGTAAGGCACTGTAAGTGTCACCGTTTGACAAAGAGTCCGGCGTGCTTTCCAAGCTAGACATTTGGCGGTAGGTTGGTGCGTCTTGTAGAATTGTGCCTTTAGAGTCCACTGTCATCCAGAATAAACTTTCTGAGGACCAAAAGCCGCGACTGTTTCCCTAACTTGAATGAATAAAATAGTGGCGTCCTGCTTTCATAAATCCGTACACAAACAAAAGCTTTATCGATTTGACGCTGCAAACACCGTACGGCACGCTCTCATTATGAAACAGCAGTGTCTGTTTTATTAACAAGTACGATGTAATGTTGCTTCATTGCACAGCCCTTCTTAATAAGCGGTATTTTGTATTTATTTGCCATTACTCCCCCTCTACTTTCAATGAATACATCCATCCTGGACGGGAATCTACGCAACGTACGAGTGCAAGCTGTGACACAAGGATGACGACACACGGAAGTCTGGATCTGGCCGTGATTCGTGCACGGATAGCCGCGCGGAGTGGCCGCGCGGTTAGAGACGCCATGTCACAGATAGCGTGGCCCCTCCCGCCGGAGGTTCGAATCCTCCGTGGGGCCTGGGTGTGTGTTGGTTTAAGTTAGTCTAAGTAGTGTGTAAGTCTAGGGACCGATGACCTCAGCACTTGGTCCCTTAGGAATTCACACACATTTGAACATTTGTGCACGGATAGCCTAACGATTAAGGCGGCCGCTCGTGTAAATCGGGAAATCCTGGTTCTAGTTTCGGTCCGCCATAAAATTTCAATATCGTCATTCCAATACACATCTGAAATTGGTTTATATTCGCAACTGCGAATGCATTTCCTCTACTCTCATTAACCACAGCGAAAGCTCTTTCATCCAGCTGTTTGTTCTTTGGGACCAAGCCAAACTAGGGCCCCACAAATGAGCGCTACATACAACTTGGGATAGAGGGCGATAGCCCGCCGGACGCGGGAATAGCGCCAGACGGCCCGCGTGCAGAACACGTGGCGGCGGCTGCGGCGCCAGCGTCACGTTCCGGCGTGACCCAGCCGCGGCCGCACAGCGCGAGTCTTTTGTTCTCGGCGTGCGCTGCTCCGCAATAAAGCACTGTCCTGCCGGCCAGACGCGGCCGTCTGAGCGGCAATACGTCTCCCCGCCGCGGGCCGCCGGCGCCGGCCGCTCGCTCTCCGATAAACCGAGCCCTGTACCGCGTCAGGCGGCCGTCGGCACCGCTCTCCCAAGCTATGTACGGCTTCTATTCCACTGTACTTATATGTCACTGTCTTTCCGGGTTTCCAACGCAACTGACAGTTCTAATTTTCCGTAAAATGGGTGCACCAATATGAACTGATTAAATATAAAAATGCACTGACTGCATTATCTTTCAGATGTACCTGGAATTCAGATTCACTTCAGCCGAAACATGTATATCCGCACCAGCCAAGAAATTGTGATTTACTTCCCCTTTCCACGAACCTAATATGAGCGGCATCACCCCTCCTCCCTCACGCTCGGATCCCGATTACGTTCTTGAGTGTGGAGTAGAAACAGCTTTACAAGTTTTGGAAACGGAATCCTCACAATAAAAAGAAAATAAAAGGGCCGGCCATTGTGGCCGAGCGGTTCTAGGCGCTACAGTCTGGAACCGCGAGACCGCCACGGTCGCAGGTTCGAATCCTGCTTTGGGCATGGATGTGTGTGATGTCCTTAGGTTAGCTAGGTTTAAGTAGTTCTAAGTTCTGGGGGACTGATGACCTCAGATGTTAAGTCCCATAGCGCTCAGAGCCATTTGAGCCATTTTTGAAAACAAAAGTCCGGAGAAACAAGGGTCCGAAAATCCTTTGTTTTAGAATTTTTATCTCGGACGTTCAATAAGTAATGCAACATATTTTGTTTCTAAAAGCAGGTCAGTTTTATTCATGATTCCAGTACACTATATTATTCCTCACTCTTTGCTCTACAAAACCCTATTTTTCCAAATAATCTCTCCTCAATGCCACGGGATTACGCCACTTTATTAGAAGGGCACCTCTCTACTGATCGGAGTCAACGTCTTACTGCGTCAATAACCTGCCCATCATCTACGTACTGCTTCCCGCGGAGTTCATCTTTCATTGGGCCAAACAGACGGAAGTCGGAAGGTGTAAGATGCGGACTGCAGGGTGGATGAGACAAAACTGTCCTGCCGGCCGTGGTGGCCGAGCGGTTCTAGGCGCTTCAGTCCGGAGCCGCGCGACTGCTACGGTCGCAGGTTCGAATCCTGCCTCGGGCATGGATGTGTGTGGTGTCCTTAGGTTAGTTAGGTTTAAGTAGTTCTAAGTTCTAGGGGACTGATGACCATAGTGCTCAGAGCCATTTGAACCATTTTTTTTAACAAAACTGTCCAATGAAGTTTCGTGAACTCCTCTTGGGTACGCAGACGCTCGCAACGCCCGACGACTCACCGTACTTCTGATCACCGACAGGTCTCCGTAAAAATGCTGCAAGCGTCTATGAATACCTGCGATGCTCCAGTTTTCAGCCAACCAGTGCCAAAGAGAGGATGTCGATCATCATTGGTCTGAGCCTCTCGGCGAACCTGTGATATGTTCTTCGAGAGCTGGAGCAGCAGCTCTGTAAAACTGTGGTAGGGGAATAGGTTTTATACACCCTGCTGTAATTCGACAGGTTTCGTTAAGGCTTATGTCGACTTTCTTCAGACAGGTTGAACTGGTCCATATCGGGCAGGCATACTCAGCTATAGAGAAGCATAGTGTTTGTGTGGCGGTTCTCAGGACAGCAGATTTTTCTTCCCGTTTGCTGTTTATTTCCGGAGGCCGCCTTCTAAAGGATCTTTTTGCGATGTTGTCGATATGTCAAGGATATATTTAAGTGGACAAGGAACGAGCATCCAAGAGCGCATTTTCGAAGTGGGAAAGCAGAAAGTGGAACTGAGAATGCCGGCGTCCCACATAAACGTTATCTACAGAGGCTACTCTGGCGACTGTAAGCCTAAACATCGAGGGAATTTATCCTGAAATTGCCAGTGTTCGATCTGGATTCGTCTGGAGAACCGAATCCGGCTACGACGGCACACGTGAGGGTGTCGGCCGGGTGCCGCGTGGCTGCCAAACGGCTTGTTGGGGCTGTCCCTCTAATCCGGCCCTGGAATTCGTGAATCCCTGAGCAGAGCGGTCTGCCAGCGTCCTGCTGGGCCGAGTAACCGTTATCCCAGCCGGGACAGTCCCACGGCCCCACCTCCTCCGTGTCGCGCCACCACCACGGGACAGGGCAGCGCTTCAGTCTGGCCCTGCTAGCGCCGCAGCAACCTACACCACTACACCACTCTCCACTCCGCGCGACAAGACCAAGTAATACATACGAAGCTACTTCAAAAGTAAGTTGCACATTATTATGGCGTGCCAAGTACCTTTCATTGAATGGTATATAAGACTTCACACTGATGGATACATGACGTTATTTCTCAAGATAGTGATCAAGTCTTCGCAAACGACGGTCGGAACGTTCTACCAGTCGTTCAGTTTCTCAACGATAGGAGTCTGCTTTTCGGTCACGGAGCCATTCGAGAACCGCTGTGTACACGTCCACAATGACGGAAAAATCTCTTTCCGCCCACATGTTCCTTCAGCTTGCCAAAACGATAGAAATCGCATGGTGCAACATCTGGACTGTATGCCAGATAAACATCACCCACGTCTATGATGGCTTGATGAATTGTTGCAATCGTTTCACTACGGCTGGACGTGAGATTGCATTGGGTCCATACACCCCTTGAATTTCACGGTAAATCTGTTTGCAATTTACTCTTTTTCGCACGTACTTCAACTCTGGAACACGTTTCAGTTATCGCGCCATTTCCGTCCCACCTGTTATCCGTACCGCAGCGGAACTATGGCTGCAGGGAACCCGGAACATGTAGGCTCTCCTGACAGTGCGCCACTCTTCTTGCGAAATGATTTTAGTGTGGGAAAACGTGTGTAACTTTCTGAAGTCCCCATGTAGAAGTAAATTTTCATCGTCGAGCTAAGAATATAAGAATCTGCACATGTAACAAACGTTAGACACTAAACCACCGGAGTGAACTGGCTCTGTCCAACATTAAATTCAGTCCTTTTCGTGGAAACCTGTGTATCCGACGGAGTCGACGGAGCATAAAAAGAACTGATTTTAGTACTAAACCGAGGCTAGTCCGACTTCTTAACGTCTAACCTTTAATATATGAAAATTCTTGTACGCTTAGCTTGAGGATGACAAGTTCTTCTACAGACGCGTCATCTGATATGTGATTTATCTTAGTTATATACGTATGCGGACACATAGCATAATTAACAAATCCAGTGACATTGCGTCATTTATGAGCAAACTCTTTTCATCTCTGTGATGACTCAGTAGTTCGCGTACATAGTTTAGATGAGATTTTTTAATAACTTACTAGATATATGGGATACACTTTTGCTAACTTTTTGCTCGGATTTCTCACATCAAAACATGGAAAAGCTTCCTATAAACATAAGTGGACAATAATTTTTGGTATTTTAATTAAAGAACGTTAAAAAGGTTCACAAACGCCAATGTCAAACTGCCCTCCACTGATTCTACAAAAAAAATGGTTAAAATGGCTCTGAGCACTATGAGACTTAACATCTGAGGTCATCAGTCCCCTAGAACTTAGAACTACTTAAACCTAACTAACCTAAGGACATCACACACATCCATGCCCGAGGCAGGATTCGAACCTGCGACCGTAGCGGTCGCGCGGTTCCAAACTGAAGCGCCTAGAACCGCTCGGCCACACCGGCCGGCACTGATTCTACAAGTGCATGTACTCGTCAGATTCTGGACTGTCGCAACTGTTAAGCCTCATCGAGCGTTGAAGGGTCTCGCAGGATTCCGTGGCATGTTCTAGAAGCTGTCTGCATGAGGATGTCCGTTACGTAAAGCAGTTAGTTCTGATTGCTCCCACAGAAAATAGTCCAAGACGTTGCGGCTGGGGAACGTGTAGACTGTGGAACTGGCCCTTCCCCACTTTTATGTTTCAATACATGTTACCCGGTGCTTGTCAAACGGTTTAAATCATTTACGTTGATGGAGTCCCAAAAAGCATCGCCAAACGCTTGTGGGCTGAGGTAAATTCTGGAAGAGTGTTTTGAATAAGTTCTTGTACACAACGCCAGTAAGAAGTGTTTGCAGAGGATATGAACCAAGCATTCCAGACCCTACATTAATTTTAAATAGCTGGTGCTGCCTACCCTCAAATGTTTCATGAGGATTTTCATCTGATAACAAGCACTGTACAAGTGGAAGATATTTTGAACATTCTTTTAATCATTTCTGACTTGAATACTTTCTAAAATTTGGTTTCATTAATAATTCAAAAATGATTTTTCAACAGTGTTTCTCTGAACTTTATGAATGGAAATGTATTATCGTATATCGCCAGTCGCTATGGCCTAGCGGTTCTAGGGTTCTTCAGTCCGGAACCGCGCTGTTGCTACAGTCGCAGGTTCGAATTCTGCCTCGGGCATGGATGTATGTGATGTCCTTAGGTTAGTTAGGTTTCAGTAGTTCTAAGTCTAGGGGACTGATGACTTCAGATGTTAAGCCCCACAGTGCTTAGAGCCATTTGAACCATTTTATCGTAAATCAATCTTTTCTAATTGTTGCATTTTGTAAAGACGATGAAACCTGTAAGGTCCAGTAATGGCACTGACGATTGATAAAATAATTACTTGTATATTTATTTCGTTTCTGAAAAGCTATCGACTTTGATATCATTATGTTTAGGAAAGATGAAAGGAAACCAAATTTAATCCTCTAGAGGTAGTTTTTGCAAAGTGGTGATGATGATGATGTCGTGTGACGACGGCCTTGCCTGGTGCAAGTCTTTCGATTTGACGCCACTTCGGCGACCTGCGCGTCGATGGGGATGAAATGATGATGATGATTAGGACAACACAACACCCAGTCCCTGAGCGGGGAAAATCTCCGACCCAGCCGGGAATGGAACCCGGGCCCTTAGGATTGACATTCCGTCGCGCTGACCACTTTTTTTAATTTTTTCCTTTCTTTTTTTTAATTTTTTTCTTCTTTTATTTTTTTATTACCTTTTTTTTTTAGAGGCGACGGCGGGGGCGCGGGGGGCAAAGTGGGCAGGGGTCGAAACCCGAGGCCTGGCCACAGTGTCCCCCTCACCACCACCGAGCCCGTGGTGCTTAACCACTCAGCTACCGGGGACGGACTGCAAAGTGGTGAGAAACGGAATGAGCATGTTAATCAGCCGTAAGCTTTTCGTGGAGGCTGAGAAAGTTATGCCTGCTCTTTGGTGCTACGATCACAGTCTGGTCTGTGGTCCGGGTGTGCCTCTTTAATCGCCGATCTTCTACCTGCTAGCTCAGGCCGCAACCTGCCAGATCGCACTCCATCAGAGCAAGCAGCTAGAGTCCGCCAAGCAGCCGCCTCTGTGTACAAACACTGGGACCGATCGGCGAGCGAGTCCTCGCACCGATCGGGCTGCGAATGGGCGGCTTAAAGACTCGTGTGCGACCTACTCGCGAGTTTTCGGCAAGTATTTGATCCTCATCAAGTCTGCCAGACAGAACAAGAAGGCATCACACTAGATTGTAAGAGGCTGTTTTAGTACCTATGAAGCGCAGTCTGATGGTCTAAAGTTAACGCGTGCCTAGAAACAGAGAGGTCGCGGGATCGAAATTTTCAATCTGCGTCTAGTCTAACCCTCACCTCTCAACGATGTGAAGAGTCACCAAGGCGACGCGTGGTTCGAATTTCAGGTACCCTTTCCCCAGGTGGTTAACTCAAGTAGATTAAGGACACGCAAGTCGCCTAAGGGACGCCCAATTTAAAGACTTGCACCTGGCCATTGAGCCACACGAAATTATTGGTCATATGAAAGTGTTAAGAGGGTGCGTAAGAAGCTTACCTTCAGAACACTTCCTTCTCGCAAAACGCCGTTAGAAAAGGTTACAGAACCAGCATTTGAGACAGATTCTAAAGCAACTGTATAGCCTCCTTCCCATATCCAGTGGCGAGAGCTGAGGATAAGATTGCGTAATGTACGAGTCATACCGGCAATCATTTCCCCGTCGCTATCCAAGGAACAAGGAAGTGCCCTCTACAATGGCTCGTAGCGTACAGCACATTAGTCGATGCAAGCAAAGCTGTTCATTTCTTTTTTACTCCCCCCTATGCTGTGGCGCCTAGCCCCTGATATGACTCAGGATCTTTGCTGCCGCATATGGACTGGTACGCCTTTTCTGCCGCTTCGCCCTCTCCCGTTACGATCCCCAATCCAGATGATCGCCCGGGGAGAGGGCGCATCCTCGGGAATCCCGCTGCGCTGCATTCTGGGCGCATCATCCGGAAGAGCGCCCAGCCACCTCGCCTCGCGTCACGCGCCGGCTGCTCTCGCCTTCCGCGCCGGTACCCCGTCCGCTCGCTGCACGGAGAGTAGTAATAACAGCTCTCATTTCTTTCCACTTGTGTTTTCAAGCGAACACTTGCAAGTTTCAAAGCAAGTGCCACTCTGAGTGTACCATCACTGTTATCGATGATTTTTCTATTTTCGGAAGGCATTGTTATATGGAGGATAATGTGATATAATCGAAGCGATGCTGATGGCAATGGATTAAGGAATGAGACACTAAAAGTTGTATACGAGTCTAGCTATTTGGGCAGCAAAATAACTGACGATGGAAGAAGTAGAGAGGACATGAAATACAGACTAGTTATGGCAAGAAAAGCATTTCTGAAAAAGTGGACTCTGTTAACATCGAATCTATATTTCAGTATTTGTCTTTTCTGAGGATATTAGTCTGGAGTCTAGCCTTGTATGCAATTGAAACATGAACGAAAAGCAGTTCAGGCAAAAAGTTTTTACAAATAAGGCGCTACAAAAGAATGCTGAAGATTAGAAGCATTGATCGCGTAACTAATGGGGATATACTGAACCGAATTGGTGAAAAAGAAAATTTATGCTACAACTTGATTAAAACAAGGGATAGATTCATAAGACATCGGCTGAATTTTCAATTTGGTGACGGAGGGAATTGGGGGATAAAAATTGTGGAGGGAGGCCGTGACGTGAATACAGCGAGCTGCTTCAAAAGGATGTCGGCTGCAGCGGTAATTCGGAGATGAAGAGACTTAACACGGCATACAGCAGCGTGGAGAGCTGCACCAAAGCAGTCTGCGGACTGAAGATCACAACAATAACAACGACATTCATGTAAAACTGTCTAAATGATAACGCTTTCGCCTTCGGACACTATTGCACCTGCGGCTCTACAGCTATTTTCGAGTGATTCTGCAGTAAGCATTTATTTACCTACGAAAGTTTAATTACTACAACAATTTGCGTACTGCATCAATTTAAACTGCACGTTCAGTTTTCTGTATCATTGATGGTTCAGATGGCTCTGAGCACTATGGGACTTAACATCTGAGGTCATCAGTCCCCTAGAATTTAGAACTACTTAAACCTAATGAACCTAAGGACATCACACACACCCATGCCCGAGGCAGGATTCGAACCTGTGACCGTAGCGGTCTCGCGGTTCCAGACTGAAGGGCCTAGAAGCGCTCGGCCACGCCGGCCGGCCTCTGTATCATTATCTGGGGCATCATAAGCCTAATATCGCTCATATTGTGCCACACATCACTCAACATTAACAGAATTATAGTTTGGAATATATCAAATACTTAAAGTTTGTGATCGTGAGTTTCTGACATAAGTTGCTGTAATGATTAGGTAACATAGCGTGAGCCGAGACAGAGGCAAGTTTGCTAATATTGCGTGAGCCAAGACAAAGGGAGGTTAATACTGAAGTGCCGTCGTACCGATAGGTATGTGTAAATCACCGATGTCCTGCTTGCCCCCCCCCCCCCCCCCCCCTATCTCCATCACCTCCTCCTCCTCCCCCAGTGATGAATGTTCTATGAACCGAAACCGGTAGAGGAGTAAAGTTGTGCTGGTACATCTAGTGGTTTCCAATGGATTATTTCAAGTACTTGACAGCTGTGGACTGCTGCTTCAAGAAAATTATTTACTAGTTTGGCGGAAAAGTGAGTTATGCCCACGTTCCAACGCCTGTAACTCAAAAACGGCTACCCCATGAAAGTTGTTGAGCATCAGTTTCCGTGTAAAAAAAACTCCTAAATTGTAAAATTCACTCTCCGCCTTGCAAAGATACAAAAACAAATGTGAAAATATTCGTAGCAATAAAGAAAAAGCATGACAAAGTGGATATGTTGAGATCTGTAAAAATTTGTTGTTTCTAATTTTTTTCTCAATAAGCAGATTAGTACTGAACTGCAGTTACTCCTTCAGCAATTCCCATTTACATGGATGAAGAGCATCAATTTTTTAAATTTTTTTGAATGAGCGATATTGAGTATAAATAAAAAATCCGTCTCTAGTAAAATTCTGTAAATGGCATTTGTTGAGTTCTGTTAAAATGGTCCTCAATTCATGTTGCAGATAAATTGTACTGATCAAATTCTCATAGATAAACAAATATAATTTCTAATGTTGCTTTGAATGTCATTCATTGATGGCATAAAACCGCAACGTCCCAAATGTTGCAAAGTAATGCACTCTGAAGGTATGGGATGATAATGCTACTTGTTAACGTCTACAGCCTCGAGAGGGGCGGGGGGGGGGGATGGACTATTTCACCTGCAAGTACCGGGTGATCAAAAAGTCAGTATAAATTTGAAAACTGAATAAATCACGGAACAATGTAGATAGAGAGGTAAAAATTGACACACATGCTTGGAATGACATGAGGATTTATTAGAACAAAAAAAAAACCAAAGTTCAAAAAATGTCCGACAGATGGCGCTTCATCTGAACAGAATAGCAATAATTAGCATAACAAAGTAAGACAAAGCAAAGATGATGTTCTTTACAGGAAATGCTCAGTATGTCCACCATCATTTCTCAACAACAGCTGTAGTCGAGGAATAATGTTGTGAACAGCACTGTAACGCACGTGCGTCGGATGTTGTCTTTCAGCATCCCTAGAGATGTCAGTCGATCACGATACACTTGCGACTTGAGGTAACCCCAAAGCCAATAATCGCACGGACTGAGGCCTGGGGACCTGGGAGGCCAAGCATGACGAAAGTGGCGGCTGAGCACACGATCATCACAAAACGACGCGCGCAAGAGATCTTTCACGCGTTTAGCAATATGGGGTGTTTTTATTTTGGTTCTAATAAAACCCCATGTCATTCCAAGCATGTGTGTCAATTTTTTACCTCTCTATCTACATTATTCCGTGGTTTATTAAGTTTTCAAATTTATACTGACTTTTTGATCATCCGGTATGTAGGTTACTACGATTTGCATATTAATTTAGCGGCGGGAGTGGTCGTAGTTCCGCACAGAGCTCAGCAGTGTGACAGCAGAGTAGGAGTAGCCAGACTACAGTTTGCATACGCGAGGGACGAGCGGCGTGACGGATCTGACTCCGGCAGTGGCAGCCGCGACAGACGTGCTGTGGGAAGGCTGGCGCGCGTAAGCCACGGCCGGGAGGAGGAGGGGCAGCCGTGCGGACGAGGGGCCAAGTCGCACGCCGCGCCGGTCGGCGGTCAATGAGATGCAAATGAGAAGCCGCGCTGTGGGGCGACCCTGGCCGTGGCGGCATCGGCGGCGGCTGCGCCAGCGGCTGCGGCGACGCGTGCGGAAGCGCGGGATAATTTTAGCCGCACTCGCGCAGCCGCGTGTTCCAGTTTGGCAGGCCACGGCGGCGGTGGCGGCGGTAGTTGGCAGCGCCTCTGGGAACGCGCCGCGCCTTCTGCATCAAACATGCGCGCGCCTCCCGCGCTGTCCCACGCCGCCTGCCCTGGCACTCTGCTTCACACATCGACAGCTACGTTCTGTCGTCAAGTCTGCGCAGCGGCGTCGTGCCCCCTCACTGACAAACACTTTACACTGTACAAAACTTCCGGTGCAAATTTTTTTGATAGGGGTGGAGGGTTAATTTAAGTAGCGCCTCTGCATATAAGTAACATACTTGCCAGTAAGTGGTTATAAGTGTAAACCGCTATCTGATGTGGCACGTTATGCTGATCCTGCAGCATTACGTAGCAATATAAGCGCAGTGGCTGTCGATCTGGACTTAGCTGCGTTCTTTTGTAATTAATTTGTATCCAATGCAACAGAAGAAGTCGCAGTTAACAGTATGCGCATCAGTGACCACCACAGCAGGATCTTGTGATGTCTAGTGCACTATTAGATGCAAATGGTTCAAATCGACAGGTTTTGTGCGGCACGGCAGGAGAAGTGAATACAATCACCTCCTGCTTAACACATTGTCAAATTGACCACGACGCTGAAGCGTCACTGCACCACTTACCAAGCCGTTTTTGTGGTAAAATTCGACATTACATATGAGTGCGGTGACGGTCAATCTGGACTTAGCTGATCCCAATGGCAAGGATTTGTTTGACACGACTGTGTGAATGACAGTGTCCATTTCCTAGAAAGCAAGCTGCTCAGGGCCGTGAAAGCCCAAGAGATTCTACCAGCCTCCGTGTCATCCTCTGCCTTACGGCGTCATTCGACTGCGCTTTGGAGGGACTTGTATTCAGCTTACTGCTCTCCCGACAACTCCTCAATTGGCATCACAAGGCTGAGAGCACATAGTACCAGTCCTCAGACCAAGGAAAAGTCCTTGCAGTACTGGAAATCGAACCCGAGTCCTCCGCAAGGCAGCTCTCTCTTATGCAATCATTTCCCATGGACCACCCTTAGTTAAATTCCAGCCTTCTCTTTACTGACTGTCAAAAATCTGTCATTCTGGCTGTCGTTGTCTGGATTAAAATATCTCTTCGTTATGCCTCTTGGGATAAAGACGGAAGAAAAAGCAGTGCTTAGCGTCCCGTCTGCAACAAATTAACTGTAGAAAGAGCACAAGGCCAGGCTGCATAAGAATGATACAGTAATTCGACCGTAGCCTTTATGAACTATCTTGGCACTCGATGTTTTTGTTTAGGGTAAATGTTGATAATCTGAATATTTTGGGTCGAAGGAGGCTTCGTGCCCCACTCCTCAGCAATACAAATCAAGTTTCTTAACCATACATCCCTCATTGAGTGTGTCATGTGAATCCACTGATGCTCTTCCGTCACATGGTGACATGCAGCGGTATCCTCGGTCTCGTTCAATGTGAGTGAGGTACATGTTGGCCCCCGTATGACGGCATGATCCTTTTCATTCGTTGCAACAGTACAGACGTTGTACTACCATCAATATGAACCCACCACAGGCACCTGCATCAAAGACGTTCTCTTAAACCCAGCCACCACACAGTTAAATAAACGCACCAACGAGTGCGAATAAATCGTTTCCGGTTATGTGGCACAATTGCGTCTTTGTATCTCCTTGTCACAAATGCTACGCAATACTTTCTTATCACGCAGTATCAGTAAAATTTCTTTAATTTTATCTCTGTCAAGTAAGCCTGCAGCCAGAATTGTTTCAGCACAAATTGTTCTCCAGTATAACTTATCGAAACCGTACTGACTGTTTCAGGATTGGTCCGTATCTTCTGTTGACTATAATACAGAGTTTCTAAGATAACCTAAGAAAATTCCAGGATTGCTCGCTCTTGACTATGGGAACGAAGTAAAAGGAGTTTTGAGAAAATGAAGGTTATCAAAAATAGTGTTACAGTAGCATTGCTTTCAGAATCAGCTTAACAGCAGTCGGTTTTGCAACCTCGGTTACGAGACTCATCATTTGGAGAGATTCAGTCGCATTGCATGAAATGGTGAGACTACCAAGAGGGTAAAGCAGGAGGTGAAACACATGCGTATTACGTGTCGTCGTTAAAGTAATTTAACTGCTTGATTCAGCAATTGTTGATAGCTATTTGGTCGAGGATAACACAACACTCCAAAATGATACTAATTAGTCATGTTCATATATCATTTACGATCGCCGTTTACGGTACAATTTACGAAGGTTGGAACTTTAATAGTGGCAACTATTTAACTACAGCTCGTAGAAAATGGATATGTGTTTCAAAGCTTTACTGACCTTCAACGTAGTCACCACCTAAGAGTATCCTACGACTTCCACATCGCTGGCAACGGGTTTATACACAATGCTGGTGACTACTTTGAAGATCAGTAAAACTTTGAAACACTTATCTATTTTGTGCGAGCTGCAAATAAATAGTTGCCTACGTTGTGATCAAACATTGTGTGCTCCAACCTAACTACGTCTAATGTTTCGAAAATAAATCGAGAACATTTTTAGTTTCTTCTGAACAGTGTGCCTCGTTGTAACAGCTCTTTCAAAAATAAGGCCACTAGGAAAGAATTTGGTATACGAGCAGTAGTTGATAAGAAAGAGTGTTACGTCTCTGTTTACATACGTTTCCACGTCTTTTTGACGCTATATGTGATAGCATCAGTCTCATGGGTCGTTATACTTTTTTTCATTATTACTGCGTGCTTTGATACGTATGTGTTGTTTTCTGCGCATATATTTTGTATTAAGCAATACATGACCATCAGGTTGTTAATGTATACATATTTATGAACAGAAGTGCCATGTTTGGTCAGTCTATTTTCGTAAAACACGCACCGTGTTTTGCCATTTTCTTGAAGGACCGTTTCTATCAAATTGGCTTTGTAATGCACCAGGGAACATCAGTGGCCCGTTAATTGAAACGGTTGCTGTGAACGTGATCCCCTATGGCATGATGCAATTAACAGTATATCTCTGCCAGGCGGGCTTCCCGGCGGTCCAAAGAGCAGTCAGTTGTTAATTAATAATCTACTCTCGCGGCGCCACGTTCTATGTCTGAGGGCTCGTATAAAAATAGCGCGAACGAGCGGCCGGCTTCTAAATTGGCCGATCTGACGAAGCGCGTCCTCGTAATTATTGTTTCATTATGTGGCATTATACGAGCAGAGGTAGGGACCACGCGACGGGGCGCTAATTGCACGGAGGCCCACCAAGCCGTTTAACACAATTAGCGCCACCCTGGCGGCATTCTTGGGAACCAGTCTGCCCGCCGCGGGGCATCAACCAACACAGAGCGACTGTCGCTCGCACAGAATTGCCTAATTGTTGGCTGATGCCCTAGGGGAACTGTCTCGTTATATGTGTGGGTAACGTCAAGCAGGATGGCGTAGATATACGCGCTGAGAATGCGTAAGAAAGAAATCGTAGTTGTTTCCAAACAATCTAGTACGAAACGAAATTAAAAAATTATATGCATAGAAGACTCACAACATGGGTTAGAGCGTCCAAATTCAAACTAACGACCGTAAAAAAAGTCCGTGTATATCCAACAAAATTTATTTACCACACTATAACTTGAATACGTATTTGGATCACTAAGCGATTAATTTTTGCTGATCCAGATAAAGAGCACTCAAAACAGATGTGATGAATCGTAACCCAAATTTTCCTTGTCGTAAGGCCTACATAAAATGAATAAATTACCTCGAGGTATTTTATGAGAAGGAAGCAAAATATAAAAGCAATGTTTGGTGTGAAGGAAGTAATTCTTACACGCTGGTAACTTCAATGCATGGTTAGGACACTAACTTTTCAAGACGCTGTCAAATTAGTTCCGATGTTCTCTGTTGGTTTTTCTCCATAAACCCTATCTCACACTCAACCTCCTCCCCTTCTCTTACTCTCTACTCTCTCTCTCTCTCTCTCTCTCTATCTATCTATCTATCTAACTAACACACAAACATACAAACACCATTTTATTTATCAGTTAATAAGGGGAGTAGAATGAATGAGTCTGCGATAATTATGAACTTTTGCGAATACTCACTTCGTTCCAAGACAGACCCTTCTTCTTCTTCTACGTGATCAAGCCCAGTGGACCGCACGCTGCTGCAAGTTTCCCCCTCCATTGTATTCTGTCCATTCCTGCTATCCGCCATCGGTCCACATTTGCTGATGCTTGGCTTAAATCTTAATGGAAGCCATCCCTCCAACGCTTCTTCGGTCTCCCTGGGGGTCTGTTTTCTGTAGGTGTGAAATCCAGGAGCTTCCGAGCCCATCTGTGATCTGTCATCCGGACCACATGGCCGGCCCACTGCATTTGTTTGGCTTTGACAGTTCCTACTATGTTGGGCTGCTGGTATAGTTCCTCAAGCTCCTGGTTATGTCTGATCCTTCATTCCCCTCTGTCTGCATCCAGATCCAAACTCATAAACACTGAAACAAGATTCGCTGTCAAGTGACGCCCCACTTCGGCGTATGTTTCTTTCTTCATTGACAATGAACCTTGTTTCAGAAGCTGTGAGTTTGGAATCGAAGATGGTAGTGGCCGAAACATGTCATGAAATAACAGAAAAATTGTAAAGTGATCTAGACAGTATTATTTGCAAAAGTTCATTTTGATCTGACCATTAATGAATTAATAAGGAGTATGACCAACCATGTAAAATTCTTAAGTATGTGCGATCCGTAAATTACGTAAAATAGTTGTTGTTAGTTACTGTAGATTTCAACCCAAAGACTGGTTATACACAGTTCTTCACATTAGTCTATCCCGTACAAGCCTCTTCATGCCTGTACAACTACTGTAGCCTAGATCCTTTGGAGCTGATGACTAGAGCCAAGGCTTGGAGTCCCCTACAACTTTTATCCTCCACTCTTCCCTCCATTAACAAATTGTTTTTTTCTTGCTGCCTGAGAGTGTGTTTAATCTACGAAGTTGCGGCATAAATTTCTTTTGTCCACCTTTCGATTCAGTACTTCTGTTATCCAATCTATTAACGTAGTGTGCAGCACTCCCTTTAAGCAGCACATTTCAAAAGTTCTATTCTCTTCTTCTCCGAACTATTAACCGTCCACGTTTCATATGCGGATGAGGGCGCAGTCCAGGCAAATACCTTTAGAAAAGGCTTCCTTACATTCGGAATTAAATTCGGTGTTAACAGATTTCTGTTGCCGATCTGCATTTTACATATCTTTACTTTGGCCATTGTCACTCATTTAACTACCTAAAGAACAAAACATTTCCTGATCTAATTCCCTAAGCATCGCCTGATTGAATTCTACTACAAGTTATTGCCTTTTTTTTAATTTTGTTGATCTAAAATAGTTACGTATGCGTTCAGTGCAGAAGTCTTTTCGTAAATAAACGTGGAATCGAATACAGTCAGTCAATCGACATTTAAGACTGTTTTCTTTCTATTCAGGTCCTTAAACTTCGGGTAAGACGTTGATTATCTTTGCAGACGACAGTGTAAACACTTTCACCAAAACATTGCTCGCAAGCAGCTTGCGAATGTGAGAGAGAAGTGCGCCTCGCTATAGAGACGTTAAGGGCGCACAGTGACTTGCTGCTTGTCGGCTCTCGTTATTTATCTGGCCCGCTCGCATCTATCTTGGCTGCAGAAGAGACAGGCGTGACGGCCGCGGCATAATTAGGTTGTAAGTGATCCCCTTGCAGGCGGGAGAGTTGCTAACCCCAGCAGACTGCTACACCGCGCCCCAGCGCAGTCGACGTGAAACTGGAGGACAGATAGCGGGGACGGCGGCACCTGATGGATGGGCAAGCGTTTATCCGCGAGCAACGCAGCTAAAGCGCTATCACGAGGGCGTGCTCGGCAACGCCACAGCTTGAACAACGCTTGCAGTTTCTCTTTTGGGCGGGTCTTCCAATGTACACGAACTTCATTAAAAATGCGGCGCTTTTGCATTCTCAGATTTGGCTGCTTATCGAGGAGACTTGGAAAATAGCACCTTTGTGAGACTGATGAGTAATAACTACCAAGACAGTCTCACGTAATCCACGGGAACGACACCAGTATTCAGCTCTGATCAAATTACCAAGCTTTGCTGTTTCTTCTTTACACTTGTGTTTTACGTAACCGTAGAAGAATGTTCCCTTTTTTCTCATAGCCCCATTATCATTCTATTCTTATTTCTCAAAACTTTTGCATGATGTTTAGGAACGAATGAAATTATTATAGCAGTATTTTACGTATGTGACTGAAACCCTTAACGTGCAGTTCGGGGACATTCCTTTGGAATGTACATTTCAAAAATTGAAAGCATTTAGAGATCATAGTTCATTATAATTAGCGCTCTCCTAAGAAAAATAAAGAACTAGCTCTCTACTGCTTTGTGAATAGTTAAAAATCTGTTGCCGGCTTCATATTAACGCAACCTAGTTTCCATACAAGGGAAACCATTAGCCATTTACTCCTCACTTCCCTTCCTCCCTTCCCCCTGCTCGCCGATCTCTCTCTCTCTCTCTCTCTCTCTCTCTCTCTCTCTCAAATGGTTCAAATGGCTCTGAGCACTATGGGACTTAACTACTGTGGTCATCAGTCCCCTAGAACTTAGAACTACTTAAACCTAACTAACCTAAGGATATCACATACATCCATGCCCGAGGCAGGATTCGAACCTGCGACCGTAGCAGTAGCGCGGTTCCGGACTGCGCGCCTAGAACCGCTAGACCACCACGGCCGGCTCTCTCCCTCTCATTCTGTGTGTGTGTGTGTGTGTGTGTGTGTGTGTGTGTGTGTGTGTGTGTGTGTGTGTTTACTGACTGAACTATTATTGTCAGGAGATGCTAACACCCTGCCTTTTGTTGTTTCGGGAATATTCGAAACTTAGGATACTCCACTACCGTACATATAGAATTTTGTTTGTATGTGATAATTAATGAAGTATATAATCAGACCTGACACCGGAAGGTACAGACCAGTGCTAAAAAACGAGCTTTGCTCTAATTCAGTGTGGCGCAGTTCTTCCTTCGAAAAAATCTCAGGTTCCCTGCTTCACTGGAAACTCATTTCTACAAGACAATGAAAGCGAAGGTGGCGAGCCCAAAGTATCATAATTTTGGTTGTAGTCGCGTTACTGGGGAGAAAGATTAAGCCAGAACAACTAACATTGAATGTACCAGGAACCAAGAACGAAAATTACTGTTCCAGCGTTAGTATGTTCGCACACGTTCACAAGATAATCGTAAACCGCCTTGAATACCAACAGTCCGCTGATGAGTAACAGCAACGATATCACAAGAAATACAGTAACTTGAAAACTGTAAGTTTACAATCTATCAAACTTAACAGTAGAAGAAAAGTAAACCTTTTGCTTGCCACTATAGGAATATTTGCGTTACATAATAATTGGCAGCAACGTAAATTAAATTAAAAATGTAGTCAACTAAAGTTAATTAATAAGCGTAAATAAGTAAGAAAAAAGACAACATAACAGTGAAACAAAGTGTGGTCCGCAGTGTTTTAGACGTTACCGATGTTTTTCTGGCGATTTCTTGATAGTCAGCCCAAAAAAAGAAAACTGTTCAGTGGTGTTCCACGGCATATAAAGTGTAGGGGAAAAAATAATTTTCTCTCTCAATTCTTGTTAAATTGTAATTTTATGTGTCCAATCGATAGAACAATCTTATTAGCCTGGTGTGTGTTGACTTCATCATTCCATCGTGTAGCACTCTGTTACAGCTGTGAATACAGTATAAGGCGACACAGTCGCTGAGGAAAACATTGATTTCCGGCCGCGGTGGTCTACCGTCCGCCTTTAGCCGCGGAGCAGCTCGGACTTGTTTACGTCCCGGCTGCGAACGTTCGCGGAAGAAGCGGTGTTTACACCGTCGTCACTCGCGTGTGTTATTGTCTGAATCGAACGCAATGGCACACAATTTCCGAAAAACCACGATACAGTTCACGTTCTGTAACGAGTATGCACGACCGAAGGCTTTCGAAATCGAACGTTTCTTGAGGGACGAAGTGCAACTTAATTACACGGAGATTATTGGAATTCATTTATCAATCGTGAGCAGCATTCTTTACGTAAAGATGATTGACGACGCAACATGCGATAGGATCATTGAAGCCGCCAAACGAGGATTTCAGTTCCGACGCTCCGATGGTCATATTGAGGAAGTTTTAGTCGCTTATTCAGGCCTGGGCGTGCGTACGATTCGAGTCTTCGAGCTGCCTTTCGAGGTACCAGAATCCTTGGTCACTGAATCGCTCCAGCCGTATGGCAGAGTTATCAGTCATACGGCCGAACGTTGGGCAAGTTTTAGCACGTATCCAGTGCTCAATGGTGTCCGACAGGTGCGGATTGCGCTCAAGAAACATGTGCCATCGTACATCAACATCGGCGGCTGTCGAGCTATTGTCATCTATGATGGACAGCCCCGGACATGCTCCGGGTGTGGTGGTGAAGGACATCTTCGATCTGCGTGTATGCAGAGCGGACTCGTGCAACTCCCCAGCGGAGACCTCCAGAATCCGACTACACCAACGTCACTGCCGATGACTTACGTGGCTGCGCTTCGCGGGGAGGTGACGCCGAGATCGGAGCGCACTATCGAACCGACGCCGCAGTTGATTGAGGCGCCTTCGGACCCCACTGAAGAAGGAATGGTTCCGACCAACCCCCAATCCCAGACATTACAGGTGGTGCAGAAAGAGGATGACAGCATCACAACAGGCATGGAAGCTGAAGTGGAACGGCTCCAGGGCGTTGTGGCGGCGGCGAGAGCGCAGGTGATGCAAGATTCGCCAACACCAGAAGCCGAGGTTAGGGCCCGCAAACAACGCTCGCCAGAGCGCCGCAAGAAGCGCCGACTAAACTCTGCGGAGACGCTCCCTTCTCTTCTTGGGAGCCCAGATGAGTCTAACACTATGGACCTGTCTGACTTGGAACCACAAGCTTCGGATGTCGCAGACCATATGAATTCGGACAGTGAAAAGATGTCATGTCGCTCAGAAGACGCATCCGCTCAGGGGCCTGCTACCCCTTCGGCGGTGGAGTCTCAAGCTGCGAAAGAACAACAGATGTCACACATCAATGCCGCACAGGAAAATTTGGAGCACCCCAATAATATCAGCTGGTATGAGCAGGACGACGAAATCACCGATGCCGACCATTCTACTGGTGGGGACTCGCATCCGTCCGCATCTCAAGAAAACTAATGTCACAGGGACACGTCCGTCGGGCGACCCTCTGCGGATGTGCAAAGGGACTATCGATACGGTGAAACTTTGTCATTTTAACATCATGTGGAGATGACGGCTACACGACCCCAGGCATACAGAATAGGGACAGTGAATGTAAATACCATTAGATCGCCCGTGAAACAGCAGTTGTTTAGGGAGATGATATACATGTCAGATGTGGATATACTGATGGTGCAGGAAATTTACATTCCTGAGTTCCAGGAAGTCCATGGATACATCTCCTACACCTCGCCGCACTCGAACAACGACAGTGGAACGGCGATATTGGTCCGGGACGGGATTCCGGTTCGAGACCTGGCTTATCTACCTTCGGCACGAGGACTGGCGATAACTGTTAATGGAATTCGCATTCTCAATGTTTATGCCCCTTCCGGCACAGACAACAGACGGGCGCGTGCGAGATATTATTCGGAAGAGATTGTGCCCTTATTTACCGGCAGATTCGATCATTTCATTATAGGTGGTGACTTCAATTGTGTTTTAGCCCAAAAAGACCAGACTCCACATTACAATACCTGTCGTGAATTGCATGTGCTCTGCCGGGATCTGGAGTTACGCGACACCTGGGACATGATTCATAGGAACCGTGAGGGATATACTTTTTATACCAGTCACTCGGCAAGCAGACTCGATCGCATATATGTTTCGGTTGGCCTACAGGATAAGGTGGTCGACGCGGAACGATGGCCTGCGGCATTTACTGATCATCTGGCTTACATTTGTACCATATCACTCCCTAGGCAAAGTGTGTGGAGAAGCCGCGGGACATGGAAGCTCAATTCGTCACTTCTGGTGGACCCCGAATGTCGTCAGAGAGTCGAGGAGGTATGGGCCACATGTCAACGCCGTCTACCAACATATACCTCCGTGCTTCAATGGTGGCTCGAGTGTACTAAGCCGGCAATAAGAAGAGCTCTCATACAATATGGTCGCGATAAGACGAGATGGCAAAGAGACACTCTTGATTATTATTACACCATGCTTCGTGAGCTGTCCTTCCAGGTGCCGTCGGCAGAACATCATGCGGAAGTTCATCGTGTCAAGGCACAAATCCTATCGATCACGCGACGACGACTGTATGGCATCCCAATACGGGCAAGATGTCTCGACACCATCACTGGGGAACGTATTTCGATGCACCATGTGTCGCGGGAACATAAACGTTACCGCCGGGCATTGGTAACAGTGCTCCACGGTTTAGATGACCGTCAACTGACAACACAACAGGACATTGCAAATGAATTTTTAGAGCATTTCCGCCGCCTCTATGCCGGTACACCGACGGACCGTCTGGTGGGGGAAGAGATACTGCAACATCTGCAAACGACACTGACAGAGACGGATAAGGCAGCGCTTATGGAGCCACTCACAGAAGACGATATAAAGGTGGCACTCACAAAAGGAGCGGCCCATAAATCACCAGGGCCAGATGGGATTACGCTAGAGTTTTATCGAGAATTCGTGGACATGATGACGCCACAGTTGGTGTCGATGTACAATGAGGCGATGCGTCCGGACATGCGCCTACCGTCGGATTTTGTGACGGGCTTTCTTCTTCCCATCCCGAAGATGGCGGGGAGTCGCAGAGTTAATCAATATCGGCCTCTCACTATGCTAAACACCGACTATAAAATCTTTGCACGACTACTAGCGTCTCGTCTCAAGCTGGCGATATCCAAGACAATATCCCCTGATCAGGCTTGCCTAGGGGTGCGAAGCAACATCTCCTCGGCGTTAAGTGAATACCGTGACGTTATCGCCCTAGCGGAAACGTGTAAAATGCGAGCAGCGATGATATCTGTGGACTTCGATAGCGCGTTCGACAGGATAAACCATGACCTCTTGGCGTCAGTCATGAGCCGAATGGCGATTCCACCTGTTTTCATCTCCATCGTTATGAGGCTAATACGAGGAGCTACATCGAAGGTGATTGTAAACTGTCGGGAAGCGGGCTCGATTCCTATTAACAGCTCAGTCCGACAAGGGTGCCCACTCTCCATGATGCTGTTTGCGATAGCGCTTGAGCCACTGATGTGTGTTATGAGGCGCTCACTTACTGGGATAGCGCTTAATGAGAACTCTTTCGTTTGTCGCGCATATGCGGACGACCTGATCCTTCTTGTCAGATCAGGACATGAAGTGCGTCAGGCTGTTGAACATCTAGACTCTTACGGGACGGCGGCAGGCAGTGTCGTTAACATGACGAAATCCAAAATTATGCACATTGGACGGGGTCCGGAAGACGTACCGGGACCGTTTCATACGGTGGAATCGCTGAGATGTCTGGGGATTACATTTACCCGTTCACTACCGCGATCAGCGGCGGCGAGTTCTCGGCGGCTTCTGCAGAATGTTCGTCTGACGATACGCAACAACTCACTGAGAGCCTCTGACATGATCCAACGTGTGGCATACACCAACGTTCACATAGCGTCACGACTGCCCCATTTAGCGCAGATCCTACCAATACCGAAGGGTATCGCAGACAGCCTCATGGGTGCCTTTGGTTACTATGTTAGTACTGGGATGTTATTTAAGATCAAATATGATACGTTAACGCTACAGTTCCGGAACGGTGGCCTCAACCTCACAAACGTGCGAAACAAAGCTCTGGCTCTTTACATGCGAGCGATGATACGAAATTGGCAACAACGAAAGCATACCATAACGTCAGCTCTGATAGAAGTACTTGTTCCGCCTTCGTACGAACCCCCTATTGCGGTGGGCAATATTTCGCCTTCTCTTGCACACATTGCCTCATTTCTTGTTGATTACAGTTATGTTCGTCTGAAAGTACCTTCGACGAGAATACCCACGACTCGGGAGATCTATAGATGCTTGATGGATCACCATGGCCGCAATGTAATGGAATTCAAATAGCCGTCGAGAACGTGGAACCACATTTGGTGTGCAGTGCATACTCCATTACTGTCAACAGCAGCGAGATCGATGTGGTATATTCTTATAAACCGTAAACTTGTGACCAGGAGTCGATTACATACAATTCATATGGTCGATTCTCCTCTTTGCACAAACTGTGGACTGTTAGCAACGGAAGAACATGGTTTAGTGTGTGGCGCAGCGAGGGACGTCTGGACGCTGACGCGTCGAATACTGGCCTTCCTTCGGCGCACTAACTACACAGAAATCACATCGGATGTACTTTTTCTACCGGACAAGACCTTTTTTCCCAAACAAAAGACGTATGCGGTCAATTGGATCGCTGGACATGCGACGAAATATTTGTATTCGTACGATATTAAGTCCGTGATGGATTATTGGATGTATTTACAAGAACAACACGAGCTCATACGGAGTCATACGAAATACAGGACTTACTTTTCCAATTTTTTAGGAAGTGTTTTTCACAATCCGCCCGACAGCTGGGGTGTCCCAGAACTGGGAAGACTCCTGCAGCAGAACGACTAGGGACAGTATTGCGCGGTTCAATTATATTGGCATATAGCACACTGAGAAGAAAACTGGCCCCTACCTGTTGGCGCCAGTTATGACTGCATTATGTTAACGCGGAAAAAAAACACACACACACACAACGATGGTAAACACCGAAACCGCCTCAGATAATGGTCCTTCGAATGGTCGACGCAGGAGAAATAAATACCGCCCACACTGGCTGAAATGGTCAAGATTATATGGATTTCTGCCAGGTTTATGATGCGACACCGCGTGCTGCAGGGATTGTGATGCAGATGAAAACTTCATTTTCACTCCCGCCCGTGACTAGGATTGTCATTTACTTTATTCCTGTTACGAAAAAAAAAAGAGAGAGAGAGAGAGAGGGCGGCCTTTGCGTTCATTTTATGGTTTCCAAATTGTTTTTGCTGTCTCGACACTTTTCTTATCCCTAGGACAGCACAATTGCACGAATAAAGATTGTTTGTTTACCCTGCCTTCCTGTTCCCAAATAAAAAAAAAGGAAGTGGTCCCATTTTTGGACCATAAAGCAGAGGAACCGAGTTTTTATTTTCATTTTATTTTTTTATAAACAAAAGATGGATAGAAAAAAAAAGAAAAAAAGGGGTAGCGTCTAAAAAAATGATAAAAAGAGTGGTAAAAAAAGTACATAGCAGATTTTTTATAATTGTACGGCCAGAACTGGCTGCCATTGGAAAAAAAAGCGGTTCTAGGCGCGCAGTCCGGAACCGCGCGACTGCTACGGTCGCAGGTTCGAATCCTGCCTCGGGCATGGATGTGTGTGATGTCCTTAGGTTAGTTAGGTTTAAGTAGTTCTAAGTTCTAGGGGACTGATGACCACAGTAGTTAACTCCCATAGTGCTCAGAGCCATTTGAACTATTTTGAAAACATTGATTTCTGTTGCCATTGTTAGTGAAAGTCATTGAACTGAATATCGCGTGAATAATTTTAGATTGATGTATCAACTGGGCACCTACAAAATGTATTAATTTGAAAGCATTTGGTTAGCACCAGAGGATTAAATCGACCTTTTTTAGTGACACTAATTTCCTTTCTGACAATTTGCCTACCGTGAAACCAAAATTAGAATGTCTTCATAAATGTCGGTGGGGTGACATCTGACCTCTTCTATAATCAAGTAGTTAGTTATCTACATTTTCCAAGCATTGCCACTGCAACCTCCCGCCATGATGCGGAACCAGTCAGTTTAAAATTATAAAACACTGTCACAGTGAAAAAATTTGGCAACATGCTCACCATTTACAATGTTGTCTGCTTACATTAATCTTAGGCTACCTTTAATTTTGTTACGTAATTTTACAGTGATTTGTACTTAACTATGTTCTGTTGCGCTCTCTCCAACCCCCACCCCCGCCCCCCGCCCTCTCTCTCTCTCTCTCTCTCTCTCTCTCTCTCTCTCTCTCTCTCACACACACACACACACACACACACACGCACACATACACACACACACACACACACACACACACACACACACACACACACACACACACACTGACATTCAGATACTGTTTCATACAGTAAAAGTAATTGTCTGTCAGATAAGATTTCAGTTTCTTTTTGAAGTTGACGCAGTTATCTATTAGACTGTTCATAACACTGGTTAAGTGGTCAAATAATGTTAATGACTATATGTCTCACTACTTTCTGTGCCACAATAAGGCTGAGAGCGATGGATACTGGATACTAGCTCTTTAGCTTTCTCTAACTTTTCTCGCAGGTCTAAGTAGAACGTCTTTTTTGAATATCACTCTATACTTTTTATTATGTAATCCACTTCCTCTCCTCAAGACCTATTCATAAACATATCACAGCGTCACGTAAACATTACGTTATTATAAATAAAGTTTAATTCGGCTCTCTTATAGTACCACACAATGCAGATATTAGGGATAATGTAAATCGTCCACTTCCTAGAACTGACAATAAAAAGTTGAAACAGAACGCAAATTCACACTGGTCATTATTACTCTACTAACTTACATTCTTCTTAGATGAGTAGAATTTCTACGTTTTCTTTGCTGGTAAGCAACTGAATAGTGTTGACTGAATGACCTGTGTGCATTTCCGTTGTGATTCCATCCGTTTACTGTCAACTCCAGCGCGTGGACGAGTTGCGTTATCCCAGATACCTGCGTTAAACTTTGAAAACAACCATTATATGCACTTCAGAGCCTGCAACATATTTCCTTCCAATATGTATATAATACATGAAGACATGCAGATAGAAGAGGTTGACAGTGATAAATTTAAATACAGGGTGCTATTTAAAAGATAGATGTACTGCTGTTCATATCTTCCTAACAATCAAAGTTACTAGGAGGACACTCAAGCTTGTTAATGTAGCTAATTTGTCCGTGGAGTAGATGGAGTTTCAAGCAGATATTGTACGATTGTTACTGTTCTATTCTAATACACTCCTGGAAATTGAAATAAGAACACCGTGAATTCATTGTCCCAGGAAGGGGAAACTTTATTGACACATTCCTGGAGTCAGATACATCACATGATCACACTGACAGAACCACAGGCACATAGACACAGGCAACAGAGTATGCACAATGTCGGCACTAGTACAGTGTATATCCACCTTTCGAAGCAATGCAGGCTGCTATTCTCCCATGGAGACGATCGTAGAGATGCTGGATGTAGTCCTGTGGAACGGCTTGCCATGCCATTTCCACCTGGCGCCTCAGTTGGACCAGCGTTCGTGCTGGACGTGCAGACCGCGTGAGACGACGCTTCATCCAGTCCCAAACATGCTCAATGGGGGACAGATCCGGAGATCTTGCTGGCCAGGGTAGTTGACTTACACCTTCTAGAGCACGTTGGGTGGCACGGGATACATGCGGATGTGCATTGTCCTGTTGGAACAGCAAGTTCCCTTGCCGGTCTAGGAATGGTAGAACGATGAGTTCGATGACGGTTTGGATGTACCGTGCACTATTCAGTGTCCCCTCGACGATCACGAGTGGTGTACGGCCAGTGTAGGAGATCGCTCCCCACACCATGATGCCGGGTGTTGGCCCTGTGTGCCTCGGTCGTATGCAGTCCTGATTGTGGCGCTCACCTGCACGGCGCCAAACACGCATACGACCATCATTGGCACCAAGGCAGAAGCGACTCTCATCGCTGAAGACGACACGTCTCCATTCGTCCCTCCATTCACGCCTGTCGCGACACCACTGGAGGCGGACTGCACGATGTTGGGGCGTGAGCGGAAGACGGCCTAACGGTGTGCGGGATCGTAGCCCAGCTTCATGGAGACGGTTGCGAATGGTCCTCGCCGATACCCCAGGAGCAACAGTGTCCCTAATTTGCTGGGAAGTGGCGGTGCGGTCCCCTACGGCACTGCGTAGGATCCTACGGTCTTGGCGTGCATCCGTGCGTCGCTGCGGTCCGGTCCCAGGTCGACGGGCACGTGCACCTTCCGCCGACCACTGGCGACAACATCGATGTACTGTGGAGACCTCACGCCCCACGTGTTGAGCAATTCGGCGGTACGTCCACCCGGTCTCCCGCATGCCCACTATACGCCCTCGCTCAAAGTCCGTCAACTGCACATACGGTTCACGTCCACGCTGTCGCGGCATGCTACCGGTGTTAAAGACTGCGATGGAGCTCCGTATGCCACGGCAAACTGGCTGACACTGACGGCGGCGGTGCACAAATGCTGCGCAGCTAGCGCCATTCGACGGCCAACACCGCGGTTCCTGGTGTGTCCGCTGTGCCGTGCGTGTGATCATTGCTTGTACAGCCCTCTCGCAGTGTCCGGAGCAAGTATGGTGGGTCTGACACACCGGTGTCAATGTGTTCTTTTTTCCATTTCCAGGAGTGTAGAATCTAACCGTTGACAAAACGAGTGTATAGAAGACACAGAGTTTGATTTGGTAATGAAGGTACTACTTTTACGTTTGTGTATGTCCTTGGAGCGGTGCATTAATGCTCTTGTTTTGGTGTGCTGCAGGTCGGCCATGTCTGATCCGCCACTGTGGTCGACAGCAGCGGCCGCCACGCTGCTGCTGCTCCTTGCGACGTGCCTTCCCGTCTCTGCCGGTGAGTACTTCTGTATGCCTCTCTCACCTTCCCACGCATACCACATATAACACACTGAACGCTTCTACTGCCGCGTTTTATTGATTTACATTCGAGCACACAGTCATCCACGATCGCGCTGGTGCAGTGCTGTATGATCCACAGCAGCGATTCTCAACCTGCGGGGAAGATTAAGGCTTAACTTCCCGTCGACAACGAATTCGTTAGAGATAGAGCACATACATTCAAATGAACTCTCTCGGCATTTAACTTTGGCAATTTAGGAAACTAGCGGAAAACAAAAAATCTGAATAGGCGGACGGGGTTTGAACCGTCATCCTCCAGAACCAGAACACAATGTGCTAACTACTGCGCCACCTCCCTGGCTGTCGTGATTAAGAAGGTGTGGTATTTACATCTGACGTTCCGTTCTCTACTATGAACGTTGTCCACTACACCTTCAGCAAATTTAAATCTTCCACTAGTTGACCAGGAGATGTACAACGGAGTTCCACAGAAAGTATTTCACTTCTTGTACTGCTACCTTTATACAACATAAATTTTAGAGTCGGTGTGGACACCGGCGCTACGACCTATATACAAGGCAAACTTTTGCTGTACGTTTCTGCCACTGCACAGACGATTAAGTGAAGTACCTAAACGACTACTAGTGGCCCCTTAATAGGTGCAACTGCAACTATTTTATTTCATGAAATATCTGATCTCAAACTCATATAAAAGAGTCAATCTAAAAATATATTTTACTCTTAGTGTTGAGGTAAGGAAATGCTTTGCGTTAAATGACGCTTGAACGTAGAAATCAATCTCATTATCACAGCGGCTATGTATCATAGTGGAATTTGCAGAACAGAGGGAGGATTATGGGCTTTAAGGCTGCAATGTTTACATCCCGTCTTTCTCCTTTGTCAGAAAGTATATTGCAGTGTTTCGCCTTTGCTTTATACTTACCATTACTGTATCATTTCGTGGCCATAGGCGGCGATGTGACGTAATATACACGCCTCGAATTCGAGAGAGAAGAGTTCAAATCACTGCACAGCTACGCTGATTTAGATTTTCCTAGTTCTGCAAATCGTTTAACTTTTCAATGTTCTTTCGTTATCTTTCACAGTCGGTATGAACTTGGTACAACTTAAATAACGTGGTTCTGACAGGACCGTGGCCTTTTAGTCAACAATTAAAATTAATCGAGACTTAATGTGTACTGAGTTTCAGTATTAGAGGCCGTTTTCAAGTGATGCTTGTACATTCAACAATACAAATGTCAAATGTAGCTCTCCATGTGCACAAACCTTTAAATTTAACAAAAGTGGACATCGCAAATATGCTGAAGATCTGAGCTATGTCCTGTTTCATATGATTATGGTAGCTGATATATGCGGTAGCTTATTGATGTATTTATTGGTACGTAGATGTATAGGTAACACAAATTTAGAGATTTTCCGCTTAAGAAATTGCTTTTGACGTACACGTATCACTTTCAGACGAGTTCTAAAGTTGTAATTGACTATCGATTGAAGTAAATTTTAGCAAATATTTTACGTAAATTCGAGAGTCCCTTTCTGCAAATCCACAATCGATTTGTTTCCCATTCTTTTCCAACTAAACTAATGCTTAGTCCCTGACAACCCCGACTTTTATCATACGTCAAACTCAAACCTCTTGCTTTATCCATTTCTTGTTTCAGCAATTAACGAAAGGCAGCAAGGAATACGGTAGCGGCTTCCGTTTGTTGTACAGACATTAAACCAAATAAATTTCTTTACGATTTATTCTTATTACATTATTCAAAGAGATACAAGTTAAATTTAGGCTCTTGTACGATACTCGCGGATCTTCTGATAATAGCGAAAGCCTGAAGTAGGTGGGTAATAAAAATAGGGTTGTAATACAAGACTGTTTTACTTCTTGTTTTTCTTTGTTGAGGAAAAAGAAGATGGCACAAGTGGTTACAATTTTTGTGATGTGTCTCAGTTTTCTCCAACCGTCGAATCCTTCTCTTTGCAGCAAAACTGAATACGATATCAATAGAAGCAAAGTGCTAAGTGGCTACAATTTCCTTTGTGGTAGCGGCTGAATGCTGCTGAACACCCGCAGGATGAGAAAGGAATACTAGAGTAGATGAGGTACGCAGCTCATCTCTGGAGCAGTGGCTAGATTCTTCGCCGAACGATGCGCCCGGCAGCGTCTGCTCTGGTGGCAAAACAGGCGCGGCTAATCGGCCACCGCGGACGTGAGGCTCTGGCAGGCCGCGTGCTGCCCTTCGCTACTGGAGCACTGCATCCGCGTGGCCAACCAGGGTAAGGGCGATTCGTTTCCATCACTCGCCCTCATCTCCGAACGGTCGTACTTGCTTTCACGCGGGTGAGCACTCGTCGACTGCGACCCGGCATGCACGTGGCCCCTTCCTCGTGGTAAGGAAACATGTCAGTTGGCCACGTTACAACGCTATCTGCGCACACTGCAACTTCACGATCTGTGCGCCTCCGCTTGCGTTCCACATGGTTATGCAAGCTGTGCAAGTGACTGTGTCAGCAAGCGAGGCAGCATCGGTCATTCCTGACAACTATCGTCAAGCTGTGTGTAGTTTATTCTCTATCAACTCTCTATCTATCTCTCGCAGACAGAACAGCAGGAGGATAGGGTCGGGCGGGCGCTTGCAATGCTCTTCTCCCTATCACTATCAGCAGTGCTGGGAGAGACGGATAACAACATTTGACTCCGTAAAAATGGGGGTCAGTAAGCAAATCTGGATACGAAGGAAGACTGTCTTACCACTTGCTGTGAGTACCTGTTGGATGAGATCTAATTCTGGCCAGTCAAACCATAGTTCTGGTAGGTTTTTGTATGGAGTGTAGAATCCCTCCTCACCCACGCCTCAGACATAGGGTAAGGCAGCATAGGAAATTAGAAGAAATGTAGCTAAGACATATAAAGAACGATATCGTTTCTACCACATTATTTTAAAGTATTAGTTTATTGAGCATTACAAGCCCCTTTTGAGTGCTGATCACTCTCAGCTGAGGCTATCTAGTATCTCCGACCGGCTTGCACAGATCCAACTCTTGATGAGGTTCCACAAGGAGAAATAAAAAAAATCGTAAATGGGAATTTCCAATATTCATAAAAGCCAATTGAATGCCACTAAATCTTGCGATTTCTGTCTCTACCTAATATAAAAACACGGTATGAAGGAGAATGGTTAAATGGATATAAAGTAAGGAATACGATACGATAACCGGTGTTACAGAGATAAATTGTGGTCAAATGAAAGGAGAACTCGAAAATATATTATGTCTCAAACGAATCGCTCCCGATTCATTACGAGATTTCGCTACTCAAAGCAAAAGTTTCCTTCAGTACGTATGCCAGTCGTAGTTACTCTGTCTGAGAACAAATTCTAGTGTTAAGAAGCCGCTTTTGCTTATAGGTTATAAGGCAGTTTACATCTATATTGCCGGCCGGTGTGGCCGTGCGGTTCTAGGCGCATCAGACTGGAACCACGTGACCGCTACGGTCGCAGGTTCGAATCCTGCCTTGGGCATGGATATGTGTGCTGTCCTTAGGTTAGTTAGATTTAATTAGTTCTAAGTTCTAGGCGACTGATGACCTCAGAAGTTAAGTCGCATAGTGCTCAGAGCCATTTGAACCATTTTTGAACACCTATATCGATACAATCAAACAGGTTCATACATGGCTACTCGATATGCACCAGTATCCTGTCACCACTTTATCGCTCTTGCATATTACGTAAAGTTATATGAAAACATTTTTTGTTGTTGTCTTGCATCCAACTGACCACGAAGATTACCAACAATATCCGTCACGCTGTATTGACAGATTTTGTCAAAGCAGCAGTCCTTTGTCGTAGGGGATGTTTCAGACTTTTCTCTCTCTTACTATCTATCGTGCTGTAAGAAGTAAACAAAACCTCGTCATGAATGTGTGGCATCGTGTCAAGTGAACCCTCTTAAAAGTTCTACCTCCTACAAGATACCATTTGTTTGTTTTCGCTTCGGCCACATACGTTGTAGCACTATCTGTGTCTGTTCAACGGAAAGGTAAACAAACAACGTCTTACATAACGGAATTTCTCTCCAATTTTTCGTAACAATCTCGAAAAGTAAGAACAACAGTACCCGAAATATGATTATAACTGCTCTTAGTTCTGTACAGTTCCACACGACACGAAGTCACACGGAACTCAAGCAACAGCATCTTCTAAGCTTTCCCGAACCCGACTTGTGGCGACAGCCCGCTCTGGGCCGGTCTCCGACTCACCTGTCCTGTGCTGTGGCGCCGCAGACTTCCGCTGTGTTCGCCAGCTGCCCGCAACACACACCCGGGTCGCCGGGTTGCCTACTGCGTTGCCGCCTTGGCAAGTCGTTCCTTTACGAGCGCATTACAACTCGTTATGGCCGACTGCTCTTCCTCTAAATCCGAATGAGTGGCCACTCCTTCGTTCAGGTATCCTCGTCTCACTCATGTATATTTTATATTTTTTCTCTCTTGATACACGTGAGCCGAAGTATAAAGGTGAAACTTGTAACGAAAATTATTATCTGCTATTTCTGTCTTATTAACATTTTGACGATATGAAAGCTATATTTTACGCTTATTCTACACTTTCATAACATGACAGTTATACTACGTCGTTTAAATTCCTCTGTGTCCAAATCCGCATTCCATATCTCGTTTTCATTTCCCACAAAATGACGCTGTCAGTTTTACTGAGTCTTCATTTTGTTGGTCATAGGTAGAGGTCTGCGCGGATAAGAAAAGTGCAATCCGCATCCGCAGCAATTAATCCGCATCCGCAAGTTCCTTATCCGCATCCGCAAGTTTTGAATGAGTAATTAATAGTAACAGACAGTAGTACTTAGAATTATGGTATGTAATGACATAGTTATTGTTAGGGTGCCATTTCTGCGACAATTTAACTACTTTTGACTTCTTAAATCACAGGAAACGCTCTATACCTACTCTAAAGCAGACCATTCCAAACAGGAAAGCATTGGCGCTCCGGAGCACACACAGAAGCGGCTCGGATCTCGTGAGATTGGAAACGCTATTTAAAAAAATAAAATTCAGTGTAATAGTATTAAATGATGAAAATACGTGTATAGAAACAATTATATTTCGCTGCTCTTGTGCCAAGGCAGCTGAAAATGACGATGGTTTTAAACTGTTACCAGCACATTGCATCATTTACCTACAGTTTTTTTTGTACTCACTGCTTGGATATGTCAAATTTTGAAGCGATTCATGTCAGCTGATGATTATATTATAGCTTACGCATTCAGTCCTCGTCATTTCCAGGTGAAAATATTTACAGTATTAGGCCTACACTGCAAAACGCTGGCGCACCTGTGAAAAAGTTAAACTGCCAGCAATAATTGACGTTGTCTGGAAGAAATAACTCGTCTTCCGAAGAGTGACAGCAAAATCAGTGGTTATAGAAATTAGGAGTCTATTTAGCTTTATCTAAAAATACGATTCAAATCTCGAACCTCACCTTTTGGCTGATTTATCGAATTAAGACCTAGCGATAAATGAAATGTCTGTTTCATTCTCAACTAAACAAAGTTTTTCACACTTTAAAACATCGTCAACATTGGTCTAAATTACTAAGACAAAATTTGCAGTATATTTCTCAGTTAATACTTTCAATGTTAAAAAATAATTTTTTTCAGAGTTTAATGGAACTGCAAACGATTTCAAGATCTCTGTATAAAAACCACTGTCCCATAACTTCAAATATTAGGCACTGTTCCCTGTTAAGCAATACCGAGTTACAGTTAAAATGTTCAATTTCGTTACGAATTTCAGCTCTTATCTTCACTAATTGGCTGGTAAATTAAAAGACACATTATTATTTTGGATGATTTGAATATTTTGCAAGTTTTCAATGTGATCAGAATAATCTTTCACGGGCTATCGCAGTCACAGCTTGTTGGTTGTCATGAGCCGTAGTTTTAAGTCCCACTTGTAATTAATTAAAAGGCCCGCCGTGCCACCGCTCCGGCCGGGCTCTTTCACTGTTCACAAAGAGCGACAATGCTCGGCGGCTGCAAATGTTACTGTAGTGCACGCTAAAATTTAGGTAGGCACTTATGAGATCATCATTACCTAGTTTAATAATATTGACGTGTTAGCTGTTGAATGTTCTTGTTGCGAAGAGTAAAAACTTAAAATTGAGCTCTTTAATATGAAAATTACAACAAAGCAAATTGCTTGTTAAATATTTCCTTCTTTTACCTAATGCTACTTAAATGTTCTTGTTGGGAATAGTAAAAATACTAACAATATTCTTTACTATAAATATTACAATAAAAACTCACAGGCCTCAGATTAAATATTTTCATCTTCTGCTTGCTTCTGATTCAAATTCTGTAAAAGAAACAATCAGATGAAAAAAATTGTAACTAATTCAGATAAGCCCAAAAAATACAGTGAAGTAAGAGAAGCTGTACAAGTACCTTTTTAATTTGGAAGATTACTATGCAGGAACATGATGTCATCAATCGTCTGTGGCTTCAAAGACGTGCGTCGGTCCTGCATTATCTGTCCCGCAGTAGAGAAGCTTCTCTCAGACGGCGCGCTGGACGCTGGAATGCAGTGCACGAATTATGCGAGTTTGGAAAGACGCGGATAGACGTTTTCAAGTCCATGCCACCAAGCTATCAGGTCGATGCCTTCCGAAAATTGGACTTTATCATTCGCATATCTGAGAATTTCATCTGACGCAAAGTCAAGATCTCTCGTCGATTCATCTTCTGAGGAATCTTCAAATTCATTAAAAAGTACGTCAGACTTCTGTTTTCTTTGCAGGAATTCCAGATGTTGTTTCCTCCTTATCTTTTAACCGTGCACAATTTCTCGCAACACAATTTTTCGCTTACTTTACAACTTCATCTTTTTCGGCACTGGTAAGAAATTTTAGGTTTTTATATTTTGGATTCAAGCTTATGGGTTACTGTTATGTCCCATTTGCTGATTAAAATAGATTTGGCTGTACTCTTTAAATCTATCAGAAATGAGATGTCGTCATCATTTTTTTCAAGGAAGAAGAGAAGTTTTAACTTCCACAACACACATGAATAAAGCGTAAGGGTTTTGGAGGCTTCGGGATCACAAGAAGCTATTTTAAATGGTGACAGAAAGGTTATTATATCTTCCAACATCCTCTTGTCTATAGAATCAATCAAATTATCTTGATTTTTCTTTGACAAAATTGACAGAACTTCAAACCATTGTGAATTAATAGACTCAAACATATCCAATGTACTGTTCCATCGTGTGTCTATATCTCCTTTCAATGACTTCTGAAGCCGATTCTGAAGACCAGATCTTTTAAAGAAAGTTGTGATAGCTCGACAGGAATTTATGGGTCGCTGCACGTCTCTTCTCATCATTCGCGTCTCCTCAAGTCGTGTGCTCCAGCACAGTATTAAGAACGTGTGCTGAGCACGAGAGCCTCTTGTATTGGCGAAGTGCTGCCACAATATTTGGACCTCTATCCGTAACGGACACAATGTTATTCACAGCACTGAATAAATCGAACGACCGTAGTATCTTAATTCAAGTTTAATGTTTTCTCCTGTTTTTTAAATCTCACTCTCAAAATTTCTGGTGCACAACACTCGATCCTCTAGTTTCACTTCTTCATAATTAACATAATGTGCAGTCACTCCCATATAGTTTATTTTACGGTACGAGTCAGTCCATAAATCGACAGTTAGTGCTCCACCTATATCTCTGAATATATTCTTCACTTCTGCAGAGACAGTTTCACGCAGACGATCGGCCGTTTCCCTCAAATTTCTGGATATGGTGCTTGGATGAGGTAGCAGTTCCTTAGCACTCACTGCACAGTATTGAGCCTCACATCAATAAGAAACTGTGCCGTCTCGAGAAATCCAGATCCCCACGCAACTTCGAATGGTAAAATGTCTTTGCTGACAAGATTGTTAAGTTTTTCTGTCGCGGCTGTCTTCAAATTTGGCGGAACTTCAGAAACTTCCACGTCTCTCTTGGTATTTAAATAAGTAATTATGCTACTTTGTCCAGCCTCACACGAATGTTTTAGCAAATTTGAAGTTCCACTTTTGTGTCCAGTGTAGGAATATACTTTTTTACAGGCAAAACAAGCCACTATATCTTTTATCTTTTCGTTGCCATCAAATACGTACCGAATTTTATCCAAATTGGCGATTTCAATTTGTTTTCCTTCACTAATGTAAAATCACCTTTTTTCACCTTACAATATATATCCGCGGATATCCGCATCCGCGCAGACCTCTAGTCTTAGGTGAAGAAACGAATTTGTTTATTTACCGTAATTTTCAGTTAGCTTCCCTAAGGACGAGCAAGAAATGCTGTCTTTTAGAAACACCGGCATTTGGAAGACTCCTTGTAAATAGCTGCCTTGCCTACAGTTCATAAAGGCTGTTGGTATAGCACTATACACGATGCATCCATTCACTGTTAAAGGAATATCCCTTACGTAAATTTTTTGATAACTCGCCAGTTTCTGACAACTTGGATCAACACAAACACTTGCTGACGTAGTCTCTCTCTCTCTCTCTCTCTCTCTCTCTCTCTCTCTCTCTCTCTCTCTCTCTCTCACACACACACACACACACACACACACGTATTACTGTTTTCCATGGATGACGTGCACCATTTAACGAGTACATGCAGCCCTGTATTTCGTAACGGTAATATGGCCCCGGGTCCAGGGCGGCGAATTTCTGAGAAAGTGAAATAGTTGTGCATGAGAAAAACAAAAATAACCCTGATGTACAAATCTTTCCATTTATAGAGTAAGTACTCGTCAGGTTCAGAGTGTTTGGCCAATTTGGCGGTTCAGGTACCGAGAGTAGAAAAATACCTTTATGTTAGAGATGGGATTTTAACTATGTCGAAAGTAAAAAGAAAATACACTCTAAGACACAAAAAAATGCCGCACCACGAAGGAAGCAGCTGAAGGGACGGAGCTTGGTAGATATTATGTATATGTAAAGACAAACATATGATCACAATTTCATAGAGATTGGATGATTTAGTCAAGACAAAGAGCTTCACAAATTGGGTTGGGTTGTTAGGGGGAAGAGACCAAACAACGAGGTCATCGGTCTTATCGGATTAGGGAAGGATGGGGAAGGAAGTCAGTCGTGCCCTTTCAAAGGAACCATCCCGGAATTTGCCAGGAGAGACTTAGAGAAATCACGGGGAAAACGTAAATCACGATGGCCGGACGCGGGATTGAACTGTCGTCGTCTCGAATGCGAGTCCAGACAAATTAAGTAACTCAATAACGCGGTGGTCCACCCCTGGCACTTGTGCAACAGTTATTCGACTTGGCATTGATTGACAGAGTTGTTGGATGTCGTTGTGAGGGATATCGACCAAAATTCTGACCAACTGGTGCGGTAGATGGTCAAAATCCCAAGCTGATTGGCGGACCCTGCCCATAATCCTCCACACGTTGCCAATTGAGGAATGATCCGGCGAACTAACTGGTCACGGCAGGGTTTCTATAAGCGGTAGAAACTCTCGCCGTGTGCAGGCGGGTGCTGTCTCGCTGAATTGTAAGTTCAGGATAGCTTGCCACGAAGGGTAACAAAATGGAGTGCAGAGTATCGTTGATGTAATGCTGTGCTGTAAGGATGCCGCGGGTGACAAACAAAAGGTTCCTCCTATGACATGAAATGGCAATACAGTGCATCACTCCTAGTTGTCGGGTCATTTGGCGGGCGACAGCCAGGTTGGTATCACACCACTGTCCGGGGCGTCTTAGACACATAGCCGCATATCATCAGGGCTCAATTCGAAGTGGGACTCTTCACTCAAGACAGTTTTACTCCAGTCAGTGACATTCCAGGCCGAGTCGAGTCTGGGGACCCTGTACGTGGTGAAGTATTTTAATGGCTCTGAGCACTATGGGACTTAACATCTTAGGTCACCAGTCCTCTAGAACGTAGAACTACTTAAACCTAACTAACCTAAGGACATCACACACATCCATGCCCGAGGCAGGATTCGAACCTGCGACCGTAGCAGTCACGCGGTTCCGGACTGCAGCGCCTAGAACCGCACGGCCACCGCGGCCGGCGAAGTATTTTATTTCGGTTCTCTGTGCCTAAGTGCCCGACGATGAAGGCTGCGAAATCAACTGCAAATAAACAGCAAATTTAGCAGATTGAAGAAATAGTATAAATACAGTGTGTGTACCACAAAACAAAATTATTCCCAGTCGAAATCCCAATTATCCAGTTGTAGGTTTTACGTCATTTCCCTAAATCGCTTAAGGCGAATTCCAGGGTAGTTCCTTTGAAAGGTCACGGCCGATTGCCTTCCCCATCCAACTCCAATCCGAAATCGTGGGCCGTCTCTAACGACCTCTTGGCTGACGGGACGGTAAAACCAAAGCTTCCTGCCTTCTAGCCACTAGCACACCTGCGGCGATAAAAGAGTGAGATACTGTCCTTAAGTTTGACTGCGCCCCACAGCGTCTAACTACACTGCGCAACAGAATTAAAAAATCATTTTTACGAAAGCCCGCAATTGCCTCCCGTTGCGACACATAAATTCGAAATTTGAATCAAAGATGTCTACAATCTTCCTATGGAATGGTGAAAAAGCATGGCGCCCTGCGACGTCACCCTCGGACTCGACACGACATTTCAAACAACAAAGTGTCGACACATGCGAAGAAAAGGCCACAGCTCAGAAGTCCATGCCACGTGTACGGTGGGTTAATGGTGTTACAATAATATCAAATTTAACGACAATACTGTCCAACGCAACCGTGGTTGTGTCACCACAGCCTCTCACCGCGACATGCAGCGTTGAAATCAAACGGTTTTCGTACGAGCGGCCGAGGAAAACATTCCAGGCGCACCGCTGACAATAACCGACACGAAGAGGTCTCAGGAGGTGGTATAAAGGGCGTCAATGAAGCCATCCCTTTCCTGGGAGGTGAACTCACACTTTGCAGATGACAGTTCGCAGTGTGATGATCAATAGAGCGACGTTTTGACAACTTTGACACTGTTGACACACCCCGCCGCTTCAACCCTTTTCTACGGACACTGTAGGGCTGCACCTCCATTAAACGTGATCGCTCCCCACTGAAGAGCAACTCGACCACAGTTTTTGCTCTCGTGTACAGGTTGGAAGCACTAGAGGCCGTTCAGAATCATTCGACGAAATCTGAACGCGATCCGAAGCAGCAAATAGTGATTATGCTCTTCCAACCCTCCCAAACTGGCACGAGACCAAAAATTGCGGTCGCGCTGCACTTCGAAGGGGTGTGATCACAATGAGATATAGTCCCACAGTTTCCTTAGGGAAGGTTTGAAGCGTTAGAAAGTGTCAGCAGTGTCAAAGCTTGTCAGCTACGCCTTCCTGCTGCTCATCGCACCGCGAACTGTCGTTTTCGGCTGTGAAATGTTTGGGAATCAATGCATCAGGGAAACGGTGGTTTCATTGATTCCATGCGACCCCCTGAGACCTTTTCGTGTCGATTCTGAGCGCAGTGTGTCTGGAGTGTTTTCTTCGGTCACTCATAAGAAAACCGCGTGATTTCAAAGCTATGGAAATGGAAATGAGCTTTTGGCGTCAGTGACTGGGAGGCCCCTTGCGGGGCAGGTCCGGCCGCCTTGGTGCAGGTCTTATTACATTCGACGCCACTTTGGGCGACCTGCACGCCGGATGGGGATGACATGATGATGAAGACAGCACAACACCCAGTCCCTGAGCGGAGAAAATCCCCGACCCAGCAGCTATCGAGGCGGACATTTCAAAGTTTTGAGTCGTGGTTTTGACCTCCATCGCAGAGACAACAAGAAATGGGTGAAATGTGTGTAGGGATGGCTATGAATACATTCCCAGCGTGTGACAAAGCCACGGTGGAGTTGGGCAGAATTGTGGCTGAGTTTGGTGCTAACGTGACATCATTAATCCACCTTACAAGTCGCATTAACTTGTGAGCTGTGGCCTTTCTTTCGCATGTGTCGACACCTTGCTGTTTGAAACGTCATCGAAAAAATGGTTCAAATGGCTCTGACCACTATGGGACTTAACATCTGTGGTCATCAGTCCCCTAGAACTTAGAACTACTTAAACCTAACCAACCTAAGGACATCACACACACCCATGCCCGAGGCAGGATTCGAACCTGCGACCGTAGCAGTCGCGCGGTTCCGGACTGAGCGCCTAGAACCGCTAGACCACCGCGGCCGGCGTCATCGAACCCGAGGATGACGTCGCAAGGCCCCACGCTTTCGGCTAGGAAGATTGTAGGCACCTTTGAGCGAAACTTCAAACTATGCACCGTAATGGGAGACAATTACGGGGTTTAGACAAAGTGACCTTTTCTATTCGATTGTTCAGTGCAGTTAGTAGAAGAAGTTCGGAGCAAGAAGGCCAGGACGTGCATCAAAAAATTCTACACGAATGCCGCGGTACCGACACGAGCACTTCCAACGTAATCCACAACGGCTACGAAAGTCTACGTCCTTATGTTGCCATCCTGCCAAGCACACATCAAAAAGCGGAACGATGACGGAACATCGAACGACAGGCAAGAGTGGCGAGGAAAGCAGGCGCGAGCGGAAGCAAAGCAGCGAGATGCGAGCGGCGGCCTTGGAGGCTGGGCGACGTAACCGGTCGGGCCCGGAATTATTCACCTGACCCGCAGCCAGCAGGTCCTGTTATGCGGCCCAGTGATTAGCCCGCTTCCCGTCCCAGCCCGCAACGGCGCTCGCTGCGCTGTAAACAAGCGGCGAGGTGCTGAAGCACGGATCTCCACACCGGCCGCTCCTTCCCAGATGCCTTCCGGTAGCGAGGCAGCCTGGGAATATGCGCGACTGAGGCATGCGGAAAACCAGCAAAAAAAAAGAAAAAAAAAAAGCATAGCTGCTGCTTGTCGATTTCCCACTTGCTCAATCGACATGGGAAAATCAGTGGCTCAGGTCAGTGAACCGCCATGTAAGTGTCATAATGCTTCAGAGCTCACAGAACAATATCTATACGCATACGACAACCCACCCAAAAAACTTGTTGGTGGTTCCTGTTCATTGAATGGAAATATGATGATCGCTGATTCAGGACAGTGACTCTCCATTCATACACAAAGTGATTCAGTTGCCTTCACAAGTTAGTTTTATGAACCCTCAGCACTTTCAGACACCATGCTCAAGATTTTCCTTCACTCTCACTCACTACACACAACCTATCAGTACTACAGAAAAAAATTGAACAGGACCTTTTTGCGGGAAATTTAATCTGCTTAAATTTTGTACTGGGATACGTTCTCGCTAGAGACTGTAGTTTTAGTTTTCTAATTATTCAAACTCGTTTTTCTTGTGGCCTACAGCGAAAATATATCTCAGTACAAAATTTAACAACAATAAATTTCGTACAGAAAAATCCTCTTCAATTTTTTCTGTAGGACTAATAGCGAGCGAAAGAATGTAAAAATTTCGCGCACGGAGTTTGAAGGCTTTGCAGGTTTCATAAAACCTATAGATAGAAGCAACTGAGGCACCCTGTATATTCGCGTACACATACTGCGGTACATGCAGGTTTCTATTCTGAGACGAATGTGAAGATTAAGATTTCCCATCGACTCAATATACACCATCACCAATGTCCATAATACGTATAAGAGAGCCGACTTCCTCCATAGCCGCATTACTACTAACATTGCGCTTAGCGTGACATATGACGACGAGAAGGATGACATTGATGGACGCTTTTCGTCATGCTTCAAGTCAGCGAAAAAGGAGAATTTAAAAGGCTATGACTATAGCGTTTTGTTGACGTCGAAGTCGTTAGAAGTCCAAAGGAATGGGGCAATGATGGCGAATGAGGAATCGAATACGGCGTTGTGAAGAGATCACTCCGGCACTGGTGTGGTGAAACAGTAGTAGGTCAAGTAGCTGGACTGCGATTTGAACTACACTGCTCTCGATCAGAAATCGTCTGTATTAATCGACGTACACACCACTGGTATTTGTGTAAGCTGCTTTGTAACTGGAGTAGAGTAGGGTAATCTATTGATCCGTTATATACTGTTGCTTCCATCATTTTTCAGAGAAAGGGAAGCTTAGTCGAAGTACATCTAAGAGATTATTTCTAGGAATGAAGGTGCAGCACGCTTGCAGGGGTACCTACAAAGAGTTTGGAAATGAAGAAAGGCATACCAGCAAATTGAGATTTTAGCTCGCATTGTGACGCATTCTTGGATAGCCAATTCGGTAGAACGAAATCAATCAATTCATAATCCGCCACACGTCACACATATCAAACAATTTCAATATTTGAACTTGCTTTTTTCATGTATCTTGCCATTCGTTTTCTTATGCGTATCATCGAAACCCTCCACAAAGCACAGACACTTGCTTCATAAGTTTACGCGTTGTTCAATGGACGTTAGCGAAGACCGGTTTGTTGCACTGAAGATGGTGTTCCAGTCTACTTTAATACTCCTGGAAAAGAAAAATAGCTGAAAATTATTTGAAGGGAACAATATGAACTGTTGTGAGAGCTATGTCTACATGCATAAAGTTTCAGCAGCAAATGAAAGGTAGACGTTCGCATCATTAGCCGGTTAACTGACAGAGTCACCGTGGAAACATCGCATTTATTGCACTTCTGCTGTTTCAGCCGTACGACAATTATCGAGTTATTTGCTGTCGTAATTGCAAGAGACGTGTAAACGAGCATTTAACAGCTCCTCGAGTCACACGGATTGCCAATGAGTGTAGGCAAACTGCGGGGTATGCCAATAAATGTCAGCAGCCGTAATTGTGAATTTTGCAGAGGCCGACTCCATTATGGTTTAATTACAACTCTGAACTACCTGAATTTCAGTGATGACATCTGTGCCAATACCCGCCATAGAAATAGCGTAATTAGACATCGTCTAACTAGAGTCGGAGCGACTGATGTGTGATTTCATTCCGTGAGAGTGCAGACAACGAGCCATTAAGAGCCTAGGTGGGAATAGAAAACAACAAGCAGAAGGAGAAGATTTTTCAGGATACTCCAGCAGGGGGAAAACGTAAACAAAAGAAGCTGTGGAAAATCTTGCTTCTCTTTCCTGCAGGAAAGATTCTGTAAAGTTTGGAAGGTAGGAGACGAGATACTGGCAGAAGTAAAGCTGTGAGGACGGGGCGTGAGTCGTGCTTGGGTAGCTCAGATGGTAGAGCACTTGCCCGCGAAAGGCAAAGGTCCCGAGGTCGAGTCTCGGTCCGGCACACAGTTTTAATCTGCCAAGAAGTTTCATGCAATTCGATTCTGCCCTTCGGCCGTGAACTGTTTGGATAGCCCCAAAGCATCTACCAGATTTTGCGGATTTTTTCTGTTGCGTAACTTCGACAGCTGAGTCGTTATGGAAAGTTGTCTGAAGGAACCGAAGTCTTCAGAGTCAGCATACTGGTCTTTATGGAGGAAAACCGCCCATGGCGTTACTGATGGGTTCAACCAGCCATTCGTCTCTAGCGATGTAGTGAAAATACGGAAAACCTACATCTGGCTACTGTCAGGTGGTAATCGCTTTCCTTCTTCTCTGGAATATAAATCCATGTCTTAGCAACTGCGTCCCCATAGCTCCGTGGAAAAAATCGATCGTGGCTTTATGCGCGGAGAGTCATCTCAGCTGTTAAATATATCTGCAATTGTTTAAGATATTAAAACACGGTTTTCATGAAGTAATAATATGCAAAGTTTCGTTTTATTCGTATCTTTTCGTAGCCCAGTCCTGCTTTTATGTCTGTAGAGATAACGAAGCAAATTCGTTTCATAAAAAAATGGAACACCAAAATATAGTCAGCAGTTATGAAGGAAGTGAGTGAGGTCCACGTCTGGTCATGTTAATATTTAACATAAACGACTGCATTATGCACTAAAAATGCATAAAACGCATTTGAAGCAGAAAAAAAAATCTTCAAGCGTACAGTTCTATGTAGTCACCATTCTATGGCTACAGCGTTAAAACCGACCACAAAAAGGAAAAGAAACTATAACATTTTTAGGGCACACCACAGCATTTTCTTCCTCGCAGTCGGTTCTAACAGAAAACCTCTACATTCTTGCTTGGGAAAACATATGTAGCGTATGTCCGTCCGAATGCTTACTAGACTGACGTAAATCGTTCAAGAACTGTCCGACATGTTTGCTAATAACGTGTCCCGTTTGTATATTAGCATAGATTAAATGAAAATTACATAGTTGCCTTAGTATCTCGGTAGGTATAAAAGTCGGGATCATTGACCGTTTCTTGGTACATGACGGGAAATCTACATTTCGAAAATGAATTACGCATCCGACTGACTCAAAAATTGCTCTGAGCACTATGCGACTTAATTTCTGAGGTCATCAGTCGCTAGAACTTTTGAACTGATTAAACCTAAGGACATCACACACATCCACGCCCGAGGCAGGATTCGAACCTGCGACCGCAGCGGTCGCTCGGCTCCAGACTGTAGCGCCTAGAACCGCACGCATCCGACTGACTGTTGAGTGTTCACCTTTATACTTGACTCCTCATCTAGCAGGTCAGAAAAGCGCAAAGTTTTGTCGCAGAAAGGTGTGTCACCTAGTGACTATGGCAAACCATGTTACCTAGTACAAAAAACGAACTGTACACCGTAATTTCGTTGTACAGTCTTTGTAGTTACATAAATTGCAGCATAATCTATTACTGATCTACTTCAAGACATGCAATTTAAACGGTTTGTATTAAATTAAGCTAAAACTACTCTATCTGACGGGTCTTCTTATCAGCAGATTCGGATTCGTACGCACAAAGCAGACGCAGCTAAATTGATCCAGTTATTAACCGCGTCGTCCGTCATTGCTTCCCTAAAGCCCAATAAAACGTAATCTAAGTTATCTAATGATACCTGATACTTGGTTTCGAATCTAGTAATCATAATAAAATTTGTCTCGTCTGATTACTCCATTTCTTTTAGTCCCATTTATAAACATCTCACTCAATGGTAAATTACTTTCATAGCTCGATCGTTAACGCAAAAGTTTTTTTTTTTTTTATCGTCCATCAAGCAAGCGCCGTTTTCGAAGAAAATTACTCAGCATTGCCTCTATAACGGCAGTTGGAAAGCATTACGACAGTCGGTTGATAGGGTCGCAGCGCTGACGTAACAGACGCACCTGGCAGCCTCCTTGACCCGCGCCAGCCCAACCGAGGATTTAATTTCCCGCCCTGTCGCTACTCCAAAGAAGGCCCGTAAACGTTATCCGGCGCCGTAACGTATTGGGCCGTAAAAAGGTAAAACAAGCCGGCGGCATTAGGATGCAGATGAGAGAGCCGGGGCGCGTCGTCTCTCTGGCTGCAGTGGTGCGAGGCGAGAGCCCGGTTGGCAGGCAGGCAACTGTGCGCTCGCGCCCCGCTCGGTCATCGAACCGCGCGCACCGTGCCGCGCCGCTGCAACAGCTGTCGTCGCTGTCTCTGCGACAGGTACCCGGCCTGCCCGCCGTGACGTATCTCGGGCTGCCGCGGTCGGACCGGATCAAACAGGCAGGCTCACGGCCCTCTGCGCGCTGCCTCTCCCCCGGTGCGTACCGCGCGGCGCACACACCGACGCCTACTGCATTACACATTGAACAGCTGTCGACCGCGCCGCTCATCTGCACTGCACTGCAGACCTGGCGTCCTGCCACTTCCGGCTCTTCCTGGCAGTGAGGAGGAAAGGGCAACAAACCTGACAGTACACTCTGCGGGCACACGCATCTGTCTCTTCTGATATTTGTTGCGTCGGTAAGAGGATCCGCAGCTGTTCAGTCCTACTACTTCTTCATTTTTTCAGTCTCAGTTGCGCTGACAATTTGGATTAATGGCCACCTGAGCCAAGGTTAAACTCAACCGTTAGGGCTTGTTTTGCGGAATAACGCCAACATACACTAAGTCTGCGGTTCGATACTGAACGGAAAAGTTCGATACTACACTCATGCTCATAAATTAAGGATAATTGCAGAATGTGGTGCCACACAACGTGGCACTACACAAAACTGGCGCTAATAGGCACATAGGGAGCACACACGACACAGATCTTAAGTCCACGGTATTGGTGATAAGTTGAGAAAACCGTCCCGAAACACAAGTGCTACAAAACGCCACTGTTTCCTGCGCATGTACCCCGACATCAATATGGGATATGATCACCCTGGACATGTACACAGGCCGCACAAAGGGTTGGCATACTCAGGATCAGGTGGTTGAGCAGCTGCTGGGTTATAGCCTCCCATTCTTGCACTAGTGCCTGTCGGAGCTACTGAAGTGTCCGAGGGGTTTGAAGACGTGCAGCGATACGTCGACCGAGAGCATCCAAGACGTGCTCGAAGGGGTTTTGGGTCTGGAGAACAGGCAGGCCACTCCATTCGCCTGATATCTTCTGTTTCAAGGTACTCCTCCACGATGGCAGCTCGGTGAGGCCTTGAGTTATCATCCATCAGCAGGAAGGTGGGACCCACTGCACTCCTGAAAAGACGGACATAAATAGCAAAATGACGTCCTGATTCACCTGACCTGTTACAGTTCCTCTGTCAAAAACATGCATGGGTGTACATGCACCAATCATAATTCCACCCCACACCATCAAACCACGACCTCCATACAGGTCCCTTTAAAGGACATTAAGGGGTTGGCATCTGGTTCCTGGTTCACGCCAGATGAAAACCCGGCCTTACTGATCAATGAAATAATTAACATGATATATCAAACTTGTTTCTGCTCTGATGAAAAAGCTGCCACGTATTATAGAATGATAGTGCGTGTCAACAGATCAAAACTCTTAATCTTTATATGTTCGTTAGAATACGTATTTTCTGCAAGCTCGAGAGACTTTATTGTTTTTATCAATCGAAAGCGTGTTAAGAGCACTTCAAAAAGATGACGATGTCTAATTATGACGACTTTCGAGCACTCCTAGATTATTATTGGCGTACGGTATACAAGAGACTAAAACAAAATAACTATCTATCAACAACTCTGACACACTCGTACAGAATCCAAATGGTCCGCCAGTGCTCTGACTGCACTGTTTTCAACAATGTGCCGTGCATTGCTCAGTACAGCAACATTCTTGGATTACGATATGCGCGACCTGTATGCTCCGTACGTCCCGTGTCAAACATGGACGTATTAAGGTCACGACAGATGAAAATTTTTGATGCAGTTGTCCGTCAAAACAGACGTCTAGAGTTACAATAAATAACTGTGTAACTTGTCGGTGAACAGTTGTCCTTTGAAAAGACTGCGGAAAATAGGCAAAACACATATTTAATTCATTCAGGAAACCTTGAGTGTATGTGAATGATGGCATCCCGCCTAACTTTTAGCGAAGCGCTGAGTTTGAAGTGGTAAAACAACGAAGAAACTTTAGACGATTTCTGTGTTCACTGTTAAGGTGCACTGCGCAGCCGACCGGAGTAGCCGTGCGGTTCTAGGCGCTACAGTCTGGAGCCGAACGACCGCTACGGTCGCAGGTTAGAATCCTGCCTCGGGCATGGATGTGTGTGATGTCCTTAGGTTAGTTAGGTTTAATTAGTTCTAAGTTCTAGACGACTGATGACCTCAGAAGTTAAGTTGCATAGTGCTCAGAGCCATTTGAACCATTTTTTGCACTGTGCAGGAAACCACAGTCCGATCCCCAGCCTTACGGAAAATTAGTTTTACGTTGCATAGACATCGGGTTTTAATTGTTACTTCGAAAAAATAAGGTTACGCACTGAATTTTTGCCCGTTTGCAATCTGCAGTCATAGTACGCAATGAAACTCCCATCACAGTACCACTGCCCATCGCTAGAGGATTCAGATAACGATAGTGGAGCCATCTCCTAACTTATCAATCGTCTGCGCCACTTTTTTTCGGCCTATACAGCGGGGTGTTACCGTACCGTGGCGCGGGGATTTTGGGTGGGTACCAGGAGAGTCAATATGTACCAGGTGGTTATAATTAAGAGTGCAGCTACTCGAGGAGGTGCAGTGCGGGCTGTATTTTATGTCAGCGAAACTTGGTAGATATTATAATTGTTAATACGGAACCGATTTACGCTGGAAAAAAATAGTTCCAATTTTGGCCACTAGGTGCAAATCTGGGGCTGTGGACGCAATGGAACGTGGGCAGAAAAGACCAATCACGTGATAAAGAAATTATGTTGATTTTTTTGTTGTTAACTGCCTCTTAGACAGTTTGTTCAATATGAGCACAGAAGATGCCGACCAGGTGCTGTACAGAGCCAGATTTGCATCTGGTGACCGAAATTGGAAATAATTTTTTTCGCGTTAATCGGTTCCTCATTAATGCATTAGCACATCGACCAACTTTCGCTGCGATACGGTGATACAGCCCACAATGGACCTCCGTGAGTAGCTCACATTAATTATAACCACCTGATGCCTGCAAACAAACAGTAATCAATTACATAACTTTATTGTTTCGAGGTGATGAGTAAAACTTCGCGTGTGGCAGTGCGCACCCTGGTGCGGCAGTCAGCGCTGCATGTGCACACCATGTTCGTTCGCCATATGGCGGCGGCGCCGCGCCTTTACGCGTTCTTTGCTCCCGTTGCGCCTCGGCCGCTGATGGCTACCGGCTGTCGGCTGGCCGGAAGGCGCCTGCTCCAGAGATTAGGTCGGGCATGCATCGTGCGGCGCAGCTGCACCAAGCTGAAACACACCTGTGGTGACCCTAGACCAGTCGGCTCTGTATGGCTCAATAAGATGCAGGTAGTAGCTATACGTTTGGCAACGCTGTAGCAAAAGAAGGGAGGGAGCTGTAGAGCTCGACGTTTCATAGAGAACGTGGCCATCAGGGTGAGAACTCTAGTTGAGTCTGAGTGTGGGAGGAAACTAACATTGGTCTTGCTGAAGGAACCTTCACGCCATTCGCTGTATACAGTTAATTTCGCGATGATGTTACAAACTTTCAGGGATGATGGAGAAGCATAAATGTTTCAGTCTGAGGTAAGTCTAGTCCGGAAACTACTGAATCGAAAGGTATAACCGACAATCTTCTCAAGTTCCGCCTTGGCCTCGCGCGGAACTAAAACTACGGACCCCACTTCCGAACACTGGTCCTGACGTACAGAATTCCCGCTGAATACTGCCCTACACCCTCAGATTTCCCCTTTTGATTAACTAGTAACGGCGCATACATCTTAATGTCAGAGACCCCGAAAAACTTCTCTTCGGAACAATAACAATGAATTCCATTTTCCTGCAACAAGTTTAACAAACTGCTAAGTTTACAACAGTTGTTCACCATGGCATCCTTCACCGTCAGTACAAACATGGCGTAGTCTCACAAAGTTCTGATATCCGTTCTAATATCCCCGGTTTCGTTTGAACAGTGTCGCAGGCAGCGGGAATTATTACCAGGAGATTTTCAGTCTCGACAGGTGCCTCGTAATCAAGACTTTTCACATGGCCCCACAATAAGAAATCAAGGGAGTGAGATTAAATGAACGAGCTGGTCACTAAACAAGATCTCCTCTGCTTATACACGTGTCAGGGAGTATCTGATAAAGATGTCAGGAATCCTCAGTCCAAAGTGAGTTAGGGCTCCATCATGTTGGAACGACGTGATGGACGAATAACAAGTGGGATATATTCCACGCGGCGTCTGGGCACATGTATTCCACTGTCAGAGGCATTAGAACGATTTTCGGTTATGTCTCTCGACTCGGTCCCGGAATAGGATCCCTTGCTTCAAATTCATACACACATCCTTCTCCCTCATCCCTGAAAGTTTGTAACATCATATTACTCACTCTGTGTATGAAAATCGCCGGAAACCTAATTCATGATGACCGAACAGAGATTTCAAAGCAATAGCGCACATGTTTTTACAGCCTAGTGGCGCTGAGAAGACTCACCTACCATGGAAATAGCCGACGTTTCGATTTGAAGACAGAAGTACATGATCGTGATATCACATGTTATGTCAAAACGGAGCTGTTCAACATTGACTAATTGTTGCAGTTGTGAAATGCACCGTTAAATAATGCTACTTTTATGATACGAGAATGGTCAAAGTGTGATAGAAATCGATAGTCAAAATAAAAGTACGTACAGTGGTGTATTGCAAGACGCAGTTCCCAAAAGGTTACATGTACATACCGGAACCAGTCACAGTGTTTATGGAACATTGATGTTAAAATATTAGTTTATTCGTGACATGTTTCCAGCCACTTCTAGTAATCTACATTATCTACGTCGCTGAGTAGTATTTACGTCATGAACGAATTTTCACTCTGCAGCGGAATGGGCGCTGATATGAAACTTCCTGGCAGATTAAAACTGTGTACTGGACCAAGTTTCGAGCCCACGATCTTGGCCTTTCGCAGGCAAGTACTACCACTACTCCTCACAGCTTTACTTCCGCCAGTCCCTCATGTCCTATCTCCCCAACTTAACAGAAGTTCTCCTGCCAAGCTCTTCAAGTCAAAGGTCCCGGGTTCGAGTCAAAGTCGGGCGCACGATCTTAATTTGGTAGAAGCTGTCAGTATTTACAGTATTTGTATCCCTTGAAGTCCGAAAATGAGCAGAGTTGGTTAGAAATACGTCGTAAATAAATCCGTCTAAATAAAAGCGAACACGAAGTAGCGACCGTACTCCCAGAGGTGTTGAACCTGCCTGGCCTCCACTTTCCGCAACGGCAGCAGTGGTTAGAACAGATTGGTTACAGCCCCACCTTCTTTCAGTTAGCCGCAACCCCGCACCATAGCGAGGTCCAATTGCAGCTTCGTGCTAGCCTCTACATTTCCGCAGGAAACCCAAAAGATAACAGGACGCCATTCTTCCGCGGTTGCTCTGATGGCAGACATTTCCGCCAGAAAGATGAGAACGTGTGATTATCATACTAGAAACACGATCACCTCTCTCAAACGCGGAAAGGTGGCGATAAGATGGACGCAGAAGTCGTCCGGACATGCTGTGAAGCGACCGCCGCCAGCAATTTTCCAGTAATGTGAAATACACTCATCATGTACTCACACTGTTCTTCATCTGAAGGCGAAGCTTTTCTTTTGTGATGAAAATGAGCTCGCATAAGGGCGAAATTTTAATCAACATATTCCACAGGCACCGAAATACTGGAGCATCAGTTCGATCAAGGTGATCATGGTGTACCGCTTTCTACTTATAGTATACGAAGTGGATGGTGTGAGACCCACAGGAATGTAATTGTGTGGGTTCCTCACGCGACAACACACAGTGCAATGCAGATCGTGAGGTTGACTACAAGTGCGGCGGTCCTACGATGGCGAGGTTTTAGTGAGAAGACCAACGCACTAGATCAAAGATATCTAGCTTGAGCATTTACCGAGACATTGTCCGAGTGGAGGCGACATTCCCTGCCTACCCCCAGAGAAATATTGGTCGAGTGACGTGGCCCGAGAGTAAAGCAGACCGACGTCTTGCCGTCTGGACGTCGTGTCGCGGCTTTGTGTCGCGCAGATGGCGGCAGTTGCGGAGGGCAGCAAGAAAGCACGCACAGATGTGGGAAGCGCGGCTGGGCTGGGCTGGGCTGAGCTGGTGTGCCCGTCGGGTCATCGCTCGGCGTCCGACGGCCGCGGCCGGTCTGCCGGCGGGAGGCAGCAGCAGCAGCAGGCAGCAAGCGCCGAGAACTGTTAGGAGGTGCTCGCGCGGAACGGCGGCGGTGGTGGCGGCGGGGCGGAAGCGGGGGCGGGGTGCTCACACGGGACAACGCCCCTGAGCCGCTGCCGCCGCAAAAACACACTCCTCTGGGCCTATTCTCGGACCCGGCTCCAAACCACCAGTCACTAACGAAAAAACGCCGACCTCTCATATCGACAAGGCTGCAGTTCAAATCCCGACTGGTAACGGTATCTGTATTGAAACTCCACATGAATATGAGATGGACTTATTTTCATCTCGTTACAATAAACGCTGTGTCGGTTCCGTGTTATAATTCAAACTATATACTGGGCAAAGACTCGAATCCCGACACCTAAATCTAGCTCACGAACTGCATGAAAGCTTCAACTTGCTCCTGACAAAGAAACCATACGAGCAGCGCTCAGTAACTAATGCAACACTTTCTTCTCGGCCAATTTTAGTCGAAAAAAAGTGAGATTTGTCGTGGAATATTCTCGCTTCAGCTCCTGTTGTTGTTCTGGTCTGCAGTCGAAAGACTCGTTTGATGCAACTTTGCTATGTCCTGTGCAAGCCCCTTAATCTCCGAGTAACTACTGAAACCTACATCCTTCTGAATCTCCACATCTACATCTACCTTTATACTCCGCAAGCCACCCAACGGTGTGTGGCGGAGGGCACTTTACGTGCCATTGTCATTACCTTCCTCTCCTGTTCCAGTCGCGTACGGTTCGCGGGAAGAACGACTGCCGGAAAGCCTCCGTGCGCGCTCGAATCTCTCTAATTTTACATTCGTGATCTCCTTGGGAGGTATAGGTAAGGGGGGAGCAATATATTCGATACCTCATCCAGAAACACACCCTCTCGAAACCTGGACAGCAAGCTACACCGCGATGCGGAGCGCCTTTCTTGCAGAGTCTGCCACTAGAGTTTGCTAAATATCTCCGTAACGCTATCACGCTTACCAAATAACCCTGTGACGAAACGCGTCGCTCTTCTTTGGATCTTCTCTACCTCATCTGTCAACCCGACCTGGTACGGATCCCACACTGATAAGCAATACTCAAGTATACTCCAGTACTAAATTGGTGATCCCTTGATGCCGCAGAATGTGTCCTACCAACCGATCTCTTCCTCTAGTCAAGTTATACCACAAATTTCTCTTCGCCCGGATATTCAGTACCTCTTCATTTGTTACGTGATCTAACCATCTAATCTTCAGCATTCTTCTGTAGCACAATATTTCAAAAGCTTTAATTCTCTTCTTGTCTAAACTATTTGTCATCCACGTTTCACTTCCACAAATGGCTGCACTCCACACAAATACTTTCAGAAAGAAATTTATGACATTTAAATCTACACTCGACGTTAACAAATTTCTCTTCTTCGGAAACGGTTTTCTTGCTATTGAAAGTCTACATTTTATATCCTCTCTGCTTCGACCTCAGTTATTTTGCTTCCCAAATAGCAAAACCCATCCACTACTTTAAGTGTCTCACTTCCTAATCTAATTCTCTCAGCATCGCCCGATTTAACTCGACTACATTCGATTATCCTCGTTTTGCTTTTGTTGATGTTTATCTTGTATCCTCCTTTCAAGACACTGTCCGTTCCATTTATCTGCTCATAAAGATCACCGAGCGAGGTGGCGCAGTGGTTAGACACTGGACTCGCATTCGGGAGGACGACGGTTCAATCCCGCGTCCGGCCATCCTGATTCAGGTTTCCCGTGATTTCCCTAAATCGCTCCAGGCAAATACCGGGATGGTTCCTTTGAAAGGGCACGGCCGACTTCCTTCCCCATCCTTCCCTAATCCGATGCGCGGAGCTGCTTGCGCGTCACGAGGTTGATCGACATAATTTTCAGTCGAACACTGCCACAGTGATCATCGTTTCGAACTGCAAACAAAGCGGCAATCCGTGGAGTGACGCATCACCACCTCTCCTCTACAGAAAAAGTTCCTCCTTACGGTGCAACGAGCAACTCTGTCCTTGCACCAACCATCGATCTTCTGTGGGTCATTCTGCATTTCGTTACAGTCTTCTGGCATTGCATCCTTCGTATAGATAACACCATGGTCTGCAAAAAGCAGACAATGCTGTTGCTTCAGTCTTTATCCTCTAGACCACTGATATGCATTGTAAACAATAGTGGCCCTATAGCAGTTTCATGGTGCACTCTAGAAATTACCTTTACACCTGTAGACATTATCCTGTTAAGAGTAATGTATTGAGTCCTATACCTTACAACTGAATCCAGTCATAAATCTGGTTCGACACTAGGTAAGCTCCTTTTTTCTTCCAGAAACGACAGTGTGGAACTGTATCGAATGCCTTACGGAAGACAAGGAACACAGAATCAACCTAGGTGCCTATGTCTTCAGCAGTGTTGCCAAGTGACCGAAAACCGTGAAACTAACAAGCATTTGCGTGGTCTCTCTTGCAGAAGCAAAGGAGAAACCGACAGAGTATTCGTTTAGTCGCGTGTAGAAAATAGCCCAGAAATTGTGGCCAGAGCTGACATGTAGGTAACCTGACTTTAACCCTCTAACTATAATCGGGACGTATGTGTCCCACGACAGTTATCAGAGAAACAATGAGAATTTGTTGCCTGTTGCTATGTATCAATGTCCCACTGCTAAAGGGAAACCTGCTAATGGTTTACAGCGTACTTATAATTACAGATTACACCTGTAGGTTGTTCTGTTTTCAAGTTTCGATGTTAACCCACTGTTCTGTATTGTTGCATCGAATTAGTTCCTGCCTACAAATAGGCAACCCAATGAAGAGATTTGCAAAGCGGGCTATCGTTGTACCTTCCTGGACAGTTCGCGTCAATGAAGTGACGTTTAGCGCGTCACAAACGGTGCCCGTAGTGAGCACCGGTAGTGTGGGACAAAAAGTTGGAAAGATATTCCATCAGCTGATGTTTATCTGTTTTCTGCACATCTTGTAGGTTTTGCGCAGTGCGCTTCTCAAACGCTGTAGGAACTTACGAATAACCCTCTAGGTCTCAACCCTTCCGGAGCAGAGAAATAGATTTTCCTTATTGTTACTTCTGACTACGGTAGTAATTAAAACGACAGTATACTAATGGCTTTTACTCTGAAAAAAGTGGTAGTCGAGGGGTTAAACCAGGCAACCAGGGAATTCGGACCAGGCTTGATTTAATTGCTCGTCAAGAAAGGCCTATTTCCAAACTTGGACTGTTTAAAATGCATTAGCAATAAATTAGATAAGAGCCGAATGATAGCGCTTTCACAGCATCTTCCGTAAACTACACTACTGGCCATTAAAATTCCTACACCGAGAAGAAATGCAGATGATAAACGGGTATTCATTGGACAAATATATTATACTAGAACTGACATGTGATTACATTTTCACGCAATTTGGGTGCATAGATCCTGAGAAATCAGTACCCAGAACAACCACCTCTGACCGTAATAACGGCCTTGATACGCCTGGGCATTGAGTCAAACAGAGTTGGGATAGCGTGTACAGGTACAGCTGCCCATGCAGCTTCAACACAATACCACAGTTCATCAAGAGTAGTGACTGGCGTATTGTGACGAGCCAGTTGCTCGGCCACCATTGACCAGACGTTTTCAGTTGGTGAGAGATCTGGAGACTGTACTGGCCACGGCAGCAGTCGAACATTTTCTGTACCTAGAAAGACCCGTGCAGGACCTGCAACATGCGGTCGTGCATTATCCTGCTGAAATATAGGGTTTCGCAGGGACCGAATGAAGGTAAAGCAACGGGTCGTAACACATCTGAAATGTAACGTCCACTGTTCAAAGTGCCGTCAATGCGAATAAGATGTAACCGAGATGTGTAACCATTGGCACCCCATACCATGACACCGGGTGATACGCCAGTATGGCGATGACGAATACACGCTTCCACTGTGCGTTCACCTCGATGTCGACAAACACGTATGCGACCTTCATAATGCTGTAAACAGAACCTGGATTCATCCGAAAAAAATGACGTTTTGCCATTCGTGCACCCAGGTTCGTCGTTGAGTACACCATCGCAGGCGCTCATGTATGTGATGCAGTGTAAAGGGTAACCGCAGCCATGGTCTCCGAGCTGACAGTCCATGTTGCTGCAAACGTCGTCCAACTGTTCGTGCAGATGGTTGTTGTCTTGCAAACGTCCCCATCTGTTGACTCAGGGATCGAGACGTGGCTGCACGATCCGTTACACCCATACGGATAAGATGCCTATCATCTCGACTGCTAGTGATACGAGGCCGTTGGGATCCAGCACGGCGTTCCGTATTACCCTCCTGAACCCACCGATTCCATATTCTGCTAACAGTCAAAAATGGCTCTGAGCACTATGGGACTTAACATCTGTAGTCATCAGTCCCCTAGAACTTAGAACTACTTAAACCTAACTAACCTAAGGACATCACACACAACCATGCCCGAGGCAGGATTCGAACCTGCGACCGTAGCGGTCACGCGGTTCCAAACTGAAGCGCTTAGAACCGCACGGCCACACCGGCCGGCTGCTAACAGTCATTGGAGCAGCAATGTCGCGATACGATAAACCGCAATCGCGATAGGCTACAGTCCGACCTTTATCAAAGTCGGAAACGTGATGGTACGCATTTCTCCTCCTTACACGAGGCATCACAACAACGTTTCACCAGGCAATGCCGGTCAACTGCTGTCTGTGTATGAGAAATCGGTTGGAAACTTTCCTCATGTCAGCACGTTGTAGGTGTCGCCACCGGCGTCAACCTTGTGTGAATGCTCTGAAAAGCTAATCATTTGCATATCATAGCAACTTCTTCCTGTCGGTTAAATTTCGCGTCGGGAGCACGTCATCTTCGTGGTGTAGCAATTTCAATGGCCAGTAGTGTAGTATTAACGGGCGCCTCTGGAATTGGTGAGCGCCTTTGCAGACTCGCCGTGTACACTCGGAGGTGCGTGAATCGGAGCGCCGCTGGCAGGTTTCCGCAGAGTAGGAGGGAGGGTCCGGCGCGGGGCGTGGTGCATGCGGACGGGCCGCGCCGGGTCAAGCGAGGCGATCTGGCGCGCGTGCAGACTTGCGGCGCGGCCGGCGGGGACGCAGCCAGCGCACGTAGCGGCCGCCCGCGCGCGACGCGCATCGCAACGCGGCGCCCAGTCTGCCCGGCGGGCAGTCTCCAGGCGCCGGGGCCACCCGAGAACCTGTCCACCTGGCGAGTGCGCGCCGGACACACTTTCTCCTTATAACCTTAATATCACACACACTCACGTCCGTATCTTCTACGAGGGTCATTGCGTAAGTCACGGCAACTATGATATACGAGTATCTTACGGTAATGGGAATTCCACGATAAGCGTTGAACCGGTAAGACACTGTGTAACTGAATGACAACATATGACAGGGTTCCAGAACAGAAGGTCGCGACAGAGGGTGAAATGGACCACACGCCCTGGAACTCTGTGTAAATTTATTGTACACGAGAACAAACGGAACAAAAATGTATCAAAATCAACTACTGTCCTCAAAAATAGCTCCCGCCAATGCATACACACAGCGCTGACGACGATGGGGTAGCTGCTGAATGCCATTGCCAATGTTATCAATTTGTGCCGCCTGTCGCCGAAATACCGTGAGGATATCCGCACTGTTTCCAAAGCGCCTCCCAAACAGTGGTTTGTTGAGTTGTGGAATGAGGTCGAAGTCGCATGGATTGGAGTCTGCTGAGTAGAGTTGGTGGTCGAGGATTTTCCGCCCTTATCGTTGTACGAGTGTGGGTTGTAGTGTTATCACAGACTATGACTACATTGTCCAGCAGTGCCGGACGTTTCCATCATCAACTGCAGCTGCTTGTAATTCCGCATGACACTGAGTAGCATTTCTGCAAGCGAGAAAGGCTATTTTCACGCATGCTCGCTGTTCAACTCTGCTTACATCCGTCTTGTAGAACGGCCATGTTCACACTGAATGTTTCTTGCGCTGGTACCGAGCCACCCTCGGATGCGCTCGTAATGTGACGGTTGGTTTCAATACTGTCTGCCGCTGGATTTCGAATACATTTACTGCGATTATAGAGATGCCACCTGTTCGTACGCATGGAACCGGGGACCTAGAGACGATGGAGAGGCTTCGTCCCCGCTGTAGCCCTAAATGTTCCACAACCCCACAACAGGCTTCAGGAGTCCACTCACCCCACTGCCGCCCCGCACTGAACCCAGGGTTATTGTGCGGTTCGCCCCCCACCCCCTCCCGCCCCCTCCCCATCGGGAACCTATCACGCCATACGAGTATAGCCCCAATGTTTGCGTGGTAGAGTAATTTTGGTGTACGTGTACGTGGAGAAAGATTTTTCTACACGAAATTCGGGATTTTTTCGTACACGATACTTTTAACTTGAACAAAAATCGGCATTTTCAATGTGTGCCTTTAATGTCAGTTTCACCTCAGTGAGATACATTAATCTATGAGAGGCGTACACTTCAGTGCGCAGTCTATCTGATCATGAATCGGTGAATCCAATTGCAAAAATGTTTCACCATCAGTAACAATAACCAGTTGTTTCGCTTCTGAGTTCGATGCAAGTTAACCAGTGCAAGCCCTGCTTCCACACTCATCGCCACCGTGCGAGGCCACAATTGCTTCTGAAAACAGAAGTCAGAAATAAAAATCGATTAAATGATCGTAAACGTAGGCTTCTGCAGCCAGTGTCACAGTCAATAAATGTTTTCTGGGTTGGTGGCTACATTGTTAATATGTAGAACTGTCGACGTTTCGGTCACTGTTGCGAGTGACGTTCTTCAGGGTGTTTTTGTTTACTGATGAATGAGAAAACTTGTTTTCTTACATACATGCAGACGTGGCTGTTATCTAATTCTGATAGGCTGTTAAGGATGAAGGGGAGGAATGTTAGCCGGCCGGAGTGGCCGAGCGGTTCTAGGCGCTTCAGTCTGGAACCGCGCGACCACTACGGTCGCAGATTCGAATCCTGCCTCGGGCATGGATGTGTGTGATGTCCTTAGGTTAGTTAGGTTTAAGTAGTTCTAAGTTCTAGGGGACTGATGACCTCAGAAGTTAAGTCCCATAGTGCTCATAGCCATTTGAACCATTTTTGGAGGAATGTTAGAACTTCTTTCGAGAAACAAACCGGCGCTTTTAGAGTCGAGATGCCCATCAGACCAGTCCTGGTGTTCCTACATCATCATCCTTTCAGATTAGTCCTGCTGATCAAGTATTATCATCCAACAGATGGAAAAATCTACTGTAGATCTACGTGCCGTTGCAGGTGCCATCCCTATATACTGCACTCAGCACGCAACCTCCAGGAAATATACGCAGTGGCGTACGTACTCCTAACAAGGTGCTGTCCCAGCAGAGAATGCTGAAGCTGCCATATCGGCCCTTTTTCACTTTATTGGCAAACTGTAAATTTTCCAACGGATGCGCAAAATGAATGCGCGGCTAGAATGTTCAGATGGCTCTGAGCACTATGGGACTTAATATCTGAGGTCATCAGTCCCCTAGACTTAGAACTACTTAAACCTAACTAATCTAAGGACATCACACACCCATGCCCGAGGCAGGATTCTAACCTGCAACCGTAGCAGTAGCGCGGTTCCGGACTGAAGCACCTAGAAACGCTCGGTCACAGCAGCAGGCTGCGCGGCTAGAACCACTCTACAGGTTAAATGGCAGTTCATCAATAAATAGGAGGATCGACTGCAGGCACGTATTTGGCTAATCGTTTCTGTAGAATACCAACTTTCAAAACCATTAATAATTTGCTAATAGAGACAAAAATATGTTAACTAACCAAACACTGTTTTTTGCCTTGTTTCACTGTACAACCTAGGTTTAGGGTCATAAGCTCATTTTCAAGTACATTACTGTATATGTCTTGCAAGTAAGGATGTACTCTGGGGCGTAAAATTGAAGCGCCGGAACTTTCGGTTTCTGGTCAAGCACTATGCGTGACCGGCGCGTCCCACACGGCTTGCGGCCCACGCCGCGACCCGGTGGCACCACCCGTATAAGGTCCCGGTGTCGACACCGACACATTGTCCGTCCTCTGCATCCGCAGTTCCGAAGGAGCGCTGGAGACCGAAGGCGCTGACGACAGAGCCCCTCTTCGCTCCTACCCGTCAGGCTGTCTCGCGCGTGGGAAGAAGGCGTGGCCGACCGGAGTCTGCCTTGGTGTGCTCTGCGAGGAGAGCGACACGTAGGCGGCAGATAGAGTCCGAATCAAGAATAGCAGCTACAAATTTAGAGAACTTACGCAAGCCATAACGTATCAGGTTTCGCAATCAGTCGACTCCTGTTTTGAACAGGGCGACAAAAATTTAGCGACAACTTCTTATGTGAACTACCCTTTGTTCAAGCATTGTGACCTTGAAGACAATTTCGACAGTTCGTTAAATGATGTATACATTTCTTTTTAAAATGTTGCTTTGCTTTTGATCTTTGCTAGTTCGTATTTCTGATGGAGTCTAAAGAGAGGAGGAGAATCGAAGGAAAAGGAAAGAGAGAGAGGGAGAGAGATCCGCCACGTGCTGCTAGACCTGCATGTCTCAGCGTGCCAGGAGGTCGTGGGGAGAGATACGTCACGTACAGCACGCGCTCCGGCGCCAGAGCGGTAAATCAGACTCCCTATCGGCCACCCACGCGCTGCCAACAAGCCTGCCGACTGGCGCCGTGCCAATGTTTGTACTAGTGGCCGCCGACCACGGCTCCATTGTCTGCTGGCAGCAGCTGGAGCAGGCAACTACGTTTAAGAGGACTGCCCGAGTAGCGGTAGCAGGAAAAGGGAGGTACCGATGCGCGTTTCAAATACCCGTTTCTCTGTCTGTTTCAGATAGTTGTTACCGAAGACAGGAAAGTACACTTTGAGAGCTGCGACTTATCCCTCAAACGATATCGATACATGTGGTAAGACACAAGATACTGGAGACTTGAATGCACGGTTAAGACACGAACACGCCTACAGGTAGCACAGACTTGTGTTAACTTTCCTTCTCCATTTAACTCACTTTGAGTCATTCATAAACAGTCTTTCAACATTTTTTATTTCGCTTTAGACCAGGATAAAGAATATGGTACACAGTAAGTAGGAAATTTGTACACGACAGGTTTACAAGGATCGTTTCAACCGTATTTGCCTGTATATTTTTATTTTAAAAGTACTCGTATTCACGTGGTTTAACGGAGCTGGAATGAAGAGATAATTTAACATTCGCCTGGATGGACGTGAAACACATAGTAGTAATAACAATCACACTGGATTATGTTCCACTGGATTGGTAGACGTAATCAATTCAAAGCTATCTTACGTCTCTGACACGAAAGCGAGAATTTCAGAGCAACTATGAGTATATACCGCAGAGTTCTTATTGCTTTTTCCGTGACTTAGTAGACATATTTAGCGCAAAATGCAAACTTAGCTGAAAATGTTATAGTCAACTAGACAAGTGACAAGTCTTCAGAAAAATTACTGAAATTTTATTCCTGGTATATGAGAAAATGTACTACCGCCAACCTAGTTCAATATTTTAAAGTTATTAACAATCAGGTAATACAATAACAGTCCGTCATGTGAAAAGCATTATTGCAAAGTTACGAGTAATGCACTGATGAATTACACTGCCAGCCAGGATTATAAGATTTAGGAAAAAACTATGACTGTTTATTGCAAGTTCAGTACCAGTTCGAGAATATTTTTGCACATAAGCGACTTATCATTTGGCGCCCCCCCCCCTTCCCTCCTCCCTTTTTTCTCTTGCCCGTTACTAATTTGTGACGTCCGCTGTATACAAATCATGAACAGGAGCGCCCCTGGCGCCCTTCTCAACCTGGTGGCCCAAGAGGCCGCTAATAATTGTGATGCGTCCCATATTGAAGTCGTACAGTTGTGACAGTTGTGGTGTCTCTCATACCCCTCTCAGCTTAGCGCCTAAGTGCCGGCTTGAGTCACTTAGGCCTTAAACCGGTCAAGTTTTTGATGTATTATACTATCAATAAAGAGATTCAGGTTTCAATCCTTAATTGGTCCAAGAATTTCCTCTGCAAGTTGCCTTGACATTGCTCCCTTAATAAGGCTTTGTGTACGTGAAAAATACTTGATTACGCCGTTGTCCAGAGTCCACATTATACTACAGGTTTCGTTACGATTAGCGAAGTGAGCCGGTTCTCAAGATGCAGGGAGCCAAAGGGAAGCGCTGTGATTCATGTTATCGACTATGTGCTTTAAAGAATTTGCCGTCATATCCCGATAACTACATCACGTACAAAACTGCCGTAGATATACAGACGTCTTGAGAAGCGTACTTGCCGAATTACCGACGTGCTGAGTCAAGATTTTGAGCAGCTGCGGCCGCGGTCAACGCACGGGAGCGGTGGCCGGAAGCGCGAGGTCGCCGCCGACGAGAGCTGAGTCACAGGAAGGCGGTTGCTGCCGGACAATGAAACTGGTTCCCGAGACGCGGACGCCTGCGGGGGCGGATGGCGCAAACACCTGGCGCGCTCTCCTGCGCCTTCCCAGGACACGCGGCCCGGCGAATTCGCAAGGTCGACTCTTACTGCTGACAACTCTTCGCCGTCGGGTTACGTTGTTGCGATCACCTCGTAGTAGTGACGTTCATGGGGCGCGCTACGTAATGTTCACTGGAGAAGTAGGCACACAAGCTGTCTGTACGCATTACGTTCACTGCTGGCATAGATACATTAATACGACACTTTTCAGCTTAAATAAAAAGCTTCGTTTGCTTTCAGGCTAAAGGCGTCAATATCTCTCAAAACGGCAAACTTCACGGTCTCTTCCGGTACCTACGTTGTGAAGAAAGAGAAATATACACAAAAAAATCATCGGTTTGTTGCTTAATCACTGCTTATTTTAAAGGCCACTACGCCTTTCGATAACCTGCGAAAAAGATGGAAAGGAAGGTTAGGGTTTAACAGCCGGCCAAGGCCGGGGTTATTAGAGAAGGAGCAAAAGTTTTGATTGGAAACAAATGAAGAAGAAAATCAGTTGAGTCCTTTTCAAAAGAAACATTCCTTGCTTTGCCTTAAACGTTATGGGAAACCTGAGTCTGGACAGCCGGACGGGAATCTGAACCGCCATCTTCCCGAATGCGAGAGCAGTGTGTGAACTACAGCGTCACATCGACAGGTCGTCAATAGCTGGATTTCGTTCTTTGTTACATCAGGGAATGCACTTCTGGCTTGCACGTCTGTTGTTTATTTTCACAGACAGCGATGTAACAAGCAGTTGTGAAGAACCCTTAGCGTCAATTATGGCTTCGAAAGATGTTTTACACGTTTCGACAAGTAAGCAGAAGTTTTAGTTACTGCATAACTGAATAAATACACTCGTTCCGTTAGAAAATACCATCGTAGCAGTGCCTGTTCCTTCAGCATACGTGCATGTCTGAAGGACATTGCATAGTACACTGATACACAGACACTGTAAAATAGTATTACATGCCCAGAGAGGCCGTGACAGTAACAAGTAAGTCTCTTTGCGGCAATAACAGCAACTGTGCGAGTAAGACACACGGCCATATATGGAGGCTTGGGTCGGCTCGGAAGGTGTGCTCGGACAGCCGAAGTGGTTGAGGCGAGCGTTCGCGTAAATAATAAAATGTTTTGCCCTGTGCGGGACCTATGAGGGTTTAGGTCGATCTGGGAGGCCTCCTCGGATAGTGAAGTGGCTACGGCGACCGCTTGCGTAAAGCGGAAAATCCAGGTTAGAGTCCCTGTCGGGCACCAATTTTCATATATCACCTTGTGCAGCTGATGTCTAAGCCTACTCGCAATTGCGAATACATTTCTTCTCCTCTTCATATAAATGCACCATACGGGCTTTTCGTAATCTGTACAGTATTTTCGTATTAGTAGTGTTTATGTTCTCAAATTTACTTCCTGTGTCTTTGACGTGTGCCAGTATCGGTGATGTGTCATGTGTGTTACATCGGAAGGCGATGAAGTTATTCCAGTCTGTCCTAGATATTAAGAAGGGTATCATTACAAGGAAGGGGAGCATTAGGGTTTTAACGTTATATCAACGATGAGGTCATTACAGACGAAGCGTAAGATAGGATCGGAAAAATTGGAGAAGGAAATCAGAAGTGTCTTTTTGATAGGATCTTCCCGGAATGGCCTTAAAACGATTCAGTAAAACTCGTGTAAAACTTAAATCTGGACTCCCGTTTATTAGTTTAAAGCCAGCGCCTCCGTAATCCAAGTCATCTCCTCCCGTGATATTGAATTGTAGTTGAATTAAAGGTGCCATTTGAAATAACTATAGCGATGGGCTGACTTTTTAAATTGACCTCTACGTTGATAGTTTGCTACGATAGTGTTCAAAGCTAACCGGCTTATGACAGAGGAACACCTCATCGTGTAGCCCGATTGGTACTCACCATAAGAGTTCAGCGAATATTACAGTACAGGGCGTTGTGACAAGGGTCAGTTCTTCAGTATTCGAAGGCGTTTCACATTGTTACCATTATCAGCTGCCAAGCAATTTCATATGTTAAGAATGTTTCGCTATGGCAGCCTCAGTCTTCCGTGTCAATTTTCTACATTAGGAATGTCCTCCCAGCCGTCCTTCTACTGATAGAACCAAAATTTGAATCCATATCGTCCTGATTACAAATAAAGCGTTTCTTCTTGAGATCTATTGAGCGATTTATTCTATCATCAGGTCCCGCATTTTGACGTCATTTTAGCAAATCATATTGAAATCAGCAGTGTAAAAGAAATTCTCATCCTCTGCCATTGTGAATTAATTTATTCGTCGCACAAGACGTTACAGAAGATCAATCTGTCACACTCAATAGGGTAAAGAGGATAATTAAGCTATACCCATAATGAATGATGAAAGGGAGGTCACCAATGACAATTCTGGGAACCTCACAACGAAATCAAATGGGGAACCGCAGAGCGCACAAACGAGCAGCCTAGATTTTATTGTTTTTATTTGCCCGACAAAAAGGATCTCATTAAACAGAACAGCACGCTAAGCAGATGACTGTCATAATGCAGCGGGAAAACAGGCCACGCTAGCCGCGAGACATTTCAAGAGGATTAAGCTTATCAGCCTTAAGTGATGTAGCTGTGTTCTCGAATTGTTGCCGTATGTAGGCCACAGTCGATTTCTTTGCCCGACTGTTGAGCACAAGCAATAACACCTCACCAGTAACGGAGAGGTGATGGCGGCAAACCCACTGCCATTTACAGACCTAAAAGCAGAGAAACCCAGTATTCCTTGCATAATGTGACTGAAGAATTCGCTATTTTACCGCCTCGGTCGCAGCGAGCTTATAATACCTTATTTCACATCTCGTTATGCGTTAGCGAACATTGTTTTTCCCTCTTTCGACATCAGTTTACAAAACATTCGAAAATGACCCTGGAAGTTACAACAGACTGAGAAGTAAGTAAGATCTCCCGACTAGCAGAAACCGCATTTCGGTCTGGATGTGTACTGAGGTGCAGATAGGAGACAATTTGGAGCGACTTGTCTGGGGCAGAGCAGTGGGACAGGGAAAATATCCCAATAAGCGGTGGTTGGAGAGGGGGGCGGGGGGGGGGGGGGGGGGGGGGAACATCCTCGAGTGCCGCAAGAGTGGTCGCTGCGGCCGCTTGTTCAGAGAGGAGAGGCCGCAGACGGCATTACTCCGGTCACGCGTTTTGAGGCTCTTTACTCGCTATCCTGACGCAAGGCTCGGCTTCTTGCTTAAGGCTTCTCCCACCACTTCTGAAGCAAGTGTTGCAGCGGATGCACTGCTAACGGCACCGCAACAGCGACGTGCGTCCTTGCCATCATTCCTAACACCAGGGCCCACTGGATCTCCATCTGCATACCGTACAGTACGTGGCGAAGGATACATAGTTAAGCATGTCAATTTCTCTCCTACACGTTCAATTCGTGGATAAAGAATAAATAAGTTAGAAGTTATTTCGGTTTACCATCGCGATTGTTAGGTGAATTGTATAGGAATTTGAGCAGTGCGAGTCTGGAAAGCGCTCTTTTGGAATGACAAGAGTACGTCTTTTTGTGCTGCGCAGCTTCTCATATAGCTAGCTGTCCATCATTTTATTCAGCGTCAGACCGAATTTAATTATGTATACCAACTTTATGTAAAAAAAACACCATTTATTTCGAAGCAAGATAAAGGTGTAACGACCCGTCAATGACAAGCTCATTAGAGACGGAGCACAAACTGTGACTTGGGGAAAACGGGGAAGAGTATCGACCCTTTCCTTTTCAAAGGAACCATTTCAGCATTTGCCTTGAGCAATTCAGGGAAATACGGGAAACCTAAATCAGTATGATGGATAGGGGACACTGAACCGTCGTCCCCTGGTGTCGTATCACTGCACCACCTTGTTCGTCTGCTGTCGAGATAATTGTTATATGAGCAAGTTGCAGTAGTTCAACCATCGACCAGGCTGGTAACAAATAAGAAAGGCTTAAATATTACAAAGTACAATTTCAATAGATGGAACCACTTGTACAGATACTGTAGCCTTCCTAGAGGCTCAAAACGCGAACGCTACGGGCTCACACTGTCGACTGATGCCAAAGATGCGATGTCCTAACAATATAAATTGTTTCTGCAATGTGTGAGTTTTACTTGCAAGTGCTGGATTAAGGTACAGAAAGTAACGTCTATCATATTTAAAGTAGGGCCTACTTTATAATAGTGTTGCTCACTCACACGAATCCAATCTAAAAAGTTTCTTTTTTAAAATTAGCTGAGGTGGAAGCTTACGACGTCTGACGCTGCTAGCTTGTACTATGCATACTGAAAAACAGTTTTTCACATATAGTGAACTTCTCAGAATCTTATGAAAAGGAAAGATATTTTCATGTAACTAACGATCCCCAATAATATGTAGATGATAACAATCCCGCCTAAATCTTTGACCTGAAAGTGCCATTAATGAAGTCTCGACAGGTCTTATCGAAGCGGTAATTAATTTTCTCGTACATCTTGAATTATGTAGTTCACTGAAATTACAAATAAGAAGCCAAACCACAACATCTGTCACAGGTGAATTTTTATTCGCATACAGGACACACTATAATGTCGCAGAAAAGGACTTCCTAAACTAAGGAAATGGCCATAAAACTTACCACCTTATTTCCCTTTCAGTGATAAAGTGTCATATTACTGACATAGCGAAACACTGCTTATGATTTGTGCATACAAAGTGTCTGAACAGTTTGCATCTTGAGAAAAGGACAGACATACGCAAAAACTACCGTTGTCCATACACTTTTCGAAAAGCTACTGTCAACAGTTACGTGAAAAAAACTTTTCACGGCATTAGACCGAACATTGTGATTTGGAACTGTGCCCCTGGGTGAGAACGAAGACTTGAAAAATATTCGACCACTACTGTCGCAGGTTCGACTCCTGCCTCGGGCATGGATGTGTGTGATGTCCTTAGGTTAGTTAGGTTTAAGTAGTTCTAAGTTCTAGGGGACTGATGACCTCAGAAGTTAAGTCCCATAGTGCTCAGAGCCATTTGAACCATTTTTGAAAAATATTCCCCAAAATATTCTCTAAACGGTTGTTTTGAATATTTTTTGCAAAAGTACACACACAGGCACATTATACTGGTCAGACGGAAGCTTACGACGTGTGATGTTTGTGCTTTGCGTACTTCAAGCCAGTTTTTCACAAGTAGTGAGCTCAGAATGGCAAATAAAGGTATTTTCATGTAACTAACGATCCCAAACTCCAGAGAAGGAACATTAAGCTTACCACGTCTGATGTTGCTAGTTTGTGCTATGCGTAGTGTAAAACAGTTTTCCACAAGCAGTGAGCTCAGAATATTATGGAAAATAAAGGTATTTTCATGTAACTAACGATCCCAAACTCCAGAGAAGGAACATTTTTTTACGCAATTAACTTGCTTTGTACTCTGCTCAAACAATACAAGATAAATTCATTTCTACCTCAGCATAAGTCCTATGCAGGTTTTCGTGGGATTATGTACTGGTAATCATCTTGCGGTAGTGTTTACTTTATATTTTCCAAGCATAAAATTTCGTCCTCGTGTGCAGGTGGGCCTACGAAGTGTTTCATTACAGTGATGCTTGACGTACTATTTGTAATCATCTTGCGGTAGTATTTACTTTATATTTTCCAAGCATAAAATTTCGTCCTCGTATGCAGGTGGGCCTACGAAGTATTTCATTACAGTGATGCTTGACGTACTATTTGTCATACATACGTCTCCGCTTGAAAATGGTTTAAAGCCGAAATTGAGTGATGCATGTTTGCCAATAAATACAGTTCATGTGGAAAATACTTTTTAAGAAATATTTAGGTGATGCATGTTTGTCAATAAATACAGTTCATGTGGAAAATATTTTTTAAGAAATATTTAGGTGTGAGTCAGAAATGCTAAACCATATCTTCCAATTCAGTTAATAGTGGCGGCGTTTAGCCAAACCAGCATACTTCCGCGGTGTAGTCAACTGAGTGTGCGGGTTGCAGCGAGTCGATATGCAGGCCCGCACTGATCCGCTGCTGGTGTTCCGCTCTATGGGACGCGCAGCCTGGCACGGCTATCGGGTTCGGACCACTTTTCCGCCCGCGGGGACGATACGTCTCCTATCCCCTATCGCTCTTGCGAAACGCGACAGGTCTTCGGTCCGATTTCAGGACAGCTCACCGAACGTTGTCTGCAGTTGCATAAACATCCGGGCTGGACAGCGAATTTTGACAACGCCCTTGTTACGCCCCTGACCTAGTAACGGGACACGGCCAAACACCAACTGGAACACATGTCCCATGTCAAACTGTGTTTATTTCGTAACACATTGCCAAATGAGATAAGAGCCGCCTTTCACATGAAATCCACTATGTAAAAGGGTCGAAAGTAGATTCTAAGACCACCTTATACCGCAACAAATGTAGCTGTGTGGTGGCTTTAAATAACACACTGTCCACACTTCTTTAGTATGGTTTTCCCATACCTCCTGAGGCTATAATGAGCCGCCAACTTCGAGGCTACTGAAAATGGAGAAACAGTCTTGTCTGAAAAACGTGTGAGAAGGAATCTGTTGTATTTTTGATGAAGTTTTTACACCAACATTCACATGATGTGGTTAAGATAAACCTAAATTAGAGTGGCCGGTTCGTAATTCAAAGAGTGCTCCTCTACAACACGTGTCCAGCTCTTTGTCTATAGTGATGATTCGCTCGATACATTCAAAGAGATGAATTGACAAACATCAAACATTTACGACATTTCTGGAACTTCCCCCCTGTAATCTATCAACCTTGCTATTTTGCGAGCACTGGATTCACATTCGGGAGGAAGCAGGTTCGGGTGCCGGTGGTTTCCTAAAATCGCTTGAGACAAATACTGGGGACGGTTCTTTGGAAAAAGATACGGCCGATTTTCAGCGTTTCTTGTCCAATTCAAGCTTATGTTCCATCTTCAATGACGTCGGTGTCGACAGAAAACTAAACCCTAATCCTCCTTCTTTTGTTATTATGTGAGAATTTATTTCAGCAAAGTCAGATATACACTGAGGTGTCATAAGTCATGAGATAGCGAAATGCATTTGTACAGATTGCGGTAGTACCGCGTACAGAAGGTGTAAGAGGATAGTGTATTGGCGCAGCTGTACTCAGGTGATTCATGTGAAAACGTTTCCTACGTGATTATGGTTGCACGACGGGTACTAACAGACTTTGAACGCCGAATGGTAGTTGTAGCTATACGCATGGGATATTCCATTTCGGGAAGACTGCGCCGAGAGTACCAAATTTCAGACATTACCTCACAGCACGGATAACGCAGTGGCCGACAGCCTTCACTTAACGACCTAAAGCAGCGGTGTTTGCGTAGAGTTGTCAGTGTTATCAGACAAGCAACATCGAGTGAAATAGCCGCATAAATCAATGTGGGACGTACGATGAACTTATCTTTTATGGCAGTGCGGCAACATTCGGCGTTAATAAGTTATGGCAGCAGACAAACGAATCAAGTGCCTTTGCAAACAGCACGACATCGCCTTTAGCACCTCTCCTGGGTTCGTGACCTTGTAAGTCGGACTCCAGACGACTGGAAAACCTGGCCTGTTTAGATGAGTCCCGATTTCAGTTGGTATGAGCTGAAGATTGGGTTCGAGTGGAGCGCAGACCCCACCAACCATTGGATCCAACTTGTCAAAAATAAATAAATAAATAAAAAAAAATGGGTCTGAGCACTATGGGACTTAACATCTGAGGTCAAAACTCCCCTAGAACTTAGAACTACTTAGACCTAACTAACCTAAGGACAGCACACACATCCATGGCCGAGGCAGGATTCGAACCTGTGACCGTAGCGGTAGCGCGGTTCTAGACTCAAGCGCCTAGAACCGCTCGGCCACAACGGCCGGCTCCAACTTGTCAACAAGGTATTATGCAAGCCGGTGATGGCTCCATAATGGTGTGGGATGTATTCACATGGACTGGACTGGGTCATCTGGTTCAACTGAACCGATCATTGACTGGAAAATGATACGTCATTTGCAATCATTCATGAACTTGATGTTCCCAAATAAAGATATAATGTCACCAGGCCACAATTGTTCGCGACCGATTTGAAGAATAGTTTGAACAATTCGAGTGAATGATCTGGCTAACCAGATCGTCCGACATGAATCCCACTGAACATTTAAGTGACATAATCGAGAGGTCATTAAGTGCACAAAATCCTGCACCGGCAACACTTTATTAATTGCTGACAGAGGCAGCATGGCTCAATAATTCTGTAGGCTGTAGGGGACTTCCAACGACTTGTTGAGTCAATGCCACGTCGAGTTGCTGCACTACGCTGGGCAAAAGGAAGTCCGACACGATATTACGAAGGTATCCCTAGACTTTTTATCACCTCAGTGTAGTAGAGAATAAGGATAATCTATGGTATTGTACATCGCGAATGTAGCGCAGAACGTAGTCCACCTGGAGTACCATTCCATTGCGACTGTGACCGTTAGATACGGACCACTCACTCATTCAGACGGGCGTGGATACGAAAGGAAACGGACGAGGTCTTCTTTAAGAAACCACTCAAGATTCTCGTGTCACGGAAACTTAAACTAACAGAACCTGCGTCTTCTCATGCGAGGGCAGAGTCTGAGCCACTGAAAATGACCGACAGCTAGAGGTGAAGCATGTCTGAACAAAATAGGAACATATGTCCGCAAATTCAACAGCACAATTTTTATGAAAGGATAACGTTTACAACTTAAGTGTTTAGAAGAAACAAAAAGAAACACTTTTTATGTAACAAAAATGACATAGTTCTACCGTTTTCACGCTAATGATGTTCAGAGACGGTGTTCAAACTTCCGTGTGATTAATATTGTTTTAGAGATGTTGCTGAAAATATCGTCCGTTTACTTTAATGCGCAACTGGCATCTGCGTGCCAATGGTTGTCTAACATGCTCAAAACAACCAGGAGCTTCATGAATAATGGCTGCAGCTTCAATACACCAAACGCTTGATCTCCCTCCACAGAAAGAAGTACATAGGAATAAGGTGAGGAAAACAAGCGGCCACGTTTCTGGTCCACCCTTCTCTGTGTTTCTCATTGTTGGAGTGGGAGGGGTGGTCCAGTACCGTGGGCACCACGTTCTCCCGATCTCACTTCTATGGACTTCTTTTTGATGCACGAGACACTGATAGACAATACGTACAATTTGAACACTGTCTCTGAAAATCATTAGCGTCAAAATTTTCTTGTACCTTTGGCTGGGAAACAGTGTCTTTATGATATTTTTGTGACATAAAAACGTGTTCCTTTTTATCTCCTCTAAACACTTGAAAATTTTACATGTGGAGTCCTTTTTACAACCTGTATAATAAGAAAGCATTTCTAATTATATAAAAAAAGTACCTCGCTTAGAAGACAGCAGCTAGAGTTGCTGAGCCGACCAACAATACCTAACTGGTAGCTACCGCTGTGACCGCATACAGGAGGAAGCCTTGCATTGTTCAGGCGCTCACAGCTGACAACACGCGATTGCCATTTGCCGGCGACGTATTCGGAACAGCGCAGGCGGACTGCCCTTACTGCCGGTCAGTTCACGGGCCAAAGGTCACGCCGGCTACCCAAATAATTCACAGGCCATAATGGCTGCCTCTGGTCCTTGTCGCTCAAGCACGTTGCGGGTAAAAACAATTAGAACACTTTTCCATGAAAAGTGGAGGGCATCGTCTGCTCCGGGCTTGTGGGGTCATGTTGGCGCTCTTTCCACTGCTCCACCTCTTTTGAGCAGCGAAACTAAGTCGCCTCCAAACTACGAACAAGTATTGCCGGTAACGTCATCGTGTCGATCGGAGGGAAGGGACGGAGGTTCATAGCGTACGTCGTGTTCAAACGCCAAAGTAGAGGTGAATGAATGGAAGCAGATTTAACTTATTAATCACTATCTCTTTATTACAGTACCGAGAGAGAGAGAGAGAGAGAGTCCATAATTTCACACATAAACAAACATAAACTGTCCGGTGTACATTAGTAATGCATCTGGTTGATATGAGAAGAAAATAAGCTGGGAAACAAGAGCTACACAAGAAATCGCTACTGTGTGCAAATAAAAGAATTTAAAAAGTAGACAACAGAAGACAAGAGTGTGACAATGATTATTTAACTAACACGACGCAAGGGAATGGTATTTCCACCAACTGGCCACCACTAAACAGTTTTTTTTTCTTGTTTGTAAATGATCTTTTGGCCATCACCATCAGTCTTCCACTGCACGCATGTAAAACCACATGTATCACACAAGTGCTGTGCATTTTCATTAGTTATAACTAATGAAGAGAAGATCGAGGAAGAGGACGTCGGGACCTATTCAAAGAAACGATTCTGGCTATTTCTTGGGACCATTTACGAAAGAAAACCAACATTAAAGCTTAACGTCCCATCCACGATGTCATTAGAGCTCTAGCAAGGACTGGTGGAGGATAGCAATTGAAATTAACCGTGCTGTTTTCGGAGAAACTATCTCGACATTGGCAATTTGGAAGAATCTCATAGAAGTTAAACCTAGATAGTTTCACGGGGATTCAAAACCTGCCCCTACGGAATGTGAGGCAATCTTCTCAACCATCACGCCACCTCGGTCGGCCCAAGTGATAGAGGGGAGAAACAAGAACCTAAATTTGGATAGCTGAACGGGGATTTGACTCAAAGATCACACAAACGCGAATAACTGTTTGAACCAGTCCTCTATCTTTCCGCCTACTTTTATTTTTCATAAAGTTCAATTAAGAGGTGTAAAAGGTTTATAATTCAGTTCACTCTGCACCACAGCAGTATTATCCAGCGTCTACAGTTTTGATTCCTTAGCCTTAATACAGAACCAGGTTGAGAATTATTTTAACTCCTTTTTTAGTGTTGACTTCGTAGAGTGCGTTGGTTCTGTCACTGAAATTTCAAGAATCGTACAACTAACTTAGCGTTCGGGGGACCTATGTTATGCAGATACTACCAGCTATTGCGTCAGAGAACGAACGTCGCTACTTGCCTCATTGATCGAGGATGGCGGATGTATTACTCATTCCAGCACTTGTTCAGTACAAGAGATGTGTTTCACAGTAGCAAAGATTAACCAGTGCTCATAGCTCTCAAGGTAATCACTTTAGAGGCCACGTTTATCGGACATCTTTTTTTCTTATTTTGGTCCATATTACCTCTTCTCAAAATACGGAAGATAAAGCGTTATAAATTGTAGAGTGCAGCAATCAGTCGTCCTTTCCTCAAAGAACTACGACTGACGCCCGAATAACAGGGACTTCTACACACCGAGAATAGAAAATAGTGCATTGAGAATGGCTAGCCACTAACCGAAATCTGGATTTGCGTAATAAAATCTAAAAAAGGTCGACTGGTAGCTGCACTCGATAATTTATACGTCACGTAACAGTCGCTGAGTGCACCCTCTTTCCGAATGGAAGGTAACCTGATGAAAATAAAGAGCTTGCAGTAGAAGAGATTTGTTTCACGGTATCGAAGAAGAAGTAGTACTTATAGCTCTTAACATCCGTTTCAACACTTGCTCTGCTCAAACTTTTATGCATCTACATTTTGTTACTGAAGTTTCCTTGCGTAATATATGCGTACGTCGCTCAGAGAAACTGACGTATTTGTTTCGCTAACAGCATATCCCACTTTACCAAAATATATTTTCGATATCAGACTATAGTCTGTAGTTAAATCTATACTGTTGCTACTAAATCAAGATAAGGCTATACGGTAATCGCGACTTTGTCCAATATCACACCGTTTCGACGTGATATGCACATCCTTAAATTTACTACCCGGCCCACATTTTAGCCATCCTGTAAAGCTTGAAACTGTTTTACGGATGAGAGCTGTCGTCATCTCACGTTTGCGTCGGCCGCAATGACAACTCATTTGCTATCAACGGCGGGCGACGCTAATTCATGTCTGCTGTGGCAGGCTCTGCCATTTCATAGCCCGCGCTGCTTGCGTAATGCATGAAAGGCGACCCTATTTCACTGTAATCAATTCTACACTGTTTACGGTCTAACACAACGGACTTTCACGCCATGTGGCGGGTGAAAGCCGTTATTTACGAAAGATGAGTTCTATGTTCCATCGTGCGCTGTTAGAACCCAAAGAAGAAGTGGAAGGTTGCGGAGATTCTTCCTGTTGCTGAGGTTGTAAGGAACTGATGTAAATCGTTCTCGGTTTTAATCTTGTGTGTCGAGGAATTCATTGTTTCCTTGCTTCTAGGCTGGTAGGAAACTCCAGGCACAATTTCATTTACATGTTGATCACGGTCATATTCTTCCTGTCATGCGCCTCCACCCATTCGCAACGATTCGGCACTATTGAATAAGAGAATTACCCCATTCCCAGCCCTCTTATATAACGGATAGTTCTAAAGTAACATAATTGTGAAAAATTAATCATTCATAAAATATTGCCAGCGTAGAGAAGCGTTCTATACGTAATGCAGCACATTTTTTCCCCCGAAAGCAGGTTGGTTTTATTCAGGATTCCAATACACCATACTATTCCCCCTCGTTGCGCTACAAGAGCCTATTTCACCACGTAATCTCCGTTCAATGCTACAGCCTTACGCCAACTCATTAAAAGGGCCTGTATGCCTTGCTGCATCAATAACCCCCACATCATCGACGTACAACATCCGTCATTAAGCCAAACAGGTGGAAGTCACAAGATGTGACTTCCGGGCGGTTGGGTGGATGAGGAAGAACAGTCCAATGAGGTTTTATGAGCTCCTCTCGGGTCCTCAGACTTGTTTAAGGCTTTATGTTGTCATGGAGAAGGAGACGTTCGTTTCAATTTGTGTGGCGACGAACACGCTGCAGTCGTTTCTTGAATTTCGTGAGGGTTAGTCTTCTGAGGGGAGAAGGTGATGGTGGTAAGTTCCTATGTTACCAAACTGCTGAGGTCATCGGTCCCTAGGCTTATACACTACTTAATCTAACTTAAACTAACCTACGCCAAGAACAACACACACACACACATGCCCTAGGACTCAAACCACCGACAGGGGGAGCCGCGCAAACAGTGACAAGGCGCCTGAGACCGTGAGGTCCCAGACAATTTTACGCAGCGCTCTTGCTGTCATGGCAGGCGCCTCGCCCAACGACTCACAGTGCCTTTGATCAGCGCCACGTCTCCATTCTCCAAGCGCCTATGTATATCTGCCATTCTTTGGTTTTCCACCAAAAGAAACTCAGCCACAGCTCTCTGCTTGGAAAGAATCTCTGTTACAGACGCCACTTTGAGATGGCTACGTATTGCACCGCGACCTATCGTAACTTCATAAAACTATAGAGGCTGGATCGGTAATATTCCATTATGTCCCACAACAAATCCGCATTTTTTCAACCGAAATTGGCAGAGAAAAAAATGCATTGCTTTACTTATTGAACTTTCCCCCCCCCCCCCCCCCCCCCTAGATATAGGGTTCTTAGAGAAATTCATGGATAGAAATGGAGTTTGTCCAACTACACTCCTGGAAATGGAAAAAAGAACACATTGACACCGGTGTGCCAGACCCACCATACTTGCTCCGGACACTGCGAGAGGGCTGTACAAGCAATGATCACACGCACGGCACAGCGGACGCACCAGGTACTGCGGTGTTAGCCGTCGAATGGCGCTAGCTGCGCAGCATTTGTGCACCGCCGCCGTCAGTGTCAGCCAGTTTGCCGTGGCATACGGAGCTCCATCGCAGTCTTTAACACTGGTAGCATGCCGCGACAGCGTGGACGTGAACCGTATGTGCAGTTGACGGACTTTGAGCGAGGGCGTATAGTGGGCATGCGGGAGGCCTGGTGGACGTACCGCCGAATTGCTCAACACGTGAGGCGTGAGGTCTCCACAGTACATCGATGTTGTCGCCAGTGGTCGGCATAAGGTGCACGTGCCCGTCGACCTGGGACCGGACCGCAACGACGCTCGGATGCACGCCAAGACTGTAGGATCCTACGCAGTGCCGTAGGGGACCGCACCGCCACTTCCCAGCAAATTAGGGACACTGTTGCTCCTGGGGTATCGGCGAGGACCATTCGCAACCGTCTCCATTAAGCTGGGCTACGGTCACGCACACCGTTAGGCCGTCTTCCGCTCACGCCCCAACATCGTGCAGCCCGCCTCCAGTGGTGTCGCTACAGTCGTGAATGGAGGGACGAATGGAGACGTGTCGTCTTCATCGATGAGAGTCGCTTCTGCCTTGGTGCCAATGATGGTCGTATGCGTGTTTGGCGCCGTGCAGGTGAGCGCCACAATCAGGACTGCATACGACCGAGGCACACAGGGCCAACACCCGGCATCATGGTGTGGGGAGCGATCTCCTACACTGGCCGTACACCACTGGTGATCGTCGAGGGGACACTGAATAGTGCACGGTACATCCAAACCGTCATCGAACCCATCGTTCTACCATTCCTAGACCGGCAAGGGAACTTGCTGTTCCAACAGGACAATGCACGTCCGCATGTATCCCGTGCCACCCAACGTGCTCTAGAAGGTGTAAGTCAACTACCCTGGCCAGCAAGATCTCCGGATCTGTCCCCCATTGAGCATGTTTGGGACTGGATGAAGCGTCGTCTCACGCGGTCTGCACGTCCAGCACGAACGCTGGTCCAACTGAGGCGCCAGGTGGAAATGGCATGGCAAGCCGTTCCACAGGACTACATCCAGCATCTCTACGATCGTCTCCATGGGAGAATAGCAGCCTGCATTGCTGCGAAAGGTGGATATGCACTGTACTAGTGCCGACATTGTGCATGCTCTGTTGCCTGTGTCTATGTGCCTGTGGTTCTGTCAGTGTGATCATGTGATGTATCTGACCCCAGGAATGTGTCAATAAAGTTTCCCCTTCCTGGGACAATGAATTCACGGTGTTCTTATTTCAATTTCCAGGAGTGTATAATAGTAAAAATGAGATCTACAGTTTCTGAAAACCGGATTTCGTTCTGTGGTTTTGTTGTAGCCGATTGTGCGGGTTTGCAGTTAGGGCAGCAAACTCGTGTTTGGGAAGAGGCAGTTCATACCCCTGTCCAGTCACCATGATTTACAGTTTTCTGATTTTTCCCAAATTACTTCTGGCAGACTCCAAATGTTCTTTCGATAAGGCCACGGTCGAATCCTTTGCCCCCATCTGTCCACCCGATCTAGAGCTTCGCCTTTCTTCATTTACTTGATCCCTCCTCTCCCTGAATTAAAACTACAGCATTTTAAAATTATATGAAGTTAGGCGTCAGGACGTGTTGATGATTCCCCACTCATCCATTGAGGAAGTTGCCAACAGTTACCTTCTGTTACCTTCCAGGCAGTAACTAAGCATAATTCATTCCTCCCTTTACATTTATTAATGTTAACAGCAAAAAAAGTATATTTCGTGAGGACTCATATATTCTTCGAAAGAAGTCAATGAGCGTCGAGAACAACACATGAATCTCGCATTGTAGTTTGTAGTCGGGGAAACCTTTTAGTGGTTATACTGTTACGATCCTGCCATCTGTTAAGAAGCCTTGAGCGTTCATTTATATAGTGTGGATGGCTGTGACGATTATTTGCTCCATTTCGTGTTTTTGTTGTTATAGATGAGTGTGAAAAGAAAGGAAAGGGTCGAAATCCTCTCTGATAACAAGGCAGTTATCAGTTCACGACTGCAACAAATGGATCAGTCTAAACAGTGTCGCATGCCCACAGTTCATGAGACCTTACAGAGTTTCGGGATTTAAACGAGGCACAGGGACCGATGATTCGTAATTTTATACCATTATATATTATCCCTTGTCTGCCTCGGTAGCTAAGTGGTCAACTTAACTGTCATACACAGGACACGGGTTAAATTCTCAGTATTGTCAGAAAATTTTCTTGGTGGGAGAACTGGAATGGGGTGCCCTCAGCCTCGTAATGCCAGCTGATCAGCTATTTGACTAAGAAACAGCGGATCCAAGATCTGGGAAACCGATAACTGCTGCGAGAGTGGTGTGCTGATCCCACGCTCCCGAACCACATCCAAATGACACCATAGACAGAGAACTACATGGCGCCAAGTCGGCACTAAAGATCGGGAGCTGGTGTATCTTATTCCCTTACCTGTCAAATACTACTACTTCCAACCCCATGAATCGATCTTGGTAGGTCTGGATCGATCGCCTCCATACTGCAGTGCGTTTGCGATCTCCGCTTATACACAGGTTATACCCATATTTATTTCGGAGGAAGGTAATAACAGCTCACCTGCAGTAATTAGATCTCATAATAAGTCCAGGGACGGGACGTTAAATTGAGAATCGTAGGTCGGAAATGTAACATTGTGAAGTTACGGTCATGCAAAGACAACCAGTCGGCATCCAAACTAACTCATGTCAGCTAATGCCTGTTTTAGTAAATAGCGGAGTTACTATAAAATTAGCTGAAGTTAATGATTTAAGCTGAACAATTAAAAAAATGGTTCAAATGGCTCTGAGAACTGTGGGACTTAACTTCTGAGGGGATCAGTCCCCTAGAACTTAGAACTACTTAAACCTAACTAACCTAAGGACATCACACACATCCATGCCCGTGGCAGGATTCGAACCTGCGACCGTAGCGGTCGCGCGGTTCCAGACTAGCGCCTAGAACCGCTCGGCCATCCCGGCCGGCAACAGTCAAAGCTAGCCAAATTTTAAAGTTCTGTCCCTGGCTGGCTACATCAGATGTGAATCTTAAGGTGATGTGTCGTTAATAATGAAATCTAAAGGCCAAAGTACATAGAGCAAAAATGAACTTTTATCTTGCTGCTGCTGAACAAGTGTTTCAGACGACCTAACAGCTAAGGTCATTAGTCTCCTATTCACCCCCCCCCCCCTCCCAAGATAAAAGCAGTGTACCCAATCTTTCTGCATATACAATTAATTCTTTGAATTCTGTGTGCAAGTGTGAGAAAGTGTGAAAGTGTTCTAAATGTTTGCGTGATGTGTACCTGAAGCGGAACATGGGCATAGTTATATGTGGGAAACCACCTAAAAACTATATCCAGGCTGCCCGGCACACCTACACCTCGTCGTTATTCCGCCTGGCGGATTCCATCCGAGGCCGGCATATCTCCTCGTCCCGGAAGCGGTCGCGTTATAACACGAGCGGCTAACCGGACGGGTCAACTTTTGTTCTAAAAAGTACATTTATAAGAAACACAAAATACCATATCATAACATAGGAGCAGCTTAGTCGGGCTAAAACGCACTGCTAAATGCATTTCAGCACGTTTGCTTATTGGATAAACTTCTGTGCACTAGTCGCTGTTTGGCTGTCGTTCCACGGTCGAAGCTGCACAATGACGCATTTTCTACCTGTAGTTATCGGAAAAGTTTTCCTCAGTTACGCGTTCTCTATCCCGTTCTGACATTATTATCAGATGGCTTTTCTACCCACTATAGGATCACTGAATATATTGAACTTCTTTTACTTTTCCATCTCGTAGCGTCTTCTTAAACCGACGGTTCCACCCCAACATAACGCCGAATTGGAAAATTTAAACCGGATAAAGAGTATGTCCTCGGCTACTGGAACTGCGGTCCTGACTGTGGGAAAGGACAAGTACTAGAGACGAGACAGGAACGCAGGCAGATATACTGGTTGAGCTCACAAGTCGGGCGGACAGCACGTGGGCCGCACCTGTCGCGGACAATAACCTAGGCTGGCATATGGGCCGCCGCCTATCGCGGCATTCTATGTAAAGTTGCCCGCCCCCTAGCCTCCGGCACTCGTTATGGAAGTACTGACCTCGCCGCGGAGACACGCATTCAGAGTCTCTGTGCTCGTTTTCTGCCTCCCTGCAGCAACGTCCGAATCAATTTTAAATAGGGCACGATAAACATACACTAACGAGCCAAAACATCATGACCACCTGCGCAAGAGTCCGTTGGTCAATATTTGGAATGCAATACAACAGCGATTCTGCAAGACATGGTTCCGGAGGTACGTGGCATCATATGTCTACGCAGAGGCCACGTCGATCCCCATAAATTAAAGGCGGCAGTTTGTGAGCGTGGAGCTGGCGCACGATAACGTGCCAGAAGTGTTCCATCGAGTTCACATCAAGCGAATTTGGTGGCCAACGCATCAACGTGATTTCTGTAACATGCTCCTCACACGACTGTAGCACGATTTTGGCCTCGTGACACGGGCAGTTATCCTGATGGAAGATGCCACCTCCGTCAGTGAAGACATCAAGCTTGAAGGGCTGCACGTGCTCCGCAATTATGTTCACGTAATCCACAGCTGACGCCGTGCCTTCTATTGCTACCACAAGCCACATGAAAGCCAAAGTGAATGTCCCCAATAGAAAATTACTGCCCCCAACGGCCTGTGTCAGTGGCGTGGTGCAAGTCTCGATCAACCATTCGCCTGAAGGATTGAATATCCGGGTACGACCACCGACTTGGTCTAAAAAGAAAATTGTTCTTCCTACCGGGCGACAAGTTTCCATTGATATACAGCCCACTCACTATGATCCCTCGCCCATTGCAGTCGTAATTCAAGCCATCGTTGGGTCATCATGGGAACATTAGGGATCGCCTGCTGCAGAGTCACATGTTCAACAATGTGTGCTGACCGGTCTGCCTCAAAACACTTGTGCCTGCAGCAACGTTCTACTCCGTCGTCAGACCTGCAACAGAGCGCCGCTAATCCTGCTTTACAGAGCGAGCAATCCTTCTACTTCTATATCCTGTGATGCGGCGTGCATGTCCAACACCGTGTCGCCTACTCGTCGTTTTAGCACCCTTCAACCACTTTCGATAGATGCCCGCGGCAGTAGCGTGCGAACATCCGACCAGTTACGCCGTTTCTGAGACGGCCGTTGGTCATTCCCGGGCTGTAACAATGCCAGGTCATAACACTCTGCCCTTTGTCGAACTGTCGCTGGATTTCTCCATTCGTTTCTGCTGCCTTTACAATATATACTTCCTTACAGTGTCACGTGCCCGCAAGGCCACTATGTGGGCAGTAGTCATAAGATTTTAGTTCTGCTGTGTGTACAAATGAAATACAGGGTAAGAAAGATTAGAAGTTAATGACTTCTCTACGTTTATATCATTATAGACTAGCTCAGTTGCGCTAATATTAAAAAAAAATGGCTGTGTTAAGAAAACACAGAGGTACCAAGGAACCTAAGAAAACCCCTAACCTCGAAAGTCACTCGAAGATCTGCTTTCTGTTTGTTCTAATAGAAGCAGTACGAGAAAAATACAAACATAATCCTGGTTATCTCACAGTGAAACGTGGTTGAAGATGAATACTTGACTCATACATCCACGCCAGTTTAAAATCGCGGAGCCAGTTGCACTGGTGCAATACCTTGCTCAGTTATATCTCTCGTTAAAAGTTTTAAAAAGATCTTACAGACCTCTAAACATCTGTTGAGTCACTAAAATTACGTGTCACATTTGACTTTTACCGTCTAAATTGAAACGTAACAGGAAAGCACTAGTTTACAAGTAATAAGTCTCTCTTTTACCAAACTGAAACAAAACTTTTAGACCACTACCTAAAGTACGCACATTGCACTCAAACTGACCAAGCGACTAGGGTGTTCTTACTCTTGTTTTCACTAAGTGGAAATACGAGCAGTAGAGAGCCCAGTGTCCTAGGTTTATGCTGTAGTCAGAAGTGCTGGGCAAGCGCAATTAATAGCTGCCAACCGTTTCAAGACGTAAAACAAGATGGTTCAAATGGCTCTAAAGACTATGGAACTTAACATCTGAAGTCATCAGTCCCCTAGACTTACAACTGCGTAAACCTAACTAACCTAAGGACATCACGCACATCCATGCCCGAGGCAGGATTCGAACCTGCGATCGTAGCAGCCGCGTGGTTTCGGACAAGATGGTAAAACCAGCAGTAAGAAAGTTAGATTACCACTAATGATAATGCCAACGAATAGCTGTCAGAGGTTGGGGCGTATGGATTGTCCAACTCTTTCGCTTGGCACCGATTGGTGCGAGGGTGTGTCAACAAACGACTTTTAAGTGAGCTTTGATAACAACGTAAAGCAAAGAATCTCTGTCGACAATACTGCGACGCAACTCCGCAATAATTCGGAATAACGTAAAGCCTGCCACTGTGGAACAGCCCGTATAGAGCCGGCCGCGGTGGTCGTGCGGTTCTAGCGCTGCAGTCCGGAACCGCGGGACTGCTACGGTCGCAGGTTCGAATCCTGCCTCGGGCATGGATGTGTGTGATGTCCTTAAGTTAGTTAGGTTTAAGTAGTTCTAAGTTCTAGGGGACTGATGACTTAAGATGTTAAGTCCCATAGTGCTCAGAGCCATTTGAACCATTTTTGAAGCCCGTATAGAAAAGACTCTTCTACCGATCTGGAATACATAAAATCTGGTTTAATAAATAGGATTACGACGAATGTATTCCTCAAACGTTCGAAAATACATACAAATTCGTATCAATGAACTATTGTTTCCACTGTTTTAAAAACACTGCACAATCATGTAAACACAGTCTTAAACACAGTATAAACTGATAACTGTTAATTTTCCGTCAGACAACTGCTCACTTCAGACGTGTGGGTAAACAACCTGTGTATAAACCCCACCTATAATGGAACTCAAACTGTTTTACCAACTGTAATACCAAAATATTCATTTGAAATGCACAGATATCTGAAACCAGTAATTTTAACTACGCTTCAGTCATTATTTTCGGTGCATTGCCTCAATATTCAAGTGAAATCAGTTATAATTAATGTAAATATTGTTTTTAAGTGTACAATTTTGTGGTAAACATGCATCATTACCTTTTTGTGTTCGCAGCATGTTTTCCATAATCGTAAGCATATAACACGTGTTACTTTTCGTAAATTTGCACTGCTTCTGTCAACCCAATAAGCGTCACGTTTACATTTGTTCGTTTTTGTTGCAGCACCCATGCACGACGCTCAACAAGTACAGCATCAACTTGACGAATATTATGGAGGTAAGTAATAAATTATTTATATACTATACAGCTTAATGTATAGAGGTAATTCTTCGAATCCTCTCCCCTCACTTCCACGAACCGAACCGGCAATATCCCGCCCACAAGAGGATATGCTGTATGGTGCGCCTCAGCGTCTATGCACTCAGTCACCATCCGCTAGAACAGTTGTGAAGAAGATAAAATTTGGTGCGCAGACAGGCCATTGTTTTGTGAGGAGACTTTTATAGCTTGTAGCGAACTATGGTGGGAGCTGAAGGTGCGGAAACCGAGAAGGGGCCGCATCGGGATTTGCCTTCCCACAGCGATGAGGCGGCTGCTAACGGATCCGCAGGATAATTGTGGGGCTGCGGTTCCCACGGGCGTGTTGCCCCTCTCGCCAGGCGTTGACCTGCCGTGCCGCACCTCTAGCACATTATGCCCTCCGTAGACGTCCCCACACCAAATTGTCCATTCCCTTCTGCCTTTCGGAAGTACATTACACAACACACAGCTGTGATTCTCATTTTCTTTTAATGTCCGCTTCTGTCTTCGGACAATGATACCACACTTTGGATTTCAGAAGGGTTGCTCAACTGCTGAAACAATTTACAAAAACACTAAACAGATTTGAAGAGCATTAGACAACACAACAGCACCAGTCGATGTTTTCTGTGAACTGTTTAAAGGAGTAAATCACATTTTGTTAGAAATACTGGGCTTTTATGGATTTAATGGTATAGTTAACAAATGGCTAACATCATACTTAAGAGAAAGAATGTAGAATGTCATACTACATATTTCAGTAACTTAGGAAATGTGGTATTATTTCTGATTGGTAGGATGTCATCAATGGAGTTCCAGAAGCTTCAGTATCAGATCGCATCCGTTTAATACATATAGAGTAAAATTAGTTATTTTTTCAGATTACACGTCCGAAAGAACGTATATAAGTAAGAGGAGGGTGGCCACTTCAGTGCGGATGCACATCACGTTCTAACTCTTAAGGGAATCAGCAATACGTCTCGAGTAAGGGGCACTACGTCAGTAGTGTGAGGATAAGATGAGAATTTGGATCTGGCGGGAGGCATGCTATAGTATTCCGTGCAGTTATGATGACCACTGTGGATGGATGGTGCACTGGTCAGTGCATATGTCTAGTGAGGAGGAGACCAGGGTTCAAATCCCAGTACGGCACAAATTTTCGACTTTCCCCATTGATTTAAATCAATGCCCAATGGCAGCATATAATTAATCCCTTTGTGTCTTGATATGTACTTTAATTAATCCCAATAGACACGCAGTGATAGATCAAATTGTGAGTAATGCATTTCAGAATTACTGATTAGTTATCGCAGTGGCCGATGATAGTAATAACATTTTGACTTACCAGTGTATGTCCTGATAGGACATGAACATTCTTCTAAAATTACTCATGAAAATCAAAGATACCATAAAGTCAGAGTAATACCAGTACTATTACGATCGAATGATTTGAACCTTTTGTCACCTCTCCTTGTCCAGGCCAAAAACAAAATTATTTATGAATCTTCCTAATGGTGGTACTACGCCACACATTTGTTCATATGAACTGCAAATAACAGCTGCATATTTTAAAAATACTTTGCTACAGGTAAAACCCCAGGGATAGGCGGATAGGCACTTGGTGCAGGGAGCGGCAACTGACCCTTAACATAGACAAATGTAATGTATTGCGAATACATAGAAAGAAGGATCCTTTATTGTATGATTATATGATAGCGGAACAAACACTGGTAGCAGTTACTTCTGTAAAATATCTGGGAGTATGCGTGCGGAACGATTTGAAGTGGAACGATCATATAAAATTAATTGTTGATAAGGCGGGTGCCAGGTTGAGATTCATCGGGAGAGTCCTTAGGAAATGTAGTCCATCAACAAAGGAGGTGGCTTACAAAACACTCGTTCGGCCTACACTTGAGTATTGCTCATCAGTGTGGGATCCGTACCGGGTCGGGTTGACAGAGGAGATAGAGAAGATCCAAAGAAGAGCGGCTCGTTTCGTCACAGGGTTATTTGGTAATCGTGATAGCGTTGCGGAGATGTTTAGCAAACTCAAGTGGCAGACTCTTCAAGAGAGGCGCTCTGCATCGCGCTGTAGCTTGCTGTCCAGGTTCCGAGAGGGTGCGTTTCTGGATGAGGTATCGAATATATTGCTTCCCCCTACTTATACCTCCCGAGGAGATCACGAATGTAAAATCAGAGAGATTCGAGCACACACGGAGGCTTTCCGGCAGTCGTTCTTCCCGCGAACCATACGCGAATGGAACAGGAAAGGGAGGTAACGACAGTGGCACGTAAAGTGCCCTCCGCCACACACCGTTGGGTGGCTTGCGGAGTATAAATGTAGATGTAGATGTAGATGAAAAGTTTTGATGATAGTTTTGCCGAATTTTTTCTGGACAACGTCACTTTTATCGTGTTTTAGTGTACTCATCAAGTACCACAACTTTGATCTTCGATCTACCCGTCAGCCAATTACACACATAGTAAAGGAAAAAAAATCATGTAGGTTCATCCTTCAGTTTTTGTGGATCAAGTGCTGGATGCAAACTGTGCCAGAGCTGCTCGCAGCCACGTGACGTAACCCATGATCACCACCAAGTAACACTGTCGTGACATCAGGGTATGCTAGTCGAGACCTCGACTTTGAGCTCCCCATCTACTAGTACTCAGTGGCTCCAGCTCAGAGCTTTCTGGAACATTTGGCCTCAGGCAGCCGAAGTAATATATCCATCAGCAACTTTTCAGCCCTCCTAAAACGCCCAAGTTCCACTGTTAGTGATGTGATTGTGAAGTGGAAACGCAAAGGAACAATTGCTGGGAAATCAAGACCAGGCAGATCTCATATACTGATAGACAAGGGCCTTTGGGCATTGTGGAAGATAGTTGTAATAAATCACATGAAATCAGCAGGAGGAATCAGTTGTGAGTGTTACCATTAATCCAGTAAGCACAATGACTGTGCATTGTAGTTAAAAAGTCTTCCATCGACATAACCGAGAGAAGTGACAGTAGAAAGCTTAGGTGACATATCAAAAATTAAATACATTACTTACTTCACCCTCAACAACTGACACAAAATTCATTCACTGATCTCCTTTCTTACTGTATTCATGTGAGCTTGTTTGAAACAGAGGTAGTCAAGCACAGGCAGGTCTGGGGTGGGGAGGGGTGGGGAGAGGCTAGGGGGAGGGTAATTCTACCCCACTCCAGCAGCACAGGGATTAATGTTGAAAATGCCCAGGTCCTCATAATGAGGTACTTTTTTCATTTTTTCAAACAGCCCCAAATGTCCTAAACATGGCTATTGGTACTGAAAAGTGCTATAAACATTTCAATTAATTGGTAATATACAACTGCTTCAAGACCATTGGAATTTTTTTTTCACACTCCCCCTCCCCTACCCCCCCCCCCCCCCCCCCTAAGAGTCCATCTTGGATCTGCCTGTGCTGCCAAGTCATTGTGTATTAGATTTTACACTCCTGTAAACACTGAAGTATGTTCTAAATGGGATTTCAGCTTTTCTTTGTATTCACTGAGAAGATGTACCAGTTTAACAGAATTACATTAATTCAGCTTTAACGTATTAAGTCATCCTTATAGCCACTTGTTACTATTGTTAAGATGCATGCTCAAATGTTATATGCTAGTTATGGTGCGTGATTCAGTTGTAGGCCTACCAGTTGTATTACATTGTTTGTCTCTTGAAAACTGTGGGCAGCAAATTTGTAACACAGAGTACCCCATCCACACTAGTGCTGTCCTGCTTGGATAAATATTATTTTGCCACTTAGTGGTACAACACACAGCAAGTTCAGTCGCTTACCTTCCCACCAACAGAAAAATGCCTATGTGATCGTTATTATAAGCTATTAAGGCCAGTTTACCTTGAGATGACATATAAATGTATACTACAAGTGTAATTAGTCATTTAGCTTAACAGTGATTATGTTTCCATAGCACCTGAAATGAAATTATAACTTTTTGTTCTTGTAACCTCATCACGGTCTACGGTCACATGTACTTCTCTGCACTCCAGCCATCTCTCGTATGATATACCTCGTTCAGAGCACATCTCTCTTTGCCTGGCTCATAACTTATAGCGAACATAAACTTAAAAATTTTGTTGAAAGTCATGAAAAATCAGCAGCACAATCCAAAATATTGTATAACAAAACACTTGTCAACCCATGCTACTAAACTTTAATGACACCATTAGTTTCACCTTTCTTTCCAGTTTGTGCTGGGTAAGCAGTGCTTACATTGTGTCTATTGTATACACTTCACTGTTTGACATCTTACTTTAACTTCAAGTTGTGCATGTAATTGTGTAGGCACACACACATGAGATTTGAAGTATATACATTCCATCTCTTATGCAAAACAAATTAGACATATCACCTCACAACTAATGAATCATAAATTAATATGTCATACAACTTTTATTAAATTGGTTAAATGGCTAGGATTGAGCGTGTGGTGGCTTATATTGTCATAAATGGAAAATAATGTCACTGAACCCTGCTCTTTTAAGCTGAGTACTATGAATTCTCTTGCTATCACCTTTTAGTGAGAAACAGTGTTTTTGTGCTGCAAGATAATAGTTGATGAACTGAATTCTTTTATTTCTTTAAATGCATTTCTTTGTCTTTTGACTACCATATGATTTATAAAAATAATTTTTACTACTACGTGAACAGGCCCAGTGAACCGCACGCATCTACAAGTTTCCTCCTCCACTGTATTCTGTCCATTGCTGCTATCCGCCATTCGTCCACTTCTGTTGACACTTGGTTTAAATCTTCATGGAGTCCATCCCTCCAACGCTTCTTGGGTCTCCCTGGCGGTCTCTTTCCTGTAGGTGTGAAATCCAGGAGCTTCCGAGACCATCTGTGATCCTCCATCCAGCCCACTGCATTCGTTTGGCTTTGACAGTTCCTGCTATGTTGGGCTGCTGGTATAGTTCCTCAAGCTCTTGGTTGTATCTGATCCTCCATTCCCCTGTATCTGCATCCAGAACCAGACCGAAGATCTTCCGAAGCACTTTTCTCTCAAAAACAAGGAGCTTATGCAAGTCCAGTTTCCGGATACTCCATGTCTCACAGTCATATAGAACAACAGGCTGGATCAGGGTTTTGTACAGTCGAATATTGAACTGTCTGGAGAGAGATTTGGACTGAAGCAGTTGTGCTAGGCTGTGGTAAGATCGGTTTCCTGCTTGCTTGAAAGTATTTAATGGAAAGAAAATGTACCAGTTGCTACAACTTTTTGAATTCACTACCATAGTTCTACGAAGTTGCAGTATTCAGTTGTCATGGTTGTACACAGTGAGTATAACAGTCAAAGGTCCATGCAGCAACTAAGTCCCTCAATGTCATGACTACCAGTGAACTCAATATCACAAAGCCAACAAACAAATCCATTCCCAGTTCATTGCACACTTTCCAATGTGATTTAAAAATTTGCTCTACATTCAGGAGGCTTATTTGATGGATCAGTATTATAGTTAAAATTAATTTTGTTTCTTTGCAGGTTCAACAGCAACAGGGTGCTATTACAACTTTATACATTATGAAGAGGGTGACCGTATAATGACCAATGAGCCATGTCTAAACTGCACGTGCCATAACCGCATGCTTATGTGCTACCTTCGTGTTTGCCCCTTCAGTAAAGGTATCGGGCAAGACTGCACAGTGGAGCAGAAACCAGACCAGTGCTGTCCAGTGATTACATGTCCTGAAGGTGATTATACCAAATGGATCTTATATAAACATCTGAAAGAAATGTAACTTAGTATAAGAATGCTAACACACTTGCTTTTGAAATCCAAATTTTGTTCCTTAGTTGCAAATTAATATAAAATGATTCTAATAAACTCAAAGAACACATTTAATGAAAAAGAAAACAGAAGAAAATATTCCCAGATATTTTTGAGAACATCTAAGATATACTGGCAACTTTCATATTATTCGGTATGTGGAACAACTTTCAAAACATTCCTTAACATGTGTCATGGACATGAAACCACAGTAGGATAAATACTGACTATCTTGAGCAGTTATAGTAATGCACTGAAACTTTTTTTTTTTTTCAAATGGTCAAAATGCAGCCCACAATTGGGAAAGACTGAATTAACCTCATGTATCCTTGTGTGTGTTCACATGTACATTAGTGAATGACACGAAATTTTTGATAATCCCTTCTTGTTGTTACATGAGTATTTCATACACAAATATGTTAACTATCATTTGAAATTTTTACTGTCATCATAATTGCTAACTTCCTATTGGTTTATGAGTAATCAAGAAAAATGATTCAACTGTCTCTGAACTACTTCTCATGCCTCTAAATCACTTCTTGCTCCATTTAGTTCATTACCTTTGAAATTTTTTCTCTGTATTCATTTTGTTCTGAGCAAGCTTCATATATGTAAATTCTACTACACAACCACGCAACTAGCAGAATACTTGGCTTGATGGTTTTGCTTTGTGCTTGACAAACATTATTAATCTGACTTCTGACTAGACAAAGTGTAATTTCTTCCACAATTTGTAGTGCCAGTCCAACTGATAACAAGCTCAACAACTATTACTACTCCACCTGCTCCAACCGGGTCAACAGCTGTTGGACATCCTGATAATTATGGTTGCACAATTGATGAGGTGTTCTACTCTGACGGCACCAAGGTATTTAAATTTTTGCTAGTTTTTAGAATTAGACATATGACTGTAACTGAATATGAGTTTATGAAATATATATCTCAGGTAATTGCTAATAAAGTAATACAATATATATAAGCCAAGCTGAAAACAAATTGTTTATGGTATTCAGACTGTTGAGTCATGTAAAGTGATTCTAACATCCACATATTAGCAATTGTTCTTAATGTACAATAAAAGTAGAACACACTAATAATGAGTGTATACACAACAGACAAAGTAAATGATAAACACATACAATAAGCATACTTTCTATCCAGCAAAAGCACTTACTTTTACTCACTTATGACATTTCTGAATCAGAAATTCTGTCACTATTAACTATTCAGAAAAAAGGTAATAAATGCTAGAAACTTAGACAATGATGGATACACAAATAGTACAACTAGGAATACCATGAAAAATTGCATCATGACAACAATTAAGCTTAACACAACAGTTTCAAACACTTTTATTACTACAGGTGCGGTACATCTTTGATGGCTCATGGGATGCCATCTCTTTCCAATGCATCTTAACAATTCTGGTTTTGGTGAATACACTTTACACTTATAGTGCCAATCACTTGGAAATTATCATTGTCAAAATTACTCAAACATTTATCTTTTTCTTTTTTTTAATTTTAGATACCTGGGGATCCCACAAAGCCATGTGAACTCTGCTACTGTATTCGCAACCACACAGCATGTGTCATGCAAGAATGCACACTGCATGTCGAGGGTTGCAGGCCTGTGTATGTTGAGGGTGTCTGCTGTCCTGTGAGATATGACTGTGGTGAGTATTAGTTCCATTACAACCAAGTATGGGGTCATCCATTTTACAACAGCCTATCTGATTATCTATGTCATCCTTTAAAACACATCAAAACTTATTCCAAGTTCTTCCCAATAAACAAATTATGGAACACTAATGATAATAATCCAAATACTATGCTGGTGGTATGGTGATTTATCACAGATTAAAAATGCCCATAGTAGTTTTTAATTGACTTTATCCACATATATGTTCTAAACATTCATTCATATTTGCACCACCATTGCATGTTTGTGTCCCTGTTTCAGTTTTAGTTCAGTTAATAGAGATAATTTTGGAGTAGTCTCACTCTCTTATAAACATCTTGATTACAAAGTACTTTATTCTTAAAGGTATTTCCACATTTCATTTATGATGATACAGCAGGCGTAACAGCACTGTAAATAATGTTATGATTCTCGCGTTTAATCCTGTGACCATTAAAATCCTATATATTTGTAAAAAAATTTTCATCACATGCCACACAATATCTGGAAAAATGATTAAAAGGTTTAAATGTAAAAACGTATACAGTGTTAGTATTGCGTGGCATGAAACTGTGTATTGACTAGGCTTCATTACACTCAAAGCCACACAAGATGAAATAACTATGTGAGCCCACAAACAGAAAGGCAAATACAGCTTGCAAATCATGTGAAGGCTTCTGCACATGTATATCCTCTCACCAAAGAAGTGTAGTTCAGTCTTGAGTGTAGCTTCTGTCAGAGTTTCTTATGTTTGAAGGTATTGAGAAATATTCAAAGATTTTTAGAGTCTGTGATGGATCAGTTTTGATTAACATGAGCACATTTCAGCAGTGCTTGGCAAGATCCCCACATATCACTCAAAGGACTACATATGAAATTTGTAGATTATGCTTTTATGGAAGATTATATTACAGTCCCATATATAAATTTAGTGAAGAAGCCACAGTTATTAATTTAAGGACACTGGGGCTCATGGTGAAGCTTTCTGATGAGTCACCCAGAAGAACTGGAGTAGATGACTGGTGTAAGTAAAATACTTGATATTCAGTAACCTCTGAAGAGCCAAAGCAATGCCTTGCAGAATGTAAAAGCTGATTCAGTTGATGAAAATAAAAAAAAATGTAATAGGAAGGTAAAGTCTGTCACATTTTATCATATTTTAGAAGTTTATATGTGCAAACATTTATCTTACAGATTACCAGGAGTACACGACATCTGCACCGCTACTGGAAACAACATTGCGGCCAACTCCAGGCTTGCTGTTCACAACAACAATGGCTGGCCCACTTGATTGTCGCTATGGAGAAGAGACCTATGCTGATGGTGCACTCATTGAAACAGAAGAACCTTGCCAACACTGTTATTGCATGCGTGGAGACATTGTTTGTGCTGTCCAAGAATGTGGCACACCACTTGAGAGGGAAGCTGGAAACTGTACTGCTTTGCCTCCACAACCTGGACAGTGCTGCCCCCAACAGTATCAGTGTGGTAAGCATGTTAAAAAATTGAATGGAAACATTTCAGACTCTGTTAAGTAACGAGACAGATCCATTAAATGAAGGAAACAAACTAGATTTGCGGACTTCTCCGTGATTAATGTGTGTCAAACAAACATGAAATACATTGAAATATTGTATACAAAACATAACATACCCTTGCAATCATAAACCTAATGTCATAAGGTATCAAATGTCTAGTACACTACCCATTTTTGAACTTTCTCTTTGAACACTAATATTTCAATACTATGGACACAAAACGGCCATTCATTCTACCAGGGGAGTGTAACATATCCAGACTATGTTAATAACAGAATACATGATTTTCCATGGTCTTAGAAATGATTTTCAACTGAAAATAGATGTAAAATACAAATGTTAACGCATCTGCATTTGGATGGACCACAGCCAAAAGGCAATGACCACTTGACATATTGCTTCCTTCAGTTGTGCAATAGCTTAAAGATGGCATGCATTTGTAACTCAGGTCTTAAAATATCCTCAAAGAAAAAAGCCACACAGGGATAAACAGTACATCAGGAAGGCCAACAAATGTCTCCACACATAGATATCTCATGATGGGACATTATCAATAATGTCTTCCATGTAGGTGAAACTGTCTCTATTTTCAATACTAAGGGTGATTGATGGAGTTCTCCATTCCTTTTGCTTACCAATTTCCACTTCATTTCATTATAGCTGTTGCATCTAACGTCAACAGTCTTGACACTCATGTCTATGGGTACCTCTGCAATTCTTTCCTTTCTCTGTTCCTAGAACCATAGTTTTCTTCGATGACTCATTTCATAATATGTGCCTAACTATTCTACCTCTTCAGTTGATTGTGTACTTTACTAGGCCTTTTCTTTCTCATTAAGTCACTGCAGGGCAAATTCATTTCTTACCTGATCAAACTACCTAATGTTCCACACTTCCTGTAACACAACATTTGCTAGGCTTCACCTTGTTGTCCATCCACACAGAACAATGTTCCATACGTAGCTTTTCATTACCCTTTCTCACCTTAAGTTTCATATTTTTTGTTCTAGCAGCTATTTGTCTTTTAGAAAGTCCTCTTGCCTTGTGCAGTCAGCAATGCTATATATTTTATGATATCCCTTCTTTATTTACTCCATTTTTCAAGACTGTGAACTCAAGCACTTCTGTAAGACTCTCTTGTTCAATATTTAGATATCCAGCATGCCCACCCACTGTATGCACCACTAACTTTGTTTTGATTTTGTTTATGTGCGTATCATAGCGATCATTAGCAAAAGTTCCACTCCATTACATACTCAACTCAATTGCTGTTCACTTTCTATGACTACTAGTTATGGTGACAAACATCTGGTTTTAACAACAGATTGGCTAGTCGACTGTTTTTTGTTCATTCATTCATTTTTTTTTTTTTTTTTTTTTTTTTTTTTTCACTTGAATCAAACAACTGAATGAAACTAGCTTCCTCAGTCATATCAGCTACATGAAAGTTTTCACTCAGGCTCAATGTTTGAGTGTTTCACTTAATGTGAGACAACTGCCAGATAACAATTACCTGATAAAAGTCTGTGACAGTAATGGCAGTTATATGAATGTTTTCAGCCAGTCTCCATGTTTGAGTGATTTCATTTACACACTTTTTCAGCCTATTTTGGTTATAGATGAGCCATGACTAGGCCTGCCACCTTTTTAGAGACAAATAACATATTTCAGTGAGAGGCGAATAAAAATCTCAGTTCAAAGACTGAAGTATTTTCACAATTTATGTATTTATTCACTTAAATACAAATTGTTCATGCTTCTGGTACTAAAAATATGCATTTTTATTGTTTTAAAAAAAGTTAATAACTGATGCTGCACTGTAAATTTATGTTTGTATAAATGAACAATTACTTTTTTATTTAAGTTTATTGAAGCTCCTCCCCCTCTCTCCCTCCCCCCCCCCCCCCCCTCTCATTCTGTCATCCTGCTGCTTTGTGCCCATCACCGACAACCCCAATTCTATTTTGGTAAATGCTGAGGTGATGGAAACAGAAAGTTTATAAGATAGAATGTTTAAATTATTTGGTGGCTTAATCATTTTCTGTTTAAGCATATACTGTCACTTGTCGGAACCATATTTTCTGCAAGAAATATTTGTCATCATTCGTTACTTTTCTTTGAATTTCTTTAATTAACGTTGTTTCATAATATGATCACTCCTGCAGATAATGTATATCCCACTGAATTTATCTTGATGATCACTTTTTAACCAGTCATATGTTTTGTCCATTCCCTTGTCAATGAGCACTTTGGCTTTCTGATTCAGACACCAAGTTCACTATTTCATAAACACAGTATTAATAAAAATGGATGAAAAACTAAACTAAAAACTGCTTATTGGTGCTCAATAAAAAGCAAATATTGGAACAGCAATATGAATGATTCCTCTGAAAACTGAATGCTCCAGATTGTGTCAACTGTTTTCATTTGATTGCTCCCACAGAATGGTGTCAGTTGAAAAAAAGGACAAGTAGTCCAACCAATACATAAAGCTACAACAACAAAACTGAATCATTTAGTTGCTCCCACAGACCGATTTCACTTGAAAGAGCAAACAAGTAATTCAACTGACACATAAAAATACATCTAAATTACTCAATTTTTTTCCACAAACCAACTGAGTTACATGTTTTCTTCCTGTTTTTCCCATCACTAGTGACTACTGTCATCAGAATACCCTATCATGCTGAATTTCTGTCCAAGTGAAATCAAAGTAGCCATTTAATTCTATCAATGTGTTCCTTTTTTTTTTAAAAAAAAAAAAAAAAAAAAGTAGTTTTGTGTTTTTAATTTCATTTTATTTAGATTGCTCTTCACAAAATGGATTACATTTCTCCAAATATGGGAGTTATTTTTGACTCTCAAAGTTTAATTTAAATAGTTATTTTTGTGGATTTAATAGTTCAGTCACACTGTGCCTCGAGAATGTGAATTCCACAGTTTCCAGTTGGTTGAGATAAATTTATTTTCTCTAAAAAGAAGTCTATGGAGGCCACATTTGAATCTACTGTTGATCCACAAACATACATCAAATCCACATCTTAGCTAAAAAAAAACAGGTTTTCCTCAAGTTCTCAGTATTGTTTCTTCCTTCTCATCTATAAAATGTATCATATTTTCATTCCTCTTACTGTAAACAAATATTTGCAGTGATATATAAAATATAAATAAATGCAACATTTACCATGCATATAAGATACAAAATTTGTGTGGTACTGTGGTTTGCACTAATTAAATGCAGTAATAATATTAGAGAAGGGAAGTGCCTTCTCTAATATTGTTACATTTCATCCTGCATTTTCCATTGTTTGATAAATTGCAGTAATAGTTATTATTCACTTCTCAGAAACAAATTTACCATGTCAACAATCTAGAGAAAATGTTACTGTAAATATGACACATGGTGTTGCAGACAGACAGAACGAAAAGTCCATTACACATTTAGCTTTCAGCCAAAACCTTCTTCAGAAACGCAAACACAGACACGCATTCACACAAGCAAGCACACCTCACTCACACTTGAGTCCCATCTCCAGCAGCTCAGATTGAGCTGCACATGAGATATGCTTGCTTTGTGTGTGTGTGCGCGCGCGCGCGCGTGCATGAGTGTGTGCGCGTGTGTGAGCGTATGGCCACAAGCAAAATCTGTACCAATCTTTCCATTGTTCATGTCTGCAACATGTGTCACCTTTAAAGTGAGTAGCAATCTATCCCTTTCCTAAAATTGTTTATATACAACCTGAGTTTCCACTGTTTGATTTACACAATTCATGTTGTTAAGATCATTTTGTGCAGCAAGTTCTGTGTTGCATTTTTGAAAATCACATGGCAAAGCATTAAATAACTGTGCATAAGCTTAAATATGTACATTCATGTGAATTTTCATATTTATTTCAGATAATGTGACAGTTCCATTTGACATTCTGTCACAAGGAATGGAAACAGCTCAACCATCAAAATCAACTGATTCAACAAAATCTGATGAACAGGTTTCATTGTCAACTGAAGCTACTCTGGTTCAGCACTCTACCGTGGATAAAGAGGAACATGTCCAGCAGCAAGGAAGTCTTGATGAGACACAGGAACATCTGAATGAAGTTGAGCAAGGTTTAGAACAACATACGCACTATGAGGATGAAGAGATTGAAAAGGGAACAGAAATAGAGCACATCACAAATCCTGCAGAACATGAGGGACAAGGCACAGTTGAGCATTTCACACAAGCTGTAGAACACTTACCAGCAGAGGGCAGTGGGCATATTACATTAGAGAGTGACAGTTCTGTGACTGAAGCTGTCATTGCCTCAAGTGAGAAACAAAGAACAACACTGGAAGGTGCAGAAACTGCTACTGAAAGTCTAACAGGACTCAATGTTGCAAGCATCTCTGAAGGCATTCAAACTATTGAACAGGTACCACAGCAAGAGTTTACTTCTTCTCCAACAGAAAATGGCAATGAAGATGTACATGATGAACAGTCTTTAACAGCTGATGCAGACAACCATCCATCAGTTGCCCAAACAACATTATCAGGAGAATCTGTGAGTTCTAGCAGCATTGGTGAACTTTCAGAAGCTCAAGTGACAACTGAACAAAATGTACCTGATATTGTTACTCTGAAAGATGAAATAGGCTTTACTCACAAGAGCACTTCTGCAACTCAGACAATGAGTGACACATATGAGGAAAGTGAACCTGTCACACATGAAATCATAGCAGCAGAAAGTGATTCCACAGAAAAAGTGGAACAACAAGATCTCACACCACCTTCCCCACAGTCCTCTCCAGCAAATGAATTCATTACTTCAGCAGTTGAAATTCAATCCTCCACGGATAAGACTGAAGAATCTGCTTCTGTTGAAAATATTCCTGGTGCTCTTGAACCATCAGAAGGTGGGGAAGCAATATCACATGTTACAGACACACAATTACACGAAGATGAACACACTGTTGCAACTCCAGTAAGAACGTCAGTTGTACCTGAAACAGGTGGAATCACAATACCAGTACAGGATGCCGAAGGTGAAATTGTAACTGAAGGTCTAGAGCCAACTGATTTCGAGTCAGGCGATAGAGTAACTGTCACTGAAAGCACACAAGAGAATGTCACAAATGGGCCAGTGGTAGAGATCTCACCTGAAGCAGACAAGATTGATGAGGTATCTCATGTACAGTCTGTGACAGAGGCCAATGTAGCTGAAGAATCAGGCCATACACCAAATGATGTACTGAGTGAAGTACATGAAGCAGAACAGCAGACATCTAGTAAACCACCTCAGCTGCCAATGGAAGAGCATGCTACAATTTCTGAAGAATTGGAACTGTCAACAGGAGTAGAATCCATCCATCATACAACAAGTAAATCTGATTCTGCAGATTTTGTCTCTGAGTTAGTTACAACTACCAGTCCTAACAAGCAAGAAGAGGGCAGTTTCCAAGCAACGGAAACAGTGCTCAATGAAGATACTGATAATGATTTGGATTCAGCAACTAAGGCAGATGAAACAGAACATGTGACAGTGTTGCATGATATCATATCTTCATCAAGTGAAAGTGACACAGGCACTGGTCTCAATGAAGTACTAACCACTGTGCAACCAGCAGTAGATGTCATTGGTATTACTCAAGAAAGCAGCATTGATTCACAGCCAGGTCAAGAAGCAGGTAAGCCAACTGAAGCAAGTGTGGCTGCAATTGGAGAGACAGCAGATGAAAGTGAAGCATCTGCCGAAGTAACAGACATCATAGGCACAGTTACAACAAAGCTTGAAACAACAGGGGCGGATATCAAAGAGCAACCTGTGACAGCACCCACTGAGCTAAAACCCTCACCTAGTACAGGAAAAATTGATGAAGAGTTATTAATTACACATCCTCCTGAAACAGCAGAACCTAGCATTTCGAATGAAGTATCTTTTGAATCATCTGGGGATTCAACTGAGGAGTCAGTTCATCATTTAGTAAGTGAAATGAATGGTAAACCTACTGAAATACATACAACACCATCAGAAAGTGCTTTGAACAGCCAGTCATCTCATGAGGAGACCAATGCAATGTCAGAAGAATCTCAACAAGAAGGTTTAGGTGCAACTGAACCTGTGCCACCAAATGAACCAGTAGTAGTGCAACAATCCACTGAATCAGGAGAACTGTTTGAACAAGAAGGCTCCCAAAAGCCAGCTTCTGAGGAAGATGCAGAAGTAGTGACGGGTGGATCCATTCCATCAGAGGAACATCAAACTGAATCTACTCCACAGGAGACTAATGCAGCTCAAGAAACAGGAACATCTTCTGAAGCCAATCAAAAACCAGGAACACTGGAGGAAGTAGCAACTGAACAAGCTTCTGTGTCTGAAAGCCTCCATCAAGAGCCTGTGGAGCAACAAGTGATACATGAGCCTACTGAAACTGGCATTGTAGAGCTAAGTACAGGTGGAATTTCTATAATATCTACACCAGGATTTGATGAAATTGAGCATGAGCTATCACAGCAACAAACCCAGAAACCAATTGAAGCAGATGGAAATCAATATACCACAGAAGTCTCAGCATCTGGAATCAGTGACACTGCTTCTGAGCAACAACAACCACAGAAGCCTGCTGAAGATGGAGGACTGCCATCTGCAGAAGGTAGTGCAGTGACTCAAGAAACTGTAACCCCAGCACATGATGTTCCTCAGTACCATGAAACTCAGGAGTCAACTGACCCAGAGAAGCAACCAAATGAACTTCCACTGACAACCAGTGGAGTGGGTGGATTTGTACAGGAACTGTCAACAGCTACATCTATACAAGGCCCAATAGGAATCCCCACAAGTGGACCTCCACATGCACTGATTCCTGGAGAGGGTAAGTTTGATTTGCATTTTAATTTTATTCTTGAATGCAGATAACAAAAGAATCACTTTTTCTTTTACACATGTTCATTCTGAAGTGTAGTTAAAGTATGTGGTCACTGTTTTCACTGTGCAGTAGCAAAGTGTGCTTACACAAAAAGATCTCACAGAATCAAAGTCTTATGAAACTAGCTTCAAATTGTAATTCACATGGGCCATTAAAAAGTGATTTTAAATACAGGGTGTATCAAAAAGAATCATCTGATTTTAAAAAATCATAATTATTATGTTATTTGAGATATGTGTGGGTACAACATACTATTAGAAAGAGCAAAATCTTGAGTTTTTCTTGGGGCACCACCACACTGGCATCTAGAAGTATGGGAATTTTTAAATCAAAGGATTACTGGATCACATGGTTCAGCCTTACATTACTGGCCTCCGAGGTCACTGGACCTGACTGTATGTGATTAATTCTTGTGGGGGTTTATAAATACTCTTTTTATGTGCCTACATTACAAAAGACAATGAGTGAACTGAGACATTGAATAACAGTAGCTGTGGAAGTTGTAAATCAAGACGTGCTCACCACAGTGTGGGAACAATTTGAATACCACATTGACATATGCTATGCGTCTCAAGGGGGGGGGGGGGCATATTAAATGCCTACAAAAAGGTATGAAAAAAAAAACTTTCCCATTCATCAAAGAACAAAATTCCTTGTATATGTTTATTAGTTCCAAAAATTTAGACGTACAAAATTGGATGATTCTTTTTGATACACCTTACATATTAAAATATGAGGCAGAGTTTGTTCCTAGAAAATACCTCAATGAAAAATGATATTGCTTTTCTTCAAGTAAAGAGCAGCTACTGGTTAGGTGTTCATCATTGGGAAAGTATAGTGACTGCTTCATGCCATGCACTTCCACAGTGCAGATCCATACCAGATAACAAGCTCGCCCGATAGTCATCCACCGTAATCGACTGGATGTTACTTAAGAACAGTATACATGAGAAACATTAAGGCTAAGAATGTGCCATTATATCATCACTCAGGTTTACAGTAAAAATATGCAGAACTCGTTTGCTTTGAATAAGTTTTTTAGTGCCACTAGGGTATAAGAATACGTGAGACACTATCAACATGATATTAGGTTTGGCTGCATACAAAAACCAATATTACTTCCAATGTGTGATTTTCATACTTAAAACCTAAATTCTGAGCATCAGCTGAGTCAGTACTTGCAAACTCTTGTGATATGAGAAGCAATATTTGAATCATTTGATGTGAGATTATTATTGTTATTATTATTATTATTCTTTCTTTTCTCAGACGTTATGTCTGGTCAAAAATGGAAAGTGATGTGGACCTTGATCAAGCGTGACTTCCTTTTAACTGTATGGTTTATGTTATATTGCATTTAGGAACTTTCGGGTGATTGAACATGTATCAATAATTACGGATTTCTGTAGTTGTATCTAGGGCGTTACAAAAAGGTACGGCCAAACTTTCAGGAAACATTCTTCACACACAAAGAAAGAAAATACGTTATGTGGACACGTGTCCGGAAACGCTTACTTTCCATGTTAGAGCTCATTTTATTACTTCTGTTCAAATCACATTAATCATGGAATGGAAACACACAGCAACAGAACGTACCAGCGTGACTTCAAACACTTTGTTACAGGAAATGTTCAAAATGTCCTCTGTTAGAGAGGATACATGCATCCACCCTCCGTCGCATGGAATCCCTAATGCGCTGATGCAGCCCTGGAGAATGGCGTGTTGTATCACAGCCGTCCACAATACGAGCACATTTGGTACCGGGGTGGTGTAGACAAGAGCTTTCAAATGCCCCCATAAATGAAAGTCAAGAGGGTTGAGGTCAAAAGAGCGTGGATGCCCTGGAATTGGTCCGCCTCTACCAATCCATCGGTCACCGAATTTGTTGATGAGAAGCGTACGAACACTTCGACTGAAATGTGCAGGAGCTCCATCGTGCATGAACCACATGTCGTGTTGTACTTGTAAAGGCACATGTTCTAGCAGCACAGGTAGAGTATCCTGTATGAAATCATGACAACGTGCTCCATTGAGCGTAGGTGGAAGAACGTGGGGCCCAATCAAGACATCACCAACAATGCCTGCCCAAACGTTCACAGAAAATCTGTGTTGATGACGTCATAGCACAATTGCGTGCGGATTCTCGTCAGCCCACACATGTTGATTGTGAAAATTTACAATTTGATCACGTTGGAATGAAACTAAAATGAGCTCTAACATAGAAATAAAGCATTTCCGGACACATGTCCACATAACATCTTTTCTTTATTTGTGTGTGAGGAATGTTTCCTGAAAGTTTGGCCGTACCTTTTTGTAACATCCTGTATATAAGTTTGGATGTTGTATTGCATTGATGTACTGGTGGATATTGTGTGGTATGACTCCTGTAGTTGATAGTATAATTGGTATAATGTCAACTTTATCCTGATGCCACATGTCCTTGACTTCCTCATTATTATTATTATTATCACTATTATTATTAATATAACTAATACCATACTTTCTTCACAAGTAATCAAATCAGTGAGTGAGTGAGTGAACAATGACAGCCAGCCATGATAAGACAGCCAAATTGCAGGACTTATGACTCATTTCTCATCAAACAAAGTCTACATTTTAGTATCAAACAAATGGAGTCACAATCAAATATATCATTAACGAAATTAGTAATGTGCTACTTTTAAATATTGAAATAATATTTTGTCATTTTAATTTGCTCTATAATTTATATTTTTATTTTTTTAACAGGTAATTGCCTGGTTGATGGTAAAACGTATGCCAATAACTCAGAAATCCCACCTCCAAGCCACTGCCACGTCAGCTGTCATTGTATAAGTAGTATTGTTCACTGTGTCAGTGTGAACTGCCCACCACCTCCAACACATCTCAAAAACTGTACTCCAGTTCGACACAGTGATGATGCATGCTGTCCAACATATACTTGTGGTAAGTGCATGTATATTTTATATACAGATACAAAGAAGACTGAAATATCTGAATTGATTTCTTTAGCACCACAGTGACTTAGTACTTGGCTTCATTGTCAATGTAAAGCCACTGGGAAAAGTAATCATACTCCATACATATTGAAGTACAGTAACTCTAATATCGGTTTCAGCAGCACTGGGGTTAATGGGAAATAATAGAGGGTTTTGGTTCAGTAAGCAGTTACGTCACTTTTTCATTATTTTGATTAAAGTACAATAACTTTCCACAAACTGGTAATACATTTTCTTTGCCCAACCTTTATTCAGGCCACCAACAGACTGTAATAAGCACATTACATAACAAAACAAAGATTTACTATGATTCTCATTGAATTTGAAAAAAAGAACTTCTCTCTTTCTTGCACAACAACTGTGTTTTGTGAATATGATGTAAAATGAATAAATAAGTAACTAAAAAACAACAAGCTAACACTTTGCTTGTTTGCTTCTTTCATAAGCACCAGTCACAGAGTAGAAAGCTGTGACCTAGGACAGGAAATGCACAGGTTAATGTCTTGAAAGAACCTTCGAACACTTGTTTGTACAGGTACTGCTCTATGCTGTGATTTTTGGTTTTAGCGCCGCTATTTTTCATCAAAATTTGTGTTTCCTTAAGCTGAAAATGACCAGATGAGCACTTGCATCTAAATCAAGATACAAGCTCCGCAGGTCACCATTTGGTGCATGGCAGTCAGTATGCTGTACCACTACTAGTCATTCCTTTCCTGTTCCAGTCACAAACAGCGTGAGGGGTAAACAACTGCCTATATGCCTCCATCTCCATATGAACCCTAATTTCCCATATCTCATCTTCGTGATCATTACACAAAATGTATGTTTGCTGGAGTATAACTGTTCTGCAATCAGTCACAAATGATGGTTCTCTAAATTTTTTCAGTATTATCCCCCAAAGCATCTCCATAATACTTCTCCATTGTTCAAACCTATCAGTAACAAATCTTGCAGCCACCTCTAAATTGCTTCAATGTCTTTCATTAATATGACAAGGCACGGATCCTAAACACTGAAGCAGTACTCAAGAACAGATCACACATGTGGTCTCCTGCAGATGAACCACCCTTTCCCAAAATTCACCCAATAAACTGAAATCAACCATTCATCTTTCCCACCACAATCCGTAAATGCTCGTTCCATTTCACATCACACTGCAACATTATGACCAGATATTTAAATGACATGACTGTGTCAGGCAGCACACTACTAATACTGTATCCAGACACTACAGGTTTAGTTTGCCTACTTATCTGCATTTATTAGATTTTGTTCATTTACAGCAAGGTGCCATTCGTCACACCAACTAGAAATTTTGTCTAAGTCATCTTGTATCCTGCTACAATAACTCAACAATAACCCCTTACCACACAGCATAGCATCTTCAACAAAGGAGCAGAGACTACTGCCCACCCTATCCACCAGATCATTTATGTATGTAGAAAATAACAGTGGTCCTATCACACTTCCCTGGGGTACTCCTGACAATACCCCTGTCTCTTATGAACACTAGCCGTCAAGGCCATTGTACTGCTTTCTATTATTTAAGAAGTCTTCAAGCCACTTACGTATTCTGGAAACCTATTCCACGTGTTCATACCCTTGTTAACAATCTGCAGTGGGACACCATGTCAAATACTTTTCAGGAAGCTATAAAAATGGGATCTGCCTGTTGCCCTTCATCTGTAGTTCAAAATGTGCTGTCCCCTTGCTGTGTCCAAATGACATCACTGCTGAGGATAACATGGTGGTTGGTCAGAAGCACATGACACACAGTATCGCTTAGCAGAGTTGTAATTTGGTTTCCCTGTCCCTATGAAGGCACTGATTACAATGTTCTTCAGAAACAATAAAAGTGATTTTTTTCCCCATTCTTGTCCTATCCAAGCATGAGTCCCATATCTAATGGCTTTGTAAGTGGCAGAATACTGAAGTTTTAATTTATGTTTCTTCTACACCAACAGCAATGATTTAATAGTCCTAGGAGTTGATATAGTTTATCACTTCACTTTTAAAATTCCATGTTGCTCAAATAGCCAACAAATTAAAATGGAATCAATACACTGATGAGCTGATGACAAGGAAGATGCTCTTCCACTTGTTTGTCACTTAGAAAACATTATCTTTACCTGCAGTTTAAAAAATTAATTTTTTTTTCAAAATTCTGTTCCTTGCTATATTATAGATAACTGTTTGTGCAAGTATGTATAACACAAAATATCAATACGAATACTGTATTTACATGCCTCTACATCAACATTGTAATTCTTACATGTTCATAGCAAACAATAAAAGTCATAAAATATGTTTCCTTACGAAATGTTCTTTTATATACCAGAGGTATTTTTTATGGTGCCTGCAGGTACAAAACAGGACACTGAGAATCTCCAGACATTAAAAACTAAATTGAATTGCTTTATCAGAAATTTGGATTCTTGGTTTGCAAATGCCAGTTAAAATGTATGAAGCAATATTTATTATAACTAAGCCCCTATTCACTTGGTACATAATAATTGCTGTCGTTCACCATAATTAATATTTTCGCATCCTTACTAAGTATGAAGTAAAGCAACTGAAGACTAAAACATTACATAATTTGCACTGCTAGTGTCTTGAAGACATTATATAATTCATGTATCATTAATGATAGTAATATCTGCAGTGCACAGAAGCAGTTCATTGTAACTGTAACCCTCAATTAAAACATTATTCCATCTCAGATTTTCATTATTTGATTTTAAATCTCAATTGAAATATATCTTGCTAACTCCACAATGCAGAGATTTCTCCCTCCTGATGGAGCTATAAAATTTGATGTGTAAATGAATGTATGAAAAGCTGATTTCCTGTTCCTGGTATTTTAATGTAATATAAACAGGTTGGTTACAGTTCAAAGAACATATACTGAAAATACATAGTTTACAGCATTGAACAAATGCATATCATAAGTAAAAAATTGCTCTAAGTTATTCTGTATATTGTTGAAAAAAACAATACCCCATACCTGACTCTTTGTCAATTTGCCTCATGAATGTAAAAGTGCTTGGAGCCAAAGTACATTGTTATTGCTTGTTGCACATCTCTCCATGTTGTAAAGCAATTCTTGAGTCATGGCTTCAAAAGATGGCTGGAAATGGACACCATTTTATAATAAAAATTTTTCACCAAAGAAGAAATTATAGCTCCTGAAAGTAATGTACGAAAGTGGAGATTTATTTTTTGTAGTCATTGAGAGCTGCTACCCATTGCACCAACTATCATTCTTTCAATTTCATTTTCATTGTAATGAATTCAAAAATTTGTGAGCCCTGAAGTACCAGCATATGTTCCGAATCAAGTAACCCAGCTTACCGAAAGCCACAAAATCATAAAAGTCAGTTATGTGGTATTGTTTCTTTAATGACAATATCTGGTCACAAGGTAAAATTAAAGCAAACAATGTCAACCTTGCTCACAGTCATCTGTGACCAATTTTAAAATAAAATGCATAGCTGAAAGCATTTTTTATCTCAAAATAACATTCTAACAAATTTGTCAATTTCACTGATTTTCAATAGTACATTTGCTAGAATCCATATGCAGTAACTATGATGCTGACGGTATAATTAAAAATTTGTGCTTTAATAAATTCTAAATTTTCAGATGTCGAGCATAAAGTAACACTAGTCGCAGACAGCATGGTGGCTGCAACAGGAAGACCAATGGTCAGTAGTGAGACTTCTGCTGCACCTTCTGAAGAACATCAAGAAGATACAAAACCACAAATTACAGATAGTGGTTCTCCACTGGATACTGTTCAGGACTCTAATGTAGTTACTGAGGCACATCCAGTCTACCATGGTACAGAAATGGAGGAACAGGAGAACACAGGAGACACTGTACATGACACCACTGTCACGGAAAAACCAGAAACTGTTTCTTCTGCACAGGAAGGACACATACCAGCATCCCCCGAACCTATTGAAACCCAGACAAGTCATGTTCCCAGCTCCGAGAAACCAGCTGATGAACATTTAGTGCAGCAAGAGGAGAAAGATCAACAGAGCACTGAAGTACAGCAAACGGTTCAACCAGTGGAAGGTGGACTGGTTGAGGAGCAGGCCCCCAGCGAGGTGAAGCCAGAGGCTACTGAGGCAGTAATTCAGGAAGGAGCTGATACTTTAGAGCATACAGTTAGCCCATCAGAAAGCCAAAATGCGGATCAACAAGTGACAACAGAAAAAGCATCCACTGAAGATGGCTATGTTCCAACAATTTCTCCTGTTGGAATTTCAGAAACCAAGGAAGACCACACATATACTCCAACTTCAAGTGCTGAAGAAGCTACAACTGTAGTGGTAGAACATTCATCTGGTTCCAGTGATGCAATACTTTCCCCAGATTCTTCATCAACTGCTCCTGATGCTGATGGATCACAACAACCAATAGCAGCTGTCACTGAACACACTGACAGTTCTCCAGGTCTTTCCTCATCAGTCATTGACGAACAACATGTAGAACACTTCACTATTTCAACTGACCATATCACACAACCAGCAGCTGTTACAGCTTCTGTCGAAGGAAGTGCACATGAAGATCAGTCATCTCAAACTTCTGTTTCAAGTACTGACCAGGTATCTATTTCTAGCCCACATACGGAAGCAGCTGATGCAGAAGGTGTTACCAGTGGGCAAGTTCCTTCTGAAAGTATTCCTGATGCAGAACTTCCACCTGTTGAAACAGTAACAGATAGTCAGCAAACTGTTTCAATAATACATAGTGATGTTCCTTCCGTAGCACCACCTGAATCTGATAGTCAATCAAAAGACCCAACAACGGCATCTTCTGAACAAATGAAACCAGAAGAATTTCTTAACACTGAAAAACCTGATGTATCTAGCAGTAGTCCAGAAAGTTATGAAACAGAAACAGTGACTGCTTCATCATCAAATGATGATGAACAGCAAGGTACAACTTCTGTGATACATCATTTACCATCTGAGAAACCTTCTGATCACCAACAACAGGCAGAACATCAGACTGATTTTCCAGCAATAACTGGCTTTGAGGAAACAGTTTTTCCTCAACAGGCAGGAGAAGTAGACTCAGACGAAGGATCTGGACATGAAGAGCCTATTCACCCTGTAGTTACTGAAGCAGCTGAGTTAGAGCAACAGTCATCTTCTCACCCTGAAACCATGGAAGAACACCAACAGACCGTGTCACAAGGATCTTTGCTGTCTGAAGAAGAAACAACTGTACAGAGTGAATCTGAAACCCAGCAATCTCCTGTATTTACTGAGCATGTACCTCCAGTGCAGCCTGTTGGAGAAGAACAAGGAGGAATAGAAGCATCTTCCATTCACCCTGAAACCAGCAAGCCAGACTCTGTTCATCAACATTTACCTGAACAAGACACAATTCTCACAGGAACATCTGGTGATGTGCACACCACTTCTCCTCTAGAAAGTGATTCTCAGCAGTCTTCTGTTACAGAGAACCAACTATTTGATAGTGATTTGCCAACAACTCAAAAAAATGAGCAATCCTCACCATCTGTGGAGGTAGTCACTGAACATTTACCACAGCAGCCTATCATACTTGAAGGAGAAGCTGAATCTAATGAGCAGTCTGTGACTCTACCTACCAGTGACAAAGAGGATAGTACTGTTATACAGGAATCTCTCTTCACAGAACAGGAAAAGCAGACTGAAAAACATCCTGAAGAAATGCAGACGGTTTCCCCAATTGATGATATTGCTCAACAGGAATTGGTTTCTCAGCAGCCTGTACAGCAGCCATCTGACACAGAAGAAACAGCAGAACAGCAGACACTTGCACCCGTAGCTGCTTCACAGCAGCCTGATACAGTAATGCAGGAGGAGGTTGATGATATTGCTCAACAAGAATTGGTTTCTCAGCGGCCTGTACAGCAGCCATCTGACACAGAAGAAACAGCAGAACAGCAGACACTTGCACCCGTAGCTGCTTCACAGCAGCCTGATACAGTAATGCAGGAGGAGGTTACAGATAGGATTCCTGATGACAAACAGCCATTGTCCCCTACAGAAAGTGATGTTCAGCATGTTATTGCTTCAAATCCTCATGAATCTAATGAGGGATCAGGGGCCATGGAAACAGCAGAAATTCAAACATTGTCTCCTATCACAGTGGAAGAAGCATCAAGCACTGTTTCACAAGAATCTACATTACCTGGAAGTGAAGCTGTTTCAGCTGCAGAAACAGGGCAAGAAGAAGGTTTGGCATCAGAAGAAGAAAAGGAATCTGTCACTACTCAGCAACCAATACAGGCAGTATCCCAACAAGAATCTGTGTCTGATGATAAGACACCTGACAGCATTACTGAAAATTATGCCGAACAACAGACTTCATTAACAGGGGATGTCAGTTCTCAGCATGACATTATTTCTCAGGAGCCTGTAGTTGACGAACAACATGAACAAACAACATTTGCAGCTGACAGTCATTCAGAACACACACCTGCTCCCTTACAGCCTGTTACAGTTGACAAAAATCATGACATTCTTGAGCATGAGACTACTACATCTTTAGCTTCTGATACACAGACAACAGTTGTTTCTGTAGAGCCCATAGCTACTGCAGAAGAGGAACTAGATAAGCTGCAGACTCTGCTCCCACCAGGAGAAGACAGTCAACATGTTTCCATACCACACCAGCATGCACCAACTACAGAAGAAATGATTTTGCAGACATCCTCACCAGTATTTGAGGACAAAGAGAGTTCTGCAAGTGTAGTCACTGTTAGTGAAGACAACAAGACACCTGGATTTACAGAGGAAACAAGCAAACAGACAGTAGCACCACTAGATCATGATGTGCAACACTCTGTGGTCCCTCAAGAGGGTGCACCTGTCACAGAACCTGCAGAACAACAGACTAGATTTACTGCACAGGATGAAATGGTGCACATTGAGAACACACAAAAGCCATCACTGGATGGTCAGCAGGTCACTGAGATTTCAGGACTGTCAGATGCAGTAACTAATTTACCTATAGACGCAGAAACTGAGCAATTCTTGATAGGTGAGGAGGGAATAGAAAAAGTAACAGAAGCTGTGGAAGTCCAGACTATTTCACCTACTGATTCGGAAAACAAACAAACTGATGTTCCCTTACAACCTGTTACTACTGAGGAAGTGGCAAATGCAGTAAGTAGTTCAGATGAGGGACACAGCATCCCCTCTGTTATACCTGATATTGCACCAACTCACATATCTCACCCTGAAAGCCAAGTTGGGCATGAAACAACTGTCACAGATGTATTGGATGAACAAAGCACAGCAAGCCCTGAGCAACCTGAAATATCTGAAACACCCACAGCACCAGTTGCAGGTACGACTGATGAAATACAAGTAACTAACATCCCTGAAGAACATGTATCACAGGTTGCTGAAGCGAATGTTGATGATGCAGGAGAAATAAATGTAGACACGCAAACTACTACTTCTCTTGTATCACAGTCTCCTGTAGAGACTGTTTCAACAGTACAAGAATTAGGAGAACTCCACCCCTCAACACCAGAGGAAACAGAAGTCCAGCAGGTCACTACAGCTCATATACCAGAAACCCCTAGTGAGAAACCTGCTGAACTAGAAGGACCAGAAATACAACAGAGTTCTGTGTCATCTGAGACTGGAATTCAGGAAGCAAGTACACTTGGTGAACAGGAAGCATCAGTCATTGAAGACACAGGATCACAAAACACGATTTCTCCTATTGAGTCAGGGGCACACACAGTAAACGTTGATCAGCCAGTCTCTGCACCTGATGTGGAACAAGAGCCGGCATCTCCTTCAGAGCCTGAAATTCAGCAAGCAGCAAACACTGAACAGTCAGTACTGGCAGAAGGTGATAGTTCCTCTGTGGCAGAAACAAGTGTAGAAACTGCCACTTCAGCAGTTCAGCAGCCTACTCCCTCTAAGGAAGAACAGCATTCTTCAGTAGAATCATTGGAACAAACTGCTAGGCCCACAGAGGGTCATGTCCAGGAGGCCACTGCTACAGAAAGCATTTCAGAACAGCTAGCTACATCTGACAAGGACACATCCATTAGTTTCAGCAAACCTGCTGACCAAGAATCTGTGTCTGAAAGTACAGAGACATCAGATGAACCTCATTTAATTGAGACTGTTGTATCAACAAGTATTCCGGAAGACATGGAATCTCAATCAAGCAGTTCCAATGCTCCAGATGTGGATCATGGTGTGCAGGATACAACTAGTGATTTCACACAATCTAGTGGTGTGCAGGAAAGTGGCACTGTAACACTGGCAATCATACATCCTTCTCAGGCTCCTATAGAATCAGCAGATCATCATATAGATATTTCTGAACAGTCTTCCCAAGGTACAGTTACAGAAGCAACAACGGTTCAGCATGAACATACAACTTCAGCTCCAGTTAAGCCACCTGTCCATGAAGAGGAAGAGGAACAAGTAGCCAATAATGTCCATCCTGTGGAAGTTACAGAAGGAAATCAGATTCTTACTGCCTCTTCTGAACATCCACTGCACACAACAGCACAGCCTGCACTAACTTCTTTGGATCATTCTGATACTAGCCAAGCATCAGCTGTACAGGAAAATGAACTAGAAGCTAATGCGTCTTCACCATTTCATCCAGATCAGAAGCCTGCTCATTCTTCAACATCACATCCAGCTTACGAACATTTCCCAGAAGATCATACTTTGGCAACTGGTGAAGGAATCGAACACATAACGGAAGCAACGAAACGACCATCACATCATTTCACAACTAGACCACCATTAACTACAGGATCACACCATCATCCAAGTCAACACCCTGAAGATCAATATGAGCAGTTTCCATTTGGAGAAGGACAGTACCCAACAGGAGGTGATACAGATTATGATGATGAAGAACAAGCTGCCTTTGGTCCAGGAACCTGTCGCTATGGGGGAAAGGTCTACGTATCAGCTCAACAAATACCTCGTGATGACCCTTGTGATTTCTGTTTCTGCTTCCGAAGTGATATCATATGTCTTCAACAGAGCTGCCCTCCTCCTATCCCAGGTTGTCATGAAGAGCCAATCCAAGGCTTTTGTTGTCCACGATATGAGTGCCCTGTCTCTATGGCAACTGTTCTGAATGTATCAACAACTACCACCACCACTACTACCACTTTGCCACCACATTTCCTAGCGCACCACTACAAGGGTGCAGCCCACAGGACTGGGTGTCAAGTTCAGGGAAGTGCATATCGTGTTGGAGAAGTGGTGCACTCTGCCTCAGGTCCCTGTTTGGAGTGCAGGTGAGACCACCTACTTAAATTATTTATTAAAGTGTTTGGGGAAAAGGGTTGAGAATAATTTGTTGTGATTTATTATATGTCTTTGTAACATTGTTCTTTAACTGCACTATAAGTGTTGTTTGTATTCAAATCAATTTCTAACATCTGATATCCTGACAGAGCTAACAGACTATATGTGTTTGATTCCTTCTTTTTATGCAGTAAAGGGGCCAAAACACCATTAGCACCAAATGAAAACTATATAGTGGCCTATTGATTAAACATGACTCTACTTGAGTGATAATGACACATTCAATTCATAATCTGTCACAGGTAGATTTCTTAAAAATGGCCATCATGTGCAGTGTTTTAACTATTTCCTTTAGGAATGCATTTGCTATTGTTATCTTGCACACTATGAGGAACTGAAGTCATTCAGAGGTTCTGATGTCATTTACATTAACATTAAAATGTGACAACTAAGGAGGTGCAGTTTGAACTAAGTAATTTGGACAGCCTGCTACACAGCACCGCAAATTCTGCTCTCAATGACTTCTGAAATGATTTGCAGTCCAATAAAAATAAATATGAAATTATCAGGGAACAATAACAAACCTCAGATAATAAACAGGGAACAATAACAAACCTCAGATAAGAAACAAACAAATAAACAAGTGTTAGAAAAATTGTAGTTTTTGAAACCAGAGGTTTCTTCACTCTGAAAAAGCCTTGGCCAAGAAGGGCAGAAGTTTGTGTCAACTTTCACTAGTGTGTGTGCATGCTCCTGCCTGATAAGCAGCTTTTTCTATTCTTCTTTTGTTCCATTCTCTGCTGTTCAAGTTAGGTACCAGCAAACAAAAAATGTAAATATTAACAGAGTGTGATACACAACTGAGATGGAAGTGACTAGATTTTACTTCTGCACATTTCCAGCATTGAACATGTATGTGAAAAATTGGGTCTCTAATTTTTAGTTTTAAAATTACTAAATGTTATCTATAAATCGACACACTCCTGTGAACAACTTATTAAAGTAAAAATGCACATGAGAATGCAAAGTTTACCTATTACAGTAGGCATATTATGTACCAGCTTTTTCAACACCTAAATTCTTCTTTTGAGAGGACTGCAAAAATTTCTATTAACCCTTTCGGTCACTTTTTTTTTTTTTTTTTTTTTTTTTTTTTGGGAAAAAAATCATGGCTTTGCTATCCAGTTCTTCAAATTAAATTATGATTTTTCAGTTGCATAAAATATTTCGAGGTTGCCCCCAAGGGAGGATACAACCCGCCCCAAATGAGGACATTGTATTCAAGCGGGTGCAGTATAAGTCCAAACTCAAAGTATTTTATTTGATTTTATTTCACCAAAATACATAAATTACACAAAGCATACTTAACGATTATATATACATAAACTATGGTTTTATACTTGTGAAGAATGACAATCAAAGTTTTTTTTCTATCCAGACGTAAGTGAATGATACATTTTACACAATAAAATTGGGTTTTGCCTTTGCAACCCTGTTTCTTTCACCTGCCAAATGATTTTTTTGTCACTGACCACTGGAAGATGCCCTACGTTGTTCAAATGAACATGAGCTTCAGGATGAACTTCCGCATTGGCTCATTTTGAAGTACTTGGAGATGGCATTGGACTCTCACTAGTGGGTGCCTCCTTTTCCTAGCAGCTGGCGTATCTATTTTTGTCAGTACTTTTGCCATATTTGTCCTAAAATGAAGTAAATCAAGGGTCTTATTTTTAGGAACACCTAATTCTGATGTGTTTTTCTTGTACTCAATCCGTGTGATCAGAAAATCCATCTTGTTGACCCCTCACATATGTTGGTTGTAAACTTGAATAACTTATGGCCAGTTAATTTCAACATATTTCTTTTCAGTTTTATCCCATCTTTTACACACATCTTTGTTTCTAATTCCCACAGAATTTGACACCATTACCACTGGCTTATTGCCACGCCGTTTTGTTACTATAACTTCACCACCTTCACTTATCAGTTCCTAAGCAGAGCCTCTTCCACATTTCATTATGTTTTTGTCACTCGAAAATCATAAGTTCTTGAAGTGATTTTGGCAAAGTACACATTGCGTACATATTCTTATTTCTCAAGTATTGCAGATAACTATAATTTGAGAAATAATTATCAAAAATGAGAAGCACATTTGTTTCATTGACTCTTTCTGTTAATTTCACCACTACTGATGGAACAAGACCAAAAACGTTTAACACTGCTGGATCAAGTTCTGTTGTCGAGCCTTGATCTATTATAAAATCAAACATTTGACCCCTTGTTCCATAGAGTGCAAATGTTTTTATTCCATGTGGTTTCAGTTTGACCTTAACATATTGTTTTACATTCAATGATCCCTTGAAAGCCACTATTTGCTCATCAACAATAAGGTGTTCTTCTATAGGTAAACTCAGCAACTTTTCTCTTATGGAATTGTATATTGCTCTGACTTTCCAAAATCAATAATTTTTATCAGGATCACTTGTTATGTCAACGAACTGGAAGTTCTATCTCAATTTTAGGAAACAGTTAACTGACACAATGTGTGCTATTTGGGAAATGTGTAGCTGTAACCTCCAGTAACATCCAATCCTGGGGTATTTCAAATTTCCCATCAGAATGTGAATTTCTATAAGTGGAAGTATTTATTTTTCTATTCTAGGAGCAAAATTACCTACACTTCTGTAAACTGCATAAATATTTGTGCATTCCACACATTTCTGTACAAAGAACACAACTGAAACATTTTCTTAAAAAATTGGTAGGCACTCTCAAGGGGATGCCACTCTATACCAACAACGTCCATCACATCAGTTTCAGGTGCAATATTTATTTCAGAATGGTCTTGTTCATTGTCATCATTGTTTTGTGCTCCGATGATAAGGGGATCTCCAGAATCTATAATAAAAAATGCTATTACAAAAAGAAAATGTACATCTGAGTAGCCCAGATGAAAAAGCTGTTAAATTCATTTTATATCACTTCTGAGGTGAGCACACAACCGTGTACATTTTTTCAGCACCTACATGATGGAATATGTTTTGGGTTGCAAAACTGGCTATAAACCATTGAACATGGCTATCAAAATTCATGTTCAGTTTCAAAAGAAGCTAACTGCATGTTGTCTTCATGTACAAAGCCTGCTAAATGCCCAATAGGCATGGCTGTCACCCTGCCATGTCTGGATGCAAAGCATGTGAATAGACGTCAGACTTACAAATCTGGACATTCAAAGCTATCTTTCAGTCTGTTACGATAAGAATGGATACTTTTCTTATTCAGCTCTAGGTTGATTGTGCTGTAACAAATCTACATCTACATGGTTACTGTGCAATTCACACTTAAGTGCCTAGCAGAGGGTTCATTGAACCATTTTCATACTAATTCTCTACCATTCCACTCTCGATCGGCGCATGGGAAAAAGAAACACCTAAATCTTTCCATTTGAGCTCTGATTTGTCTTATTTTATTATGATGATCATTTCTTCCTACATAGGTGGGTGTCAACAAAATACACATTCGGAAGAGAAAGTTGGTGATTGAAATTTCATAAATAGATCTTGCCACAAAGAAAACCACCTTTGTTTCAGTGATTGCCACCCCAACTCACGTGTCTCATCAGTGACCCTCTCACCTCTATTGCACAATAACACAAAATGAACTGCCCTTCTTTGCACTTTTTTGATGTCCTCTGTCAATCCTACCTGGTAAGGAACCCACACTGTACTGCAATATTCCAGCAGAGGACGGACAAGTGTAATGCAGGCTGTCTCTTTAGTGAGTTTGTCGCATCTTGTAAGTATTCGACCAACAAACCGCAGTATTTGTTTCACCTTCCCCACAATATTATCTAAGTGGCCTTTCCAATTTAAGTTGGTCGTAATTGTAATTCCTAGGTATTTAGTCAAATTGACAGCCCTTAGATTTATGCGATTTATCGTATACCGAAAATATATCGGATTTCTTTTAGTACCCATGTGGATAACCTCACACTTTTCTTTGTTTAGTGCCAATTGCCACTTTTTGCACCATACAGAAATTCTCTCTAGATCATTTTGTAATTGGAATTGATTGTCTGATGATTTTACTAGACGGTATGCAACAATAACATTCTTGCTGCCAATGCATTGTCATTTGGATGGGATGAGTGTTTCATTATTATCTCAGTGTCACTTATCATGCAGTTAAAAGGGCGTTGCTTCTAGGCTACTCAGTTTACAATGTACCGTATGATATAAAACATCTAACATTACCTCCATCATTGTCCTCTTTTTCAAAATTAATGCCAGAATCATTGGATAGATTGTCAATCTCAGATGAATTAAGGAGCTCTATGACTTCTTCTTCTGTAAGTGGCCTTTGTTTATCTTGGACTTGGGACATTGTGAAAAAACCATAAGCTGACTAAAACGACAGCAAAATAATGTCCTAAATGTCTATGCTATTACAAACTTTCAATCACAATGTCCTCATTTGGAGACATGTATAATGTTATAAATATGTCACTTACCTTTCGTTCTGAAAGACACCTTTAGTTTTCACCTTCAAGAATGCACCTTTCTATGCACAAATAAATTTTTTTAGCTAAACTCAGAAGATATTAACTGACTGATGGGAGGTACAAAAATTACTAGGAAGTGTCCATGTGACAACACATTCAGTTTGATTTTGTGATAACGTAGATTGACAGGAGATGGTGACACTGTGCTCAGATAAACTCTCTGCTTGTGGCAATATGAGGACAACAATCATAAATGGTAAAATTTAATGAATTTTAATATACTAAGCATTTATTTAGTATGTCCTTATATGAGGACACCAAGACCAAAAGGGTTAAGAAAGATAAAAAAGAGAAAAATGAAAGACACAAATATAAATGTTAATTAGAGACTGTGATAATTTACTCATACCTTTCACCAAGAAGAGATACAGCATAGTATAACATATGATACGGTTCAAACAGCTAGTGTGATGCAGCAGATGAGAGTTCACAGCAAAACATGGGAACAGAATAGGCAAACCACCAGTTAGAAAACAAACACTTAAGAGAGAGCAAAAAAGTGAGTTGTAGGGACTAAACAGAATAATACACATGAGTGAGAGAGAAATATTGGTGGAAAATAAATAAACTTTTCTGTTAATTTTAGTGTTTTCATCGACTTTTTTCTACATGTAAAAAATGGCAGTCATCTGATTTCAAACTGGAAAATACATACACTTTATAGGCAAAAGAAATTGTACAAAGCAGTACAAATTTAATAAAAGAAGTCAGCAAGAGAATATTCATAAAACATAGTTTGTGTTCTTTGTATTCTGTGAAAATCATAAAATTATAGCCTTGGTCTGTTGCAGACAACTTTTTCATTGTTTTATTTTAGGCCATCATTTTTATTTGTTACCCTTGGCTGAACAGAAAATGAGATACTAAAAGAATAGGCCATGAAAATAAAAGTAACAAATAGACAAAGTAACTCTTCCAGTTATTCAGCTGTGAGTGAACACCTGACAATAATAGTCCCACCAGACACTTTTTTGGGTCAGTGTTTTGGCCATGGCTACATTTTACACAATATTTCAACAACTGCTCTAGTTATCTTGGTTATGTTCTACACGTAATAATATTGGTCATGCTTGCTAAACAGTCTGCAACCAGACTACGAGGCCAGAACAGCCACTGGCCAACTTCAGTGGTTGTATACTAATATCACTATTAAGTCTGTTTAACATTTCAGAAAAAATCTCTACAATGAGGTCAGGCCGAACCCCGAAGGGGATATCCCGGCCAATAAATGCCATATGATCATTTCATTTCATTTCAGCTAATTTGTTTCTGCAATAGACTATCAGATTTATACAAATTTATGTTTTTTTCCCCATAGGTGTGGTGGAGATGGCCAAATGAAGTGTGACCCTAAGGAATGCAGTCCAGAACCAATGTTACGAAAAATGATCATGGCAGCAGCATCCAGAAGAAGGTGAAGAAGAGTACAGAAACTCTCACAGATGTGCTCAATTGAAGAGGCTTCCTTTGGTGATAATGGAAGCAAAGTTAATATTTGTGCATTGACTGTGTTGTGACAAGAAAACTATTGTGGACAGTGAATCTTGTGGCAACACATGCATATATTGTTTTAAAATTCAAGAATGTTGTTGTTTAAAAGAGATTAAATTGGGTGCCAAAACTAGTAGGACAAGCTAGGAGAGGATCTGAGAAGACTGTGCCTTTCCTCTTTACCTCTGCCCTACGCAGCCCTCAGTCTTCTGAGTTGCACAGTTTTTAGTGCAAATTTAAGACAGTTGTTGCTGTGTAAAAACTGGTAACACTCATGAAATGTTTTTTTTTTATGAGTGATATGCTATTGAGGATAATCAAAGCAAAGATTGTCCTCACACACTGATACAGGTAGACTGATCTTCCTTTTTATGAACATTTTACATCTACATATTTTGTGTCTTTTTGAGTCTTTACACAAAATCTTTTGCTACACACATTGTACCAACTGTATATTATTCAAGGAAAAACTTTATACACAAGTTGAAGGGTTGGAGGAGAAAATTCAGAGATGTGGCACTTCCTGTTTTTTGATATTTGGTGTTCATTATAGCCACTTATTCTGAAGATATTTAACAAAATCTCCATGATTTATACTATTTAAATATTTTTTTACTATTTATCTCAGTGTAAGCATAGGTATAACAAACAGACATTTCCATTTTCCTGCTTTTTGTTTATTCTATCTTGAATAAGTGAGCTTTTGGAACACATGTCCAGGTAGTTTGACTGGTAGAAATTTGCAGGTGATGTGCCCTTTACTTCAAATTTTTTACTACTTGAACTATGACTGTTAAATTTCTGCCTCTTGAACATCTGGACAAAAAGCTGTATATTTATGTCATTGGTCATATAGATACAGTGTTAGTATTTTTAGTATTTATATATTATATATAAAAATGTAATTACGTGAGCTTTCCATGGACGTGTTTTCTAAAAACACTCCACATTCTCAATGACAAAATTTAACTAAAATTTTCTACTTCATTGAACTGAAACTTTTATGTTCTTCATGTTACAAATGTGCACAATGAGATTCTGAGTCATTTTTATGAATAAAATTTTGTGATTTGTACCTCTCACTGTTTCTTTGCTTGGTTCCTTTAAGCATCCCAGTTATTATATTTAATTATTTTTTGTGTATGTTGAACAAAAGTCTAATTATGAAGTACATATTTCCACAGTAAATGTTCTGCAGTTTTCACTCCTCTCCTGGTCCAAAATTCTTCTTCTGCTCCAAAATACTCCTAATGTCATAACATCTTTCACAGCCTTTTCACAGCAGAATCTTATTAATGTTATCCATTAAGCAAATGTCTGCAAGGCCACAGCAAAAACTAATAGGCCCAGAGAAAATATTTGTTACCACAGATACAGAAAATGTCAAGCTGTTTTCCAGCATGCACTACCCTGGAAGTGACATTTACTAAATCGTAGGCGTGCCCTTGAAAACTGCTGGCTGTACTGGAACACATCTGTGATAGCTATCTCCAGTTTTTTGTAAATGTGAAAATGTTTATTAGACAGGTGTGAGCAAGATGTGGAAACTGATTGGAGCTATTCTGTATTATAGGATCTACATCCATGGACATACACTGCAAACCACCATATGGTGCATGGTAGATGGTACCTTGTACTACTATCAATCATTCTCTTTCCTGTTCCACTCATGAATGGTGTGAGGAGAAAACAACAATCTACATGTCTCTGCACAAGACCTAATTTCTCTTTTCCTGCCTTTGTGGTCCTTACACAAGATACACATTGGTGGCAGTAGAACCATTCTGAATTCAGAGTCCGGAGTCTTACGATGTAATAAGAGCAGGTGATCCATTGTTGCATCCTTTCTTATTTAGATTATCAACACTCCTCAACATTACAGAGGCCTACAATAATATTTTTGTACCATTTTTAACCAACAAACTGTAGGCCCTAGATTTGCCAGATCAATACCTGGTGACATATAGGGCCCCAGGCTTGAGTTCCAGTCCACTACTCGGTTATAATCTGCCAGGAAGTTTCAAACCAGCACACAGTCTGTTGCAGAGTCAAAAAACCCCAAGCTGTGGTGAGGCCATGCTCTTGAAATTTCCTTTCTTCCAAGAGCACTAGTCCTACAAGGTATGTAGGAGAACTTCTGTGAAGTTTGGAAGTTAAGATATGAGGAACTGGTGGAAATAAGGCTGTGAGTTGTGCTTGGATAGCTTAGTCAATAGACTGTGTGCCTGTGAAAGGCTGAAGTCCCAGGTTTGAGTCCTGATCCAGCACACAGTTTTCATCTGTTAGGAAATTTCATAAATGACCCCTTATCTGTACTATTTTATCTGTTTCTCTTATGTGTATGGGTAAATCTTTGTCAGCTTATATCTGAATCTGTTTGGATCTGCTCCCTGCTCCCCCACTTCATGCAACACGAAGTTTGAAGCTGTAGGGTTATGTTGGGCCTACACGTCTCCCATGTCTACATTCTTTGCACTAAAATTAAGTTCTACTCTAATATTTGTTGTCTAAAAAGTGACATGTTACTTGTGGATAATTTACTCCCAGTAATACTTACTATTTCTCTGGTATGTTGGTATGTGGCTAATTGCTGAAGTGCCCTTCCTATATGACAATATCCAGGACATCTTGAGTGGTATCCTCTGCCATCCTCTTGAAGCTGCACCTTTTTTTAAACTGTAACATGCATGCCATCCATCTCTGAAAGGTGATTTAAATCATCTGTACAACATATCTGTTTGCCAGTATTAATAATCTGTCCAGGATTTTAATAAAGAACTCTTGTATGAAACTGAATGCTACACTCACTTAAGTTTTCTTCAGCAATAATTACAGAATGAAATCATGTACACTGCAACATGTGACAAATTGGCCAAGTCAAAGCAAGACATCAGGTCAGTGACATGACAGTTAAAAATGCTAATTTGCTACAAAAACTTAAAAAAATATAATAGAAACAAATTTATCACTTAACTATTGTGTCATTCCATGCAAAGTACTCTAGCAGTCCCCACCCTTCTATTTCAGATCATGTTTAAATTTTGTATGTAGATGTCTATACATAAACAGTACGACTGTATTAGATATACAAGTTCTGGGATGCTCAAGGTCATGAATAAATGGTATTGTACTGAAAAGCAATCAAAGTGTAGGAAAAAGATTCGGAGGTAATTGTCATAGAAAGTTCTGCTTTTGGGGATTTATTCTCTATTAGTTTCTTTGTGTGATCTGCAGATTTTGGCTTTCAGGTGTGTGTGATGTTTCTTGAACTCTCACCTGTCAGACGAGCCACCTCTAGTTCAGTTAGCTCAACATTCAATATAAACAACAAACTTTTCTCTACAAGACACCTAAATGTCAATTTAGTATGAATTCAGGTAGCCTACAACCAAAATTACCCAAGATACTTTTATCCAAATTTTCATAAATGGCCATAGAATTTCTTTCCTCTCTCTCTCTCTCTCTCTCTCTCTCTCTCTTTGATTCATGAGTCTTCTGACCGATTTGATGTGGCTTGCCATGAATTCCTCTACTGTGCCAATCTCTTCATTTCAGAGTAGCACTTGCAACCTACATCCTCAGCTATTTGCTGGATGTATTCCTCTACAGTTTTTGCCATCTATAGCTCCCTCTAGTACCATGGAAGTCATTCCCTGACGTCTTAACAGATGTCCTATTATCCTGTCCCGTCTCCTTGTCAGTGGTCAGTGTTTTCCACATATTCCTTTCCTCTCTGATTCTGTGCAGAACCTTCTCATTCCTTACTCTATCAGTCCACTTCATTTTCAACATTCATCTGTAGCACAACATCTCAAATGCTTCAGTTCTTTTCTGTTCCAGTTTTCCCACAGTCCATGTTTCACTACCACACAATGTTGTGGTCCAAAAGTACATTCTCAGAAGTTTCTTCCTCAAATTGAGGCCTATGTTTGATACTAGTAAACTTCTATCAGCCATAAATGTCCTTTTTACCCACGCTAGTCTGCTTTTGACATCATTCTTCTTGCGTCTGTCATTGGTTATTTTGCTGCCTAGGTATCAGAATTCCTTAACTTCATCTACTTCGCACCCATCAATCCTGATGTTCAGTTTCTTGTTGTTCTCATTTCTGCAACTTCCTATTACTTTCGTCTTTCTTTGATTTACTCTCAGTCAGTATTCTGTACTCATTAGACTGTTCATTCAGTTCGGCAGATCATGTAATTCTCCTTCACTTTCACTCAGGATAGCAACATTATCAGCAAATCATATCACTGATATCTTTCACCTTGAGTTATATTTCTGCTCCTGCACCTTTCTATTATTTCCATCATTGCTTCTTCAATGTACAGATTGAACAGTTGGGGTGATAGACTACATACTTGTCTTACACACCTTTTGATCCCAGCACTTTGTTCTTGGTCATCCACTCTCATTATTCCCTCTTGGCTCTTGTACATATTGTATATCACTCACCTCTCCTTATAGCTTACCCCTATATTCCTCAGAATTTCAAACATCTTACACCATTTTACATAGTCGAATGCTTTTTCCAGGTCAACAAATTCTATGAACGAGTCTAGATTTTTCTTTAGTCTTCATTCCATTATCAACAGCAATGTCAGAATTGCCTCTCTGGTGCCTTTACCTTTCCTGAAGCCAAACTGATTGTCATCCAACACATCCTCAATTTTCTTTTCCATTCTTCTGTATGTTATTCTTATCAGCAACTTGGATGCATGAGCTATTAAGCTGATTGTGCAATAAATCTTGCACCTGTCAGTTCTTGCAGTCTTCAGAATTGGGTGGATGATATTTTTCTGAAAGTCAGATGGTATGTCGTCAGACTCACACACTCTACACACCAATGTGAATAATCATTTTGTTGCCCCTTCCCCCAGTGGCTTTAAAAATTCTGATGGAATGTTATCTATCCTTTCTGCCTTATTTGTTCTTAAGTCCTTCAAAGCTCTCTTAAATTCTGATTTTAATACTGGATTCCCTATCTCTTCTAAATCAACTACTGTTTCTTCTTCTGTCACATCAGACAAATCTTACCTCTCATAGAGGCCTTCAATATACTCTTTCCACCTATCTGCTCTCTCCTCTGCATTTAACAATGGAATACCTGTTGCACTCTTAATGTTATCAACCTTGCTTTTAATATCACCAAAGGTTGTTTTGACTTTCCCGTAAGGGGAGTCAGTCATTCCAACAATAATTTCTTTTCTGATTTCTTCACATTTTTCATGCAGCCATTTTGTCTTAGCTTATCTGCACTTCCTATTTATTTCATTCCACAGTGGCTTGTATTTCTGTATTCCTGAATTTCCCTGAACATTTTTGTACTTCCTTCTTTCATCAATCAACTGAAGTATTCCTTCTGTTACTCATGGTTTCTTAGCAGTTACCTTCTTCATACCTATGTTTTTCTTTCCAACTTCTATGATTGCCCTTTTCAGAGATGTCCATTCCTCTTCAACTGTACTGCCTCCTGAACTATTCCTATTGTGGTATCTATAGCCTTGGGGTACTTCAAGTGCATCTCGTCATTCCTTAGTACTTCAGTATCCCACTTCCTTGCGTATTGACTCTTACTGACTAATCTCTTAAAGTTCAGACTAGTCTTCATCACTACTACATCGTGATCTGAGTCTATATTGGCACCTCGATATGCCTTACAATCCAGCATATGATTTCGGTACCTCTGTCTGATCATGATGTAATCTAATTGAAATCTTCCCATATCACTCGGGCTTTTCCAAGTATACCTCCTTCTCTTAAGATTCTTGAACAGAGTATTCACTATTACATGCTGAAATTTATTACAGAATTCAATTACTCTTTCTCCTCTCTCATTCCTTGCCCCAAGCCCATATACACCTGTAACCTTTTCTTCTGCTCCTTCCCCTGCAACTGCATTCCAGTTCCCCATTACTATTAGATTTTCATCTCCCTTTATGCACTGTATCACCCTTTCATTATCCTCGTATACTTTCACTATATCTTCAGCTTGCAATGTCAGCATGTATACCTGAACTATCATTGTTGATGTTTGTTTGCTGTCAATTCTGATAAGAATAACCCTATCACTGAACACACTCTCTGCCCTACCTTACTATTCATTATGAATCCTACTCCTGTTAAACCATTTTCTGCTGCTGTTGATATTACGTTGTACTGATCTGACCAGAAATCATTGTCTTCTTTCCATTTCACTTCACTGACTCCTACTATATCTAGATTGAGCCTTTGCATTTCCCTACCATGTTCAAGCTCCTGACATTCCACACCCTGACTCATGGAACATTATCCTTCAGTTGGTTATTCAATCTTTTTCTCATGGTCACCTCCCCCTTGGCAGCCCCTCCTGGAGGTCCAAATGGGGGACTATTTCAGAATCTTTTGCCAATGGAGAGATCATCATGATATTTTGTCAATTACAGGCCATATGTCCTGTGGATACACAATATGTGTCTTTAATGCAGTGATTTCCATTGCCTTCTGCATCCCTATGCATTGATCATTGTTGATTCTTCCCCCTTCAGGGGTAGTTTCCCACCTCAAGGACAAATGAGTGCCCTGAATCTCTGTACACTCCACTGCCCTCTTTGACAAGGCTGTTGGCAGAATGAGGGTGACTTCTTATGTCAGAAGTCTTCAGCTGCCAAAGCCAATTATTAATCAAAATTTAAGTGGCAGCAGGTTTCAAACCCACGACAGTGGACATTTTGATTTGTAATGAAAGATGCTACCCCTTTTTTTTTATTTTCTTCTTCTTTCCCTTGGGGTAAAGGAATAGAAGGAATGGTCTCGGGGGAGAAGTGAGAAGGAGTCATCATACAAGGCCTGGCCACAATGTCTCCATCGACAAGCAGGAACATATCGAAGGGGTTAATGGCCACAGGAGAATATTCATTTATTTATTGACAAAAAATAAATCTGCCCTTTCCATGACTTGTCTTTGAAAAAAAAAAGAAAGTAAACACAAAGCTACATTTCTATAACACACACATGTGGCATTGATACTCCACGGTTGTCACAGTTATCTCCTGCAATGAACAATCCAGCCATGGGGCAGATCGTGGAAGATTCTCCACAAGCAGTTCAAAAATTATTGACTGTACTTAAGGTTCTTCACAATAGCACAATGATGATCGTTTAAATACTTCCAAAAAACATGAGTCCTATGACACCACCTCCAAATAAATAATGAATCACGTGACCTCTGATCCACGTTAACAGCACTGTGTTTCATCCTTGGGTAATAAACAGCGTCTGGGTAGAGAGAGTGCAGGAATCAACATAAGTGGGCAACATCCACAAAAAGGGACCCCAAATTTGATGCACAAAATACCAGATCTCTCCTGTTGTCCCATAATACAGTTGCTGTTCATCTGTATCTTGGACACTGCAGTTCACACAAAAAGGCAAATCTGGAATACGGATCCTATGGAGTCTCTCTCCAGTAATTTGTTTTCTGATCACCGACAAGAACGAGGTTGAATGTCCATCTGAATCTGGCATTACCATGTTGACAGTGCACCATACTGCATTCCAATTCATGGTAGGACATGTCAATTCGACAACATAAGTCATATGGCAGTGAAGTAGTGGGCGATAGATGTCACAGGCCACTGATAAGTGAGAAACAGGGAGAACATCTCATAGGTAGCTATACTCCAGGGCACTAGTATCTCAATAAGCGACACTGGATGGTCAAGGGAATGTAGTACCAGAGCCTCCATTAGTAAGACCATGAGGCTGGTTGGGCATCATTGTCAAAGCTTGAGGTGCATACTAATGTACAGCAACATGCTTGATCATGAACATTGAAAAGCCCAAATCTACTACATTCTTTAGGAAGAGTGAGGGAGTTGTATTGAACACTAAATATCATTCCAGCACTGACAAGGGAACCAAATGCTGCCATGATGCTCCGAGCTGTGTGCTTAGATACTGGTAGTGTTTGCAGTAGGTGCAGAATTCGTGATGCCTGATAGACGTTAATAAATTCGGTCCATTGATGAAGGTCCAAAGGACAAAGACGATGATCCACAAGTCCAGTACAGATGTGTTGCAAGAGGCTCCAATAATTAGGGGCCATTGTGTGTAAGATGTTGTCCATGAAGTCGATACCAGGGCAGCATATTTTATCATACAGTATAAGTGGGGTGAAGCTTGTAGGTGTCATCCCAGTGACAATATTGAAGGCCATTGATACATGCACATTTATATTGTTCACCATAAGAGACTAACCAATCCCAGGCTCTGCATACATCATGTTCATCATAAAGAGCTAACATCAGATCATCTACATACACAGTGGACCTATCAACGAAGTCACCAAGAGACAACCCTTGAGTCAGTGTTGCAGACCACACAGCAAAGGTTCTAAAGCATTCAGTGTTGTTGATAATGGACATCCCAGTCTAACAGAGTGGTGAATTTGCAAGATGTTCAACAGTCCACTGCTGAAAAGCACTTTCGATGTCACACCATGTAGGAGACAGAGTACCACCTCACCTGGGTAAGGCATGCTCTGAAGAACAGCAGTTAAGTACGTATGACTGACGTGATCAAATGCTTGGTGGAAGTCTATCACAACCAGCATTCCCAGTACACAACACACCTTAGTGAGGGCAATCAGGTCTCTGTAGTGGCACAAGGCAGCCCAGATATTATGCGTCCCACCCATTGATTCCTGATCCACTGATAGGATATGAGATGTACGCCAAGCTCGAGCTGCCAGTAGACATGTGAATATTTTCATATCACAGTTCAACAAAGTTAATGCTTGGTAGTCCATAATATGTGATCCTCTGTAAGGTTTACAGATTGGAATGATGATACCCTCCACAAATGCAGCTAGAAGGTGCACCTCTGGTGTCATGAGCTCTTGACATACAGTAATTCAATAGGGCACCAATAGTCTTATAAACGTCCTAGAAAACTCCAAGGGTAACCCTTCCCATCCTGGTGACTTATTGGGTGCACCTTTTCCTGTGGCATTGAACACTTCTTCCTTAGTCACTGGTTGTAGCAGTTAATCTACATCTATATCGTCATGGACGCTCTGCAAATCACACTTAAATTCCTGCCTGAGATTTCACTGAACCACCTTCACAGTAATTTTCTATTATTCCAATATCATACAGCGTGCAGAAAAAATGAACACCTGTGTCTTTTGCTGTGAGCTCTGATTTCCCTTATTTTATTATGGTGATCGTTTCTCCCTATGTAGGTTGGCGTCAACAAAATATTTTTGCATTTCGAGGAGAATGTTCGTGATTTAAATATCATAAGAAGATTCTGCAGGAAACAGAAAATGCCTTTGTTTTAATGGTCTCCACCCAAAATCTTGTACCATTTCAGTGACACTCTCTATCCTGTTGGAGTTGCGGAGTAACCATGGCAGGTGTCAAGCCAGAGCAGTAGTAACAATCTCCGAATCAAATCTCTTCTCTGCATACAGGTGAGAATAATGGATAAAGTGCCATCTTCTGTCATCACCTCATGGATCAATGTCCTATGTCTGCAATTTTTTTCCATGGCTGTATGGTATGGAGAGCCATTTGTTGGTGATTCCGACTGTTTGATGAGTACACACGAAATCCCTTCCAGGAATTGACATGTCAGTGTCAAAATCTTCACTTTTGCTCAGTTGATAGTCATCTGGCAGGCTGGTGAGGGGTACATAACAGAAACTCCCTGAAGATGGCGTGGTATAACTTTGGGTGTGCCTCCATGCTGCAGCTTCCCTACTAAAAGTCTTCAAGGTACATTGAGGGCTCGGCTTGGCACAGTCCAGCCACCACTGTCAAGCAGATGTATATGCTCATCATCATCATAGGCACAGTCTCCACGTCTCCCACTGCCACTTGACATTTTGGTGAGGTCAGGTGAGTGGTGTTAAATTTCCACAGGGTGCGGCTGCACCACTCTTGTTGGTGCTGAAGTGTGGTGGCGCAGATGTAAGCCATGTGGTCAGTAAATGATGCTGGTCACAACTCAGCTGCTTTGACCGCATCCCTGAGAGAGTGGAAGGTGTATAACCTATCAATTCTGCTAGATGAATGTTCCGTAATGTGCATGAAACCCTGTCTATCAGCACAGACGATGTCCCAAGTGTCTAGCAAACCGAGCTCACGAATGGCTGCAGTGAGGGCTGGGCATGGTGAATGCTGACATATTTGGTTCTTGGGAGACTGTGTACAATTAAAATAGCCCCCAATCACCACATCATCTACCCCGCCTGGGCATAATTGTGTTAATTCCTCAATAAAGAGTAGTGAACCTTCAGGCCTCTTGCTGGTACCGTAAATATTGACGAGGTGTATCCCTTGGACCATAAGCGTCATGCCTTGCATTCAGTAGGTAACGTGTATCAATGGCTATTAAACCTTCTTTGTGAAGTACTGCGATGCCACTGCCCTATCTGACATGTGTGATATGCGGATCGTATATCCGGAGATGTCCTGGAAGCCAAGAGCATATACCTTCTGCAATAAGGCCACGTCAATGTCGTCCGCATAAAATGTGTCGTGTAACAATGACAGCATCTTATGTGACTGGATGGTGTTGATGTTAATCATCACAAATTGATATGACTGTCATTCACCCTCGAAGGCAGTGACAGTCTTTTGTGTATGCAGCAGTGAAGGGTTTGGTCACCCCCATGCCACCCTGTCGTCTCTATTGTTATGGAGTCCGCAGGACATGGGGAGGATTGTGTAACTCCCCCACTTCTGCAAGTGATTTGCCCGCTAAAGAGTCATCTTCCACACCATCCACCTACGAGTCACTGGAGAGAGGCTGTCACTATGGTTCATCGGCTTCCAAAGAGAACCTTGTTGTGATTCCTTGTGCCTGCGACTGTGTTCCATCACTTCTCCCATATCCAAAAGAAAGTCCAGGAGAAGAAAAGTCCATCGTCTCAGTTCCTAAAGAGGGAACAGTGTCAGTCAATGCCTCCAGAGCCGGAGCATCCATGACACTGTCGAAATCAGTAAGATTGTATGTATCTGTCCGCAAGAGACAGTCATCAGACAGCATCTGTTGGCATTTCTTGTGCTTGTGGGCGAACACATATTCTGGATGTGCATCTCCATGTCAGAATGTGAGTTTCGATCCAACTTGTCTGTTCCTTCCAGGAGGAAAGCTTGGGTTGGCATGAGTTTTGGATCAATATCCATTCGCTTGTTGTGCAGTGGCAGTTGCTGTTTGGGTTTATCTGGTGACTCCTTCTGCAGAGAGTGGATGGTACGTGCCTCATCAATAACATGTTTGTCTGTCTGCAGTGGTAACCTATCTCCATCCCCACCACCCGATGCCGCAGGTGCTGCCACTAGTGCGCCAGACATCATAGATGCCGTCACTTATTCGCAAGAAGTTGTAGGTGCCATCACTTGTGCATAAGTAATTGGTAGAATCGATGGAGGAACATATTGTACTGCTTCTCCTGATGGAATCTGTGTGATCTGCCAGTGCAAACAATCAGAGCAAACGTGACCCTCCTGCCCACATCCTGAGAATGTGTGTGGTTGTCCATTGTACATGGTAATTGCACAATAACTGGCAGTGTTTAAGTATGAAGGAGCATGCTTTGTGAGTTTGATCTTTACCTGTCTTACTCTGTTGAGTATGGGATCATTGTAAAAGTCTGCCACTTCTCAGCCATTTGGCTAATGACAGTCCCGGATGGCTTAAGAGTGGAGATAACGGACTTGGTAGCTCGAATACCCAAAGGGTCCACATGCTTAGGCCTGTATGTTCAACGGTAACAGAGCCAATATGTCCATCTGAGCGCCTGCACTGGAGTTTGCCGGCAGTGCCAGTAGCCACCTAATCATGCTTCTTCGTTAATCATCTCAACATTGACTACATTGACCATGACCGAAAAGTGATTACCAAGTATGTCCTGTAGATCTACATGTAGTTCATCACACTAGCAGTTTTCCATTTCATACGCTTGTGGTCTTGGATATTCAGCTTGGAACGTAACCTTGATAGTGTTCTTCCTATATGAGTTCACCATCTTACTTCAATGAGCTTGCAGTAAGCAACACGTGCTCGCAGGAAGTGAACAAACTCGGGTATGCTACTAGACCAACAGGACGGCAAGCACATGTCCTCATCACTTCACCGCTAATGGCCAATTGGCCCTATAAAAAACAGACTCTATCTTATATCTCACCATTAACAGTCTACATCTACATCTATACTGAAGAGCCAAAGAAATTGCCTAATATCGAGTAGGGCCCCTGCGAGCACACTGAAGTGCCCCAACACAATGTGGCATGGACTCGGCTAATGTCTGAAATAGTGCTGGAGGGAACTGACACCATGAACCCTGCAGTACTGTCCACAAATCTGTAAGAGTATGAGGGGGTGGAGCTCACTTCTGAACAGTATGTTGCAAGGCATCGCAGATATGCTCAATAATGTTCATGTCTGGGGAGTCTGGTGGCCAGGAGAAGTGGTTAAACTCAGAAGAGTGTTCCTGGAGCCACTCTGTAGCAATTCTGGATGTGTGGAGTGTTGCATTGTCCTGCTGGAATTGCCGAAATCAGTTGGAATGCACAGTGGACATGAATGAATGCAAGTGATCTGTCATGTACGTATCACCTTTCAGAGTCCTATCTAGATGTATCAGGGGTCCCATGTGACTCCAACTGCACACTGCCCACACCATAACAGAGCCTCCACCAGCTTGAACAATCCCCTGCTGACATGTAGGGTTGCATGCATTCATGAAGCTGTCTCCACATCTGTACACGTCCGTACACTCGGTACAATTTGAAATGAGACGCATCTGACCAGGCAATATGTTTCCAGTAATCAACAGTCCAGTGTCGGTATTGACGGGCCCAGGCAAAGCGTGAAGCTTTGTTTAATGCTGTCATCAAGAGTACCTGAGTGGGCCTTCGGCTCCAAAAATCCATATTGATGATGTTTCGTTGAATGGTTCACACATTGATACTTGTTCATGGCCCAGCACTGAAATTTGCGGAAGGCTTGCACTTCTGTCATGTTGAACGAGACTCTTCAGTTATCATCGGTCCCATTCTTCCAGGATCTTTTTCTGGTTGCAGCAATGTCGGAGATTTGATGTTTTACCAGACACCTGATATTCACGGTACACTCTTGAAATGGTAGTACAGGAAAATCCCTACTCTGTCGCTATCTCAGAGATGCTGTGTCCCATCGTTCATATTCACTTAATTCTTGAATACCGGTACCTGCTATTGTAGCAGCAGTAACTGATCTAACAACTGTGCCAGATACTTGTTGTCTTATACAGTCATTTCCGGCCGCAGCGCCACATTCTGCCTGTTTACATATCTCTGTATTTGAATATGCTGACCTATGCCAGTTTCTTTGGCGCTTCAGTTACATCTGTACTCTGCAAATCACTGTGATGTGCATGGTGGAGGGAATGCCCCATTGTAGCGGCTATTAGAGTTTCTTCCCATACTATTCACGTAAGGAGCATGGGAAGAATGATTGAATGCCTCTGTGGATGCTTTAATTATTCTAATCTTATTCTCACAATCCCTAATTCCGGAACATTCACAATTTTGCATCAGTGATGTGTTGGAGTGAAATGCGGTTGGCATTCCTGCACATGTCTATGTTTAATGTGTAACTGCCGGGAGATTCATTGTTGTATGTCTGTTACTTTTATGTTCAGTGGTGTAGTGAGTAGAACATTCTGTCGCACAATTTGCAAATTCGAGATGGCAGAGTTACATTAAATTTTTTGTGAAACTCAAGAGACACACCAAATGACGCAGGAAGCCTACAGTGATATGTTCTTAAGCTGTACTTGGTTTAAAAATGACCAGACAGAAGTTAAACATCACCCTCATTCAGGAGGCCCTGCGATGTCTACCGTTGATGCTCATGTCAGGAACATCAACAAAATTGTGCGTGCCAACCGTAGATTGAGTGTCTGAGAAATTGCAGAATAATGTCACGTTTCAGTTGGAACATGTCATGAAATCCTGAGACAGCTTCTTGGAATGCTTCTTGTTGCCGCTAAGTTCGCCCCACAGCTCATGAGTCAAGCCCAGAAAGATCTTCACCTTGCAATCTGTGAAAGGCTTTTGGTCTGCGCAAATGAGAACGAGATGTTCCTTAAGAGAATCACAACTGAAGATGAGACATGGGTTTATGGTTATGGTGTTGAGACCAAGGTTCAGTTTTCACAATGGGTCAGAAAATGTTCTCCAAGTAAAAAAAAAAAAGCTCATCAGAACAGGTCAGGTCAAATGTCAAAGCCATGCTGATAGTGTTCTTTGAATTTGAAGTATTAGTTCATCACGAATTCATGCCTCAATGACAAACTGTTAATCGATGGCCCCAGGACGTGTTGTGAAGCTTGCAAGAAAATGTGAGAAGAGAACAGCATGAAATGTGGCAAGGCAATACATTCCTCATGCAGAACGATAACGCATCCGGACATCGATCCTTGTTGGCACATGACTATTGCACTAAAAACGAGATCACTGTCCTGCTTTATCCTCCATGTTCTCCAGACCTGGCACGTGTGGTCTTTTTTCTTTTATTTCCAAAGTTGGAAACCCCATTGGAAGGAGGAAGATTTGCATCGATAGATGAGATAAAAGAAAATTTGCAGACGACACTTTGCACGATCCAGCAAGAAGTGCACCAAGACTGCTTCTGGAAGAGAAAACAGCATTGGAAGCAGTGTATTAATTGTGAAGGAAAATAAAAGGTAAGTGTACAAAAATTTTGTGGACGAACTTCTGGAATGTTTTGAATAGACCTCATAGTATATTCCTAGAATCATCATTTTAAGTTGGTTCTTGAAACTTTGTTAACAGACTTTCTCAGGATAGTTCATATCTGTCTTCAAGAGGCTTCCTGTTCAGTTCTTTCAGTATCTCTGAGACACTCTCCCATGGATTGGACAAATCTGTGACCCTTCGTCCTGCCATTCTCTTTATATATTCAATATCCCCTGTCAGTCCTGTTTGGTATGGATCCCACACACTTGAGCAGTATTCTAGACCAGGTCGCAAGTGATTTGTAAGTAATCTCCCTTGTAGACTAATTACATCTCCCCAGTATTCTACTAATAAACCGAAGTCTACCATCTGCTTTACCCACAACTCAGCCTATGTGACCATTCTATTTTATATCCCTACAGAATACTACACCCAGGTATTTGTATGAGTTGGCTGATTTCAACAATAACTCAGTTATATTATAGTCATAGACTACTACTTTCTTTTTTTGTTTTGAAGTGCACGATTTAACATTTCTGAAAATTTAATGTGAGTTGCCAATCTTTTCACCACATTGAAATCTTATCAAGATCTGACTGATATTTATTCAGCTTCTTTCAGATAGTACTTCATTGCAGGTAACTGCATCATCTGCAGAAAGTCTGAGGTTACTATTAACATTATCTGCGAGATCATTAATACACGGTAACAAAAATGTTTGTAGCAAATTGCAAGACACATTCCTCACACATAGACAAAGAAATTATGTTATATGAACATGGATCTGGAAATGCTTTGTTTCCATGTCACAATTCATTTTCTCCAATGAGTTTCAATGAGACCTGATCGTAAATTTTCACAATCTGTGTGTATGAGCAGACGTCAATCCTCATGCAACTGTTGAAGTAATCATCAATAAAGATCTTCTGTCAATATTTGGGCCAGCGTTGCTGGAGACGGTTTGGTGCGGTCCCACTTTCTTCCACCCAGGCTCAAAGGACAAAGCTATCATAATTTCGTAGAGAATGTTCTACTTGATCTGTTAGCAGATGTGTTTTTAGCTGCGTGAGAAACATGTACTTCATGCCCCATGAAGCACCTCATTTTATTGTTAGAATCTGTTGGCTTCTAAATATCAGATTTGGTGTTGGATGGGTGGGCAGAGATGAACCAACTGGCTGGCCTCCATGCTCTCCTAAGCCCACAGAACTTGTATGGAGGCATTTGAAAGCTCTTTGTGCATGGATCCCCAGTACAAGATGTTCCAAGTCCCTGTGCCAGTATTATGGAAGGTTGTGAAACCATATGAAATTCTCCAGGCAAGCACCAGCGCTTTCGAGATTCACTATAACGGTGGGTTGATGCATCAATGGCTACAGAGGGCATACTAAACATCTCCTGTGAGAAAGAGTTGCAAGTAGTATGCTGGTGTGTCCTGCATTTCGAATGACCAATGAGTTGGAGAAAATGAGCTGTATCATGGGAACAAAGCATTTCCATATGCATGTTCATATAATATAATTTCTTCATCTTTGTGTGAGGAATGTGTCCTGCAATTTGTGTCATACATTTTTGTTACACCGTGGATACAACATGAACAGCAAAGGTTCCAACACACTTCCCTGGGGCACAGCTGAAGTTGCTTTTACGTCTCATGATGACTCTCCATCCAAGACTACAGTCTGTGTCCTCCCTACCAAAAAGTCCTCAATCCAGTCACAAATTTCACTTGATATGCCAAACAATCATACTGTTGACAATAAGTGTAGGTGTGGTACTGAGTCGAATGCTGTTTGGAAATGAAGAAATACGCCTCTACATGACTGCCTTGATCCAGAGTTTTCAGTATGTTATCTGAAAAAAGTGCGAGTTGGGTTTCACATGATCGATATTTTTGGAATCCATGCTGGTTGGCATTGTGGAGTTCATTCTGTTTGAGCTCAGTATATGTTCTAATATTCTACAATGAATCGATGTCGATGATATTAGATGTCAGTTTTGTGGATCACTTCTACTACTCTTCTTGCACACAGGTGTGACCTGGGCTTTTTTCCAAGAACTGGGCAGCGTTTTTTGCTATAGGGATCTATGATAGATTATAGTTAGTTAACCCAGCTGTGCCCGCCAGTGTGACTGAGCGGTTCTAGGCGCTACAGTCTGGAACCGCGCGGCAGCTATGGTCACAGGTTCGAATCATGCCTCGGGCATGGATGTGTGTGATGTCCTTAGGTTAGTTAGGTTGAAGTAGTTATAAGTTCTAGAGGACTGATGACCTAAGATGTCAAGTCCCACAGTGCTCAGAGCCATATGAACAATTTAACTCAGCTGCACATTCTATACAGAATCTGAAAGGGAGTCTATTAGACTCTGGAACTTGGTTCAATTTTAACAATTTCAGCTGTTTCTCAACACCACTGATAATACATAATTCATTCATCTTTTCAGTTGTACAAGACTAAATGGGGCAATACTCCTGGGTTTGCCTCCGTAAAAACATCTGAAAACAGAGTTAAGTGTTTCAGTTTTTGGTTTGCTATCCTCAATTTCAGTTCTTGTCTCGTTTACTAACTTTCATGCTGCTAACAGCCTTTACATATGACCAGAATTTCTTTGGGTTTTGTGAAAGATTATTTGACAATATTCTGGTGCGGTAGCCCTAGTCATTTGGAGGCCTCCGGCATTGCTCTCTTGACAGCCAAATATGTTTCATGCAGCTTCTCTCTACTTATAGCCCTATATTTTGTTTTTCATCTATTACACAGTAACCTCCATTTCTTTAGAAGTTTCTTTACAGTTATAGTATACCATCGAGGCTCTCTATCATTATAAACTCTTCTATTGGGTACATATATCTCCAGTGCCTGATCAACTACTCTTTTCTTTTCAGCTTCAGCCATAGTTCCTCTACATGCTCCCGCCCTGTGGCGAAAACTTCAAGTTCTCATTGAAATATGACACTACTGATTTTGTTGTGGACTGACAAGATAGCCAGTCCACAGTGACGGGTAACCGAAAGGCACGCGCTTAAACTCACGCAGGCTGGCGTGAGGTCTGAAACAGGATACGTAATGAATGCTATAAAGAAAAGTACGTAGCTGCTGGAATACTTAACTTTAATCCACAATTGGTGAACATTGGTCTTGTTACTGTACATGCTTCATTAGATACATAGCAAAGGATAAATGGCGCCTTGCTAGGTCGTAGCAATTGACTTAGCTGAAGGCTATGCTAACTATCGTCTCGGCAAATGAGAGCGTAATTCTCAGTGAACCTTTCCTAGCAAAGTCGGCTGTACAACTGGGGCGAGTGCCAGTACGTCTCTCTAGACCTGCCATGTGGCGGTGCTCGGTCTGCAATTACTGACAGTGGCAACACGCGGGTCCGTTGTATACTAGCAGACCACGACCGATTTAAAAGGTTACCACCTAGCAAGTGTGGTGTCTGGCGGTGACACCACAGATTTCTTATCTAGCTTACTGAATACATAATAATGGAAAATCCAGGATGGGATGTAACAATATTATGAAAAGGGTAGGTGCTATTCATCCTACAGCGGAAAAAAAAAAGAAACACCTTTCAGAAAATGAGCTTTCAGCAAACAGGGCTTTCATCAAAGATAGAACATAGGCACACAACACATACTCACGATAACACAACTCATACACACACATGACCGCAATCTCTTGCTGCTGTAGCCAGCAGCCAGATTCTGCAATCATGTGTGTGTGAGTTACGTTTGCATGAGTTTGTGTGTGTATGTTCTGTCTCCGATGAAGGCCTTGCTGGCCGAAAGCTCATTTTCTCACAGTCTTTTTGTTGTGCCTATCTCCAACTCAGCATCTCCACTATATGCTTAGTAGCAACTATCCTTTTCATAATATTGTTACACTCACGCAAACACAACTCACACACACACGTGACCGCAATCTCTTGCTGCTGTAGCCAGCAATGGACAAATAACATTAAATTATACACACTTGTTATCTTTCAAACTGTCGAGCTAAAAAGTTGCTAATTCCCTATAAGAATTGAAGCAAATACACAAAACAAAATTTCTATTAAGGCAACATGAAAACTTGCGGTAAAATTTACTAGTTTCCTACATGTTTTGATGTTCATTACAATTGACAGAAAACTTGAAAACAGAATTAATTTATGATAAATGCAGGTAATATATAGGGCTACTCCTCTGTAATGGTAAACTATATGTAATGCACTATGTAAGAATATCAGCTACGCTAACTAAATCACAAACACCGTTTTATTACAAATTACTCGCACATTATGCAAAGAGCAATGGTAACGTAGTTTCCAAAAATTCTCAAAAACGCATGTTTATTTGCGTTGATATACAATGAAGCTCAAGGGTAGTGTATCCTTTCAGCAGAAATATAAACCACAAAGTTTAGAAGAGCACAATTAAGTTTAAGCCTGTAATTGATGATAACGGTAGGAGTTTATCATGGCACTCGCGAATATTCAAAATTTCATATTATATCACAATACAAACGGGTATTGGTACATTCAATGAAAGATTATGCAGAAGCAATGCAAACAGTAAAATATGCGAATCTATAACTTCAAAGTTGACACACAAAGCTTGTATTTGCATCTCACACAACAGAAAATCCAAAGTCGGCTTTAATATATAAATGAACATGTGTACAACATTAATTTTTCATTTAGCTGTTTCTGTGCATACTTCACCATTGGCGTACCAACGAAGAATACTGTAGCCTGAGTTCATGTCAGTCAAAATTGCTGAAATGTGGAATACCAATAAAGAACATCTTCTGCCTGTTGTAGCTAACAATGCACTTGCTAGTATGTAAGCCTACTGCTACTAGTTTTTCACTACAGCTTCAGTTAAATGTGAGAAAAACGCACAGGTGCCTTACTAGTTCTGTAACAAGAGTAAATTTCAAGTTCACATTGTCCTTACTGATACACTGATTTAAATTCTTATTTATTTCCAGATTATTTTATTCTTCATTGAAATTAAGTTAAATGCTTGTTCTCTACAGTGTTATATGATTAGGGAAACCTGCAGTAATCCAGTGTTGCGAACATGTGGGATTTGTCCAATGTTGTGGGACATTTTGACAAATATTTTTCTGGAAGGGACAAAGGAATCTTTTTGCAAAGAGTGAGAAGAATGTGGGACATTCAACTGCTGCCTCTACCACAGTGAAGTAATGGTTATGGTACTCATGAAAGTTAAGTATATTATACCCACCAACAGTCATTTGTACAACCAGTAGTCAGAATTCTCACTATTGGCACAATAGGTTCGCTTACACAACAGTAACACACATGCATTGTTAGAGGTATGAATGTCACAGACCGCAAAAATAATGTAAAATCATCATCATCAGTTATCTGCTATATTAGCAGGTCCTTTGCCTCTCCATTTTCTGCAATCCGTTGCTTCCTTCTTAAGGCTGCTGTATGTTGTACCGTCCATCATGTCATCCAGTATTTGGAATCTCTTCCTTCCTCGCTTCCTTTTCCCCTCTACATAACCTTCTAAAACTGTTTTTATCAGTCCGTCATTCTTTCTTAATATACGCCCAATCCAATTTCTTTTTCTTCTCTTTATTACATCTAGTAACTGTCTTTTCTCTCCCACTCTTCTCAGTACCTCTTCATTTTTTACTCTGTCCATCCAACTTATTCTTTCCATCTTCCACCATGTCCAGATCTCAAAAGCCTCCAGCCTTTCTCTGTCTTTTTTCCTCATAGTCCACGTTTCAGCGCCATATAGAAGAACACTCCATAAAAGACATTTTATGAGTCTCTTTCTGAGTTCTCTGTCCAGACCGCTGCATAAGATTCTCCTTTTCTTATAAAGTGCCTCTTTTGCCATTGCTATCCTTGTTTTAATTTCTGTGGTGCACTTCCAGTTGGTGTCTATCCTGCTTCCAAGATACTTAAAATTTTGCACCTGTTCTAGTATTTCTCCATTCAGCATAATTTTTATTTCCTTATTTCACCCTAGTGCCAATACTTTTGTTTTATTTGTGTTAATTTTCATTCCATATTTTTTTTTTCTGTTAGTTGCAATGGTGTCCACCAAATCCTATAATTCTTTTTCCCCTGTGGTTAGAAGGACCATGTCATCAGCAAATCTCAAACACCCTACTCTTCTTCCTCCAATTTCTACTCCTTTGTCATCTAAAGAGCGTTGGTCAATCATATTTTCCAAGTAGAGGTTGAAAAGAGTAGGTGATAAACAGCATCCTTGTCTTACTCCTTTTCCTAGTCTGATCCAGTCTGTACTTTCTCCTCTCACTTTAACTGAAACTTTTTGATTAAGATATAATGAGTTTAAGTCTTCTGGTTTTCCAGTCCATTCTCTTTTCCCTCATTATAGTCACCAGCTTGTCCCAAACCACACTGTCAAATGCCTTTTCTAGATCGATGAAGCACATATATAGGTCTCTTCCTTTTTCAACAAATCTTTCTCCCAATGGAAATAAATATGACACCTCTTGACTGTCATCTGTTCAACCAGCAGTCAACGCTCCCACTGTAGTAGTTATTGTTATTTCAAATTTACTTTTGTATTCAAAATTTAAATGCACCATTATTGAATGATTGACACGTGTGAAAGATTTTCGAATTTGCAAATGAATAATGCAGAGCGGCATCTTAAGCGGTAACATAGCACATTGTTATACGGTATTGTTTAAAGTGGTTTAATTTGCTCAGTTTGGTGTCACCCGAAGTTATTGCCCATTGGTTGTTGCTTGTGTGCGAATCTTGATTTTATTAAATAAAAATTGTTTCTGAGTGGTTTGTTTTGTACACATTGCAGGTTATCTGACTGCTGTCCTTCGAGTGCGAAGAAATCGAAAACCGGGTGCAGTGAATTCGATCCGGAAAAAACATACTTAAACTAGCCAAGAATCTTGGCTTCAATTTGACAGGTTTAAAGGGTGGTTAGAGGCCATTGAAGGTGACAACAGATAGGTGCGGTGTAAAGTGTGTAACATGATTGTTACTTGCGGTATTAGCCGGCCGGAGTGGCCGTATGGTTCTAGGCGCTACAGTCTGGAGCCGAGCGACCGCTCTGGTTGCAGGTTCGAATCCTGCCTCAGGCATGGATGTGTGTGATGTCCTTAGGTTATTTAGGTTTAATTAGTTCTAAGTTCTAGGCGGCTGATGACCTTAGAAGTTAAGTCGCATAGTGCTCAGAGCCATTTGAACCATTTTGAACTAGCGGTATTATCGAACTCAAAGAACATGCTTCCCAAGTTAAACACATTAAAAATTTTAAACTGTGCAAAGTAACAGAACTGTTGATCATTTTTCGAAAATGTGTGATGAAAGCAAAAAAGCTGAAAAAGTGAAGACAGGTGAATTAAGATTGGCAATCTTATAAAAAAATTTTTTTGGGGCCAAAAGGTGCTTAAATTATCTGGTGCATGATGGCCCATTTTACATGCATGTGTTGTCTGTCTACTGGAAAATTAGGATGTACTTTTGCGTTACTTCCAGTTAAACTATTGGAAATAAGTTTGGAGAAATGATTCTTCGCAAATTAGAAAATTGGTATACGAAAGCTAACATGTTGCTTCTAAAGTATGTTTTGGTTTACTTCAACAGTTTCAGTGCCAATTTCCAGTTGAGAAAAATATTAATTAACAAGCTTTCAGAAGATTCTTTGTGTCTGTTTCAAAACATTGGCGGTTCCCCCCATCGGGGATTTGAGTCCTCCCTCGGGCATGGGTGCATGTGTTGTCCTTAGATTAAGTAGTGCGTAGGCTTAGGGACCGATGTCCTCAGAAGTTTGGTCTCCATAAGATCTTACTACAAATTTCCAAAACATTGGTCAGAACTGTCTAAACCACGATGTCCTCACTTAAACCCACAAGATTAATACACTTCAGTCATGCCACTCTCTCCCATTGGAATCAGTGTATCTTGGCCCTGAATGAGATCAGTTCTTAGAAACTTTCCCTAGAAAATGTGAAAAGGGAACTCATCAGCTAAGACTTAAATGCCTTTATTTCTACATCGCAGCAGCCGGAGAAATAAAGAAACAATGAACTTTTTCCAAACTTAAAATTCATAGAGCCAAATATTGTATTAACAGCTGACGGAAGGTTACAGATAAAGGATGTAACATGTGTTACATCAAAGTTTGGAGGGTTTGATCTAAATATCTTATTACCGGTAGTTGAATAAAAGTCTTCTACTTGTGTCTGAGGATAGGGAGAAGGGACTTCCAGAAATGGACTTGGATTGTATATGGAGCGAAATCTCAAAGTTAGAAGACTTCCAGTATCAGCTGTGTTTTCAAAATATCAGTAAACTTCTAAGCTGGTTCTTTCACTCCAATATTCTAATGCTGAAGCCGATAGAATATTTTCTATTATAAGTGATGTAAAAACAATTTGGTTTGATTTTTTGTTTGGACCTGTTGATTACATATTGTACAAAGGATGTAGCCTACTAGCAATATAATATCAAGTGAAATAATACAAAATTATGTGAGCATTTTACGTATCATACAAGCAATTATTTTCTATGAGTGATTGATTGCAGACAATATTACAGTCTGCATTTTACTGGTATAAGTTCAAGTGAATGTTTAAAATAGCAGAAAGAATGGAAGTAGATATTTTTCCCAGTGCCACAAATAAATAATCAAATTTACATGTTGTCATTAAGATTTAAATTAAACTACAAAAATGTTATCTTCCTCACATAAGTAAGTTCATGTGAATACTTCATAGTGCAGAATAAATGATAGTACACATTTTAACCTATGATACAAATAAATTTACATTTCATCACAATAATTTATGTTAGGAATACAGAATTTTGTCTTCATGACATGAGTTAAGATTTTCTTTTTACCCCTATTTTTAGTCAAAAGGATGTATTATTACTCTAGAAATTCATTCATTTTAAAAGTTTGGCTCTGAGGTATGTTTTTAGTTTTCTTTTGTCTACTTGTGTGTTATTAATTTCCTTTTTAATGCTGATGGGAAGCTTGCTATATATTTTTATTTCTGACTCAGTTACGCCCCTATGCACTGTTGTGAGAGCTGTAGAGCTGTCTTGCTGTATGCTTGTGAATGTCACAGATTTTATGCATAATTCCTTGTTGCTGGCTACAAACATCATCAGTGAGTACAGTGAGTATATTTTTTTATTTTGACAAAAAAAACCTTGAGAATCTTTAAAGGGACCTCTGCTGGGTGTTCTGTTAGAGGTCCCACATGTTAACCTCACTGCTTGTTTTTGTAGTTTGAAGACTCTTTCAGCTCCTGTAGCATTTCCCCAAAAGCTAATGGAAATACACAAAATGTGACAAAAGGAATATTTCTCTGTTAAGAAAGTGAGAAATAGCTCTAGGACAAAACACACTAAGTTTTTTGACGGGCTGATCAATTTGCTCTGTCCATATTAACCTGGCTGTCCAAGCCTAGGAATTTTGTATGTATGATTTCATAAATTTTTTGGTTGTTGATCTCCATTGCAGGAAATTGGAGTTTTTTATTTATGGTCTGAAACTGTATTATGTTAATGCGTAATGTTTTGAAAAATTTTGGGTTAGGCTATTTGCTGTGAACTATTTGTGTACTTGGTAAGTGACTGTCAGAGCTGATCCTGCTTTGTGAAGTTGGGACACTTGATCAGAATATTCGTATCATCTGCCAACATGACTATTTTTGATCTGTCATTAATTGTAACTAGTAGATCATTAATGAAGATCAGGAAAATCAGGGGCCCTAGGATCAAGCCCTGGGGGACTCGGTATTTTACATTTCCCCAGTCTGAGTTTACTGTTAGACCTTCATGTATAAATTTAACTTCCTGTTATGCAGATAAAATTCTAGCCATGTCAAAGGTTTGTTTTTGATGCCAAAGAGTAGAACCATTTTTTAGCAATGTGTTTATGATCTACACTGTCGAAAGCTTTAGCAAATTCACAGAAGATCCCCATGTTATACCTCCTGAGATAGAATCCACTTAGAGTTTCATCTGTTAGGCTAAATACAGCTCTCTCTGTGGAGAATCCCTTATGAAACCCGAACTGTGTAGATGTCAGTAAGCCATTTTATGTCATATAGCAATAAATCCTATCATAAACTGCTCTCTCAAACATCTTTGAGAACACTGGCAGCAAAGAGATGGACTAATAACTGAATAGTACATTCCTTGCTCCAATTTTGTGGATGAGCATCCCTATTACAAGTTTCAGTTTGTGTGTGGAAATGTCCCAGTTTTCATTGACTTGTTACATGAATGGCATAATGGGATTGATGAAGTCTAAACATGATTTTAGAATCCTATTTGATATCCTATGACATCCAGAGCTTTTAAGTACAAGGCCTGGAACATAAATAGTGGCAGCTATTTATTCACAACCGATACAAAAGAGTTACATGTCTGTACCTGTTACTGTCCTTCGAAGTAGTCACCAGCGTTGTGTAGAACCCATCGGCGGCGACATGGAAGGCGTAGTATACCGTTAGCAGTGCCTGTTCTGTTGATGTGTGAATGGAATGGTCTAAAGTTATGGTGATTCTTGTGTATGGCTGTGATGGCATAAACATGTAACCTTTTGTATCGGTTGTGAATAAATAGTTGCCACTACTTAATTCCAACCCTTGTAATTTTATGACCTTTTTGTATTTCTTTAGGAGTTGTACTTTTGAAATGAAGTGCTATATTCGGTGTGTTGCATTTGATGTAGTAGCTCTGCAGTTTCTATGGGAACCTGTTTATTATGGTTCTCTCCTCTTTCACCTACAGTGAGAAAAAGTTATTAAAATAAGAAGCTGCAACCTTTTGATTATTCTTGTCTGAACCACTACCAGAGGCCTCTGGAGTCCCTGCTTGTTCAGATTTTATATTCATATTTGTCTCACTTTTTATGACACTCCATATGATTCTTACTTTAGTGTTTGACTTGCTGATTTTTTTCTGCATAATGCATTATTTTAGTTTGGCCTTCCTGATTACACACGTTAGAATTTTACAGTATTTTTTTTAATGTAATTTCACTGCTTAGTTTCTATTAACCCTCTGTTCTATATACAGGTCTCTCTTTTTAGCATATGATATTTTGATACCAGCTCTTATCCACACTGCAAGAAATAAGTTTAGGAATGAATTGAATTTCACATTCATTGTAACTGTCTGGTACACTTCCTTCCATTTTTCAAGGCGTTAACTGTTTCTAAACAAGTTGTTAGATTCTGTATTTATTATTCTAACTTGTTTAACCTGGGTGTGATCATTTACTATTTTTCTACTGGTGAATTTTAAGGTTGTCAATTGAACATTGTGATCAGATAGATCATTTATTATGGCTTGTGTTTGTATAGCATTACAATTTGTGGGGTCTAGAAACAGATTATCAATCAAGGTCTCACCGTACCCTTATATCCTTGTTGGCAATGAAACTGTTGGGAGTAGTTTGAAAGTGGAGAACAGTGATTCCAGTTGTTTATGACTGTCACTATTTGAAAGAAAATTAATGTGAAAATCGACATATACTATGATCTGACTGTTATTCCTATAATGTTTTGTAAGAACAAATTCTAGCTGTGAGAGAAACTTTCTAATGTTTCCTCACAGGTGCCCTGTAATTTGCAATTATTATGAGGAATTGTGTTTCTGGTTCTAATGTGACAGCACAGACTGAGCTACATCTGTGGTTTGTGATCTAAGACTATTATGAATATAAATTGCCACCCCCACCTTGCCTTAAGTTGATCTTGCAGCAGTGAGAAACAATTCTGTAACTATTTAAATGTATTTGATTGATTTCTGTAGCTTCCAGGTGATGTTCAGTTAGGCAGAGCACATCAGCAATAGTTTCATCATTGTCAGCTTTTTCTTGAAGAGAAACCAGTAGTAGTTCTTCTTCTTTATTTTAAATGCTTCTTTTATTTTGGAGAAATATTTTTAAGCTATCCAGGTAATCTTGTACTTATGACAGGTTTCTTAACATTAGTTAAATTATTATTTAAGGGTGCAACATTACTTCCACATACTAAAGCCAAAGCCAAAAGAATAATTTCTGTTGTAAGTGATACATCAGGGTTGCTGCAAGTTCTGAAAATCAGGGAATTTCAAATGTATCACGGAAATTTGAGAAAAAAAAAAAAAAAAAAAAAAAAACATTGGATAAATCTACATTTTGTAGATGAAATAGTTTGTTTACTGAGATATATGCATTGTCACTGGCTGGGCGCAGCTGAGTACATGAACTGCTTCCCTAATCCCTCATTTTTATTGCTTCTTCCCTTTTGGCCACTCCCCTCAGCTTTCAGTCAGTACTGCCACCACTTCTTGCTGCTAGCCTAGCAGCTGCATATGAGAGGCATGGAGGTGTGAGGAGAGGTTTGTTTGGTTCTGATTCTCAGAGACTGTTGATGCAGTGGCCAGAGACAGCGGTCATGTGCGCATGAGTTGTATCTGAGTGATTGTGTGAATGTGTATGGGCTCTCGTGTTCTGACATAGGCTATGGCCAAAAATTTAGTTCTGAGAGTGTGATTGTCTTTTCTATGTGCCTGTCTGCAGCTGAGTGATCATCTGTATGGTGAGTTGCTATCTATCATCATTAGTATTGATTTTCAGAGTATTCACACAAGTTATCTGTTGCATGGATTGATCACTGTGGTCTCTTTTCATCAATATGGTGTCTGTGACATATAAACAGCTGGCCACACCAGCAGATTTCCATGACGGGCCAAAACCACATGCCATTTCTGTGGGTATCTCTAACAGATTGGGCCTGCTAATCTGAAGCCCATAATTTCTCACTAATGTGCAGGCCCTGCCCGTCAGATCTAGTCTCACCGATCTGCCTGGCAGGCCAGGTCTGTTTGTGTGTGGTCCAATGCTGCAGATTTTCATGGTTTATCCATGGACTCAGAACTGTGGTGCTCCTCAGCAGGCCAGAGGCCACAGGCAATGGATTTCAGGAATTACGACTGTATCACTGCAAGAACATTGTACAATAAGGCATTTTTTAGACATTTTACATATTCTAGCACATTTTGGCACTTTGAAAGTAGTTTATATAACTTCTTTCAGTCAGCCAGCCTCCCTCTGTGCCTGCAACCCTTGGCTATTGCTCCTAACAAGTCGCTCAGTATGACATAGTATATAATTTTCCATAGAGACCTTTTCTTTGAGTTTGATGAACTTGTGGTTAATCTGGAACAACATGGTGCTCATTTCGTCTGATGTGTCCAGAAAGGCATTACAGACCATTAACAGGCATTGGCACTTTCATCATGGCATTTGAGGTGGATACCCTGCTTGAGATGGTCAAGGTAATGGTGTACAGATACAATGTGAAACTGTACATTCCACCTCCCATGCGCTGCTTCCACTGCCTCAAGTTAGGCCACATGTCCTCGCAATGCGATGCCACTCCCATCTGTGGTGATTACAGCCACCCTCTGCATGTGGGGAGCTCTTGCACCCCACCACCTAACTGTGTAAACCGCTCTGGTCTCCATTCTCCCCACTCACTGCGATGTCCAGTGTACATGAAGAAAAAAAGAATTCAGGAAACAAAAACCCTAGACTGTCTCAGCTGTTTGGAAGCCCGGAAGAAATTTGACAGACTTCACCCTGTAAATCTCTCATCTACCTATCCCTCAGTTATGCCTTCCCCTCCTCACCCCTCAACCTTACCACCATCCTGGCCCCCTTCCATTTCCTAACCCTCAGCAGCTCCCGTCCCTTCCCCTCCTGGAAATCCTCCTCCTTCTCCTCCTTGGCCAGGGAAAACATCCTCTCCTCTGGCTACTGCTAGGGATGGGGCTCCATCTAGCATTCTCAGGACAGGAAGCTTGCACCCTTGGGCCGGAGGAGAGACCCGCACTCTGAGGACCCCAAAGCCACTCACTCTCTGTCCGATTCTGACATCCCTACCATCAACTCCCTTACTGATATCCCTCCTTCCTCCCTCTGAGGGAGAAGAAGAAGCAGCGCAAGTCAAAGTATGAGGCATCCCTGGCTACGTGGAGGGCTTCGCCCCTCCACCTCATACCAAGTCAGACCCAGTTTTTATGGATGTCATTCCATCCTCATTGGTGAAGAGTGACTTGATATCCCTCGGCTTTATGTCTCACCTGGACTCTCACCACACGATAATCCAGTGGAATTGCAATAGATATTATCGCTACCTCCTGGAAATACAACGCCTTGTTTCCTCCTGCTCTTTGTTGTGTCGTGCTCTTCAAGAAACTCACTTTCATGATGCCCACTCTCTAAAGATTCGTGTTATTGAGCATTCTGTTGGAACTGTGCAGGCCCAGAAATAGCTTCTGGAGGGGTCTGCACATTGAAGTCATTAGTGACTGGATCCCCCTTCATACCAAGCTGGAAGAATAACAGTTAGAGTGCAGACGACTGTGGCAGTCGCCATTTGCAATGTGTACTTCCTTTCAGGCAGGCCACTACCTTATGTTGAGCTGTCTGCCTTGATACAGCAACTCCTGCCCCAGTATATCCTCCTTGGGAACTTCATTGCACCCCCCCACCCCTGTGGGGATGTGCCATGTCGTTGGGTAGGGTTTTCTGCTAGATCAAAATTACTACAGACTTCGATTTGCATCTCCTCAATGACAGTTCCCCTACCCACTTCAGTGCCACTCATGGAACCTTTACTGCCCTCGATCTCACAATCTCCTACCCTGCTCTCATAGCTTGCCTACATTGGTCACTCTGTGATGATCTTTGTGACAGTGACCACTTTCCAGTGCTTCTGTGATTCCACTACCACCACCAGACAGACACGCCCACATGTTGGGCATTCTGCAGGGCCAATTGGCCTTTATATATGTCTGCTGTGCACTTCGACACCTCTCTTGAACTACTTTGATGCGGTCATGCAGGGTATTTCTGCCACTATTGTTCATGCTGCTGGCACTGCTGTCCCCCTATCCACAGGTCCCCTCCCCCCCCCCTCCCCCCCCCCCCCCCCCCCACCCCCCAGTACTATTATGGACCAAGGATGTAGCAGTCACTGTCCAGGACCACCAATGGGCATTGCAATGATTTAAATGACACCCTTCACCGACAAACCTCCTCACTTTAAGGGTCTCCATGCTAAGGCTTGTTACCTGATTAAGTGGAGCAAAAAGGAATGCTGGGAGTGCTATGTTTCCTCCCTGGGGACTTGCAGCTCTTCATCATAGATTTGGTCCAAGCTCTGTAGCCTCCTCAGCCACCAGTAACAGTCACCTGTCCAGGGGCTTATCCTCCAAGTTGCTCTGTCTACTGATCGATAAAGGTCCTTGCAGAACACCTTGTGACACACTTTGCGACAGCATCGGTGTCCTCTTCCTATCCTGCCACTTTTCACTGGCAGAAACACAGAGTTGAACAGACCTCCCTTCTGCTTCAAACCTCACCAAGCTGAACCTTACAATGAATTCTTCACTGAGTGGGAATTCTTGCAGGCTCTTATCACTTCACATGATGCGGCCCCAGGCCCAGATTCCATCCACAGCCAGATGATCCAACATTTGGACATTACACAGAGGCAATATCTAATCAGGGTCTTCAACCACATTTGGCTCACGGGTGCCTTTCCCTCACAGTGGCGAGATAGTGTAGTTATCCCCGTCCTTAAGCCTGGGAAGAACCCAACTTCTCTCAACAGATACTACCCAATTAGCCTGACGAACGTACTTTGTAAACTGCTTGAGAGGATGGTTAGCTTCCGCTTATTTTGGGTACTCGAATCTCAGGCCTTTTGTTCCTGTATCAGTGTGACTTCTGGGAAGGACGATCTCCAACTGACCATTTGCTCATAGTCAAAACTGCTATCCGACTGGCTTTTATGAACTGTCAGCACCTTGTTACTGTCTTCTTTGACCTACATAAGGCATACAACATGGCTTGGCGCCATCGAATTTTAGTTACTCTCTATGACAGGGTCTTTAGCGGCCCCCTTCTGATATTTATTCACGATTTTTTATCCCTACAGTTCTTCCGCATCCAGTTGGTACTTCACTCAGCACCCCACAGATTCAGAAAATGGTATCCCACAGGGTTCTGTATTAAGTGTCACATTCTTGCTCCCATGGGCTTGTAACCTCTGTTGGCCCTCAGGTTACCTCGGCATTGTATGTCGAAAAGTTTTGCATCTGGCGCAGCTCCCACTTGGTAGCCATCCAACAGACCTCTGTGTGGGCTGTCTCCCATGGCCTCCAATTTTCTCCCCCCAAAATGCAGGATATGCATTTTTGTTGTCAGTTCATAATACACCCTGATCCAGAACTTTATTTAGTCAACCAGCTCCTCGATGTTACAGCACAGTCCCTTTTCGTGCCCCCCCCCCCCCCCCTTTTGTGGCTGCCCCACATATTTGCATATGCAGAAGCTGCCTCCTGGCCCACACATCTTGGGGTGCAGACCAAGCTACTCTTCTCAATCTTGATAGTGCTCTGGTATTGTCCAGACTTGATTATGGAAGTCAGATTTACGGCTCAGTGGCTCCTTCCACTTTGGAAATACTTGATCCTGTTCACCATTGTGGGATGCCTCTGGCTATTGGTGCCTTTCGCACTAGTCCCGTTGGCAGTCTCCTCAGAAAGCAAGAATTTCCCCCTCTACAAATACAACATCTGGTGTGCTACTGCTCTCAGTAATAAACTCCGCACAATCAAGGAGATTTCTGTACTTTGGTGCTCTTCCTTCTGCTCCCCTCAGAGGGGTCCACTGCTTTATGCCGCTCATCCCTTGTGTCCTCCTGTGTAATAAACCACCGCCACAATATGGTTGTGGAACCAGACTGACAATATCTCACATATTGGTAGAATGTCCCCTTCATGCTAAGTAGAGTCTTTCTTAATTTTAATATTAGCAGACAATTCACCAGATGGTGAACTGGTCCTCAGTTCCCTCTTTTAACTGGTTATTTCCAGATATAAGGTTTTCTTTACTCCTGGAGCAGAGACAGGGTGGTTGCGGTTGGGGCCTCTCTTTACATTTTCTCAGTCTGGGACCCCGTGAGCACTCCCATGGAAATATCACTTTTTCCCCATTTTTAGGTTTGGTCTAACCTTTTATGCCTTTTACTGTGTGTGTTTCAGCTTCCTTGTTTTATAGTTTGACTCCTCTGACTGGATCCATCCACTTTTAGCTGACCCTCTTTCTTCTGTGAGTAACTTTGAAATCACAGAACTGATGATCTTGCTGTTAGGTCCCATGAACCATCTCAATTAATCAACCAGTCTCAAATTTTGTCAGGGGAAAATGCTAAAACATGTCTGTAAATCACTTGGGGAAACTTTTGACAACCCTGTATAAAAACTGGAAAACAGAACAGAATTGGTGCTGAGAATTTACATTCCATATGTGTTGTGAGACTTTCATTTTAACCAAATTGAATAGACTACAGAATTTATGAAGTGGAATAAAAACATCTCAGTCTTCACAATAAGTCCCAACAGGGACTAATAGAGGGAACTGTATGGAGTAATATTTCTACAAAAAGAAAGCTGTACCTACTGAAAGGAGAAGGGAGCACTTTAATAATGTAAGTCCAGAGTTTACATTGTATCATGTAGTATTGCAAAGGTGCTAGTAAATATTGTAGTTGTGCACCCTAAACTCTACTACTAGTTTATTGTCGTGCATGTGAAATTGTAGGCCGTTATTTCATTTGTTATAGCTACTCTCTCTCTCTCTCTCTCTCTCTCTCTCTCTCTCTCTCTCTCTCTCGTACACACACCCGTGGGACACTTTATACAGAAAAGGGACATGAGTACTCGGTTTGGACTTTTGAGCTTCAGAGGGTGGCATCACTGCATCACTGAACAGTACTGTCTTATTATTTAGAGAAAGAAGAAACCTGTTGAATCAGAAATTATTTTGTACTGCAGGTGTGGTTGTCATGGTTTGCATGCCAATAAAATTGGTAGTCTTCCTTACATTCACGCATCTTTGAGTGTCATTTATTATATTACTTATTTTTATTATTGAGATTTTATTCTTCTCCAATCTTTTTAAATTATTTTCAAACAGAGTCAAATTTGACTGCAGAAACATGAAGTAAATTTCACTGATCAGACTACAGAAAAAATCTGAAATTATTTTAGGAGGCCTGCCTTCAGCATCAAAAAATTGTTTTAATGGAATCCAAAGCATAATAATTCTCTCAATTGCAGGCATTAATGACAGCTGTGGTGTCACCGCCAGACACCACACTTGCTAGGTGGTAGCCTTTAAATCAGCCGCGGTCCGTTAGTACATGTCGGACCCGCGTGTCACCACTGTCAGTGATTGCAGACCGAACGCCACCACACGGCAGGTCTAAAGAGACTTACTAGCACTTTCCCCAGTTGTACAGCCGACTTTGCTAGTGATGCTACACTGACAAATACACTCTCATTTGCCAAGACGATAGTTAGCATAGCCTTCAGCTACGTCATTTGCTACGACCTAGCAAGGCGCCATAGCATTTGATATTTATCTTGAAGCATGTACAGTCAAGAGCGATGTACACCAATTATGGATTAAAGTTAAGTATTCTACCAGCTATGTACCTTTTTTATTAGACTCAACTCCTATAACTGTTCCAGACCTCACGCCAGCCTGCGTGAGCTTAAAGCGTGCATTTCGGCCTCCTCTAGCAACACAGTGTTGGCTCTTCTGCCAACACTACAACAGCCATCTTATTTTTGAGTGAGAGTCTGACCATCGACATCAACATATAAGTAGAGTTCTTTCAGCTTGTCTATCTGTACCATGTATATTGAAAAATAATTGAATATTTTCATGACGATAATATCAATGTTTCAATTAAAGACTCCAGCAGTGCTAAATACAGTATTGTGAAGAATATGGGCAGGGTATCAAATTCCTACTAAATTTTTGCCTTATATTTCGATTTGTCAGTGCCTATACCATAAAATGAAACTTCTTTCAATAGTTTAATGCATTTGGATATGGAGTGTAGTGCAAGAATATTTTTAACACTCACTGTAGCTTTGGTCCTGGCTGTAGACTGCTTTGTGGCGATGTTGGAGTCAAAATACATTATGGCATTTAGTTTTAAAGTATAGAAAAGAGAGCTGAACGATAGATGAAGCTTGACAACTAACTGTTGTTAGTTCTGCAGCAGCAATGAACAATTCTTTGTGGATGTGTTCTTTAATATAGGCTTTGATGTTAATGCTACCGTGAATCTATTTATATGATTCTTCGTAGAAATGTGATGCCTCCCATCTGCTTCACCTCCATGATTGACTGAGGTGAAACAGCTACAAATCTTACACAACACTTCTTGATCTGTATGTCTTTTCTTGATAAAAGACCACTCTTTTGTGTAATCATCCAAAAAATGTGACTTTCTCTTTCCACCTGTAGGCATTTTTGTAAGCTGTGATAAGTTTATTAGATGCTAAACAGTTGACAATAACACTTAAGTCATTGAAATAGGAGTCATGATACACTTCACACCCCATATACCCACAGTAAACACTTCAAACATTACTAAGTTGCACTTGTTGTTCATATTATCTGTGGAAAGAATTGTCTTATCAGCTCACTATTCAAATGGGAACTGCCCTGTTTCTTCAGCATGTTGTTACTTAAATAGTTCCAGCCCCGTATTACTGGAGAAGTCCAGTATTTTCTCAAATGGTCGTGCTACATCTAGAAGTTGCTTGCACTGTCAATACAGAGTATGCAAATACAATGCCATCTGTGAGACTACATCATCAACATAAAGTTGTTGACATAAATAAGACTAACTGATGTTGCATTTACATGTTGCACTAACAGATGGTTTTACTTCAGTACTTGATTCTAGCTCGTAACAGTATTTTGCAAAATTTGGCCATGTTGGGACAAGAAGGTCCATAATGGGTGATGGTCCTGATATATTGGGACATATGGCAACCGTACTTATAAAGAATATAAGCTAAACTGCCTGGTCATTAGAAAAGACCAAATAAATGACAGGAAGAAGGATTTATTATATAATTTAGTGGATGAGAATTTTACAATATCAAGCCTCTTCTTGCAGCTTTCAATTTATGCTGCATTTCCATATGAATGGAGCTAACAGCTGAAGGTGCTGAGAAACTCTCTCTACTGCCTATTAACTTTTTTTCTTTTTTAAGTCAAGCACAAAATTAAAATGATAAATGATTTTTCTCCTGAACAAAGGTTATTCTGACCTGCAGCTCAATGAAAAAAATTATCATACATCCTCATTGTGATGCCTTGCTTCTCTCAAAATATAAGCATATAAGGATGAGATGGGCAGAGGGTAGGGCGCCTAGGTGCAGCCGGGAGGTTAGACAGAGGGTGGGGGGGCAGGGGGGGGGGGGGGGAGGAGGGAGAAGAGGCACAGGAAATCCGTTTCTGTACATGGTTGTGAGAGTGATTACCTTCTGTGAAAAAGTCAGTGAGACCCTTGGGGTATTTTGAAAGGTGCGGCTCATTACAGATGTGGCAGCTGTGGTGGCTAGGCTATATACGACAGACTTATTTGGTATGGAATGGTTGACAGCTGCCTAAGTGGAGGTATTGCTGGTGGTTAGGTTTGATATGGACGGAGGTACAGATGAAAGCACCTTTGAGGTGGAGATCAACATCAAGGAAGGTGACTTGCTGGGCTGAGGAGTACAAGGTGAAGCAAATGTGGGAGAAGGTCATGGTGGCCAGGAAGGAGGTTGTAGGTTTGGAATCCATCAGGAGTCAGGAGAGCTAGTGCTCAATAGCAGCAAGGCCATGTCCATTTGGGATGTTAGTGTAAAGGGAGGTGGCATCAACATCAATGAGCAGGCACCATGTGGCGAAGGAACAGGAACTGTGGAGAGTCAGTAGAGGAAATGGTTGGTATCTTTTATGTTTGAGGGTAGATTGAGGATAATAAGCTGAAGGTATTGATGAACAGAGATTCTCATAGCAGTGTTACAGTAAATAGTCACAATAGGGCATCCTGGGTGATTGGGTTTATAAACTTTAGGAAGCATGTAGAAGGTAGGAGTGCTGGAAGTGGTAGGAGAGAGGTAGACTGTAGGGAGAGGTTCTGGGTTGGACTTAAGAATTTGATCCTGCTGGATTTCTGGATTGGTGTCACTGGCAGGGTTTGTAGGTGGATGAATCTGACGGCTGACAGAGTCCTCCAAGCAGGTAATCCCTTTGTTTCAAAACTACAGTGTTGGAGCCTTTTTCAGCAAATAAGCTTATAAGGTTGGGATCAATTTTTAGGTGGTCGATTGCCAATCTTTCTGAAGATGTAAGGTTAGCTTACCTGTTGAGGGATTTGGGTAATGATGGTGATTCAAGGTTTGAGGTTAAGACATTCTGCAAAGTTGACAGAGGTGATTTGGTGGCAGTGAGGGTGGATCAGGGTTGGATGGAGGAATGAACTGAGTCAGGCAGGATTCAGAATACATTTACGGTTGAGTCTGATTGGTAGGTTTGGTGGTGAAATAGTGCTTCCACTGCAGGGACCATGGGAAGGACAGGTCTTTAAAAAAATCCAGCACAACTGAATTTGGAAGACGTCAAAAGTTAAGGCCATTGGAAAGAACTGATACTTCTGTGGGACTAATGCTTTTGGAGGAGAGGTTCATGTTGGTGTTTCAGGTCTGCTTAGGTTCTGGATTCTTTATGGGGGTGGGAGGGAGTTTTGAGTGTAGGGTAAATATAATTTAGGTCAGCAAGGCAGTGTTTGTCAGTTATGAGGGGCTTGGGGGAGGTTTGGAGTTGTAGCATTTGTCGATAGTGGTGGTCCAAGGTGTAAGCAGGAGGTGAACAGGTTGGAGAGTTTTTTGAGGTGGGTTGTGGATACTGCTCTAGTTCCTGGAAGGCAACTGGTTCAGTGTGAAATGGGATCCAGGAATTTGTGATTGGAAAGGCAGAAGAATTTTATGGATGGAAAGGAGGTACTGCAAGTAGGTTTGGGCTTGACATACATCATTTTGCACACAGTGTGACAAGCAAGCTGCGATATTTTTACTTCCCCTCTTGTTTTGCCATCTGCCTCCTTAAAATTCATTTTTCATTTTTGAATTAGACCATTAACATTGGCGAGTATAATATGTATTTTCATAATAGAGAAAGGTTGACACAAAGTTTTTAAGAATATAACACCAGACCTAATATTGTGCTCATAAATTCTATTGTTGGCTTTTAAACAAATATAAACATTTGGAGGAACACCTAATAGTATTCTTAAAGGATCTATTTGGCTCTATTAAAAAACATGTTAGCAAAACCAGTCCTTAATTAATTCCAAAATAATTAACAGTTTTGTCCAAAGTATTGTTTGCATACTTATATTTGTTAACATCATGATTTAAACAAATAATTTGGCTTAACTCTTGTAGTAGAAGAAACTGTTAAAAAGACAGAACTTTTTGATGTATTCAGTTAATTTAATGAGTTAAGTTTTAATTGTAATTTCTGTAAATTAAACCTCAAACAATGTGAAGTTTCAGTACCTATTATTGTGAGGATATATATGGGTCCAATTTTTGGTCTCAAGACAGTCCATGGTCAAGTTTCAAACGAGGAACCTGTATTGGTTAGATCAACAACAATACGTCATACACAGACACAAGCAGACAGATAATGTCTGCTTGTGTCTGTGTATGTGCGGATGGATATATGTGTGTGTGCGAGTGTATACCTGTCCTTTTTTCCCCCTAGGGTAAGTCTTTCCGCTCTCGGGATTGAAATGACTCCTTACCCTCTCCCTTAAAACCCACATCCTTTCGTCTTTCCTTCTCCTTCCCTCTTTCCTGATGAAGCAACGGTTGGTTGCGAAAGCTTGAATTTTGTGTGTATGTTTGTGTTTGTTTGTGTGTCTATCGACCTGCCAGCACTTTCGTTTGGTAAGTCACATCATCTTTGTTTTTAGATATATTTTTCCCACGTGGAATGTTTCCCTCTATTATATTCACATCATTAATTTGTGCAGTATATGTTGGATATAAGTAATGGAATCATAAGAGAATGGAAGAAAGTAAATTGGTACCATGATTAAAGAATTTCTGACAAACAAAGAGGTAAGGCAAAAACAGAAAATAAAAGGTGTCAGAAATTGTGGAGGATAATTAACCTCTCCCCCCCCCCCCCCCAAGATTCATGAACCTTGCCGTTGGTGGGGAGGCTTGTGTGCCTCAGCGATACAGATAGCCATACCATAGGTGCAACCACAACGGAGGGGTATCTGTTGAGAGGCCAGACGAACATGTCGTTCCTGAAGAGGGGCAGCAGCCTTTTCAGTAGTTATAGGGGCAACAGTCTGGATGATTGACTGATCTGGCCTTGTAACACTAACCAGAAGGGCCTTTCTGTGCTGGTACTGCGAACGGCTGAAAGCAAGGGGAAACTACAGCCATAATTTTTCCCGAGGGCATGCATCTTTACTGTATGGTTAAATGATGATGGCGTCCTCTTGGGTAAAATATTCTGGAGGTAAAATAGTCCCCCATTCAGGTCTCTGGGCGGGGACTACTCAAGAGGACGTCGTTATCAGGAGAAAGAAAACTGGTGTTCTGCAGATCGGAGCGAGGAATGTCAGATCCCTTAATCAAGCAGGTAGGTTAGAAAATTTAAAAATGGAAATGGATAGGTTAAAGTTAGATATAGTAGGAATTAGTGAAGTCCACTGGCAGGAGGAACAAGACTTTTGGTCAGGTGAATACAGGGTTATAAATACAAAATCAAGTAGGGGTAATGCATGAGTTGGTTTAATAATGAATAACAAAATAGGAGTGCAGGTAAGCTACTGCGAACAGCATAGTGAACGCATTATTGTGGCCGAGATAGACACGAAGCCCATGCCTACTACAGTAGTACAAGTTTATATGCCAACTAGCTCTGCAGATGATGAAGAAATTGAAGAAATGTATGAGATAAAATAAATTATTCAGGTAGTAAAGGGAGACGAAAATTTAATAGTCATGGGTGACTGGAATTCGGTAGTAGGAAAAGGGAGAGAAGGAAATGTAGTAGGTGAATATGGATTGGGGGGAAGAAATGAAAGAGGAAGCCACCTGGTAGAATTTTTCACAGAGCACAACTTAATCATAGCTAACACTTGGTTCAAGAATCATAAAAGAAGGTTGCATACATGGAAGAACCCTGGAGATACTGACAGGTTTCAGATAGATTATATAATGGTAAGACAGAGATTTAGGAACCAGGTTTTAAATTGTAAGACATTTCCAGGGACAGATGTGGACTCTGACCACACTCTATTGGTTATGAACTGTAGATTAAAAGTGAAGAAACTACAAAAAGGTGGGAATTTAAGGAGATGGGACCTGGATAAACTGACTAAACCAGAGGTTGTACAGAGTTTCAAGGAGAGCATAAGGGAACAACTGACTGGAATGGGTGAAATAAATACAGTAAAAGAAGAAGGGTAGCTTTGAGAGATGAAGTAGTGAAGGCAGCAGAGGATCAAGTAGGTAAAAAGAAGAAGGCTAGTAGAAATCCTTGGGTAACAGAAGAAATATTGATTTAATTGATGAAAGGAGAAAACATAAAAATGCAGTAAATGAAGCAGGCAAAAAGGAATACAAACGTCTCAGAAATGAGATCAACAGGAAGTGCAAAATGGCTAAGCAGGGATGGCTAGAGGACAAATGTAAGGATGTAGAGGCTTATCTCACTAGGGGTAAGATAGATACTGCCTACAGGAAAATTAAAGAGACCTTTGGAGAAAAGAGAACCACTTGTATGAATATCAAGAGCTTAGATGGAAACCCAGTTCTAAGCAAAGAAGGGAAAGCAGAAAGGTGGAAGGAGTATACAGAGGGTCTATACAAGGGCGATGTACTTGAGGACAATATTATGGAAATGGAAGAGGATGTAGATGAAGATGAAATGGGAGATATGATACTGCATGAAGAGTTTGACAGAGCACTGAAAGACCTGAGTCGAAACAAGGCCCCGGGAGTAGACAACATTCCATTAGAACTACTGATGGCCTTGGGAGAGCCAGTCCTGATGAAACTCTACCATCTGGTGAGCAAGATGTATGAGACAGGCGAAATACCCTCAGACTTCAAGAAGAATATAATAATTCCAATCCCAAAGAAAGCAGGTGCTGACAGATATGAAAATTACTGAACAATCAGTTTAATAAGTCACGGATGCAAAATACTAACACGAATTCTTTACAGACAAATGGAAAAACTGGTAGAAGCCGACCTCGGGGAAGATCAGTTTGGATACCTTGGAAATATTGGAACACATGAGGCAATACTGACCTTACGACTTATCTTAGAAGCTAGATTAAGGAAAGGCAAACCTATGTTTCCAGAATTTGTAGACTTTAAGAAAGCTTTTGACAATGTTGGCTGGAATACTCTCTTTCAAATTCTGAAGGTGGCAGGGGTAAAATACAGGGAGCAAAAGGCTGTTTACAATTTGTACAGAAACCAGATGGCAGTTATAAGAGTCGAGGGACATGAAAGGGAAGTAGTGGTTGGAAAGGGAGTGAGACAGGGTTGTAGCCTCTCCCCAATGTTATTCAATCTGTATATTGAGCAAGCAGTGAAGGAAACAAAAGAAAAATTCAGAGTAGGTATTAAAATCCATGGAGAAGAAATAAAAACTTTGAGGTTCACCGATGACATTGTAATTCTGTCAGAGACAGTGAAGGACTTAGAAGAGCAGTTGAATGGAATGGATGGTGTCTTGAAAGGAGGATATAAGATGAACATCAACAAAAGCAAAACGAGGAAAATGGAATGTAGTCGAATTAAGCTGAGTAATGCTGAGGGAATTAGATTAAGAAATGAGACACTTAAAGTAGTAAAGGAGTTTTGCTATTTGGGGAGCAAAATAACTGATGATGGCCGAAGTAGAGAGGATATAAAATGTAGACTGGCAATGGCAAGGAAAGTGTTTCTGAAGAAGATAAATTTGTTAACATTGAGTATAGGTGTAAGTGTCAGGAAGTCGTTTCTGAAAGTATTTGTATGGAAGTGAAACATGGACGATAACTAGTTTGGACAAGATGAGAATAGAAGCTTTCGAAATGTGGTGCTACAGAAGAATGATGAAGATTAGATGGGTAGATCATATAACGAATGAGGAGGTATTGAATAGGATTGGGGAGAAGAGACGTTTTTGGCTCAACTTGACTAGATGAAGGGATAGGTTGGTAGGACACGTTCTGAGGCATCAAGGGATCACAAATTTAGTATTGGAGGGAAGTGTTGAGGGTAAAATTCGTAGAGAGAGACCAAGAGATGAATACACGAAACAGATTCAGAAGGATGTAGGTTGCAGTAGGTACTGGGAGATGAAGAAGCTTGCACAGAATAGAGTAGCATGGAGAGCTGCATCAAACCAGTCTCAGGACTGAAGACCACAGCAAAAACAATTAACATCTGAAGTAATCAGCTCATTGGTGCAGCAGCAGAGGCAATATGCAGTAAAAATCATCTTGAATACTAGGTCTTAATATTAATTGCGGTATAATAGAAGATTTTGTGTTTAGTGCAATAAGTATATGGAGATAACTATCTATTTGTGTCACAGTTTAGCCTTTTCTAACATTAAGGAATTACAACCTTAAACTTAGTTGCCCGGAGTAATGTGTGGAAAGAATAAGCAAGATTTGTATGTATATCACCCTTCAGGCTAGAATCTTAAGCAATTTGACGGAATACAGGGAAATAACAGTTTTTCTGAGTGATAATTTTGCCTGTTCAGTAAGTAGAGTTACGTTTGCCTTAGCATAAGGATCTGTTACTGTGGAGTGTTTTTCAGTAGAGTCAATTTTACATTAGATAAGCAGAGCAGGTATTTATTAAATAATGAAGCAATAGCAAAATAATAAAATAATGTTAGGGTCTTAATGGTTAGGGAGCCTGTCTCTGCAGAAGGGATAATTTTTTTTGAGAATGCGCTCCACTAGCTAAAGAGGTAAGAAAGGTAAGTAATATAATGGAGCTGACAGACATGCTTGAGTAATGAAAAACATAACCGTATACAAACAAATGTGGTGTGACTGTATTGATGATCTAATTGTGAACTAGGCAACATTGGGTACTGTGTATATTGTGAAATTCATGACACTGCAGCTGGAAATGGGGGCTTAAAAGAAAGGGCAATATTTTAGTGAGGTACAAGTAATATAATGCTGCATCATTGGATCTATAGGCTAACTGAAAAGTTCTTTTTGTGCTCTGAGGAATTATGGGCTTAAAGTGGTAATACTGGAACAAAGAACAGTAAGTCTGCTGATTAGCTGATAACTGTGGTGCTAGACTGATGTGGATATTTCTGACAGATCAACTATTAGGTAAGTTTTTTGAGGAGTTAATTTTCTCTTTGAATGAGAGTAGTGCTCAGAGTTGAGTAGAGAAATGGGGCAATGATTTGGTACAGCGTCCATCCTCTTAATTTTGATTTGAATAGTAATTAAGGTATTTAATGGTGACTCTGTTTTTTTTCATATCGTAATGATTAGTAAATCTATGCTACTGCACATCTTGAGCTTTTGCTATTTTGAAAATGAGAAAGATTAAAAATCTTTCTAGTTTAACCAGTTACAGGCAGTTATGACTTAGAGTAATGTTTTGTAGTGTAATGTGCAATTGATCTTAAAATTTTTTCTAGTCCACACCTTTTGTAATGTAGTCAATTTTAGTCTTAATTATTGTAGTGTTACGAGAACTATGTAAAGTATTCATTTATGAAGTAATGACTTTCATTTTTAGTGTGAAACCTTTTTTCTTAGACTTAAGTGAGAAGTAATCAAACAATGGAAAATCCAGGATGGAATATAACAATATTAGAGAAGGAAAGTTGCTACTCACTATATAGTGGCGATGCTGAGTCGCGATAGGCACAACAAAAAGATTCACACAATTATAGATTTCAGCCATTAGGGCCTTTGTCACACACAAACACAACTTGCACACATATCTGTAGACTCAGACAACTGAAACCACACTGCGAGCAGCAGCACCAGTGCATGATGGGAGTGGTGACTGGGTGGGGGTAAGGCGGAGGCTGGGGCCAGGAGTGGGAGGGATAGTATGGTGGGGGTGGCGGACAGTGAAGTGCTGCAGTTTAGATGGAGGGCAGGAGAAAGGTAGGGAGGGGGGGAGGGGTTTAAGTAGTGGAAAGGAGAGAAATTAAAAGACTGGATGTGGCAATGAAATGACAGCTGTGTAGTGCTGGAATGAATACAGGGAGGGGGCTGGATGGGTGCGGACAGTGACTAATGAAGATTGAGGCCAGGAGGGTTACGGCAACATAGGATGTGTTGCAGGGAAAGTTCCCACCTGCGCAAGATAAGGCACAGGAGATTTGTTTTTATACAAGGTTGGGAGGATAATTACAGTCAGTGAAGGCTTTAGTGAGACCTTCGGTATATTTTGAGAGGGACTGCTCGTCACTGCAGATGCAATGACCATGGGTGGCTAGGCTGTACGAAAGGGACTTCTTGGTGTGGAATGTGTGGCAGCTGTCGAAGTGGAGGTATTGCTGGTGGTTAGTAGGTTTGATATGGAAAGAGGTACTGATGTAGCCATCTCTGAGGTGGAGTTCAACATCTAGGAAGGCGACCTGTTGGGTTGAGTAGGATTGGGTGAAGCAAATGGGGGAGAAGTTATTGAGGTTCTGGAGGCATGTGGATAGGGTGTCCTCACCTTCAATCCAGATAGCAAAGATGTCATCAGTGAATCTGAACCAGGTGAGGGGTTTAGGATTCTGGGCTTTTTGGAAGGATACCCCTAGATGGCCCATGAATAGGTTGGCATAGGATGGTGCCATGTTGGTGCCCTTAGCCATACACACACACATACCCACACAAACACTGATGTGTGTGCAAGTTGCATTTGCGTGAGTGTGAGTGTGTACATGTGTGCCTGTTGCTGACAAAGGCCTTAATGGCCGAAAGCTGTAATTGTATGAATCTTTTTGTTGTACCTATCGCAACTCAGCATCTCCGCTATATGGTGAGTAGCAACTTTCCTTCTCTTGTATTGTTACATTCCGTCCTGGATTTTCCATTGTTTGATTTTTGCCTTATGGCTTTTCTTTGATTCTAACCCTGTGCTGTTTTCCTTTGTTACTACTTTCTTTTGCATTGCTATACTCAATGTCCATCCTCCATTCTTTTCTTTCCTGTGTTTCTCTTGTTGCCTTACAAACTGCACTGCATGCTCTACGTACGAGTCACACTGTATCAACCATCTCAGATCAACTTTATATGCAAAAGGTTAGTTTATCTTGCAGCTTATTAACCTTAGACACCAATTTTATAGGTGAAAGCTTTGCTTTTCTTGTAACAACAGTATGTATATTAATTTAAACTATTAACTTTCCCTGTTTGTGTGTTCATGCTACTTAACAGTGAAGTTGCTGTTAGCTGACTACATCAGGAGTCCTACACTCTGAATATCCGTTGTCATTGGTTGGCGAGATCACGTGACATGAGCTATGACTGGCTTACAAAAGCACATTGCAATCTCGATTTCAATGATTTGGAAAGTAACATGCGGTGTTTGGTGGAATTTCAATGTATACTCTCATAATATGAAAATACGCAGCATACATGTTGCTACACATCAAAGACATTTCCAAAACTTGTCTTTTTCCCTAAGTTTCGTTTACTAAAGTGCCGGGAAATTCTACGGCTGTTTATAAAACCATAACCATTTAAAGGATTGATAAGTGCTGCAGTTCCAAGGGAAAATATACTGTCACATAACATGGAAAAAGTGTGTTTTCACCTGGGAGAAAGTGTATTTTTAACCGGGAAATCCGGGAATTTTTTTTTGTAGTCCACGTATACACCGTGTAGTAATAGATGGAAAGTCATCGAGTAAAACAGAAGTAATATCCGGCGTTCCCCAAGGAAGTGCTATAGCCCCTCTATTGTTCCTGATCTATATTAACGACATAGGAGACAATCTGAGTAGCCGTCTTAGATTTTTTCAGATGATGCTGTCATTTACCATCTTGTAAAGTCATCAGATGATCAAAATGACTTGCAAAATGATTTAGATAAGACATCTGTATGGTGCAAGAAGTGGCAATTGTCCCTCAATGAAGAAAAGTGTGAAGTTATTCACATGATTACTCAAAGAAATCAGCTAAATTTCAGTTAAGTGATAAGTCACACAAATCTGAAGGCTGTAAATTCAGCTAAATACTTAGGGATTACAATTACAAATAACCTAAATTGGAACAATCACATAGATAATATTGTGGGTAGAGCAAACCAAAGACTGCGATTCATTGGCAGAACACTTAGAAGGTGCAACAGGTCTATTAAAGAGACTGTTTACACCACATTTGTCTGCCCTATTCTGGAGTATTGCTGTGCGGTGTGGGATCTGCATCAGGTGGGACTGATAGATGACATCAAAACAGCACAAAGAAGGACAGCTCATTTTGTATTTCGCAAAATAGGGGAGATATAATACATGAATTGGAGTGGCAATCAGTAAAACAAAGGCGTTTTTCATTGCGACGGGATCTTCTCATGAAATTTCAATCACCAGTTTTCCAAACATTCCTTTGCCATCCATCTACATAGGGAGAAATGATCATCACAATAAAATAAGAAAAATCAGGGCTCACACAGAAAAATTTAAGTGCTCGTTTTTCCCGCATGCCGTTCCAGAGTGGAATGGTAGAAAGACGGCTTGAAGGTGGTTAATTGAACCCTCTAACAGGTACTTTATTGTGAATAGCAGAGTAATCACATAGATGTAGATATGGATCCTCACCCACAATTACTTCTCCTTTGAAGGCATTACCTACAAACAAATTGGGGTACAGCTATGGGCACCCACATGGCACCATCCTATGCCAACCTATTCATGAGCCATCTAAAGGTATCCTTCCTAAAATCCCAGAATCCTAAACCCCTCACCTGGACTCGCCTACAATGTGTTTAGGCAGCTACACACCAAATATGTACAGAATTTGAGTGGGTAGGGAGGGGACTATTTCTAAAACTGGATCTCTTGACATGAGTAATTTGGTTACATTGTGAAATGAATAGGAACTTATTACAATAGAACAAAGTGAATTACAGTGTTAATGTTGCTAGAAGAGAGTGAATTAGAGTGTTTTATCTTGCTGGAGTCTATTGATGTAAGAGGAATTCCAAATTCCCTAGCATCAGAAAAAAATTATCTATGAATAAATGATAATTTCTGCATATTAAGTTCAGAAATTGTCTTACTTCAGAAAACTCAACAATGCAATTAGATTTCTGCAAAGGTGATCCCTAATGCAATTACAGCTATGCACAGAGACATATGGTTTATGGCTGTGAAGAATTCCTCACTTGTTGTCTTTGTCTGGTTTCCATACAAACAATGCACCACTAGATCAATCATTTGAAGGAGCAAATTCTCCTAACTTGTTACAAAACAGGAGTCCCAGTTAAAATTGACACTTTATTCCAAGCTTGATTCACACAAAATTAAACCATACATATGGCCATAAGAGTGTAATACCCCTATTGACAGTGAGCTCCTCTAAAATCTGACCTACTAAAATGTTTCTTAAAAAGACTTTTTAATCCAAAGCTCTTTCAGTTTACTAAAAAGTACTCTGTTTTGAATGAGGTATAATATCAATGCTTAATTAACATGCATTAAAGAAAATTCAGGGACTGCATATATGAAAAGTATAAAGGATGTAGACAGAAAGAAAAGCAATTCATTTTTCTTAAAGGAACAAATGATTTCTTAATGAAGTGGAGCCTTCCTCTCCTTGTGACTTACTTCAGTTTTCATCATTGATAACTCTCTCTCTATTCATTTAGTCGGTTCCGACTCTTCGTGACCCCATGAACCAAATCACGCCACTTTTTCCTGTCTTGCACTTTCTCCCGTAGACCTTCCAGGTTGGAACACATTGCTTCTGTGATGCCATTGATCCATCTCATCCTCTGACGTCCTCTTCTTCTAGTTCCTTCAATCTTCCCCAGCATTAATGTTTTTTCCAACGAGGTATGCCTTCGCATTGTGTGTCCAAAGTAGGTCAGCTTTTGTTTTAACACTAGACCTTCCAGGGAGAAATCTGGTTTTATTTGCTCCAATATTGATCTGTTGGTTCTCTTTGCAGTCCATGGAACTCTAAGAAGTTTCCTCCAACTCCACAATTCGAAGGAGTCAATTCTTCGCCATTCAGCCGTTCTAATGGTCCAGGTCTCACATCCATACATCACAACTGGAAAGACCATAGCCCTCACAATACGGATCTTTGTTGCTAGTGTTATATCTCTGGACCTTATAATCTTGTCAAGGTTTGACATCGCCTGTCTACTGAGCAACAGGCGTCTCCGGATTTCATGGCTGCAGTCGCCATCAGCAGAAATCTGGGAACCGAGATAACTGAATGTGGTATATATATATATATATATATATATATATATATAGTAAGGGGTAATGTTATCGAATCTCATTTTATATAATTTTATGAAATAGAAATACTTTCATTCTTAAATATCAGGTGGCTGCCAGTCATTGTAAGTAACCTTTCAATGTCACAATATTGAATTTGTTATTGAAATCACATTTCACAGTTGGATGTATCAGGAAATTGCACTCAGATTCTTTGAGGGCAAAGTGACTGATGCCTCATCATGTCATTTCATTTAGTTGTTTTATTGTTCACAAGTTCAACCTGCAGATCTGTTGTAATGCAAGGTGATTGAATATTCATTACCATGTTTTATGTAGAAGCCACAATGGTGTATTTATGGTCAATAAACCTTCAAACAATGATGAAGCTCAATAGCCACCAGAGCCTGACACATCAAAGAAATATAACCGATGATGGCATAAAAATCTAATACAACAGTTAATGAGTATTATAAAAAAATTAAATGTCTTGTGATGTGTGTTAGAAATTACTGGCCATATTGTGCCATCACATTTGTAATGTTTCTTTCTGGAGGCAATCACACATTTATGTGTAGTAGTATAAAACAAGATGTGATCAAAAACTAATGGGAATTTTCATTTTTCTAAAGAATTTTTATTTATTCATGAGTATCAACTTTATCCCCTCGAAAGTAAGCCCTCTCAGATATAATGCACTTGTGCCAGTGTTTTATCCAATCTTAGAAGCAGAGGGAAGACAAGGCCTTGGTTTCAGCATGGTTCTCTTCAGCCACGGGAATAGAAAGGAATCACAGGGTATCATGTCCAGCAAATACAGTGGCTGAGGTGACACAACAGTTTCGTTTTATGCCAAAAAACCATGAACAAGCAATGAGGTGTGAGCAGGAACATTATCGCAATGCAATTTCCACAGTTAGTTTGTCACAATTCTGGTCATTTTCTACTGATTGCCTCAAGCAAATGGAGCACAGCTTCCAGATAGTATTCCTTATTGACTGTACTACCATAAGGCAGGAACTCATGATGCACTATCCCATTGCAATCAAAGAAAACAGTGACAAGAACCTTCACACATGATTGAAATTGTGAATTTTTTCAGTGTTGGCTCTTCAGGCAGTTTCCATTGGTTGACAAGGCCTTGGTTTCAACATCATACCCATATACTCAAGTTTTGTTACCTGTTATTACTTTCTTTATAAATTCTGGTGCATTGTGGACTTCATTCAGTAATTCTTGAGCAATGTCTATACAACATCAATTTTGGTCAAAACTCAACAATTTTGAAACAAATTTTGCTGCTGCACATTTCATGCCCAAAACATCAGAAAAAATTGCTTCACATGAGCCAAAAAGTATTCTGACATCATCAGCAACGTCTGTGATGATGATCTGGTGATATTCGAGGACTATTTTCTTTACTGCTTCCTCTCTGTCATCTGTAACTGCTGAGCAAGAGCGTGTTTGGCAGCTGTCCTCTTCAACATCTCAACTCACTTTGAAATATTAACATTACTCGTAAACTCAGGTCTTACTCACAGTAGATTCACCAAAAGGCACACTCAAAATTTTGAATGTGGTACTGCAGTTTAAAACATTTTTCATGCAGAATTTAATGCAGATTCCTTAATCCATCTTTTCAAAAGTAAAAATTCGCAGAACACTTGAAAAAACATATAATCTTCTCAACTGTCAACAATAAGCCAAACATTCAAAGCAGCTGAAAATGCAAACATCAGGAACTTGTGTACCAACAAGATAAAAAAAATTGGGAATGGAGTGTGTAAAGTCTATGAAATAAAATTCCACAGAGGAGAAAGAAGTAAAACCAGAAATATCTGTTTAAATTTATTGAGAGAAAAAGATAATTATATTATATTAGAAAATTATTCTGATCGTCACATAAAAATTCAAGGTAAGGGCATCTTTGTTTAGGGTTGCCATCCGACCCAATATATCAGGACAGTCACTGTTATGGACTTTTTTGTCCTGGCATCCTGACAGGACCCAATTTTGTCCCAATTTTCCAAGATACTGGTATGAGCTCAGCTCAAGTACCAAAGCAATGCTACATGTCTGCACACATTTAAACGCAGCCTCAGTTAGTATTTATGTCGATAAGTTTGTGTTGACGTTATGTCAATAAGTTTGTGTTGACGAGCTCATCTCACAGATGGCATTTCATTTGAATAGCCTGTATTGATGATGCAAGCACCTTCTAAATGTGGTACCATCATTCGAAATAATACTCAACTTTTCCAGTTGTATGGGGTGGAACTATTATATAAGCAGCACTGTGCGGAAGAAATAATCAGTTCCCATTTGAATAGTGATCTGATAAGATGATTCTTTCTAAACATAATACAAACAATGAGTGCAAGTTAGTAATGTTTGAAGTATTTACTATGGGTATATAGGTTGTGAAATGTATAGTGATGTGTACTTTGATGAGCAAAGTGTTATCCATTAACTGACATGCAGCAGTCTCGTAGAGTGGCATCATTTTATTATCACCTCCTTTCGTTGAAGTATTTGAGCTACAAGTTCTACCCTCTACCTACCTTTCCATTTGAGTGTGAAGGCTGTGCAGTGAAGAGTTTGTGTTTTTACCATTGTCAGTTCCGTCATTCTTGTGTGGAATGGTCTTTGAGATTGTGGCATAGCAGTTCCCTTACTTTCCTCAGGTAATTTGTTTTCTGTATATTTAAATTCATTTTTATTTCTTTAGCTTCAAATATTGTGTAATAAGGAAACTTAGCTCCAGGTTTATTCATTACAGGGAAGGTGGCAGAAAGACTGTCTTTATCAAGCACTGTAAGGGCAGTAATCCTAGTTTTGCAGTTCGTCTTTAGGCTTGGCTTGCTGAGTGTCTAGACAACAATAGTGAAGCGGAAGAATCTTACCAAATTGAAAGCAGTCATAGCTCAGATTCTAAGCAAGAGTTAGAGAACATCCAGAGATGGAATAAAGGCCTACTGATTATAAAGATGATGAAAATACTGTGAGTTATGGTAGTAATGATGACTCTTACACATATTTTTACGGAAAAAATAAGTGTTTCAAGTGTTGGAAAAAACAACCCCCCTTGAAAGTAAGGATGAGGCACCATAACATAATTGTTCAAGTCCCTGGTTTCAACCACTGGCTAGAAATTTGGGAGAAAATCCAGAAATCTCATGGACAAATGCAAAAATATCAAAAATGAGAACAAATTATGAGAACCATTAAAGATTGACTTCCCTTCATGAAATTGACATGACCGAACTATAAGTATTCATTGGTCTTCCTGCGTATACAGTGATTTTCAGATAAGGAAACACGTCCCTAGACTGTCTCTTTGCAACTGATGGGACACGACATGACATTTTTCGACGTGCCATGGAGAAAAAAGAAAAGAAAATAAGGATGTTGTCCTTTTTGGCCGCTCTTAGGTTTGATTGCCCAGGAGATAGGGAGGAAAGAAAGAAGGAAGATCCTGCAGCAGCAGTTTCAAAGATTTTTAGTCTGTTCTTCTTCAAAGTGGAAGACTGGAGAAGACTGCATGTACAGCGTCACAGAAGAGATGCCACTTCTCTGTTACATTCCAAAGAATGGGAAAGCTGTAATCCTGGTCTCCAGTATGCACCATTGTGAGAGCCTCAACCCAGAGAATGGTAAACCAGAAATTGTCTCTTTCTATAACACAACAAAAGGCGGTGTGGATTCCCTGGATCAAAAATGTGTAGCCTACCCCACAAGCCAAATGACAAGATGATGGCCTGCAGCAATTTTTTCGCACTGGTAAGATATTGCCTGCAGAGTAAAGGCTTATCATCTGTCCCAATCTTTCAAGAAGACTCCAGACATAACACATCTTGATTTCATGAAATCATTAGCAAAGCCACTAGCAAATCCCCTTATGCATGCCACTTGCAGATAAGAAGTCTTCTAAGGCAACTTACTGTTTCAATCAGACGCATACTGCAGATATCAGATGAAAAACATCCACAACTTCAGGCTCTTGAGGACCCTTTTAAAATAAGAAAAACCTGTAATTTTTGCCCTTTGAAACTTAAGAGGAAGACTAAATATCCTTTTAACAATGTGGATGTGCATTATGTCTTGAATGTGCACGAAAAATGTGTAAAATGTGCTTTGAAATGCTTCTTATCCAGTCACAGGCTTCAGCCTACAGTTTAAAGTGCCCATTTTTTTCTCAATATGTAATATTTTTCTCTTGATAGTAACTACTTTTGGCAATAATATAGTTTTTGGCAAAGACAGCCCATATTTATTTGAAATAAACTTCCAAGGACTGACACACCACAGCATGTGAGTTACATGAGAAATATTAGACATGTTAGATGAGTGTTATTTTCAACTGTTTGCCATCTAATAAACTTATCATATCTTAAGATGATGTCTAAGGATGGAAAGAGAAAGTGTGGCTTTTTGGATTATTACACAAAAGAGTGATCTTTTGTCAAGAAAGGACATATGGGTCAGGAAGTGTTGTGTGAGATTTGTGGCTATTTCATCTCAGTAACTCACAGAGTTAAGGCAGTTATGAGGCATCACATTTCTATGAAGACTCATACAAATAAATGAGCAGTAGCATCAACATCAAAGTCTATTTCCACATTCATGATTGACAAAGACACCCAAGAAGAACTGCTCATTGCTGCTGCAGAACTATCAACAGCTTATAGAGTTGTCAAGCATCATCAGCCCTTCAGTTCTCTCAACTGTACCATAAAATTGGATGCCACAATGCATCCTGACTCCAAAGTTGCTGCAAAGCAGTCTACAGCTTGGACCAAAGCTACAGCAATTGTTAAAAATATTCTCGCACCACACTCCATGTCCAGATGGATTAAACAATTGCTAGAATTTTCATTTTATGGCATAAGCACCAACACATTGAACCACAAGGCTGGAAAGGTGTTTCCTTTAGTTCTTAAACACTTAACTGAAACTGACAGAAGTTGTGGGAGTTTGATTTGCTGAATAACGAAACGTTAGAGACAATTGTAAAGTTTTGTCTAGACAATTTAAGACAACTGAAAATTCCATTAAATAAATTAATTGCTTTTTGAGGAGACAGTACCCATAACCAACTTCGGAGGGATTCATTGACATGGCCAGCAGAATGTGTTTCACAAAATTAGAGAAGAACTAGGAGAAAATGTAGAAGGAAGGACAGAGAAGCTGAAAGATTTCTACTTATATGTTGATGTCAGTTATCAGACTCTTCTATCTCACTCAAAAACAAGATGGCTGTTGTTAATACCTAATATTGAGAGAATTATCAAGCTTTGGACTCCATTAAAACAATTATTTGATGCTGAAGAAGGCCACCTAAAATAATTTCAGATTATTTCAGATTTCAGTAGTCTTATCAATGAAATTTACTTCAGGTTTCTGTAGTCAAACATGGCTCTAATTGAAAAAAATATAAAATGCTTGGGTAAGAATAAAGTCTCATAATAAAAATAAGAAATATATTAATCAACACTCAAAGATATTTGAATGAGAAGTCAGTTTAGGGGAAATAAAAGTAGAACATTTGTCCTTGTTAAGTGCAAGTAATTCAGATTCACGAGTGAAGCTTAATGTGATTTCTGGAAATTCCCAGTGCTCAAAATATTTATCATGAATGCACGGGCAGAATCATGTAACCTTGTTAATGACATTTATACTGAAGGACCAAAGAAACTGGTACACCTGCCTAATTCATGTAAGGCCCCTGCGAGCACGGGAAGTGCCACAGCATGACATGGCATGGACTTGACTAATGTCTGAAGTACTGCTGGAGGGAATTGACACCATGAATCCTACAGAGCTGACCATAAATCCGTAAGAGTACAAGGGGGGTGGAGATCACTTCTGAACAGCATGTTGCAAGGCATCTTATATATGCTCAATAATTTCATGTCTGGGGATTCTGGTGGCCAGCGGAGTGTTCCTGGAGTTATTTTATAGCAATTCTGGACATGTGAGGTATTGCTTTGACCCGCTGGAATTGCAGAAGTCCATCTGAATGCAAAATGTACATGAATGGATGCAAGTGATCAGACAGAAAGCTTACGTACATGTCACTTGTCAGAGTCATATCTATATTCATCAGGGGTCCTACATCACCTCAATTGCACACATCCTACACCATTCCAGAGCCTCCACTAGCTTGAATAGTCCCCTCCTGACATGCAGGGTCCATGCATTCATGAGATTGTCTCCATACCCATAGACGTCCATCCTCTCAATACAATTAGAAACAAGACTTACCCTATCAGGCAGTGTGTTTCCAGACATCAACAGTCCAGTGGCGGTGTTGACAGGCCCAAATGAGGTGTAAAGCTTTGGGTCATGCAGTCATCAAGGGTACATTTGATGATGTTTCGCTCAACTATTCACACACTGACACTTGTGAATGGCCCAGCACTGAAATCTGCAGCAATTTGCAGAAGGGTTGCACTTCTGTCATGTTGAACAATTCTCTTCAGTCGTTGTTGGTCCCGTTCTTCCAGGATCTTTTTCCGGCTGCAGCAGTGTTGGAGATCTGAAGTTTTACTGGATTCCTGACATTCACGATACACTCGTGAAATGGTTGTGCAGGAAAAGCCCCACTTTGTCACTACCACGGAGATGACGTGTCCCATCGCTCATGTGCTGACTATAATACCACATTCATACTCACTTAAATCTTGATAACATGCCATTGTAGCAGCAATAACCGATATAACAACTGCACCAGACACTTGTTGTCTTATACAGGCTTGCTGACTGCAGTGCCATATTCTGCCTGTTTACGTATCTCTGTATTTGAATACGCAAGTGTATACCACTTTCGTTGGTGCTTCAGTGTGTATTCCTAATGAGAGAGCTATTAGCAAATTGTAATTTGCTTGTTCTAATTTAGAGGTATCTCTTACATTGAAACTGAGGAAGTTGAGTTATGGAAAAATGAAAGCAGCTATTGAAAGCAAGGTACAACAAATTACAGACAAAATTATAAAAGACTTAGAATCATGCTTTAATAATGCAGATACCAACAGTATTTCTAAAAAAGAAGAAATCCTACCTGCAGAATCATCTGACACTGAATATTTAAGGTTAATTGAGGAATTAAAAAGTAAGTGTTCAGTGATGCATAAGGGGCAAAAGTTAAAATTTTAAGTTTTCTCCCTGACTCGTGGTCAAAAAATAAAAAATAAAAATAGTTCATGAGTTCAACATTTCTCATTGTTTGGTTAGAGTTACTCCAAAATTCGTGAAAGATCACAGCATTCTACCAGTTTTAGAAAGGAATAGGTGAAATTGAAGAAACAAATGAAAAGATCTAGCAGTTTTTTGAAGACAATGAAAACAGTAGAATTTTCCCAGGTAGCAAAGATACCAAAAGAATTATTATAAATGAGGTTAAAGTAACAAAGCAGAAACAACTAGTGCTGTAAAATTTAAGTAAACTTTATGTAGCTGTAATAATAATAATAGTAATAATAATAATAATACATTATAATGGAAGGAAACATTCCACGTGGGAAAAATTATATATAAAAACAAAGATGAGGTGACTTACCGAACAAAAGCGCTGGCAGGTCAATAGACACACAAACAAACACAAACATACACACAAAATTCAAGCTTTCGCAACAAACTGTTGCCTCATCAGGAAAGAGGGAAGGAGAGGGGAAGACGAAAGGAAGTGGGTTTTAAGGGAGAGGGTAAGGAGTCATTCCAATCCCGGGAGCGGAAAGACTTACCTTAGGGGGGAAAAAGGACAGGTATACACTCGCACACACGCACATATCCATCCACACATACAGACACAAGCAGACATATTTAAAGACCAGAAAGAGGAAAATAAGACGACAGAAAAGATTTCAAAATGCAACAGTGACAATAACAAACGTAATTGTTGGATTCAAATTAATGATATCAATATAATGGAAGGAAACATTCCACGTGGGAAAAATTATATATAAAAACAAAGATGAGGTGACTTACCGAACAAAAGCGCTGGCAGGTCAATAGACACACAAACAAACACAAACATACACACAAAATTCAAGCTTTCGCAACAAACTGTTGCCTCATCAGGAAAGAGGGAAGGAGAGGGGAAGACGAAAGGAAGTGGGTTTTAAGGGAGAGGGTAAGGAGTCATTCCAATCCCGGGAGCGGAAAGACTTACCTTAGGGGGGAAAAAGGACAGGTATACACTCGCACACACGCACATATCCATCCACACATACAGACACAAGCAGACATATTTGCTTGTGTCTGTATGTGTGGATGGATATGTGCGTGTGTGCGAGTGTATACCTGTCCTTTTTCCCCCCTAAGGTAAGTCTTTCCGCTCCCGGGATTGGAATGACTCCTTACCCTCTCCCTTAAAACCCACTTCCTTTCGTCTTCCCCTCTCCTTCCCTCTTTCCTGATGAGGCAACAGTTTGTTGCGAAAGCTTGAATTTTGTGTGTATGTTTGTGTTTGTTTGTGTGTCTATTGACCTGCCAGCGCTTTTGTTCGGTAATAATACATTATTCAACATCAAATGATTCATTGCATATGTATAAAAACAGGTTATAGTTCTTGATATATAGAACAATAATACATTCTTCTGAATACATCATTGATTTAAAAAATGATTAAATTACAAAGAAATGGGTTTGCGTAAGACTATTTACATATTTTTTCAAAGCACTTCTTATTCTGCAAGTAAGTATGGTATTCTTGTAATATGCAAAATTGATTTTGTAACACGAATTTCTTTAGCTGAAATTTAAGCTTCGTTGTGGGTAGGGTTATAATTTTACTCGGCAATGCAATGGCTGACTTTAATGCTGTAGAAGAGTTAATCAGGAATATGTTACACAGAAGGCTGATACTGTGTACAATTCCATACCAGCAAGACAGGATGCAGACAAATTATGTCATATATCAGCTGAACAAGTACATTGTAAAAGCAGGTGAACAATACAATCATGCCGCAGTACTTTATGTAAACATATTCCTAAGAAGACAAGATTTTGCACAGCAAGGGTTGCATATAAACAAAAGAGGAAGAAAGAAACAATGCAGATGATTAAAGTATGCAATAACAACCAAAAATCAGACCATAGTCATGCGAAAAAAAACATAGCAGTAGCCATTATGCCAGAAGTAGAAAAATCTATAGAATCAAAAAACCGGGAAGATGGAAAAACTGGACCATCACATTCCAACATTGAGATAGGCCACACTAAATCAACAAAATTAGAAGCAGATGCAGCATTAACAGTAATATTGGAACAAACACACTGTAAAAAACAGGAAGATCACAATCTGTCAACAGAAACAACTGATAGTGGATTAAATGTAATAAAGAACCATCACACACAGCACCACAAACAGATTGTGAAATACATCAAAGCATACAACCAACAACTTCTAAAGTTGGACAAATAGAAAGGAAACCAATGCGGACTTCACAGAGAGTATGAGCAGTTCCCCACTATTTAGCAAAAGATTTTTTATTCTGCAGCCAATGAAAGAGAAGAAGGGCAAGATAAATAATAATGAACAGAGCATAGTCACATATCCAGCTCCAACTACAACAGATAATCAGCAACCCAGGAGACATAAAGAGGAAAAAAAAAAAACCAGTAAAATCTTGTACCAAAATATTCAGTACTTAGGCAACGAAAAACTTGAAGTGGAAGTGGTCCTGAATGAAACTCAACCGGATATATTATACACCAGTGAGTGTCACCTAAATGAAGCAGAACTTAGCAGCCTAATAATGAGAGATTATGATTTGATTAATTATTTCTGTAGATCAAAACATAAAGGTGGAGGTGTTGAGAGATACAAGAAAAAAATTGGAAGTCCGCAAGATACTGAATATTGTAAATATGTAACCCTTCCAGTTTGCATTAAAAAAGATTTTGAAATTAATGGTGTAATGAGTGAAGAGCTAAGAATTACCTGTGTATACTGGTCCCTAAGTGGTAATGTTACACCATTTCTCAACAATACTAGAAAAATTATTACTGAAGATTAAAATGAAAGATGTTGTAATATGTGGAGACTATAACATAGATACAGGTAAAGAATTAAAATCAAAACAAAAATTGAAAGAGACATTTTTACAGTGTAACATGAAACCAATAATAGATATACCTACAAAAGTGACTGATCATAGTCAGAACATCATTGAGAACATAATCATAAATATTGAAAATAGTAAATGTGAGGCAAAAGTTCTACAGACAGCAATCTCTGACCATCATGGGTTAATAATTCACAAGTACATAAATAGGAGCCCAAAAACAGAAGAAATGCAAGGTAAGAAAAATACATGAACTTTCCAAAACAACACTGAGGAAAGAAGAATGGGCTTAAAAAATGCAAGTACAAGGTGCAAATGAGAAGTTTGATGCATTTTTAACACACTAATGCATCACTTTCATGTAGTCTTCCCTAAAGTAGCTTTCAGAAAAAGCTGGGTCATGGTAAGAAATGGATTACGAAAGGAATAACTGAACTCAGAACTAGAGTGAAGGAACTCAGACAGACAGGAAATATGGAGACATATAAACAGTATCAGAAGAAGCACAGGCAACTGATAAGGAAAACAAAAGCCATTTCAATAAACAGAGCCATTGCAAATTCAAATAAAAAAGTGTAAAAACAGCAATTTTATGTCAATGTGAACTGATGACAACATAATTACAGATCGAACAAAAATTGCTAATACACTAAAGAACAACATTATGGATGCTGTGCAAAATTTAAAATGTGAAACAAATCATCATTGGTCAAAGTGTGCTAAAACACTTGGCCAACCAACCCATCCAATTTTCCTGGAACCAGTAACAGAAACAGAACTAAAAAATAATTCAGAAAGTAAAACCCAAAAATTCTGCAGGAGATGACAAAGTATCAAATTATTTAGTAAAACATGTGAATTAAGAAATAATCATACTTATTTTGGATATTGCAAGCTGCTCATTTAGAGAAGGAGTATTCCCAGAAAAATTCAAAGCAAGCAAAGTAGTACCCATATTTAAGAAAGGAGACAAAAATGACCCAAATAACTACAGACTAGTGTCTTTAATCTCTGGTTTCTCAAAAGTACTAGAGATGTTCATGCATAATAGGTTGACCACATTCCTGGAGAAACACAAATTGTGATTCCAGCGCAATGTGGTTTCCAAAAAAGGAAATCTACAGAAACTGCCATCTTGAGCCTCACAAAATCTGTTATAGATGCATTAGGCCAAAGAGACTCTTGTCTGCTATGTTTCTGGATTTGTTTAAAGTGTCTGACACAATCACACATACTACACTTACTGAAAACTTGAAAGCTATGGTATTTGTGGACACACATCCAAGTGGATAAAATCATACATCAGCAACAAAAGCAGAATGTGGAAACAAAAAATGGATTCAGATCTGAAATCAGAAATAATAAGTATGAAGTGCCTCAAGGATCTGTACTTGGCCCACTTCTGTTCAATCTATTTGTAAACTATACTGAGGTCTGTGAGAAAGATAAAAAAATAGTATGTGCAGATGACATGACACTAATGAATGTAGAAAAAAATGTGGAACAGTGGAAAGAAGAATGTTTATATCAATAAATAACACAGTACAGTGGCTTATACAAAATGACTTAATTCTAAATCTAATAAAGGCAATGTTAAAGATGTTCACAAACAGAGAAAAGGAAGAACACATAGATATATTCATAGATCAAACAAGACTGAAAGAAGTTACCACTATTAAATATTTTGGCATTACAGTTAACAATAAACTCCTGTGGAGTCAACATATAGATAATGTTTGCAGTAAATTAAGCACTGCAGTATTTGTTGTGAAACAGCTTGCATATTAAGCCAGCAAGGAGTTTTTATGTACATTGTACCATGATCTATTGGAGCCATTCCTACAATATGGAATAACTGCTTGGGGAAATTCCAACTGCAAAAATACAAAAAGAATATTTACATTGCAAAAAAAGCTGCTAGGATCATCTTGAACAAGAAACAAAGAGACTCATGCAGAACTGTTTTCCATAGACTAAAAATACCAACATTTCCATCTCTATACATTTACAAAACAATAATATCATTAATAAAAGGAACTGCAGTACTAGAAAGAAATGCAGACGTTCGTAGATATGAAACAAGAAATAAAGGCCAGCTGAGAAGTATAGAACACCAACTGAGAGTTGCTGAAAAAGGTCCTCTATACTCGGGTGTCAGACTCATAAAGCGCCTTCCAAAGATTTTGCAGGACAATGTGAGCAAAAAGATATTCCAAAAACTTTTAAAGAATTATTTAATGGAAAAATAATGTTATAGTGTAGAAGAGTATATGTATCAGTGAATGAAACATGCTCCTATTGTTGTTATAGAGATACTGTAACTAACTGAACGTATTATGATATGTAAATAACTTGAGAACATGAATACCGAGAGAAAAATGTAAATATGTGTATACTGTAGTACCTAAATCATTTTTAGCACCTAAAAAATTGTTGAAAAATGTATGTAACAATATTATAAACATTGCCATTTTGATGTCTTAAATTGTAATAAATAGGTTAAATATTGCAAGAAAATAGGTTTTAATCAAATGGGACCAAATATAAATCAATCAGTCAATCAAGACCTGCATATCGTGGACCCTTTTCATACAGTGCTTCTCTGTGGCTGCTGAAGTAAAATTTTTCCTTATTTCTGACATTGTACTGATACAAATCGGAACAAATTTTGTGCTGGCTTTTAGAATGTACATGTTTACTACAGTTATTACACCAATTTTTGGAAACAAGTCATGGCATGATTCCTTATATTTTGTTCCACAGGTGATTCTTATAGCCCTTTTTTGTAGTAGTAATAGCTTATTTAGATTTGCCTTTTTCATTGCTCCCCAAATTTCTATTCCGTAATTCAGGTGAGAGGAAACAGAGCATGTTACACAATCTTTGGACAACAGTGGCTTTGCAGAACTTGCTAATCATATTAATTGCAAATATATTATTAGGCACCTTCCGTGCTAGAATGTGAACATGCCTTGAATTGTTAGACCGAGGAATTTTATACTAAACTCATTTTTTACTAATTCATTGCGTATGTATAGTTTAATTTCTTCATTAAAACTACTGTTAAACTCTATGAGACATGTTTTACTACTGCTTACATTGATGTGGCTTGCATTAAACCACTGAACAATTTCATTTGTGATTTATTACAGTGGGTCTCTAGTTCGTTAAATGATTCCTTTTTACACACAATGGATGTATCATCCGAATACAGAACTATTTTGGAATTCTGAGTGCAATATCTTACGTCATTTAGATAAAATAAAAACAGAAGACCCAGTACTGAGCCCTGGGGCACTCCATATTTTATACGAGTGATTTTGGATTTGTGGTCACCACTTTCAGTATTAAGGAGTACAAACCGTTTCGGTTCCTCTTGTATGATTTTATTAGGTCATGAGCAATGACTCTGATGCCAATGTTCCATAGATTTTCTGATAGTATTGTGGCATCTACACAGTCAAAAGCTTTCTCAACATTGAGGTATATACATGCAACATGTTTCTTGTTTTTGATGCCACTCATTATCTCTTCAATCAATTGAGCAGCTGCTGTGCTAGTTGATTTACATTTTAAGAATCCATTCTGATTTTCAAAACTTAGGGTGTGCATCTGAAGAAAGTTTATAATTCTGCTGTATATGACTTTTTCAACTTTTTTGGAAAAGACAGGAAGTATGGAGATTGGTCTGTAGTTTTGAATTTTGATTTTGTCTCCTTTTTTTAAAGATAGGTGTTGCTTGAGGTATTTTTAGTCTGTCTTGGAAGATGTCTGATTCTATTATATTATTTATTGCTACAGACAGAGATACAGAGATATTTTGGCTGCACATTTCTAATACAGTAATACTGAGGCCATTTGAAAAATGCTCATCCTGAATGCAAAACTGAAAGATCAAAATTTTGTGACCTTCACTCTAAGTGGTATATTTTGACCAACTCCTCAGGAACATACTCCATATGTACTTGTTTATATAATCAAAATGTCAAACTGGTGACTGTGGGTGCAAAACTCAATGGTGTAAACTACAAAGAGTTACTATGCAAAACTCAATGATGTCAACTGCAAAGAGTTACTGGATTCAGTGATATGTGGTGCTAACAATTATGACTGCATGATGAGTTTGTATGGTAAATGCCATGGTAAAGAAACTGCTCTTCAATTGGTTAACAAATCTGAGGAGGAAATGCCTGACTATGTTACCTTCAAACAGTGGCTCACAACTGACAGGGCTGAAGTGATGACAGTGGTTAAATCTCAGGAGGAGTACTTTCAATCTTTCAATCTTTCAGTTGCCCAAGTGTTTCTGAAGTATGTAAGAAGTTACTTAAAAGAAAAGTTGTCCAAGAATGAGAAACTCATACACTTTTCACTTATGACAAAAGTAATCTTTTCATGTAGAATGTGAATTTTGCAGAAAATAGGTACAAATAATTTTTAGGTTTGTCCTTACGTAACTATTTGTAGCAGGGTAAGTGTACACTGAGTGTCTGTCTGATACCATGATAATTTATATATTTTGGATTGTCTTTTCATAAAGCCTTAAGTTATAGTGTTTAATTTCAATTTATTGCTCATAACACGAAATTTTACACGCATATACGTTTTCAACTGAGTATAAATGTTTTACAATTACAATTTTTCTTTTAGTTTACATTATTTCTTATTACATTATAATTCATGATAAATTCAATTTATAAGGACATTTTCTGATAAGTCACTGCTTGACTCGCTTTTTAAAAGTATCCCCTATCAATATCTTAACTTCATTTGGTAAGAACAGCTCCTTTGACATAATGCATTTTTGCTGTTAAAGTCACTCTTCTACCAACCATACGAGAGTCTTTTCTATGCTTCGTTTCATAGTTGTGAATATCCACATTTGTTTTTGTGATCTTAGTGTCTTCTTTCACTAGCATTATACTTTCTAGCATATAAATGCCATAAACTCTGAGAATATTGTGTCTAATGAATAGGGGTTTGCAAGAAGTTCCTGGTTTTACTTTTTCTATGATCCTCAGGGCTCACTTTTGCAGTATGAACACCCTTTTCATATTAGTTTGGCATGTCCCACCCCACAGTACTATTCCATAAGACAAGAAAGGGTACACTAATCCATAATATACAGTCCTAAGGGTTTCAGAGTTAAGATATGGTGATACTCTTCTTCATACATATAGACTGGGTGTTATTTTCTTTTTACAGATGTAATCAGCTTGCTGCTTCCATGAAAGTTGGTAATCTATGCGTAAACCCAATAATTTATAATCCGTACAGGTTTTTGGTAGAATTTCATAAGTCACAATATTTTGTCTGTTTGGACCGCTTGGTTTATAATGAATTATATTAGTTTTTTCTATGTCTAATTTTAGGCCATCTCTTTCAAAGTGAGCTCTTGCCTTTTCGGTAATATTATGTACCTATTCAACTAGGCTGGACTGACTGCCACCAGATGTATCATCTGCATACACATAGTCATCAATTACTTATTGTCAAGAGAACACAGGAAATCATTTACACAGCATATGAATTGGACTGGGCCTAAAATGGAGCCCTGAGGAACACCAAAATGTATATTTCTTATACTTGACCATCTCCTCTCCAGTATATCTCCATTAGAGTATATAATCTCTGTGCATTGCTGTCTATCCTTTAAATATGTTTCTAGCAGTTGCATGAGTTTTCCAGTGACATAATGTACTCTATCAAAAGCCCTCAAATGGTCCAGGAATACTCCTGATGCTTGGGATTTTTCATTTATTTTTTCAAGTACACGATGGGCAAATTGCACTGCTGCTAACGTTGTACTTCGACCTCTTCTGAAACCATGCTGGAAATCACTTTATATGTCAGCTTTGTTGTAATGTTCCACGATTTTTTAAATATTATTTTCTCTATCAGTTTGCTGAAAGTTTAGATTAGGGCAATGGTTCTGTAGTTCTGCATATGTGTTATTTCCCCTTTTTTGAGTATTGGTTTAACTACAGCCAGTTTTGACTTGTCAGGGAACACACCATCTTTGAGAACACGGTTTATTAGGTGAACTAGTAGTTTCATTAGTTAATGTTCGGATTTCTTCAATAGATGTGGAGAAATTTCATGTAATCTTGCTGATTTTTTGTTTCCAAGACAATCAATAATCTACAGAATATCATATGTGCTTACTGTGGGTAGTGTACTGTAGTTCTGTTTGTTACTGGACTCAAATGTCTGCTGTATATCCTGTTTCATAGAGACATCATTTTCAACAGTATCTATGAAGTAATTATTAAAAATACTGCTGACTAGATGGGGATCAGAGATATCTTCATTATTCACAGTTAATTGTACATTATTAATTTTAGTTTCTGTTTCAGTGTTTCTGATGTTACTTACAATTGGCCAGCAAGTCTTTGAAGCATTATCTGAACCTTGTATCTGTTGACTGATTCTTTCTAATTTTAATCTCCTAACTTCTATGCGGTATTTATATTTCCATTGGTTGTAGAGTTCTTTATGGAACTCTGAGTTAGTATTTGTAAGTTATGCATGTTTTCCACTTTTTCTTTTAGACCTTTTGTTTTAAAATCTAATGGCACAGGTTTTCATTTTGCGGGTTGATTTTTCTGGATACTTACTTTTTTAAATGGCATTGCTCTACTTAAGTGCTTAGTCAAAATTTCTGTGAACATGTTCCATTTATTGTTGACCCCAATGGTAGTTATAACTGATTCCCATGATTCCTAGCTAAAACTATGTTTTAGTGTAGCATTGTTGTTTGCAGATGATATTCACCTGTGCTTGTACGTTTTTCTTGGTTTGAATTCGGTGTTACATTTTAATGCTAGTGTTTAGCCTAAATGATCTGAGAGGTGACCATTTATGATATCTGTTGAGATGATGTGGTCATCTCCCAGTATGACAAGATTTACACTTCTACAACCTGACATAAATTTACTTACAATTCCATCAAGTGATTTCAGAAATGCATCAAAATTTCCACAGGTGGATTTATATACACCTATGACTTAGAGAGGAATATCGCAAATGTGAGTTTGAGGATTCCAATTTTTAAATCTTTTTCAACACAGAAACTGTTCCCCCAAGCACATTTTCTTGAGTAGATGGTAACACCACCGTCTTTATTATGTGTTCTGCAGTAGAATGTAGCTAAGTTGCAGCACTCTAATTTGTAATATTGAATGTTGTCCACTGTTTTCTGGCGTTCTGTAACTATCACTACATGTGGAGATAGTCCTGTAATAAACAGCTCAAAAGCAATATTTTGTTTCCTAAACCCTGTACGTTATAATGCAAAAGTGATAGCTTATTCTCGTTTGGTCTTAATTCTCCTTGAGACACATATGAAACATGTACACTTGTGTCTGGTGTTGCACTGGTGAAAGATTTTATTGTCCTAAAAAAACATTGCTCTTGTTCTGCTGATGCACTGTTTTACTGATCTGGCATTTTGTGGTTGATTCTCCCAAGTATTCGTTATTGTTTTCTGTGAGAGGGATGGCCTCTGTAGCACAACACTGCACATTCAGTTTGCTCTTCATTACTTCTTGGATCCATGTTATAACTAAGTCCATTCTAGACTGTTGAGATGTAAGCCATGGGATGTGTGGATCTTCTACCTATGTATCTTATGTCCACAAATGTGACATTTTTGAATCTCGTGGATATTTAAGATCTGTTTATTTGCGCTTCACGCTTCTTTGTTCACAAACGACCAGCTTGGCTAGTCATGTTGATGTGGAACGTAGAAGACCATAAAGTTTGAGCTTCTTAGCTCATGTAGCCTTCTTTTAAGTGGCATCACTAGGTTTTTCATTTTGTTTTTTGCTACATCATTTGTTCCCACAAAGAACATGAAAAAGTCATTTGTTGTTGCTGTTTATGTGTCATGGTTCATGGAATTCACTGGCTGAAATTTTGCACATGGTTTCACCATGGTAATTATTTTGTGATTGCTTCTACACTGAAATTTGGCTTCTACGTTCTGTCCTTGACTATCTGCAAATAGGTTTATTTTACAGGTTTTTTGCTGCCTACCGGTTCTTGGTTATTGCGTGGTGGTGCTGTATGTTTTGTCTCTTATGTCCATATTAGTTGATAATTCATCTTGAGGAACCCTTGATTTTGATTCACTGTCAGCAGCTACACTCGCGGTTGAGTTGTTTTTTTTTTTTTTTTTTTTTTTTTTTTTTTTTTTTTTTTTTTTTTTTTTTTTTTTTTTTTCCCCCCCCTTGTGGTTCAGAGAGACTCTGTCATTTTTTATTTCTGATGTCCTTTTTCTTTTCATATGGTTCAACACAGCGGCCTGAGATATGACAGTCTACAGTTGAAAGCATTTCAAAAGGGTTTTCGTGCACAGAGATTGTGTCACCGGTACATTTACCGTTTACACGCTTTTGCACTTCTTACATGCTGCTTTTGTAGGTGACCTTAGTTCACTTTTTGCTTGCAGGCATGGTGCTTCACAGAGCATGACATGTATACAGATCACTTTTTCCAAGCTGAAAATTAGAGATATCCACTTACAGAGCTCTAATTATAAATGGTAAGCTCGACACACTTTCCTTTAACTTTGTGATTTTGCCTTTATAATTTGTACACGCCTTCATTTGAATGGCAAAATTAACTCTTTTCCGCACCGGCCGCATTGGTCTCGCGGTTCTAGGCGCGCAGTCCGGAACCGTGCAACTGCTACGGTCGCAGGTTCGAATCCTGCCTCGGGCATGGATGTGTGTGATGTCCTTAGGTTAGTTAGGTTTAAGTAGTTCTAAGTTCTAGGGGACTGATGACCACAGCTGTTAAGTCCCATAGTGCTCAGAGCCATTTGAACCATTTGAACTCTTTTCCGCGAGAAACATGTCTAATTTTCAGTTTGGCCACTAAGTTAGAGAGACAACAGATGCAACGATCACAGTTCCAAATGTAACAGGCAATGTTAGGAACAGCCCCGGACCTGGATTTACCATCCTCCACACTTGTCCCTCTGCTAACTGGAGCAGTTGTGGGTAAAGTCTTTGGTCCAAAACGTGTAGCGCTTATTGGATGGGCTTTGGTTGTTGCAGCTGTGTGGGGCGCCTGTGTTTATTGAGGCAGTCTTACTGAGAGAGCCTCTGTTTCTCACTTTTTGTAGTGATTTGCAGAGTGAGCATTTGCTTGTTTGTCGTGTTGTACAGCATGAGCATTTGTTTGTCGCGTTTTGCAGTGTGAGAATTTCCTCGTTCCCCGCCTTTTTGTAGTCTGCATTTTTTTACCACAGTTGCTTGTACTAGCAGTGTTGCATGGTTAAAAGTATTTTAAATGAGTGCATTTTAGTGTGAAATGGAATTACAGACGTCTGATTCCACCCAGCTGGTTTGACCCATGATGTCATCAGTATGGCGGAAATGAACTTCTCAGCGTCTCCAATATGGCGCCTATGATGCTACTATATAAACACAAACTGGAATCGAACATTTCCCTTGACTGCAACCAACAATACAAAACACATACAGCTACGAGACACACATTGGAATCGAACATTTCCCTTGATCTATATAGGTCAACTACAACCGATGATACCAAAGAAATGTACACCTACAAAAATTGGAATCGGACACTTCCCTTAACCAATATAGGTCAACCACAGATGATGACACCAAAAAACAAACACCTTCACCTGCAATAAATAAAAGCAAACTCACAACACATCAAAAGCCCCACAAAACATCACAACTCGCGAACAACAGACCCAAGAAAATGACTACCTATCATGAACAAATTACGGCAGTACACACTAGGTTTGCCATCCCAATCAAACACACACACACACACACACACACACACACACACACACACACAAAAACACAACCAAAAAAAACTTCCAAACTACCCATGACCAAATGACCCTCCCCCCAAAATAAAAAATTCACCAACAAATAAAAACCACAAAATAAATGAAACTCAGCCACACATTACAGCTCAAAAACAACTCCAACAAAACAGATCCCCTGCAACATAATCATAAAACAATCCCCCGCCATCCAAGCCACCTATGTCTGCAACCATTACCCACAACCCACCCACCCCCCCTTTCCGGAAGTATGAAACCCCCTCAAGCACCCACCTTTGGCCTGTACATCTTACTAACTGCTTTTAATAAAACGTGAAAAATACAATACTCCCCAGGGATGCTCTTCCACCAGCTGGACTCATCTAAATGAGATTACAGATTAGAAGAGCGCCTCTTCCCCCTCCTTGTGACTGGTTTAACTACCCCCCAAAACCCCTCTATTGCATTGGTACACACCCCAGTTTCGTAATTTTTGAACTGGAAACTATGATTTACAACTAAATAATCATAACCCCTCTTCCCCAACCCCCTATACAATGAAAAAAGGTCTGACACTTCAGTACTTCCCTCCTCTACATACTCTTAAATTAATCCCACCAATTCCCTCTTAGTATGCCCCTAAAAAATCTTGAAAACACAATCCGCATACCCACCCACCCCAAAATAATGGCTCCTCACACCCATAAACCAACCAGAGATTCACCCCTCCCATACTTTCTCTTCTCAAACTGAGATTCATCTATCTCAACAACCACCCGCAGCCCACCCAACTTACCCCTATACTTCACATTTTCCGAACACACTTCCCTAGAAAAAGAAAGCCAATCCAAAACCGTCCTCTCACTCACTCCAGCCTCATGCACGCAAAAACTGATAGAGGACCTGTAACAAAAATAATGTCATCAAAACAATCTCTCTCATGGCCAACCTAGACTTCTCAATCCAGGTACAGTGTCTAGTGGAGTGCCAAAGGTCATACTTTCAGCACTGCCACACATAATAGTCCCAGGTCCAAGACGCCGGAGCTCTCGCCAACCTCACGTTTTCCTTACACACACTACATTTCACAATTTCTGCTAAGATTCCAAACATCTGGAGAAGCTTGATGAGAGATATCATGTCTTCTCCCAACTCTGCATTGTAATCTTACCCTCCCACAGATCACTATTAAATCTTGACTATTTTCAAATGCTTCGAGATGTGTAAGATATACAAAATAATAACTTGTCACTTATCTTCATTATCTTATTGTTGTTGTCGATTACTCAAAGTCTTGTCTAGGAGTAAATTCTTACTGCTGCGAAATTATGATTTAATATTGCGGGTTCTTGTTGCACTAAATAACTGATGAAGATTTGCCTGTTGCTATGAATATCCTCTTTATTTTATCCCATTCTTCTAAATCACACTGACTTTACAATTTCCAAATTCAAAATATCCAATAATTAAAGGCCGGCTGGAGTGGCCGAGCGGTTCTAGGCACTACATTCTGGAGCTGCGCGACCGCTACGGTCGCAGGTTCGAATCCTGCCTCGGGCATGGATGTGTGTGATGTCCTTAGGTTAGTTAGGTTTAAGTACTTCTAAGTTCTAGGGGACTGATGACCTCAGAAGTTAAGTCCCATAGTGCTCAGAGCCGATAATTAAATTGTTGTTGACAAATTTAGCAAAACGTCTACTTCCATCACAGGCATGCCCACCCCACTTACATTCTGCAGACTCAAAATTTTCCAAAGAGTTTACGAAGCAAGAGAGTTTACAAAACAAGAGAATTTACAAAACAAAAAATGAATCATCACTAGGGTATATTTTTATTTTGTAAAGCAATCTAGAAATAAATTTAATAATTAGTATTAGATTGTGCAATTAATAATACAAATTTTAAGTATGCCAGAAATTTCGTAATTTCAATTATCTTTAAAAGAAGAATAATTTTAACTGTTAGTGCAGGTCAATTGTAACACTTTAATTCCTTTATAATATATATTTGCCTGAAGTATAAGATACTGTATACAAAATCACATGAATTCTTTTAGTGAAACAACTAAGATAATTTTAACCTTCAAAAAAAAGGTAATGTTAGAGGAGTATGAGTCGTTATAATATTCTCTCGCAAAATTTGTAAATAGCATTCACAATATCTTGTAACAGACTATAAGGTTTGCCGAACCGTGTACAAAATGATGCCCACAATAGCAGATAGATGTATATAAGTGTATGATACATAACATCTTACAGAGAGCATAAGAAAAATATTTACTATAAAAGTCATAAACTATACATATATCAGGATATGGCATTCATATTTTCATATCTGTGGAACATACTGTTACAAGACAAATAATACAAGGCCAAAACTACATTATATCACTCAACTATAGAAATAATTACAGAGAAAATGTAAATTACTACTATTACGATTTTTAAGTTAAGGTCTATATAATCACACCTTCAGAATCTTCAAAAGAGAAGAGAAAAAAATTCAGAGCCTATGTGTATGATCCATGAATCAACTAAAAAAAACTCACAACGACAGGTACAGACCAGAAGAATATACTCGATTATGAGTAGGAATCAATCAGCCATATAAACCACAGTATTTATGTATATGTTGCCTCATGAAAGAACAATAGAAAAATATTGGGGCCTATGTTTATGGTGTGGAGATCGACGCATGAATCCAAACCATACTGGGTACAAACTAGCAAAAAGCTTCAACACAACAAAATGAATAAAATTTATAATCATATCAGTAAGTTCAATTATATGCAAAGAGTAATTGTAAGAAGCATCTAGCTTCAATCAATGGTTGTACACTCTCCTTGAGTATACACACACACACACACACACACACACACACACACACACACACAGTCACGATGACCAGGAATACCCAAAACATAGCTAAGCATGAATCTGTCCACAACTCAAGACCCAACCAGATACAATATTGCACTATTCAGGATAAATACAAGTAAACAGACATAGTTAGCTTTGAATGATGACACAATCCAGTAGCTTGAGAACCAAAATCAGAGTACGAAAGCAGACAAATACATCTTGTCATATTGTCCACACTAGTAAATGTCTTTTACACTAACCTACATACACAAACACCTAGAAGATCCATTAACAATTAACAAAAAATATACATACTGACTCAAAGTTACATAATGATATAATGATTGGAGAGTCAATCCCCCCCAAAAAAATTTTAAAAAAACATGCATTTATGCTGAATAACACTGTCCTTAGCACTCTTCAAATGGTTCAAATGGCTCTGAGCACTATGGGACTTAACTTCTGAGGTCATCAGTCCCCTAGAACTTAGAACTACTTAAACCTAACTAACCTAAGGACATCACACACATCCAGGCCTGAGGCAGGATTCAAACCTGTGGCCGTAGTGGTCGTGTGGTTCCAGACTGTAGCGCCTACAACCACTCGGCCACTCCGGCCGGCTTTAGCAGTCTTGGTTAACAGTTCACAAATATCAGACACAACACACATTCCAGTAGACAGATGCTTGAGTATGTTACCTAGAACCCACAATCTCTTGTAAGATGACTGGTCCAGCAGGGTACAGCCATATAGCACTGTGAGGAGTAGATCTGCCGGAATCTTTCAGCTTCCTCCTTAGAGTTATCATCACACACTCCAATGGATAGGTAACTTCCTGTCTAGCATTCACATCAATCCTGAAACATTGTTTTGTGTGCTAAATATGCTGTTCATTACCTCCTTCACATCACACACGATATGTTCTCCTTAATTTTACATAGTCAATTGTATGGGATTTATGTCAGGTGTGATTAAAAGGTGTTCACATATGAAACATTAATAATCAGAGTTAAATGAAATAAAAATAGACTAATAAGGTAATGCAAACAGATATGCTGAGATACTATCCTAATCTTTGCAGTACAAGTTATGAATATTGTCCCATTTCAAAACTGAAACATCCTTACTCATTTAGTCTCATGGCATCTATATATTAAATTCTAAAGCACAAATCTATTACAGAACATAATTATATAGTGTATAATAGATTATAACCCAGTCAATAGATAAGACTAAACTTTAGAAATCATGACATCTTACAGACAGACATACCAGACAAACAAATCACAGTTATATAGTCTTGCGAATCTACAGATAGATTTAAGCTCAGTCAATGAATAAGATAGAATTCTAGAAACTACAAACTAAATTCATGATGATGGAAAAAGAACAAACAAACTAAAATTAGATACTTATGGATCATGTCTATATACTTTCAGTTCAGTGATATTGCGGAATCCAAACAACTTCATAGAATTTGGATACACAAATCTGTATTTAGGACTTGGATTTTAAAGAACTTTGAATGGTCCAATATAAATATCAAAAAATTTCTTTATCTCAGATGTCATCAACACTTTAGATTTCTCTTTGGCTCGAACCAACGCAAGATCTCCTACTTCAAACTTAGAAAATCTACCTTTACTATCGTATCTCTGCTTTCTCCTATCCCCCTGTTTTTTCATCATCTGCTTCACACCTTCTTCCCCCTCTTGTGGTGACAGAATTTTACATGATGGAAACTCAATATTTTCAGAAATAACATTAGCTGGTCTGCAGTTAAACATGATTTCAAATGGTGGAAAACCTGTTGAAGAATGTTGTAAACTGTTCATAATATCCTCAAAGTCACTAACATAATCTATCCAACTGGTATAATTCTTACTGCTATATGTTCTAAACAGTCTTTCACTCTCTCTCTCTCATATATCTTTGCAGGGTTACTTGAAGGATGGTACACTGAGGTTAGAATATGCCTTATTTTTGCATGACCAACAAAATCTTTCCAAGCTTATGATGTAAACTGAGAACCATTATCAGATAAAATTGTTTTAGGGATACCCACCTGATGAAAATTTTGTTTTCAAACTTAAGAGTCAATTTGCTTACTGGTAGCTTTCATAAGAGGAAACAACTTTATAAACATCGAAAATTTGTCAACCACCACAAAAACATAACAAAATCCATTCTTAGACTTAGGTAAAGGACCATAAACATCCATAGACATGAGATCTAGGTTACCATTAGGCAATATGTTTTGCATTTGGCCTCTAAATGTTGGTTCCTTACCTTCACTCTTTGACATCAGCCACAGCTGGCAATCTTCTTCTTGACTCTTCTTCCTATGTTATAAAAACAGACGTTTTCCTTAATCTTTTTTGTGCCTTTGGTTGTTCCACAGTGACCAAAACTCTCATGTCTACAAGTAATTAAAGTATCAATACACTGTTCCGGCCAACATAGTTTCCAATTCTCTGAGTCAGTCTTGTGTTTCCTGAATAAAATACTCTTCTGTACCTTATAATACTGTTCTGTCTTTTCTCCTCCGTTCCTAGCCAACATGCTCTTAACCAATTTCCAATTCTGATCACAATTTTGATACCTACAGATGCCTTTGCAAACTCTCAAGATCTGTTTTCCCTCTTTTACATCTTCGAAGTACATAATTTTAAACTCTTTCTCTCCTTCTCCAAAGCTGTTAGATGACTCACTCCCTAAAGGTAGTCTACATAAAGCATCAGCAACTAAGCTGCCTGTGCACTTAATGTATCTGATTTCACAAATAAACTGTTGTAAAAACAAGGCCCAATGAGTAATTCTGTTATGGTAGAGTTTACACACCTGAAGATAACATAATGCTTTATGATCAATATAGATGATGACTTTATAACCTAGTAAATAATTTTTAAATTTTTTGAACGCCCAATGTACAGCCAAAAGTTCTTTTTTAGTTACAGTGTATGTCTTTTCATGTTCCGGCAATACTCTACCAGCAAATGCAAGAGATCAATGTTCAATAACACCATCAACTTCAACCTGTTGAAATAAATGAGCACCCAATCCAACATCACTATTGTTTGTCATAATACAAAAAGGAAGAGACAGACCTGGTCTGAACAATATTTGACTCTGACAGAACTGTCGTTTGATCTCATCAAAAGCATCCTGACACTCCTGATTGCAATCCCAAGTGGTATTCTTCTTCAAAAGCCTGGTACCGCACGCCGCGGAATTTGTATCTGTGCCAGACGTCATGGGCGTTGAAGACCCCTAGAGGTCTCTGCACCATCCCGCCGTAAGCTGTGGCAGCGCGCGCCTCCTGGCCTGCATTTAGTGTGAGGGAGCCACAGTGGAACACGTGATTCCAGCGGCCAATAGCGGTGCCCCCGATAAAATATTCAAGCACCTGCCTCTCACTCAGCCAGTGAGTCTAATCTTGCGTATGACTCTGGACACATCGCCTCGCGTTAGACAGCTTACTTATTTCTTGTTCTGTGTATGAGTGGACGTAGCTGTTAGGTTGCCTTGTTACTCCGTTGTTTCAATCTTCTTGTTGTTCATTTTGTCCTTCATTGGTCGTGTACGGCCTCTCCCGTTGTGTTGTTGTTTGCAGGCTGCGCTTTCCGCCACTTCAAACCCGCGACTGTTCCCGTTGCATTTACAACATTTTGGCGACGAGGTAAATGGTGGTCTTTGTTGGTATGGAAGCGAAGTTGGTCTGTCTGCTGGAGCAACAGCAACAGCTCATGCAGCAGCAGCAGCAGCTCCAGTTAGACATCTTACAGCAGTCGCTGTGATTTCTAACGGACAAAGTCAATGCCTGGGACGCATTACCACAACAGCTTCCGAGTACTCGGGTGTCCAATGCTTTCCCACGTCTGCCGTCATTTCCACCTTTTAATGACGCTAAAGAGGACAGCGAAAGCTACTTAGATCAGTTGAAACAACGTTTCATGGCTTTTCAAGTCACGGACGACTCCTTGCAGTGGTCGTTGTTCTTGTCTTGGGCCTCCCCAGACACATTCTTTCTTTTCCGCAAGTGGGCGTCGTTGTCCAATCCTGTGGCTCTCTCTTTCCTGGAGATATGCCTTTTTCTGACGAACTATTATTCCCAACGCTACCATGTTGTCGCCTCTCAGCTGGAGTTCTAACAGTACCATAAACAGCCTGGTCAATCGTATTGTTCCTGGGTCACGGACTTGCAAGGTCTCAGCCATCGATGCAATTTTACCTGCACCAATCAGCAGTGTAAGGCTTCGTATGCAGACTCCCTGATCTGGGATGTGGTGGTTCAGCTGGCTTCCGATCCTGAGGTCCATACTGCGGCGTTGAAACTTGACAAGCCCTCCTTGGAAGAGATTCTCCGCATTGCTCATGCCTTTGAAATTGCTCAGGCGGCTAATGAGCGTCTTACGACGGCGGCAATTGCGGCGTCACAGCAGGTTCCACCCTTGCAGCATCAACGTGGGCCGGCTGACCAGGGCCAGTGCCGTCAGGACTCCTCATTGTCTGACGTCTCTATGGCATCGACGCCTCCAGTCGTCCCTCGTCGCTGGTCGCGTGGCCCACTTCGATCTTGCCCACAGTGCTTTACTGCACATTCGTGGGCTGATTGTCCCCACCACTGGAAAACGAGTATGCTGTGTAACAAGGAGGGCTACATCCAATCAGTTTGTCATAGTCGCTTGACTTGCTCCAGTCCTGCCCCGCCTGGGCTTCAAGCTACAGTCCATGCTCTGCAATCAGTCATCCCACAGGATGACCCATCAGCACAGAAGCTTTTTCTCATGCTCTGCCTTTTCATTGAGGATGTTCGTTTTCATGTCAACACTGGGAGCACAGTCTTCCTGATTAATGTGGCGACATATAACCAGCTGGGCTCTCCTAAGTTGCCACCTCCCTCTCTCCATTTGTTCGGGTACGGAGACAGTTCCATTCCCCTTTGTGGGCAGTTCGTCGTCCAGGCGACGTACAAGTGTGTTCCCTGGCTCCTTACTCTCTTTGTCATCGACCATCCGTCGGCTTCGTATATTTTTGGCCTGGATGCGTTTCAACTGTTTGGCTTTTCCATTTCTGACGAAGTTAAGATCATGTCCATGGCTGTTTCTTTCAAGACTTGGACGATCTGTTCTCAGCTTTTGCGTCGTTGTTTGCAACGGATCTCGGATGTGCTTCTGGTTTTCAGGCACACATCACCCTATGGCCGGATGCGCAGCCTCGCTTTTTCCGGGCCCAGCCCCTTCCGGTAGCCTTACAGCCGGTGGTCAATGAGGAACTTGATCGGCTCCAGGCTGCTGGCGTTCTGGAGCCTGTAACTTACAGCATCTGGTGGTCATACAGAAACCCAATGGGTCCCTTCGCCTGTGTGGGGACTTCGGCGCTACAGTCAATGCTCAGTCCCTTGTTGACTGTTACCTCTTTCTCTGACAGGAAGACCTTCTCGCCGAGCTTGCCGGGGAAGAGTATTTTTCAAAGATCAACCTAGCTGAGGCATACCACCAGTTGCCCTTGGATGCCGAATCTCAGAACATCATGGTTATCAACACACCTTTCGGATTGTATAAGTACAAGCGCCTTCAGTTTGGTGTCTCTTCGGCGCCGGCCATTTTCCAGTGATTCCTGGAGCAGCTTACACAGCCTATTCCCGCCTGTGTGAATTATGTGGATGACATCCTGGTCACCGGGCGTTCCCGCCAGGAACATTTACAAAACCTCAGCGCCTTATTCCACGCTCTGCAGTGTGCTGGTTTACGCTGTCGGGCCGGCCGCGGTGGTCTAGCGGTTCTAGACACTCAGTCCGGAACCGCGCGACTGCTACGGTCACAGGTTTGAATCCTGCCTCAGGCATGGATGTGTGTGATGTCCTTAGGTTAGTTAGGTTTAAGTATTTCTAAGTTCTAGGGGACTGATGACCACAGATGTTAAGTCCGATAGTGCTCAGAGCCATTACGCTGTCGGCTGGACAAGTGTTGTTTTTTTCAACCGGAAGTGGAATACTTAGGCCACTGACTTAGCAAAGATGGCATTCGCCCTTCGGGTCCTAATGTCGGGGCCATTGAGGCCCTTCCTCATCCCAAGGACTTATCTGAACTGCAGGTGTTTTTGGGCAGTGTTACTTATTACTTAAAGTTCTTGCCCCAGGCTGCCTCCGTTACTCAACCCCTTAATCACTTACATCGCAAAGGGGTACCTTTTGTTTGGACTCTTTCCTGTGACCAGGCTATTCTCCATTTGAAGGTGATGCTGAAGTCCGCCCCTTGCCTTAATCCCTTCTCTCCGGACTGCCCCTTGGTTGTATTGGCTGATGCGTCGCCATATGGCATTGGGGCCGTCCTAGCGCACCGGGATGCTGATGGCTCCAAACAGCCCATCGCTTATGCCTCTAAGACATTGACCCCAGCACAACGGAACTACTCCCAGATTGAAAAAGAGGCCCTGGTGATCGTGTTCACCGTCCAAAAATTTCACACCTATATCTTTGGGGTAAAGTTCACCCTCCTGATGGACCATAAACCCTTGGTTACGCTTTTCGGACCCTACTCTCACTTTCCATAGTAGACGGCTCAACGTCTCCAGCATGGGGCATTGTTTTTACGTAAGTACGCTTACACCATCCAGTATAAGCCACCTACTCACCATGCTAACGCGGATGCTTCGTCACGTCTCCCAGCAGGCCCCGATCCTACCTTTGACCAACAGGAGGTTCTCTGCTTTCACATTGATTCCGGCCGTTGGGATGTCCTGGACGGTCTGCCTCTCATGGCTGCTCACATTGCTGCGGCTACCCGCTGCGACCCTGTCTTGCGGCGGGTTCTCCACTACGTGGTCCACAGGTGGCCCTCCTATGTTACGTGTTGGATGCAGTCCGATTTCTGCCCCTGGCGCCACCTGTCCCACAGACTCTTCGTGGTCGATGATGTCTTTCTGCTGGCCACTGATTCAGATGCCCATCGGGTGGTCACCCCTCCGGACTTGCGGCATCAGGTGCTCAGTTTGTTACACTGCGGGCACTGGGGTATGTCCTGGATGAAAGTTTTGGCTCGCTGGCATGTGTATTGGCCAGGCATCGCTGGCAATATTGAGCACCTGGTCCGTGGGTGCTCTGTATGTGCACATCACCAGGCAAGCCCCCCTCAGTCGTTTGCACCCTGGCCTGTGCCTCGCTGGCCCAGGGACTGCATCCACATTGATTTTGCAGGCCCGTTTTTGGGGTCCATGTGGTTACTCATCATTGATGCCTACTCCTAATACCCAGGTCCTGCCATTGTTTCAGGGGGGAGGGATCTGGTCCTGCACGGCACGGAATTTAGCATCCACCACCATGGAGGCTACACTCACAGCCTTGGCCCAGGTCCTCGCCATTGAAGGCCGACCACACACATTGGTCTCAGATAATGGTCCCCAATTCATAGCATCCTCCTTCCATGACTTCTTTCAGGCCAATGATATCAAACATATCCGTAGCCCCCCCTTTCCGACCTTCATCCATTGGTGTGGCAGAGAGGTTTGTCCACACTTTTAAACACCAGTTGACTAAGGTGGTCGACACATCTCCAACCACGTCGGCCCTCACCCTGTTATTGAGCAACTATCGCACTATGCCAATTGACGGACTCAGTCCGGCACAGTTCCTTCATGGACGACAGCCAAAGACCCCCACTCCCAGCCCTCACAGCAGTATGCCCGTGGCACAGCCAAGTGGGCCTGCCAGTATGGGCACAAGGTGGGTTGGACACCCGCCACGGTTGTCGCGGGCCATGGGCAGCGTGTGATGTCAGTGCAGACATCAAAAGGGTTGCCATCTCCCCGCAGGCCAGCCGCCGACCCTCTTTGCCCCTGGGTGGATGGGCGGCTCCGTCCCCCACCCTGGACTGTCGTGGATCTCCCCCTTCCTCTCTGCCAATAGTGGTTGATGAGCCTGGCTCCTCTTCCCACTGCCACCCACCTCAGCACCGTCCAGGGCGTTTCCGCCCCTACAAGCAAGTTTCAGGGGGGAGGGATCTGGTCCCACACGGCACGGAATTTGAATCCCCACAAGACGTCATGGACATCGGAGACCCCTAGAGGTCTCTGCACCGTCGCGCCATAAGCTGTGGCGGCGCGCACCTCCTGGCCCACGTTTAGTGTGAGGGCGCCACAGTGGAACACGTGGTTCCAGCGGCCAATGACGGCGCCCCCGATAAAGTATTTAAGTGGCTGTCTTTCACTCAGCCAGCGAGTCTAATCTTGCGTACGTCTCTGGACACATCGCCTCGCATTAGACAGCTTACTTACTTTCTTGTTCTGTGTACGAGAGGAGGTGGTTGTTAGGTTGCCTTGTGACTTCATTGTTTCGATCTTGTTGTTGTTTGTTCTGTCCTTCGTTGGTCGTATCTTTCTTCTCCCACTGTGTTATTGTTCGCAGGCCACTCCATGGGTCCTGCCGCGCTTTGCGTCACTTCAACCCCGTGACCATTCCAGTCACAGTTACAAGAAAAAGTTCACACAAGCATGGAGCATTCAGCTTGGCTGTTACAAAATTTTCTGTAAAATTCAGTTAACCCAAAAAAATTATGTAGGCTGTTTTTTGTTACGAGGAGTAGGAAAATTAGCAACAGCATCAAGTTTCTCTTTATCAGGTGCAATTCCTTTTTCAGATATAACATGGCCTAAAAATTTAACTTCTTCCACACCAAATTTACACTTACCTATTTTTTAAGTCATGCCTCCTGATTCTAATTTTGAAAACACATCTCTTAACAGATCCAAATGTTGTTTGCAAGTATTTTCAGTGACCAGAATGTCATCAGCATACGCAATTAATTTTGAACTAACTTCACTTCCAAAGACAGAGTCCAGAGCTCTAATGAATTCAGCTACAGATACATTTAGCCCAAATGGTACCACACAATACTGAAAGCACTTACCTCCATACAAAAATGCTGTATACTTTCTAGAATTAATTTCAGGTGGGATCTGGTGAAATCCAGAAGTCAAGTCCAAACTACTCATGTATTTTACATAATCAAATTTGTGTAACAGCTCATCCATGTTCTCAGGATGATCATTCTCTCTGATAAGAAATTTATTAAGATGTCTAGAGTCCAAAACAATTCTTACTCCACCATTTCTAATACGTATCACAACTAAAGGATTATTGTAAGAACTCCTACTTCTCTCTATCACACCCCATGTTTCCATTTTCTGAATTTCTTTCCCTACATCTTTCCTTTTTGAAAATGGTACATTATAATTATGGTATGAGATAGAAAGGTTGATGATCTGTAAGGTAAAGCATGCACTGATAGTCTTTCACTCTCCCAGGTTTTTCACTAAACACATTTCTAAAATCTAATAACAAATTCCTAAGTTGTTCCTTTCATATGTTGTTAAGAGTTGTACCTTCCCTTACTTTAGAATCTACTACAATTTCAAAATCCTGATCCTCAGCCTCATCAAAATCTATATCATCAATCAACCTGTTCACAATGTTTTGCAAACAGTTACAACTTTTCCCACAGTTTAAGATACAGAAATCAGTTTTCACATAAGTATTACTTTTAGGTTCCAAAATAAACAATTCTTTAGCATTCCATCCAAAACAAGCGTCAACTTTCACTACCCAATGCATACCAAGAATACATTTGCTTCCAGACTAGGGATCACTAAGCATCCATGTTCAAAGGTCTCGCCTTCTATACTAAACATTAAAAGTACCTGACATCTTACCAACTTGCTTTGCTTACCTGTAGCTCCTCTTACCTTTACACCTACAACAGGCATTTCCACAAAATTCTTACTATACTAGATTTTGTCTCTAAATTGTTCAGTTATACCAAAAATCTATGGACATCCAAAATCTAAATCACCTCTATTATTAGACATTTCATGTAAGAGATTACTAAGTAAAATGTTTTTGGATGTGTGCAAAATCATCAATAATCAGGGAAACTGACAAAGTGTGCAAGGAATATTAAAACAAAAGAATCAACTGAAAATAAAAAATATAGATATATTCCAACAAATGAGTTACTTAAAAGAATTCAAAACAGTGATAAACATTTTCTAATGCATTGGAATATAAATGGCATAGCCTCAAATTTTTGTAACCCAAGTTATTCTAAAATTGATTAACTTCATGTTTTACTTTCAGAATGTTCAAACTTAAAAATTGTGCGTTTAAATGAACATTGGCTGACAAAGGACAGTATAGAGATGCTAAACAAAACTGAACATTTTACATTTGCCAGTAGTTTTTGTAGAGGTAACATATTTCATGGGGGCTGCTGCATCCTTCTACACGACTCAATAAATTTTAAGTTGAATTGTCTGAACGAGGAAGGTAATTTTGAAAGTTGTGCTGTGAAGCTAACTGATTTATATATTGTAATTATATCTCTGTACAGAATTCCTGGAAGTGCTGTAACAAAATTCTTTTTATCCAAATTTCAATGTTTATTAGAAACACTTCAGAAAGACAGAAAGAAAAAAACGTAATTGCAGGAAACTTTAATATAAATGTATTAAATAATAATGATGACACTGAAAATTTTTGTGACTTTATTCAGAAATATGCTTTTAATTTAAATTTCACTGAATGTACTAGGAGACATAGCCACTCTTAATCATGTATTGACAATATATCCTGACAAATCATCAGTTTGAGAATGGAAGTAAATTCTGTTTAGATTTAGGCGTATCAGATCATTCAGCAATGCTCATAGAGCTTCCAAAAACAGGAAACCAAAATATGTGAAAACATGTTTTAAAATGAGTTTTTGCAAAGAGAATGTAAATATATTTTCTAACAAACTAAGAACTACAAATTGGTCTCTAGACAATAGTGTGTTTCCTAGATGTTTTCAATGAAACTTTTCTTCCTCAAAACTGTCAACAAAGAGTGACCAATAAAATAAACTGGATTACACCAGGAATAAAAGACTTTAGTGCCAGGAAAAGACAGTTTTCACAATGAGTTAAAACATAACAAAAATGCTTACTTTGTGGAGTATGTAAAGAGATGTAAGAGTGCATTCAAAAAAGTGATACAGGCAGCAAAAAAATGGCTAACAACCTGTATATTAGTAAACATGAAAATAAATCAAAGGCAATTTGGGATGTCGTCAAATGTGAGTTGAGAGTAAAGAACAAGTGCCAAGAAATTGTCCAAATAAAAATTAAAAATGATTTAATTATAGATGATTTTCAAATGTCATAGTGTTTCAATGATTTCTTCATAAATATGGAAAATTCAGAAGTAAATGTCACAGCCCACCAGGACAAGGTAGATGTCAACTTTGTAAATATAAAACAAAATGCAAGCCTTAAAATATTCAAAAGAATTATCCCAAAATATGTAGAAGATGCTATATTGTCTTTAAAAAACAAGAAATCAGTTGGGTGGGATGAAATTCCAACCACTGTAGTCAAGGCTGTTTATAACATCATTTCTCATCCATTAGCTAAAATTGTTAATCAGTCATTTGAAGAAGGATATTTCCCGGCTGTGATAAAATATGCTGAAATAAGGCCATTGTTTAAGAAAGGCTCACTGGATGACAAGGGAAATTACTGCCCAGTTTCCCTGCAGCCAGTTTATGGTAAGGTGATAGAAAGGATTGTTGCAAAACATCTTCAAAACTGTCTTATAGAAAACGATATTACAGTTAAAAATAAATTTGGATTTCAAAAGAGGAAAAAATGCTATCAGGGAATTCACTGTATAGATAAGCTCTGCTTTAGAAAAGGGTAAAAAAGTCACAGGTATTTTTTGCGATTTGACCAAACATTTGACTCGGTCAATCACTTACTACTTCTACACAAGTTAGAGAGATATTGGATTGTGGATAGGGCACTGCAGTGGGTCATACCTTATTCATCAGAAAGGAAACAGAGTTATTCTAAATTCAAATGGAAACAAAATCGTTCTTGGACTGGAAAAAGATTTGTACAGGGGTCCCACAGGGCTCAATTTTATTGTCTTATTTTTTTCTGCTGTACATAAATAATTTATCTTTAAGCACTGATGTCCACTCAGTTTTATCTTCACATGACAAATTGGTTTTAATTGAAAATGGCAATTTAAAACAAATTCATGATACCGTGGAAAATATAATGGGAAACCTAGAATTATAGTTTCAGCATTACGGATTAAAACCCAATGTCACAAAAACGCAATTAGTGCAGTTCAGTGCTAAAACATCATCAAAAACTCCCACAAAAATAGTGCACAGTGATCAAGAAATGACTGAAGCAAGTGATGTAAAATTTCTAGGTCTACATCTTGACAAAAAATTAAATTGGAAGGCACATGTTAACTCTTAGCAGACAAACCACACAGCTTAGCTCATGTGATGACTGTCTTATCTGGTTCCACCCTTATGGACACCAGGAAGATAGTCTTCCACAGCTACTTTGAGACTATAATTTGATACGGAATAATTTTCTGGGGAAACTCTACGAACAGTGTGAGATTACTTACTCTTCAAAAAAGAATCATAAGAAATGTGTTTAGTCCAAAAAAGAATATCATGTCGCCCATTATTCAAAAAATTAAAAATACTAACAATTTCTTCTCTGTACACCAATGAAATTTTTATTTTCATATTTGAAAATCAAAACTCACTTGACAATTTCCATCTCAACCACAATTACAGTACTCATGATAGACACAGTTTCAAACCTTCCTCTCATAATTTAAAACTGTACACTCAAACACCATTGTACATGGGATTGAAAATTTACAATAAATTAAATAACACAAATCTATTAAAAATGGAATCTGACCCACTAAAAAGATTGTTATTTAATAGTGGATAAATGTTATTATTCAATTGAAGAATTCATGCTGGACAGTTTGGCAAGAAAAGAAACAATAAAGATTATGTATGCTTAAACATGTTAGTTATTATAACCTTATTTTTTTTAAAGGAATTTGATGCGTCTCCACTACAAAAATTATTGATTTGTAACTGTACTTTATGAGACAAGTAAACTACATTCTACATTCAGTCATTCATTCTACATTCACAGCATTACTTTGGTTACACATGTTGTCATGTAAAGAATGAACACACTGAATGGGTTCCATAGCACAATTAACATCACTTACTACAGAAGGAACACAAAATAAATTACAGTCAAAATTACGCTTTCTACTTAGGTCTTACTTCAATTCATTCCACCAATTTGGTTATAAATTTGGACTAACCTCAGCTAAGTTATTCCAGAACGCAAATTTATCTATGTTATCATCAGTATAGTACCAAATAAACTTCAAAAAAAGTTCACCTTCGTTTTCTAATCTTATATATAACCCACCTTTACTGTTTTGATCATTACTCTGCATTATATTAATGAAAAACTGTTTTGACTGGACTGTGTTCCATGACTCTCACTTACATCATCACAAACATCATTTACCTTACCTGTATTCACAAACAACTCTTGAAACTTCATTATTCTTAAACTCCATAAAAACCTCATACTTATCATCATCATGATCATCCTCTTCCAAAATTACTTCATCAACAACATCATTAACAACATAATTCTCATCACTATCAAAGTCACACTTCACCTACATTCATTTGCAATAAGCTACCAGTCACAGACTAGCCAACCTCAGTCATTTTACAGCTGTCATTCACATCTACATCAAAAATACCACCTAATTCAGATCCAATACAGTCATCACCTGTTTTGCATAGATCAATAACGTTGTTTTCTGACAAAGAGAAGAAATAATTAGTACACACTACATCAAAATTCTCATTACTCCAACATTCTGGTGTGTGATTAGTATCTACATCATTATAATTACACATAATATTCCAAAACTTTTGATCAAAACATATATTATAAATGTGCTGTTCTTTTTATTCAACTTAGGTATCTTTGCTACATTATTAATACTGTTATAATTGTCTAAATATATGTGTAAGTTGGGGGTCCTGTACTTGTTGTGTTTCATTGCTCCAAAACTGTGGACCTACACTGTGGCGGACCACTGTTTCCCAAATAGTTGTCTCTATGATTGTTTCTCCTATTATACTGCCCATGATAATCCACACTAATCCTGTTCTTTTGAAGTTCAAAATTTCTGTCTCTATTACCATGTTGACCCTGATTAAAGTTACCACCATCTCTGATTCTGAGTTGTTACCATTGTGATCTCTATCATTTTGGTTATTATGGAACATGTCTCTTTCAACTGCCCTATCCAGCCTGTCTACATATCGTAAAATTTGTTCTAGACAATTGTCAGGTCCATGTACTAAATCCAACTGCACCCTTTCTGGTAATCTCCTTTTTACTGCATCAGTTAATGTCATTTCATCAAACGGCCTGTCAAGGTGTGCTAATTTCATAAGTTGATACTTACAGAACTGTTTCAGTGTACCACCCCGATTCCTATAATTTTGACCGTTCAGACATTCACTTTTAACTCTCCTTTGTTCAGCTTCTGACCAAAATGTATTTAAAAAAACTTTTTCGAAACTTTTATATGTCTCCCACTCACTTAAATTTAGATTTACACTTCAAGTCATCTTTTAACAAATTTTATCTTTTGGTCATCTCTCAAGCCCAACACAAAACTATCCCTACAGTGGTGTAGAAAATCCAGTAGATGTAAATAGTCTGATGGAAAACATTTGATTGAAATGTTGGACAACACAATACCATTATTTGAATACAGATTGTTGTGAATACAATTATCCTAAACTAATGAAATTTTTTTGTCTAAAACATTTACATTAATTAGCATACTGTTGTCAACATTTAAATTTTTTGATCTAAACTACTAAAGTTCTGTTCCATTCTTTCTGCTATGGCTTTCTGTTCAACTCTGACATCATCAACATTCTCTGTTTGTTATGCAGATTGGGCCAATACATATTTTCTAGTACATAGACTTTTTCAATCGCACTTCTTAATCCCTCCGACAACCCATCTTTTAGTTCCAAAACATGATTACTAAGTTGATCTATTTGGTATTGTACCCTGTCCATTTTATCATTGTTTTCACTCAGTTTTACCAGAATCAACTGCATAATGCCAGTTTTAACTGTTTCTTTGCTTTCTGCACTTTCACTTGGTTTAAGCATGTAGGGGTACATTCTTGCAGCTGAAATTTCGATTTCTTAGGTTCTTGAAGTTTTGTCTGTATTATTCTTGAATTTTATTGTATCCCATTCTTCAAAATCACACTGACTCTACAATTTTCACTTCTATCACATCACAAATTAGATGTTGTTGACAAGTTCGCAAAATATGTGCATTTCCATCAGAGGCATGCCCACCACTACTTACATTCTGCAGTATTCACATTATTCCAAATAGTTTACAAAGCGAAATTATTTATGAACTTTCTCTACCAAAGAAGAATCTTTGTTATAATATATCAATTTATAAATAAATTTAATAATTAACATTAAATTGTGCTATTAATGAAATGAATTTTATGCATGCCAGAAATTTTGTAATTTCAGTTATTCTTAAAAGAAGAGTAATATTAACTGTTAGTACATATTGATCGTAACAGATTAATTTCTTTTTTATACATTTTAGCCTGAAATATAACACATCTTATACAAAATCATATGAATTCTTTTAGTGAAACAGCTAAGATAATTTTAACCTATGTAAGAATCGATAGTATACATGGTATCGGTTATCTCTATAAAAAAAGTTAATCTTACAGGAGGATCACTCACTACAGCATGCAACCTCAAGCTATTATATTTCATAGTCATATCCATACCCATCAACAGAAGCCACACAATAAATTAAACACCTTACCGCATGACAAACAGCAAACCAGTAACCTATCAACAACACAATCACAGAAACAAAACAAAAATAATTGATAACTCACTGAAACCAGTTTCAATCCTTCAGTCCCAGAAAATCCGAAAAACTGCGCACTGCCACCACTAAAGCTCAAATGAACCCAACATACCACATAATACTCGGACCATACACACACACCACCACCACCACCACCACCACCACCACCATAGGACACCATCAACCGCAACAAGACGACATCTACAAGCATAACCAACACATGAAATAAACTCCACTCCTAATGGCACCCCGTAACACCCTTATGTCACGGCACAAAGCAGCCAGGTGGGATTGGACACCTCAATTGACCTTGTGAAATTTATGAAAATGAATACAAGTCTCTGAGGCTGCATATTTGCAAAGCACACCCACAGAATCTGGAACAAAATCGTACCTCATGTTACAAATAATGACCTTTCATGTTCCTACCAGTGCTACATAAGTGACAAGAGTTTTACTTGCAAAAGGAGTTTAAAACGCTACCAACAACACATTCATGGCGTAATGCAGCAGCAGAAGAAGTTGAAATGTGTGATGTGTACATTTGAAGCTGAGTCTAAAAAGCGTTGGATTGATCATTTCCAATCCATTTATCGAATAGTGTGAAATCTGGAGTCCTCTAGTGACGGCAAATTTTTTAAGTGGAACATGTTACACAAACCATATTCCTCAAACACTGTGGCATTAAGTTTGTTAATGACTATTCAACCTGTATGTTTGCCATCATTCAGCTCAGTTAATCTCTAAAGGTGAGCCGGCCGCTGTGGCCGAGCGGTTCTAGATGTTAAGTCCCATAGTGCTTAAAGCCATTTGAACCTTTTTTACCAAAGGTGAAGGGATAAGACACCTAAAATGGTAGGTAGTAACAAAGTTAATGGAAAGTGGCCTGCAGGAAAGAGAGTCCTTCATAAGGAAAGAAGGTGCCTTGTTAAGTTTGTGTTGACTCACGTTGAATACGATCTAGACTTAAGTCATTGGAATCTGACACCACAAGAATGTAAGAGTATAGCTGCAACCATTGCTGTAGGATGTGGTATGATGATCTGTTTTCTTTGGAGAAGTCAGCTTCCTCTATGGCAAAAGTTTTCTTTTGTGACTCGTTTCTGGACTAGTGAAAGAACTGCATGTCGCCATTTTTTGGCTAGGTGACATTCCAGCAATATTCAAATAATTTTTTTCTTTTCATCTGACAGTGCTTCTTGGGTACTGAGTTAGCATTTAGACTTACTTGGTTCAAAACTGCTTCCCTCTTGTAGCAGTTCCTCCTTGCTTTTTAATTCTTTAGCTTGTTGATTGTCCTTACTGTCGTCATACTGCCTTGCTACACTGGCTGAAAAAATGGGTTGTGGATTCCGACACTGACTACTTTTTTAAATGATGTAGCTGACAGATACACAGTTACGTTTTTCAGTACTTTAATTTCCCTCTTCACAACCCCCTAATAATACACAGTTAAATGGCCAGTGCACTATTGTTTAACTTTCGTGAAGCCCCATTATTAGTTTGCAGGCGAAAGCCCACGTACTGCTACAATAGTTTCCTGTTGAACATCTACAAGCAGTAAAAGCCTAACTACGAAGTTCACATTTCTTGAAGAATACACAGGTACATATGGAGCAGACACTGTCACTGTTTTTACACACAGCCTAATTGTTTAACACTTTTTCCACAGTTAATTTGAAGCATTGCTGTTGTTCTAACCAACACAGGTTTCTCGTCTGAAACTCAGCCGTGGACTGACTGCCTAATGACAAAAAATCGGGCCCTCATGTATCATAACAATAATCGGTACTGAAACCACACATTGTTCGAAGTTAAATTTACAGAAATTACAAATAAAAATTAACTCATTAAATTAACTGACTACATCGAAAGATTGGTCCTTTTTAACAGTTTCTTCTACTGCAAGAGTTAGGGTGAATTATTTGTTTAAATCATGAAACTGACATATATAGTTATGCTAACAATTCTTATGATAAAACTGTTAATTACCTTGGAATTAATTCCGAGCTGGTTTTGCTAACATATTTTCTAATAGAGCCAGATAGATACTTTAAGAATACTAGCATTTCATCTTCTAAATGTTGACAATTATTAAAGAATTTATATTTGTTTATATGTCAACAATAGATTTAACGTTACAAAACAATAATGATTTCACCGTATAACAAAAGATACTAACTAGGAATAGTTAAAATAAATTAGAAAACCAATTATATACACAAGCACAAAATTAGATCTGTTGCTATAATCTAAAAACTGAGGGTCAACTTTTCTCTATCATGAAAATGCAGATTATATTCACATATGTTAATGGTAATTAGTTAAAACTGAAAAAAACAACTTTAAAGAGGGAGAATTAAAATCACCCCAGCCTGCTTCGTCACACTCTCATTAATCACAGACACACCTCCAGCATTGTAACAAGTGCATCTGACAACTCATGGTTTTACAAGGGAATATCACCTCTGATCTCCTTTTCCATTTAGCTAACATTCTGAATATGGTTACACGTATTTAATATTGTAAGCAATGCATGTGCAAGAATACCAGTGAATGCATGCTTCACATTTACTGCACATTAATCTACACTTAAGTGGACATTATTGTCTTTCACAAGATGAACTTCAGATGATCTTGAAGCAGTACTTCCCAACCACTGTTTACCTAAGTAATGAATTCGTCCATTAAAATAGACTTCTGCCTAATGCAAATGTCTTTTATTTTACTAGTTACCATTCTTTTCACGCTCACAATAAGCCTATCAAACAGCTTCACTGTTAAAAATGACATCAGTGCAGATATGACTTTGTCCATTCATTTCACTTATTTTGCATTACCATTTGCTTATTTCAAAGCCTTTCGCATATACTCTCCAGGTGCATGGACAAGCTTGCACCCTGTAACAGTATGCCCAGCACTTCGAATTTTTTCATTGTAGTTCTTGGTATAATGACCAAATTCGAATGTATCTAGATCACTACAGAGCTTCTGGAGTGCATTTGCAGCAATTCTTCAAACATAGCATCTCTCACCTTCATTAATGTCTTAACAAGCTTTTACACCTCATTTGTGTTGTCCCTGTGCATAATTTTACTCTTGATGTTGTTTCTGTATGCTCTATCCACATTCCACGTGCAGAAAGTCTCATTTTAGGAGCTCCCATTGTTCTGTTCCAAGCAGTAGTGTAGTATTCTGTCAGATCTGACATGAATACCTTGGGGCAAATCCGTCCAACCTGTGACTTTATGTAGTTGAAAAATACAGTCAACACATCACTGTCATTTCTTTCAGAAATAAGGAAAGTGCATGGGAATCCTTGACTCATATTATTAAGCAGTATTATCATGGTAAGTTCGAAATCATAGCCACTTAAAACAAAAAAGTCCCTTCAACACAAATATAATCATTTCTGTATTTTTCTGATAATTCACCTTGTGCATTATTAATTATTACTAACATGAAATCCTCTCTTCCTAATTCGAGGTGCAGGGAACATGAAACCTTCGCTTTTTAATTCCAGGTACAGGTCATCATGGCTTATAAAAGCAGTACACATAGATTATTGCTTTACTTAATTTTGTGTACCTAAGCTTTGACAGTGATTGCATCATTCATTTATGACTGGCTGTGAAGCCAAATTGTAAGAAACTGCGATGTTATTAAGTCCTGCATCATTGTGGGATGTATTGTCTCCAAATTTGGATCCTGCATTGTTGATCAAATTTGGTCAAGAACAGTGAGAAACAGGATTCCTACAGCAACATGTGCAGCAATGCTGTCCAGTTTTTGTGGTGTCAGATTGAGCTACTTATGTATAGATCGTATTCAACGTTAGCAGGCCCAAAATTAACGAGGCATACATCCCATAGAGACGGGTCACCTGGGTCGGCATATCTGCAGTGATGGGACCTCCCTTGTCTGGTATGCTAAAGGTTTCACAAAGGCCTTCACAGACAGACACTACCCCTACATCTAGTCCACAGACAGGTTTCTTGTGCCATATCCCCACACTCCCCAAGAATCATCTACATAGAAGTGTCCTCTTCATCACCCAATACCATGCTCAATTGCAACAACCAAAGCACATCTTTCTTCAGGGCTTTGACTATAATCATGCTCTGAAATGAGGGACATTGTATCCAAGCTCCCTCCAACCCCTACTAAAGTGGTGTTCTATCACCCACGCAACATCCTAGTGCATCCCCATGCCACTCCTAATCCCAACCCCTTGCTGCAGGGATCATATCCATGTGGAAGATCCGTGTGCAAGACCTGCCCAATCCACTCACCCAGCACTTTCTATTCTAGTCCTGTCACTGGGTTATCTTATACCATCGAAGAGGCCTCGCCTCTTTGAAAGCAGCTGTTACATATACTAGCTCTGCTGCAGTGATTCTTCAGCTTTTTATGTTGGTATGACTATCAACCAATTGTCTGTGAGGATAAATGGCTACCACCAAACTGTGGCCAAGAACAAAGTGGGCCACCTTGTGACACAACATGCAGCCTATATAATGAACTTAATTTTAATAGCTGATTCACAACCCAAGCCATCTGGATCATCCTTCCACCACCACAAATGGGAGTCATTCTTACAGACTATTGTTCACTTCCAAAATCATCCCATCCTCAGCCTATACTAACCTACTGACCCCTCATCCTCCATTCAACTGTGACCTCACAGTTCGCCTCCCCTCACCCTTATTATGTGCTGTTCTCTGCCGTTGTATCAATCAGCCTTTTTTCCTTCTCTGTTTCTCTACTTTTGTTCCCCATTTTTCCCCATCTTCTCTGTCTACCACAGCCTCCCAATGCTGCATCTGTCAGCCTTATCCTGCCATGTCTAATTGCAGTGTGCTCTGCCAGGCAGGGCCAATTCCTGTTCCCTCGCTCATATCTGACTGTCCCTCCCCCTTCCCCGTCCTGCTCTGGATTGTTGGTCCTGTTCAACATGTTTCTGTTGCAGTCTGGCAAGAGGTTGTGGTGCGAGGTAGTCTAGCTTGTGTGAATGTGTGTGCATTTCTCTTTTCTGAAAAGGTCATTGGCTGAAATCTTATATGTAACAGTCTTTTCACTGTGCATGTCTGCAACTCAAATAATCTTTATGGAGAGTAGCAATCTATCCTTCTCATAATATTGTTGACTTTCGATTGCCAGATTTTTACTTGAAACATTAACAGAACATCAAAATTGTGAACTGGTTGGGAGTTGATGCAGATAAGTGATTATTTAGAGCAGTGTGCTCACTAGTAGGGACACTCTAATATTCCATTAATGTTTGAAAAACAGCTCACACTCAGCTGCAGGGTGAATGATTTCATCTGGAGACAAGACAATTGGAAGAAAGTATGCAGTGATACAAGTACACTAGAAGAATGAAAGTGTGCCATGTCTAATTGCAGTGTGCTCTGCCAGGCAAGGACAATTCCTGTTCCTTCGCTCATATCGGACTGTCCCTCCCCCTTCCCCATCCTGCTCTGGACTGTTGGTCCTGTTCAACATGTTTCTGTTGCAGTCTGGCAAAAGGTTGTGGTGTGAGGTACTCTAGCTTGTATGAATGTGTGTTGTAACATTCCCTGGCAGCACACACACTATTAATAAAATGAAATGACACACAGAATTGCTGAACTCGAGCGTGCACATTTGCAAATGGTTAACAACAACTGTGGCACGCCTGTTAGGAACGTGTACGGTAGTGAGAACACTACGTACAGTTCATATCAACAAAAAAGCTATTCGAATGTACTGTAATTGTTTAACAAAAAATATGATTTAATTTTGTATAAAGGACATTGGTTATTATTGTAATATTTTCTGTAATAATATTCTCGATGTATTTACGATTGTAATATTTCTGTACTCATAATGTAATTACGAAATATGTTAATATCTGCGATGAAAAAATGTAAAATATAGCCACACAGGAAAATAATGTTGTAAGATTACAAAGAGACATTCACAATCAGCAATAATATAAATAGCGCTACATAATGTGCATTCTTTGTCGTCTCCCTCGAGAGCTGAGAGAGAGAGGAACCTGTGACGTAGCATAATATGAATGAGTAGACTTCCTTCGTCTGTATCTATCTTAAGCCGCCATTAGAGGAGAAATTATAAAGGTGTGTAATTTTAATTATTGTTATGGTGTAAATACATTATAATTTATCAAAATTGTGTATTACTAATGTAAATTAGCTTGCCCATGTCATCTATAATATTTCTTTAAAGAATTTTCAGCACTTTTAGCGATTATCGTTGGTGTTGCTGGGCTGTGCCGCGACCGAACGATTTGCAGCGGCGGCACATTTAAAAAATTGTTCCGCTACAAAATTAACCAAACCCGTAAATCGGGAGCAGGTAAAATTAGCAGTGAATTACGAAATATTTTTCTTTTACAGCGATCGTGAGGCTGACTGAATTTATTACTGGTTTTACATTTGTGCATTCATAGGCGGATAATTAACGTTGAAGATGTTAATCTGTTGGTTCTTTCAGTTTCTAAAGCAAATAACTTAAACGTATAGTGAAGTGTGTTTTGTCAATGATAATGAAACGTTCAGGTCGGCTTGGTAATATTTAACCATTTTATGATAACAGAGACAGTCTTGTGTTCAATAGCTAACGCCGGGATAGATTTCAGTAAATATTTAAAATACCACTGCATTTAGAAAATGTGTCAAGGTCGAAATACGTAAAAAATTTAATTTAAATAATTTTCAAAGTCATAAATGTTATTAATCAGTTAGTTTGAATTTATCAGCAGGAGAGGGTTGCTAAGGTTCACGTAATTTTAAATGGGCTTCATTCTGTCCAAATGAATTTTTATTACCACACGTAAATAAGGGGTTCTACAACAAAGTTCGCACTGAAAGAGTAAATAACAAAAATATTTAAAGCTATTTCTTCCCCATTTTCACCCATTCATTTTATATATATATATATATATATATACCCATGAGACAATTAGGGAATTATTGTAGTCGAACTTTGTTGGAGAACAATTGATAATTTTTTCATGTATTGTATGTATTGCCTAACCAATATTGTGTGGTAATACCTGTATATGATTTTTTGCATGAGAACACTATATACCCAGAGGCAAGCTGAAGAAGAGAGCTCATTATATCAAAAAATTAATTACCTACCACAATACCAGGGGACAGCTGCACCCAAGATAGATCACCAAAAATAAAGCTACAGTGTAGTTGACCTGTGCGTAGTAAAGTAGCCTCAGTGCGGTGTTCTCGGATCATTAGTGGTGTGCTTGTTGTTAGTGTTTTTTTTTTTTTAAATAACAGGACATTTGAGCAGTTAGTCATCGTAGTATATAATAAGTATATTTCAACAAATGACCATTTCTTGTGTGATTATGTCAGTGAAACCTGAGTGTTAGGATATTTAGTTCAGATTTTTTCTTTTGTTGACTATGGTTAGATTGCGTAGTCAGAAAAATATAAACATGGATAATGAACAACAGTTAGCAAGCAGTGATACCGAGTTAGAAAGTGGGGCACAAGGTAATGTTAGTGGCGTAGTTCAGGAAGTACAATGTGAGAATCTGGGGGCAGAAGGGCAAGAAATGTTGCCATTGCCAGCCAGTGATTCAGTTGAAAGTAGAAACACTGTGCCACCCACATGCCCTAGACACGGACCAGAGAGAGGTGAGGTGTCAGAAGTGCAACCATTAAGAGTTATGTTCGAGCGCATGCTCAATTTCCAAGCTATGTTTATGCATGAACAAGCAGAGCGTGGTCGATGCCAGCATGAGAGAGACCTGCAGTTAATGCAATCTTTGGAAGCTACGCAAAGTGAGATTGTTAGTTTGAGACAAAACTATGAAACTATACCCAAAGCGGTGCAAGAACTGAGCGAAAGAGTAGATAATATCCAGGTGGCTAACGCCAGTATCGTAGATGAAATCAGTGTACTGGCTAACAGGATGGAAAAATCAGAAATTGACACAAGTCAAGCAATAGCGCAGAAAATATCCGAACAGGCAAACAAATTTGAAAAGGAATTTACGAACTGGTTAGAGGCAAAAGACACCGATCTTAATCAAACAATAGACGAGAAGGTGCACACTGCGATTGAGGCCAGAGACTTGGGCTCGAGTGCGTAAGTGCAGGACCTAAGAAGGGCGGTGCACACTGACATTCCACTGTGGCAGCGGAATGTTAACCGTCGTCTTGGGAAGCTGGAAAACAGCTTGTTGCACGGCGACGCACAGGCGTGTGTGACACCAGCCAGGTCCAACAATGATAGGCATATAAATACAGCAGTGAAAAATTACGACTGCGAGACAGAACAGGCAACCAATGTTAGTGAAACAAACAAATGTCACTCCAAAATAGTGATTGAAGAAAGCCTGATTAAAAACCGACAGTTTCAGATCTTTACAACGGAGAAGAAATCTGTTCACCCTGTAGTATTTATCAAGGGGTTTAGAAACATTTTGCCTAGTGTTTGGAGTCATACACAGAAAATACAGTACGTTATGTCTTACATACAAGGAGATGCTGCATTATGGGCAACTGAAGCAGCTGACAGTTGCGACACATATGAGCAATTTGAAAAGCCATTCTTGGCCAAATATTGGTCAACATGTATTCAGGAGAGATTACAGAAAGAGGTATATAATCCAGAGCCGTATTCTCTACGATTAGGCAATTTTCGAAAATATTTTGAGAAATATATTAATAAGACCCGTTACTGGGACAAGCAGATTTCATCCCGGGATTTGATCAGACTTCTGAAATCACACTTGCCGATACACGTAAAGGAAAAACTTATACACGTACCGGAGCACGACATGGAACATTTCTTGTGTGTTCTGGACTCAATTGACCTGATTCAGAAGGATGTTAAGGCAGCCTCTGAACAGGCTAGAAGTAACGGAAACGGTTACAGAAATGGTCGAAATAACACGCCTCCACCAAATAATGGAAACGGCAGAGGTAACAATAGGAGACAAGATTATGTACAAAACGGGAATAGAGGTAGGGACCGGAACGGCAATAGTCCGCTGGTGAACAATGACCGGAAAAGGAGGTTCGATGACCGATATGAAACAGGCCCACCAAGCAATAGTAGATGGAAAAATGCCAGGGAGCCGTGGAACACCAATACCTATAACGATGCAAGCCGAATTTGGCCACAGAACCAGAGGCCCAGTCCGGACCGGCAAAACAGTGAAAGATATGATAATAACCGACCGCCACCACAAAATGCGCCAATTGCGCAACCGTGGCGGCCGACGCAACACAACTTACACATAGTGGAGGTCAGCGACACAGAGCAGCCACACCCATCCACCAGTAATAACCCAACAAACTAGATTCAGCCAAGATACGCTCTCCATCGTCAGCTGAGGTTTGGAGTGAGAGCAGCCCGACACAGAACAAAACATCGGAAATCCGTATCCTCAGCTATAATGATGGGGTACAGATGGGACATGAATTAATAACTGAACCACCCACGTGCATAAAGGAGCACAAAGACAAAGTACAAACGATAACAGAGATCAAAATTAACAATATTGATGTGCAAGCAATTGTAGATACAGGTGCTACTGTCAGTGTTATGAGTATGGACCTATTCAGAGTACTGGGGAAAGAAAAGCGTATGCTGACTTTTCCTGTGAACAATTGCAAAGTCACTGGAGCCATCAGTGCACAGCGACAAATAATTAAACTCCAAGTGCGGGTAGAGATGTATATAGGGGGAGAAACCATAGCGTGCTCGTTCCTAGTAGTAAAGGGTTTAAAGGTAGCCTGCATTTTGGGGGTAGATTTTTTGAGAGAAAGGGACGCAGTAATCGACATTTCTCGGGGAAAATTAAGTTTGATGAACACGGGTAGGAGGATAGAATTGTCCATGTTCAGATCTGAAGAGGTACCTGTGCCTAATTGTAATGCTATTAACATAAAATGTAGGAATCTGTGGATACTACATTTAGACAATCATTCTCTAGGACAAAATCTCTATTATCCAGACGTACAAGGTGATCAATTAAAAGCAAATGTGGACGCACTTGTGAACAAAGTATCACAGTCCGAAAATTTGAACTCAATGCAACAGCAGGATTTGGTACAGTTATTATCTGGCTATGCAGATGTATTTTCAGAACGACCAGGAATTGTTAAGGGATATCAATACAATCACAAAACCTACTGTCGAGCCTCTTAGTCCATTCCTTGGTCCAAGAAGGAAATAGTAGCTATCTCTTAGCAGATCCCCAATCAGGGAGAGTATGGGGACTGTATCCGTGTAAGGATGTGAAAATATTCCTACAGTAAATGGCTAGTAGTCCTATGTGTTATGTGTAAAAAGGTACACCATTCTTTTGGAAATGAATGAACATTAATGATGTGTTATCTGTAGAGATAATGTACTAGTGTAGAAGTATTTAGTATAAGAATATGATTGACTTTCTCTTTTGCTTATGATTATTTTTGTTATGTCTTCTTTTTAATTAGTGTTAGCTTAAACATGCTCTAAATGTCTGCACACATAACCTGATTAGTGCAATTATTTGTAGTGTTAAATTGTGACAGAGATCAGTCAGGAGGAACATTTTAGTAGTTATTAGTTTGTGTACTGCATAATATTTTATGTGTATGTCAAACTTGAAATATTACTTGGTACAGTATTTTCTATTACATATATATATATATATATATATATATATATATATATGTAGCTGTCAGATTGATAGGTTCGAACCCAGAATAATTAATAATATGCGACCCTGAGAACTTTATTTTCAACTCAGTATTATCAAAGAGAGTAATGCACACAGTAGTGACCCGAGCGCACCATGGGAGGCAAACTTACTGCAAATTTAAGGAACGCAAAGTTACGCACAAAGAAGCTTCAATTGAAGCATGTGCAGATCGAATCAGTAAAAAGAGCTAGCCTGATACTGTCCAAGTCAATTTTAGCCTACAGAGACTACACTGTAGTTACGTAGGACCTTGCAAGTAAAGTGAGACATAATTTCAAAGGAGTTATTGAACAATTTGCCTGAATCCGGCTGGAATGCTCAAATAAAATCTACTCGAATATAAATATAGATGATTTTTGGGCAAACTAATACGAAATTTTAATATTTGTTACCATGTACGCAATTATCACACGCCTTGGTAAAGAGCGAACAAAGAAGTTACGAATGTGCTGTTACAAAAAATTGCACAACGGACATTGTAACTGAAAAAACTTAAACAAAAGTGCAGTATTGTGTGGCAGAGACACACAGTGACTGTTAAAACTGCAGCAATACGTCACGAGGTTGTTTCGAACAAGCAACAAGAAACTGTATCATTGCCGTGTGTGCAAGTGGACAAGGAACTAACACGATACGAACAGTGAGCCGATAATAGACAGCAGACCAAGCTAGTGTCAAACTATAACTTGTACTGTGCGTGTGTACAAAAAAAAATATATTCTTTGTGTGTCAAGGGACGCCAGGAAAGTGCATTGACTACAGAGATACATTTTGTTCTAAGGTGAAAACTTGCGTGTGACTAATGACAAGTCATGACATGGTGGAAAAATATTGTGTGCCCATAAAACGCGTTACTGTGACAACGAAACATTGTGCAAATCAGACTAGTGAAGGCCTACTGAATAATAACTGCCAATAACTGTGTGCGTTCTTTCCCACAGCAGGAAAAATGCCCATAAGGACAGTACACTGTTTGTGAACTTGTTGCATGTTTGCTGGAGCACTGCAAGAAGATGTCACACAGGCGAGCTAATATACAACGCGCATCCGGCTACTTCAGCCATGCAGCGGCCGCAACAAACCGTAGCAGACCAGACAGCCACACGTCTCTCCGCGCTGCAGCTGTCAATACCAGGGGCGGTGACATACACGGAGCAGACGCGCCGCGCCGAGCGCCGCTCAACAATCACTCCGCACCGCTCACCAACTACAGCATTATTGACATATTCCAAAATATTTACATAAACTGCATCACATGTCAATGAACTCGGTTTTTGACAAACCATGAACACTTATTATGTATACCCGTAAATTGACGAGAGAAAATGAACACTGACAAGTGTAGGAGACGGATTTGTAACACTTAGGTAGTGAGAACATTATGAAAGTGACGTTGTACTAAATGACTTCAAAAAACTAAGTGATATATCCTAGGACAAGTGACAATGCAGTATATCGCAAAAATAATAATTACGAGTTGTTAAACACACACAACAAACTCTTGTTGAACTGTATGTGACAGTGATGTTATGTAACCGATGATGACAAACTGCTAAATCATTTCAAAACAATGACTGTTAAAGAGACCAGATTAATCATGAACCAAGTGGGATGGCTGGGCTCCGGCACAGATTTGCCCAGGTTTCCTGTCTGCCTTCGTCCAAATGGGGGAGCCATGAACATATATATATCCCTGGGACTAATTAAAAGAGCCATTCCATAAAAAAAACAGAATTGTAAAGAATGTTACTGGCACCATTGTGTCAAAGTATAGAAACTCTTTGCCAAATGCTGCCAGGGGGCAATGTAACGTTCCCTGGCAGCACACACACTATTAATAAAATGAAATGACACACAGAATTGCTGAACTCGAGCGTGCACATTTGCAAATGGTTAACAACAACTGTGGCACGCCTGTTAGGAACGTGTACGGTAGTGAGAACACTACGTACAGTTCATATCAACAAAAAAGCTATTCGTATGTACTGTAATTGTTTAACAAAAAATATGATTTAATTTTGTATAAAGGACATTGGTTATTATTGTAATATTTTCTGTAATAATATTCTCGATGTATTTACGATTGTAATATTTCTGTACTCATAATGTAATTACGAAATATGTTAATATCTGCGATGAAAAAATGTAAAATATAGCCACAGAAGAAAATAATGTTGTAAGATTACAAAGAGACATTCACAATCAGCAATAATATAAATAGCGCTACATAATGTGCATTCTTTGTCGTCTCCCTCGAGAGCTGAGAGAGAGAGGAGCCTGTGACGTAGCATTATATGAATGAGTAGACTTCTTTTGTCTGTATCTATCTTAAGCCGCCATTAGAGGAGAAATTATAAAGGTGTGTAATTTTAATTATTGTTATGGTGTAAATACATTATAATTTATCAAAATTGTGTATTACTAATGTAAATTAGCTTGCCCATGTCATCTATAATATTTCTTTAAAGAATTTTCAGCACTTTTAGCGATTATCGTTGGTGTTGCTGGGCTGTGCCGCGACCGAACGATTTGCAGCGGCGGCACATTTAAAAAATTGTTCCGCTATAAAATTAACCAAACCCGTAAATCGGGAGCAGGTAAAATTAGCAGTGAATTACGAAATATTTTTCTTTTACAGCGATCGTGAAGCTGACTGAATTTATTACTGGTTTTACATTTGTGCATTCATAGGCGGATAATTAATGTTGAAGATGTTAATCTGTTGGTTCTTTCAGTTTCTAAAGCAAATAACTTAAACGTATAGTGAAGTGTGTTTTGTCAATGATAATTAAACATACAAGTCGGCTTGGTAATATTTAACCATTTTATGATAAGACAGATAACAGACGAAAATTTAATAGTCATGGGTGACTGGAATTCGTCAGTAGGAAAAGGGAGAGAAGGAAACATAGTAGGTGAATATTGATTGGGGGGAAGAAATGAAAGAGGAAGCCGCCTTGTAGAATTTTGCACAGAGCATAACTTAATCATAGCTAACCCTTGTTCAAGAATCATGAAAGAAGGTTGTATACCAGGAAGAATCCTGGAGATACTAAAAGGTATCAGATAGATTATATAATGGTAAGACAGAGATTTAGGAACCAGGTTTTAAATTGTAAGACATTTCCAGGGGCAGATGTGGATTCTGACCACAATCTATTGGTTATGAACTGCAGACTGAAACTGAAGAAACTGCAAAAATGTGGGAATTTAAGGAGATGGGACCTGGATAAACTGAAAGAACCAGAGGTTGTACAGAGTTTCAGGGAGAGCATAAGGGAACAATTGACAGGAATGGGGGAAAGAAATACAGTAGAAGAAGAATGGGTAGCTCTGAGGGATGAAATAGTGAAGGCAGCAGAGGATCAAGTAGGTAAAAAGACGAGGGCTAATAGAAATCCTTGGGTAACAGAAGAAATACTGAATTTAATTGATGAAAGGAAAAAATATAAAAATGCAGTAAATGAAGCAGGCAAAAAGGAATACAAACGTCTAAAAAATGAGATCGACAGGAAGTGCAAAATGGCTAAGCAGGGATGGCTAGAGGACAAATGTAAGGATGTAGAGGCTTGTCTCACTAGGGGTAAGATAGATACTGCCTACAGGAAAATTAAAGAAACCTTTGGAGAGAAGAGAACCACTTGTATGAATATCAAGAGCTCAGATGGCAACCCAGTTCTAAGCAAAGAAGGGAAGGCAGAAAGATGGAAGGAGTATATAGAGGGTTTATACAAGGGCGATGTACTTGAGGACAATATTATGGAAATGGAAGAGGATGTAGATGAAGATGAAATGGGAGATAAGATACTGCGTGAAGAGTTTGACAGAGCACTGAAAGACCTGAGTCGAAACAAGGCCCCGGGAGTAGACAACATTCCATTAGAACTACTGATGGCCTTGGGAGAGCCAGTCATGACAAAACTCTTCCATCTGGTGAGCAAGATGTATGAGACAGGCGAAATACCCACAGACTTCAAGAAGAATATAATAATTCCAATCCCAAAGAAAGCAGGTGTTGACAGATGTGAAAATTACCGAACTATCAGTTTAATAAGTCACAGCTGTAAAATACTAACGCGAATTCTTTACAGACGAATGGAAAAACTGGTAGAAGCGGACCTCGGGGAAGATCAGTTTGGATTCCACAGAAATGTTGGAACACGTGAGGCAATACTAACCTTACGACTTATCTTAGAAGAAAGATTAAGGAAAGGCAAACCTACGTTTCTAGCATTTGTAGACTTAGAGAAAGCCTTTGACAACGTTATCTGGAATACTCTCTTTCAAATTCTGAAGGTGGCAGGGGTGAAATACAGGGAGCGAAAGGCTATTTACAATTTGTACAGAAACCAGATGGCAGTTATAAGAGTCGAGGGGCATGAAAGGGAAGCAGTGGTTAGGAAAGGAGTGAGACAGGGTTATAGCCTCTCCCTGATGTTATTCAATCTGTATATTGAGCAAGCAGTAAAGGAAACAAAAGAAAAATTCGGAGTAGGTATTAAAATTCATGGAGAAGAAGTAAAAACTTTGAGGTTTGCCGATGGCATTGTAATTCTGTCAGAGACAGCAAAGGACTTGGAAGAGCAGTTGAACGGAATGGACAGTGTCTTGAAAGGAGGATATAAGATGAACATCAACAAAAGCAAAACGAGGATAATGGAATGTAGTCAAATTAAATCGGGTGATGCTGAGGGGATTAGATTAGGAAATGAGACACTTAAAGTAGTAAAGGAGTTTTGCTATTTGGGGAGCAAAATAACTGATGATGGTCGAAGTAGAGAGGATATAAAATGTAGACTGGCAATGGCAAGGAAATCGTTTCTGAAGAAGAGAAATTTGTTAACATCGAGTATAGATTTAAGTGTCAGGAAGTCGTTTCTGAAAGTATTTGTATGGAGTGTAGCCATGTATGGAAGTGAAACATGGACGATAAATAGTTTGGACAAGAAGAGAATAGAAGCTTTCGAAATGTGGTGCTACAGAAGAATGCTGAAGATAAGGTGGGTAGATCATGTAACTAATGAGGAGGGATTGAATAGGATTGGGGAGAAGAGAGGTTTGTGGCACAACTTGACTCGAAGAAGGGATCGGTTGGTAGGACATGTTTTGAGGCATCAAGGGATCACAAATTTAGCATTGGAGGGCAGCGTGGAGGGTAAAAATCGTAGAGGGAGAACAAGAGGTGAATACACTAAGCAGATTCAGAAGGATGTAGATTGCAGTAGGTACTGGGAGATGAAGAAGCTTGCACAGGATAGAGTAGCATGGAGAGCTGCATCAGACCAGTCTCAGGACTGAAGACCACAACAACAACAACATGATAACAGAGACAGTCTTGTGTTCCATAGCTAACGCCGGGATAGATTTAAGTAAATATTTTAAAAACCACTGCATTTAGAAAATGTGTGCCGAGGCCGAAATACGTAAAAAATTTAATTTAAATAATTTTCAAAGTCATAAATGTTATTAATCAGTTAGTTTGAATTTATCAGCAGGAGAGGGTTGCTAAGGTTCACGTAATTTTAAATGGGCTTCATTCTGTCTAAATGAATTTTTATTACCACACGTAAATAAGGGGTTCTACAACAAAGTTCGTACTGAAAGAGTAAATAACAAAAATATTTAAAGCCATTTCTTCCCCATCTTCATCCATTCTTTTTACATAAAACATATTTTTTTCTAATTAAAGTGTGCATTTCTCTTTTCTGATAAGGTCATTGGCTGAAATCTTATATGTAACAGTCTTTTCATTGTGCATGTCTGCAACTCAAACAATCTTTATGGAGAGTAGCAATCTATCCTTCTCGTAATATTGTTGACTTTCGATTGCCAGATTTTTACTTGAAATATTAACAGAACATCAAAATTGTGAACTGGTTGGGAGTTGATGCAGATAAGTGATTATTTAGAGCAGTGTGCTAACTAGTAGGGACACTCTAATACTCCATTAATGTTTGAAAAACAGCTCACACTCAGCTGCAGGGTGAATGATTTCATCTGGAGACAAGACAATTGGAAGAAAGTATGCAGTGATACAAGTACACTAGAAAAATGAAAGTGTGAGGTGTGAGGAAAGAAGAAAATCATCTGAAAAGTGGTCTTGTGAGGGGGTGTATACAAGAAAGAAACACATGCAGATAGTTTTTCTATAATTCAATTTAGTTATGTGTATATCACTGCAGAAAGAGCAACCTATCATTTTTCTTTATATGGAAAAATCTGTCAACACTGAAACTTCAGCTTGCAGTTCACATGGTAACATATCTATATTGATATAAAACTACTATAATTTGAATCCTCTGACAAAGGTAAGTGTCTGGTTAACAGCACAAGGTCAACGATATAAAGTCAGTTCATAGTAAAAATAATTCTGTTACTGATAAGTCAGATATATTTACAGTACTTAACAGTCATTTTATTTATTTAGATTTTTTGCGTGGTGTCATCAATATGATGGCTTTTGCAAATGTCATGTACAGTTACAAACATTAAATACATTTAGATCTTAGTCTTACAGGTACTAATTAAACAGTAAATTGATGCTTGCCAAAACATATTACATCTTACACATATTAATACAGTCAATTATTTTTTTATACATTATTTTACAGATCTTAGATTTAACCATTTAAGATTTGTTGAGTGAATAGACACTCTTTTCAATTAAGAATTCTTTTAGATTTGATTTGAATTGCTTTTTATTACTGTTTTTCATGGACTCTGGCAGATTATTATACCATACCAGTCCATTTCATGGACGATAACCAGTTTGGACAAGAAGAGAATAGAAGCTTTCGAAATGTGGTTCTACAGAAGAATGCTGAAGATAAGGTGGGTAGATCACGTAACTAATGAGGAGGTATTGAATAGAATTGGGGAGAAGAGAAGTTTGTGGCACAACTTGACTAGAAGAAGGGATCGGTTGGTAGGACATGTTTTGAGGCATCAAGGGATCACAAATTTAGCATTGGAGGGCAGCGTGGAGGGTAAAAATCGTAGAGGGAGACCAAGAGATCAATACACTAAGCAGATTCAGAAGGATGTAGGTTGCAGTAGGTACTGGGAGATGAAGAACCTTGCACAGGATAGAGTAGCATGGAGAGCTGCATCAAACCAGTCTCAGGACTGAAGACCACAACAACAACAACCAATCCATTAGTATATGGGTTCAGGTCCGTCATTTTTAATCTTGCTCTTTGTTGGTAATAATTCTCTTTGGACCTGGTGTTGTGGTCATGTATATCACTACATTTAGTTACTTCAGTTTTCTATGAGACAAAAAGGTAATTAATATATAAAGGTACAAAGAGTATATGGTGAAGTACTTGTTTTGTCTGAAAACATCACAGCAAGAGTCTTTATATCTTAGTCCGTGTGTAACCCTTAACCCTCTTTTTTGTAACTATAGTACTCTGTTAAGGCGAATGTCAGCAGCACAGCCCCATATTTCTGTACAGTAGGTAAGAAGGAGACCGATTGTCCTACAAAATGCAGTTTTAAGCCTGTGGGTGGGCACTATTTTGGACAGTTGGCTATGAAGATACAGCCCATTGCTGGCTTTTTTACTTAGAGTGTTAATGTGGGTAATCCACCGGAGGTTTGAGTCCAGATCATTTATGCATGAGTGGCGTGAGCGGTCAGTTGTAAATATTAGAATCTGGGATTTATTTACATTGACCTTAAATTCTTCTGCATGAAAATATGAACTTAATTCTAGTATCCCATTACTTGCTGGAAATTTCAGTTCCTCACAATCTTTACCATTAAATAAAACTAAGGTGTCACCAGCATAATTTACAATGTGCGAGCTAATGGGGTATACAATGTCATTAATTTATGCTAAAAAGAGGAAAGGTCCAAGAATTGAGCCTTGAGGGACTCCCTGCGCCACTGTTTCATTTGTGGATTTAAAAGTTAAGATCTTATTGTCAATTTGATGTGCAGTTTGGTACACTATTTCAGATTCGCCAGGTAGGTGGATAGAACTTACATTAAGGCATCACTGATATTGTAGGCCTACAGTTTTTTTAAGAGAATCTCATGGTTTACTGAGTCAAAAGCTTTGCTCAGGTTAAAGAACATTCTGGCTATGTGCATACCCTATTCTATATACTTAATGAAAGAAACTGGTAACAGCAGTGGCCATTCTTAGGTCTTTCCTAATCCATGCTGCAATACTACTAGGTAAACTTGAAGCACTAGGAATCAGGGGGGTTCTAAATAAATGGTGTGGATCTTACCTTGCGGACAGAGTGCACAGGGTGGAGATATCGCAAATTTCATGAAGCTCAAATTAATTAGTGAAACATCTTTCAGATTAAGAATATTTGAACACTGGAGTACCTCAAGGGAGCATCTTGGGCCCAGTCCTATTTCTTATTTATATTAATGACTTCCCACAGTGAGTAGCACAAGGTGAAACAGTGTTATTTGCTGATGACAGCAATATAATAATTACTGACAGAACACCAGAAAAGGTTTTATGTAAAAGCTGAAAAGGCACTTATGGCAGTTCACAACTGGTCAAATAACAACAAAGTAACACTTAATGTGAAAAAGACTAATAACATAAACTTCTATATAAACAAAACACGGAATACAACAAAACTTAAAGTTCAAAATGAAACCATAGAATGTGTAGCCAGCACAACATTTTTGGGTGTGTATGTTGATCAACAATTAAAGTGGGACTGACATATTAAGATACTTGGGAAAAAAATTAGCACAGCATGCTACACCTTATGAATATTAGTCACTGTGTGCAATAGTTCATGCCAGAGAATGACATATTTTGCACACATACATTCTATAATAAGTTACGGCATAACATTCTGGGGTGCAAATGCCCAAAATGTGAAATATGTGTTCAGATTGCAAAAACGAGGTATCAGAATACTGAGCAAAATTCACAAAACAGCACACTGCAGTGAGCTATTTAAAAAATGGGGTATTCTGACAATCCCAAGTGAGTATATCTTGCAAACTACAGTTTTTATTCACAAAAATATTGAGCAATAGTTAGCAAACAGCTGCATATATGATCACCAAACCACAAACAGTAATTGCTTGTACCTGGACAGAATGAATAAAACTAAAACCCAAACCACTATTTTTACCAAGGTGTCAATATATACAATAAATTGCCAAAAGAAATCAAAAACATAAAGGAACTCTGTAAATTTAAAGCATTCCTTAAAGAATATTTATTAAAAAATTGTTTTTACTCGATTAGAGAATTCATGCAACATAAAACTGGCATAAATAAATAATCAGGTTAATAATTATAAAGTGGGCATTCTAGATTGTAATTTACCCATACAAGCGTTAGAGTCTTGTGATCTATTTCTTTTCATTGAAGCAGGTTCTTCTGCATTATGTAATTACTGAACTCTATTTTCAAACCAGTATTATCAATGAGAGTAATGCACCCAGTAGTGACCCGAGGGCACCATGGGAGGCAAACTTATTGGAAATTTAAGTAACGCAAAGTTAAGCACAAAGAAGCTTCAATTGAAGCTTATCCAGATCGAATCAGTAAAAAGAGCTAGCCCGATACAGTCCAAGTCGATTTTAGCCTACAGAGACTACACTGTACTTACGTAGGGCCTTGCAAGTAAAGTGAGTAATACTGAAGTTGCCTTTGTATGTTACTTTGTAATACTAAAAGAGATGCCAGTTTCTATGAATAAATTTACTGTAACATACTTCTTCTTGGCAAATAAACATGTACAGATCGATTATCCGAACAAACCAGTTTTCCGAACACCCATGTCCCCCAATTACTCCGGATAATCGATGCTCTACTGAATATATCACTGAAGACTAAGGACTCTCATGGGTATGATGGAGTGCCTAGCAGAATATTAAAGCACTGTGCTGTACATGTTAGCCCTTTACTCAACCATATTTGTAATTTTTTCTTTAAGAAAGGTAAAAGGGAGAAAGGGATAATGTAGACAATTTAGTCCTATTTCTATACCAACAGTCCTTGCTAAAGTTATTGTATGAGTATGTAAGGATAACTGATTGTTTTATATCACACAATTTGCTATCAAATGTACGGTTTGGCTTTAGAAGTCATTTAACAACAAAAAACGCTATATTCTCTTTTCTCTGTGAGGTATTGGATGGATTAAACAAAAGATTTCGAATCCTAAGCATATTTTTTGATTTAACTAAAGCATTTGATAATGTCGATCATAAAATATTGCTTCAGAAGTGGGACCATTATCGAATACAGGGAGTAGCTCACAAATGGTTCGTCTCTTACTGTAATAACAGACAGCAAAAAGTCATTATTCACAGTGTTGAGAATGGATGTAATGTGAGGTTTGAGTGGGGTATGGTCAAATGGGAGGTACCCCAGGGATCAGTGTTGGGGCCATTTCTGTTCCGTTGTATCTGTAAATATATACATATAAATGATATACCTTCTGGTATTATGGATAATTCTAAAATAATTCTGTATGTTGATGACACTAGCTTGGTAGTAAAGGATGCTGTGTGCAACATTGGCTCTCTTTCAAATAGTGCAATTGATGATATAAGTTCATAGCTTGTAGAGATTAAACTAAGGCTAAATCACAGTAAGACTCATTTTTTACAGTTTCTAACAATTCAATGAAGTCCAACGTTTTAATTTCACAGAAAGGGCACACGATTAGTGTAAGTGAACAGTTGAAATTTCTAGGTGTTCAGATAGATATTAAATTGTTGAGGAAAGCTCACATTCAGGATCTTGTTTAAAGGCTTATTGCTTTTTTACTATTTGACTGGTATCTGAAGTAAGTGATCATTGGATGCATAAATTAGTCTAATTTGTTTATTTTCATTTACATATGTCATATGGTATTATATTCTGGGGTAACTCTTCCCATTCTAAAAGGATATTTTTGGCTCAGAAACGGGCAGTTCAGGCAATAAGTGATGTAAGTTCACGAACCTCTTGTTGACTCCTGTTCACTAGTCTGGGTATTTTGAAATTGGTCTCTCAATATGTATACTCTTCAATACTGCCGTTTCTTGTTAACAATATCGCCTTATTCCCAAGAATTAGCAGCTTCCACTCAGTTAATACTAGGCAGAAATCCGATCTGTATTTGGATCGCACTTCCTTAAATCTTGTGCAGAAAGTTGTGCAGTATACTGCTGCATCCATTTTCAATAAGCTACCTCAATAATAAAAAACCTTAGCAGTAATCCATGTATTTCAAATCGAAATTGAAGAGTTTCCTCATGGGTCACTCCTACTCTGTTGAGGAGTTCCTTGAAAAATTAAATCCTTTCTTATGTTATATGGTTGATTGCATTTACTTGAACATTTGGGTTCATAAACACTTCATTTTATCTCCTATTGCTTTTACATTGTTCCATTACCTTAGACATTTGCTCCTCATTTTGGTCCTACAGAACTAGATCTTTAAATAAATAAATAACACAAACAGAACTTAGTGTACCTTATAAAGTTACACAAATGTGGACATGTGTAAGTATATTGTTGTGAGAAAGAGCCCTTGTGGATGCAAATGATTAATAATGAGTAATGTAATGGCTTTCCGACTTTGTTGCCCATAAAGACTGTAAGAGTGGAAAATATTTTTATTTGGATCAGTGTTAAGTTGGTGATGACTTCTATGAGAACAAAAGTTGGCGATCAGCTAAACTAACCTAATTTAGATAATTTTATTCTGAGGGAATGTGATGAACAGTTGCACATTAATACCAAAATACCCTCACATTGTATCATCAGCACTTCTGTTAGAGAAATTAATTTCATATTTATGTTATGGAAAGTACAATGACAAGAAACACGCAGGCATTGGATAACATCACATTATAACAAACAATAAAAACAAGTGCTTGCTTGAAATGGATGGATTTCAAGTCAAAATCATGTCAATGCAATACATACAAAGATCATGCAAGACTAAAAAAGAATTTAAGTACTTTCAGGTATGAGCATGAAGTAAGTATCCTTTGCTTTTCAACCACCGGCTGGAGTGGCCATGCAGTTCTAGGCGCTGCAGTCTGGGACCGAGCGACCACTCCGGTCACACGTTCGAATCCTGCCTCGGGCATGGATGTGTGTGATGTCCTTAGGTTAGTTAGGTTTAATTAGTTCTACGTTCTAGGCGACTGATGACCTCAGAAGTTGAGTCGCATAGTGCTCAGAGCCATTTGAACCATTTTTGCTTTTCAACCAAGTTGGAAGACAGATATTACAAAACCCAAAACTTGCTGATTTGGTCTCAGCTGTGACAGCTGCTTCTACATAAAATGTAGGTGCAGATCACAGCACTTGAACTTACACCACAGTCTTTAAACACAAGTACTCGATGTTCATGTGAATAGCTCAGGAAGAAAAAGACTTCAGTATCAGGAAAAGCAAAAACTGAAAGGCATAACCTCAACATTTGGACATATTATGTAGCACAACCAGAAAAAGAATAATGGGAAGAACTTAGAGAAAGTGGACCAACACACTAGCTGAGAGGTAAGTTTCAGACAAAACACAAATTTAGGCTGAAGTTCTGCAGGGGAACCAAATCACTGTATTGTTGCCCATCAGGTCTAAACTTTCTGTGTGTGTGATTCATACAATTCACATAAGTTTTGCTGCAAAGTTTTATAGGTGGAAAAAGAATTTAGCAAACATTGGTAATGGCCATAAAAACAACATGCTCTCCCATTTTGCTAGCATGTTTCTTACATCCACATCCCAATTCTTAAGACTAGTAAGATTCAGTTGTCGTTCCATAGTCTCAAAAATGTGATGCTTCTCGTGGGTGCATAATAGGTCAGAAAGTATAACACAAAAACCAAAACATTTGAATATAACACTCACTACCCTGATCATTTGTCTGGATGTTGCCAACATATGTGAATACATTACAATAAACTGGAACTGCTAGTATTTACAGAATGAATACATTGTCAGAACGAAACAAGGGTATGCATTTTAATACATTACCATGCCAAAATACTTAATCTTGGCTGTTATGACCAAGTGCTGACACAACTTAAATCTAACAGACAATAAAATACCATAAAATGGGTTGGAATGACACGGACGAGATTATATACAAATGTTTTAACAACAGACGGCTCTAAGACGAGGAACATTAATATATCAGTTTACTAAGGCGTTTGCAAAGACATCGCAACAGCTTCTATGACGCTAATTTATCAAACAGCAGAAGCTACAAATCATTCAAACACTAAAAAAGAACTCAAAGTAAAATAACCTTGTGTCTGTAACATACAAGCCATCACAAGAGTTCACAAGTAAAAATTCGTCTATTATAGATGGAAATACTAATGAACTATATCATACATAGAAACATTTGTCTGCTTTCATTAAGCGTTTCTAAATTAACTCACAGTTATGTTCTTTAATTTTGATGGGATAACCAGAAAGAAATCAATTAAGAAAATGCTTTTGGCTTGTGCATGCAGAAATTGACTTTAGGAAATCGGTGTAATGGAGTGCATCCATGGCGTTACTACCAATAGATATTTCCCAACAGAATTTCTTAAACTAAATGAATTGGTGGAAACTGGCTCTCATTGCAAAACACATATATCAGATTTTTAAGGTACTGCAGCAGAAAGCTCATGAAACAAGAAAAGACATTATGGACCACAATTTTATTTCAATTTCTTTCTATTGAGGATGTTTTCAATACAGATTGTCAATATAGATATTTTTGTTTAATTAATAATAAGCGCTTATCAGGGTGGTACCAGAAAAATTGAAATTAGTACTAATTATTGATTTTCCTGTATTTTTATGATTGGCATATCTGTTGGATGTACTTTCTTTTCTCAAAGTTCAGAGCAAGCCCAATCACAGAAAAACAATTAATAACTTTTCCAAACATATTTGTATCATTTTCTATTGGAGTTTCCTTTACTGGATTGATAATCATGCTTGTATCATTGGCAAACAGTGTCAGTTTAGCTTCTTATTTCAGATATGAAGGGAGGTCTTACACATATATCAAGAACAGAAGGGGACCCATGATTAACCCTGTGGAGCATATAATTTAATTTCACTCTAGTTAGATGAAGTGGTAAACTTCCTTAAATTGTTTAAATCATATAAAGAAACCTTTTGCTTCGTGTTCTGTAGATATGACTTAAACTGCTCATGTGCTGTTCCATTTATACCATAGAATTGTAATTTCTGTAACATAATGTAGTGTCAAATGCCCTGGGTAAGTCACAGAAAATTCCTATGAAAAGATTCTATGATATGGGCAGTGAAACTATATATTGCTGTCTCAGTGGAACAGCATTTTTGAAATACAGTTTGTGATTCACTACGAATCACATTACTGCTGAGATGGCTAACCATTGTTGAGTACATTACTTTCTTGACAATTTTTGAAAATGCTGTAAGCAAGGATACTGGCCAGCAATTATTGACGTCTGTGGTGTCTCCTTTTTGTAGAGAGGCTTGACAACAGGGAAAATACCATGAATTAGTAATGCATTACATATGAGACCCAGAATATCAGCTGGAACTGCTGTGTACTGTTTTAAAATCTGTTGCTGATGTCATCTACTACAGCTGAATATTTATTTCTCAAATATTTAATGATTTTCCTTAGGTGAAAATAAATCTGACTAAGATGAAACTTCCTGGTAGATTAAAACCGTGTGCCGGACCGAGACTCGAACTCGGGACCTTTGCCTTTCACGGGCAACTGAGCTACCCAAGCACAACTCACGACCCATCCTCACAGCTTTACTTCTGCTAGTATCTCGTCTCATACCTTCCAAACTTTACAGAAGCTCTCCTGCGAACCTTCCAGAACTAGCACTCCTGAAAGAAAGGATATTGGTAGCAGACAAACTGCGCGAGAGTCGGAAATCTCAAAAACGTCGGTTTTGAGAATGCTACATCAACATTGATTGCACCCGTACCATATTTCTATGCACCAGAAATTACATGGCGACGACTTTGAACGTCATGTACAGTTCTGCCACTGAGCACAAGAGAAATTGCGAGATTTTTTTGCATGCGTTCTATTTAGCACCAAAGCGTCATTCACCAACAGCGGTAACGTAAACCGGCATAATATGCACTATTGGGCAACTGAAAATCCACGATGGCTGTGACAAGTGGAACATCAGCGACCTTGGTGGGTTAATGTATGGTGCAGCATTGTGGGTGGAAGGATAATTTGTCCCCATTTTATCGATGCCTATCTAAATGGTGCAATGTATGATGATTTTCTACATAATGTTACACCAATGTTACTACAAGATGTTTCACTGCATGGCAGAATGGCGATGTACTTCCAACATGATGGATGTCCAGCACATAGCTCATGTGTGGTTGAAGTGGTATTGAATAACATATTTCATGACAGGTAGGTTGGTCATCGAAGCACCATATCATGACCCGCACGTTCACCAGGTCTGACGTACCCGAATTTCTTTCTGTGGGGATAGTTGAATGATATTTGCTAGCGTGATCCACCAACAACACCTGAAAACATGTGTTCGCGCATTGTCAGTGCATGTGCAAACATTACGGAAGGCGAACTACTCGCTGTTGAGAGGAATGTTGTTTCACGTATTGCCAAATGCATTGAGGTTGACGGACGGGCATCAGTTTGAGCATTTATTGCATTAATGTGGTATCTACAGGTAACTGCATTTACAGGTAACTACATGAGGTAACAGCATGCATTCTCAGAAATGATAACCACAAAGGTACATGTATCACATTGGAACAACCGAAATAAAATGTTCAAACATACCTACGTTCTGCATATTAATTTAAAAAACCTACCTGTTAGCAACTGTTCGTCTAAAATTGTGAGCCATACATTTGTGACTATTACAGAGCCATCTATCACAAAGCGAAAAAAGTGGCCCAACTAAAACATTCATATTTCTTTAAGTACTACACAAATATGTAATAAAAATGGGGGTTCCTATTTAAAAAAAACGCAGTTGATATTCGTTTGACCTATGGCAGCGCCATCTAGTGGCTAACCATAGCGCCATCTGGTTTCCCTCCTCAAGCTAGACAAGTTTCTTTCTCTTGAGTTTTTTCGTTTGACGCTTATTTCGTGAGATATTTGACCCGGTCACGATCAATTTACCACCCTGAATATGTCCCCAATTAACATTTCTTAAACTTCCTCTGAAGTGCTCTATAGTACCAGTATGAGCAACTGAGCAACCTTACATTTTTACTTAGTGATCTCTGAACTCTCTGCATTGTGAACTGTGCTAGGTTTTGTGAGTTAATAAACTGTGCATCATGGTCTGATAATCCAGTTATCACAGGGAAAGCATGTGTTAAACTTACATCCTCTTGCTGTACAAATACATTATTTATTAGAATGCTACTGTCTTGAGGTATATGTGAAGGGAAATTTATCACTGATTCTAAGTTATAGGTCATTAATAACACTTCTAGTTCACTTTTCCTATCAGAATTGCTTAGAAAGTTTACATGGAAATCACCGCAGCTTAATAGCTTCTTTTTGGCTGACAGACGCCATAACAGGGAGTCAAACTTTTTTACGAATGGCTCCCAATCTCCTAATGGGGACCTGTACACTGCTGCCAATACCATCTCTACGCTATGTCGTTGTCGTTCACACGTACAAACTTCAAAGTGCTGATCGACAAAAAATTTGCTTACTTCTACAGTTTTGTATTTATGCCCTTGTTTTGTGTAAATGGCAACTTCTCATTTATCTGCACTAGATTTGCCCATTTATACTGAAACTTTCGATCTCCACAGTTACATGGTGTTCAGACAGACAAAGTATATGAATCTCATTCTTCTTTTTCAGACCATCTTCTTTTATTCTATTTTTCTTGATTGTTGTCTGTCTGAATTTTGGCTTTAACCTAGAAAACTGTCTGCCTGGTCCCATTAACCGCAGGGATAATTTCTTGTGAGGTTGTGGCCCCCTTACAGTACTGCTAATAGAGAAGCTAACTTATCTTTCCCTTCCCTACTTAGGTTCAGGCCATGAGTAGTATGTCTCCACCTACCAATAACATCAATTGGGACAACACTTATTTGAGATTTTGTCGGTGTCTGGAGCATCCTATTCAGCTCAGTTTTAACATCCTTACAGCTGTGTTTACCCTGGTCCGATCATGGCGCTGAAATACCTCCACAGACCCCACATTTGTGTGCCCCGTTTCTGCTCCTATTTTAACCAGCTCACTCCTAATAATATATCTTGGATTTATAGCCAGGCTGTTTCATGCTCCCCCACCAAAATTACCTGATGTTCCTTCTCGAAGTCCCTGCATAGCTGACATAATTTTTCTGTCACCTAGCTAAGGCTAGCACTTGATTTCACAAAACTTGTGACCTGGTACCCTGCACCTAATTTCTCCTGAAGCTGATGGCCTACACCGCTCCCATGACTGCAACCTAGAAGCAGAATTCTTCTTTTCCTATTCTGATTTTATCCCCACCTATCTTTTTGTTTAAGCTAATATTCTGCTTCAACCTACCTTTAATTGCACCTGGATGAGACTCTTCCTCCACTACTTCAGAAGAGAAGTAAAAGTGATTTACTAACTGTATTTCAAAAGTTTTTTCAACGTTTTCCCTGTTTGCCATTTGCTTGCTACCTTTTCCCAGCAAGCCGTCTCTTTTTCCTCCCTTAGCCTACATAATTACAAATTCGAGTTTTTTAATTCAGCTTTAAGGGTAGAAATTTTTGCCTTCTGTTCAGCGATTTTCCTGTCCTTTTCCATAAGCTACATTGCTATGGAAGAGCCTCATTATCTACCTCAGTTTCCTAGTCGCTACATTCCTCCCCAATGAAACCATACGTACAGTCTTCACAGAACACCCACTCCTTAAGATTTCTATGGCAACCACCATATTTGTCATGCATGGTTAGATCGAAAAATTTACGCACAAGCAGAGAGTAACTTCATGCAAGAGCACTGAAGTTTCGCAACCTGTACTAACACGTAACTAAACGCTAATGTGAACAAACTTTTAAACTTGCCCTCCAAAGTTTTAGTTAACTATCTAAATTATGTATAACAGAGACGAATTAATTTAACTTTGAACAGCTAAGTCTAGTCAAAAATAATGATCTTCACTCACACGAAATTTACGTCTAAAACGTAAACAAAATTAACGACTACCAGGCTTTACGAAATCGTTTACTTTTCGATCTAAATACGCTCAGAAAAGCGAAACCTTCTATAGACAACATAGGGAAGTAAATGCACTAGTCTAAGGTGTAGTATTAACTAGATGAACACTTATTTCAGTATTAATCACTTACCTTAGCGAGAGCTTCATGAACGGGCATCCGCCTAGCTGCAGGGCTCGCCATATTAGATGCGTGTGTGTGAACCCGTACCATATTTAGATTTAGCGAAGAATAGTTATGACTATCCTTTCTTCTAGTTTTGTAGCTAGGCATTTTAGTATTCTACATCTGCATGATTACTCTGCAATTCACATTTAAGTGCTTGGCAGAGGGTTCATCGAACCACAATTATACTATCTCTCTATCATTCCACTCCCGAACAGCGCGCGGGAAAAACGAACACCTAAACCTTTCTGTTCGAGCTCTGATTTCTCTTATTTTATTTTGATGATCATTCCTACCAATGTAGGTTGGGCTCAACAAAATATTTTCGCATTCGGAAGAGAAAGTTGGTGACTGAAATTTCGTAAATAGATCTTGCCGCGACTACAAACGTCTTTGCTTTAATGACTTCCATCCCAACTCGCGTATCATATCTGCCACATTCTCTCCCCTATTGCGTGATAATACAAAACGAGCTGCCTTTTTTGCACCCTTTCGATGTCCTCCGTCAATCCCACCTGGTAAGGATCCCACACCACAGAGCAATATTCTAACAGAGGACGAACGAGTGTAGTGTAAGCTGTCTCTTTAGTGGACTTGTTGCATCTTCTAAGTGTCCTGCCAATGAAACGCAAGCTATGGCTCGCCTTCCCCTCAATATTATCTATGTGGTCTTTCCAACTGAAGTTGTTCGTAACTTTAACACCCAGGTCCTTAGTTGAATTGACAGCCTTGAGAATTGTACTATTTATCGAGTAATCTAATTCCAACGGATTTCTTCTGGAACTCATGTGGATCACCTCACACTTTTCGTTATTTAGCGACAACTGCCACGTGCCACACCATACAGCAATCTTTTCTAAATCGCTTTGCAACTGATACTGGTCTTTGGGTGACCTTGCTAGACAGTAAATTTCAACATCATCTGCGAACAACCTAAGAGAACTGCTCAGATTGTCACCCAGGTCATTTATATAGATCAGGAACAGCAGAGGTCCCAGGACGCTTCCCTGGGGAACACCTGATATCACTTCAGTTTTACTCGATGATTTGCCATCTATTACTGTGAACTGTGACCTGCCTGACAGGAAATCACGAATCCAGTCGCACAACTGAGACGATACCCCATAGGCCCGCAGCTTGATTGGAAGTCACTTGTGAGGAACGGTGTCAAAAGCTTTCTAGAAATCTAGAAATACGGAATCAACTTGAGATCCCCTGTCGATAGTGGCCATTACTTCGTGCGAATAAAGAGCTAGCTGCGTTGCACAAGAATGATGTTTTCTGAAACCATGCTGATTACGTATCAATAGATCATTCCCTTCGAGGTGATTCATAATGTTTGAATACAGTATATCCTCCAAAACCCTACTGCAAACCGATGTCAATGATATAGGTCTGCAGTTCGATGGATTACTTTGGATTATTTTGGTATTGAAGTGGGTTATTAATAAGTTTCATAAGTGAATATAAGTAAGGTACTGTGAATGTTCAGAGTTCCTTAACCCTTTCAGACCTGATTTTTTATTTACTTATTAAAGAAATATCTGTCATGATTTTTACGATCAGGTCAGTCTCCTGATAACATTTTTCTAAGAAAAAATTTGATACGATCTCTAGTTTTCTAGATTTTTAATGTACGCAATTGTGTTCATCAGGTCTTGAGCTTCATGTCATACATTATGGAAGTTAACACTATGCATCAAGAATGCCTCTCTTTATTTCACTTTAAAACAGAAGAAACAATAAAAATAATTCCAAATTACAGTTCTTATTTAAACAACAATGGTCAAAACACTGATTTTAAAGTTTCGCATGAGACTGCAAAAAAAATTTCTGTCCTTTTGGAGACATAAATGTACTTTACATTTTCTGCACTGAATTCTAGAACGCCCTGTACATTTTGGAAATATGCTGCGACTTGGAGCTCCTACATCATGCAAATGCAAATGGTCAATGGAATCAAACTGTATCTCTGTAGCTGGTCGTAGTTCTCCTCTTCTTTTTGGTATGACTCTCATGTCTGAAGCCAGTTCTTCATTAGACAGACGCCCCCTCTTCTTTTCAGTCATGTTCTTCTGGCAGAGTATCAATCCATCTGCTACCCTGATACGAAAGGAAAGAAGGTCCATTTGCTTCTTCTTTTGGATAGACAGGTTGTCTGCATATTGTCTGTATGCCAACCAACTTTGCACGATGGCAAAGTCAACACCATGAAAAATGACACAGAAAGCCCATTTTCGAGATCTGATGAAAACTCTGTAGTAGCTTATCAATTGATCAAATAGTTCCACACCATCCATTGCATGATTATATCTTCTCACTATTTCAGGTTTTTTTACTTTCATATATTTATGGTGTTTTTGTCCCAATACTCAACTTTATCCACTGAGCCTTTACCAACAAAGTTTGAACACAATACAACTGGCCTATAGTCTAACCACTTACACATGATAATGTCATCAGCACTAGTGATTTCTACCCCGTAACCTCTGGTTTGTGTCATTACTGTTTTATCATCTGAAAAAGTCAAGTTCTCTCCAGATCTGTTTTGATGGGCAGTACCTGCTGCATTGATGCCTTGAGATTTCACAACTTGAAACAGATGATAAGGTAAAAAGAAGTTGTCAAAGTATAATTTATGACCTTTACCTTTTGAGAGTGGAACAGAAAATTCTAAACCAACAGCAGGACCTCATCCAAATTTTTCACAGTATGCTGTATTTAGTCCAGTTGTAGCTCCTTGATACAAAAGGAAATAATACACTATTCCACTCTTTTCACATGAAGACTTTGATTCCCCATGGACTTGGTTTCCCCTTGATACACTGCTTTGCAGAAAACTTCCCAGTGAAAGGAATATTTCCTTCACTGACACAAACATTCTCTTCTATAGGAAGTTCACTGCAGCATTTCGAATGGCTGAGTAAATTGGCCTGACTTTGTAAAATTTATCTTTATTCTCAGATGGCTTTTCCAAATTGTTCACCAAATGTAAATTTGTTTGTAATTCTAAAAATCTGTCATGTGACATGTTTTCCCAAAACACAATTACCTTCAGGTAATACATTCATAATCAGGGAATTTTCAAGGTGCCAGTCAATATACGCAAACCAAATAACATTTCTTGTGCTTGAGGAGTTGTCTGCTTGAACGAGGATTTGCCTCGTTGTAATGCATAAATATGAGTATGTGCTGCCATGCTAGTGAACAAATCATCTGGTATATATCTTTTGAAGTATTGCATTGGAGAACACAAGAGAGATTCTTCAAAATTTCGAGCATTGTATGTTTCTGCAATGGTACTTAGTGGCTTGCGTTTCCATTTTATGGATTCTTTAGGTGTCACCATCATGTTGTCACACAGGTTATTCAATTCTGGGTTGTTTTCATTGCATAAAAAGTTCATTTCAGCATCCACCACCTCTCCATCACCTTCATCTTCAGATTTGTGGAGCTTGCCTTTCAAAAAGTGGTACACTGTCATCCTCATCTCCTCTCAAACTAATGTCAGAAACGCCACCATTTTCAATTATGTCCATAATCAAGTCCCAATTTTTCCTCACAGAAAGATAATCCATATTTCTAAGTCAAAAGCCAGCAATATAAAATAAAATCATATGTACAGGTCAGTTATTCTCCTTTCTTGCTGCTGGTACTGAAATTAATGGAAAAATTGCCATACATAACTACCATAGCCATGCAAATATAGCTGACACACATTTTAGGTTATTTTTTCCTATTTTACACCATTAAGGCCCTGTTGTACACAAATGTGTACATTAATCTTGCCTGATACATAACGCAAATATGAACTGATTAAAATAAATGAAAATTCCACTGAAAGAATGTCTAATGTTTCCAAAAGAAGGACACCACACAAAACATTCATAAACAAAACCCACAACGTGACTATTATAGCAATAAAGTCAACATGTAATGGCTTCCCACAGAGAAACAACACCAGAGAGCATATTTTGCCCTGTGGTTCATAGACTGCTCACAAGAGAGCAGCAGCAGCTGGTGCATGGCTAAAAGAAACATACACAAATGTGCAAAGTGAGTTTGGATGCACCTCACATTTCTTGTTAGCGAAATATTAGTGAACAAACTTTATCAACACAATTGTGACCACCAGGTCTGAAAGGGTTAAATAAATATCTTCTAGGCGATCTTGGGTGTGGCCCTGCTGCTGTTCTGATTACACGCTTTTGTGTAATGGATACTTTTTCTCTTAATAATGACTTACCCCAAAACATGCCATATGAAAGCAGAGAGTGAATACAGGCATAGTGGGCTAATTTAATGATATGTTTATCAGCAAAATTTGCAATAACCATAATGGCATAAATAGCTGAACCTAAGCGTTCCAGTAGTTCATCAGTGTGTTTCATCCAGTTCAATTTATCACCAATGCCCACAACCAGAAATATTGAATATTCTGCCTTAGCAACAGCCTTCTTTTCCAAGTCTGTATTTACCGTTACTGTACAGAACTGTATGGTATTTATTGCGTTTCCTCAAAATTTAGTGAGAGTCCATTTGCAGAGTACCACCTAATAATATTCTGAAAGACATTGTTTACAATTTCCTCGGGTAATTCTTGTTTATCGGATGTGACTACTATAGTTGTATCATCAGCAAAAAGAACTAGTATGAATATAGAATGGCAAGTCATTAATATATATTACGAACAATATGCTCTAACTATTGGCAGTTTATGATGCTCGTATGCGATAGTGGAAGGAGCGACATCGTGCATGAAAGTAGCATGTTTTCCAACTTTCGTAATTGACGCAAAAGTTAGTATGATAGAGTGGAAGTGGGGTGTTTCCACATGAAGTTGATTCACAAGTGTGGTACTGTCGAGGGGTGCACGTGTAAAAAATTCATGCCTGTGGAAACTCATCTTGAGATATCATCATCCAGCTATTGTTGCTTGAGGGTCGTTCGAATATAAAGAGTTGGTTTGGCAAATACGGAACCTGTGCAGATACCCGTTAGACTGTGCTGTCTTCGAGAGTCAGGATAAAGTTCTTTGAATTGCAATATGTCTTCCACTTGTACACAATAGTGTTGTGGAGCGCGCCTAATTTAAATGTAAAGGCATTTTAATAGTGGTCTTGTGCACATTGCTGCATAAGAAATCAAGCATATGTATATGTACCACTGCGCATTTCTGTAAACTGTGATAAAGTAAATTGTGTCATAATTTGCGGGCGTATGATGGACATTACTCGAGAAAACGTAAGTTTACGTAAGTTAAAAGTGTTGTCTACAGAGTAAATTTATTAAAATATTCTCGTATAAACTATTAATATTTTACAGGGACGCCTTCAGACTGTCTTTGGACTGCCATTGGAGCAGAGATGCGAAGAACTAGGTAGAATTATGAAGGAATGTACTTTCAAAGAAATGCAGATGGTATATCCATTGATATTGGAAAGTATTTTTGGTTCAGCCGATCATTGTGGATGGGGACTGCATTCGATTTATAAGAATCAAAGTCCGCATGAGTATGAGATAATTTACCACTTCCTTCGGCCTTATGGGCCATTGTTTCACATGTGCTACAGACTCATAAGTGACAACTACTTACGATACGATTTCCCAGTCGCGTGGTTGCCAGTAAGTAAATTATCGTTATGCAAAAATGGTGTGTTTATCGGAAAGATGCAATGTTAGAATTTGTGGTATCACACTTACTTAACTCTACATTTTGTGAGTATAGTGTGTAATATATGGTGCTGTGAGGAATTTAACAGGTATCTGCTTTGGAAAACATGCAAATTTTCAAGTAAAAAATTAATATAACTCAAACATGGTGTGAAGACTTACTGATATATTTTTTTAAAAATCTGTGAGTTTTTGTGTAGAGGAGTCTGGGCTTTTTAATTATGTCTTCCTCTTCAGTAACATTAATGAATTGGTGAGTAAAACTTTTAAAGCCAGTGCTATAACACCAGGCTATAGATCTGTAGTACAGCATCAATTGATTGAAATTCTGTTCAGGCCAACCACCAAACTGCATTTCAAAGCCTTTTATTTCCCTCATTTCAAAACTTATTTCCTCATTCACATTATTTTCTTCTTTTTTAAATTCTTTTAAATCACGAGATTATCTAAAGTATGAATATAGTACCATCATCTATGTATCGTCTTTTTTCTCTCCCAAGAAATTGCGTGAAATTTGAATGCTCGGACGACAAATTGTATTTGGCTTTGTGAGGAACCATCTTTAATCTCTTAGTCTGGCTTGATATGACATGTTGTGAGTGTTCTGTGATATCCTAAATTCTCATTTGCTCTGGAAATAGGCCCTTTTAGTTTTTTTTTTTGTTACATTTTTCTGTTCACTTCTATTCTCGTAAAGCATTTTATGTTGCATTATTGGTTCATGTGAAAATTCCCATATCATTGCGAGATGATCCTTGGTTGAATAAAGGTCAACAATTAGTAGCAACAGCTGTCAGTTGTGAGCTGTCCTTATCACTGTTTGTTGTATGTTGTTTGTAATATCAACTAGTATTTTATAGTATGGGCGTTTTTGGCGTGAGTGAGTCTGTGGCATTTATGGACTGATGTTGAGGATGTTCTTGGTAGAGTTCATTGTATTACTGACCATCAAAAGATGGATGGAACATTCTCACTACGCAATCCATCAGGGTAATGCTAATTGTGAATGGGGGTAGTCAATATATTCTTTAAAGTTTTAACATGTAAAGTTTGTTTTTTGACGTACTTGTAATTTGTTCAGAGGTTTCAAGGTGATTAATGCTGTATGACACTTGATTTTTTATTTATTTATTTATTTTTTTCATTGAATTATTTAAAAATTGTTATTTCGTTCCCCATAATGTTCAGTTATTTTCTCAGGTGCTGCACTACATTGAATCCATGTATACACAGTCAGTGCCTATCTATCTTCTTACTGTGGAAAGCTGTGACTGCTAAGTTTCTACTGACAGCTATAAAATGGTTGTGATAGGTGTAGAACTACTGGTAGCTCAAAACTATCTGCTTCATTGTATCAGACCAGATTATAACTTTCAGCATTTTCATTGAACTCGTTAATTGAATTCTGAAATAAGAGCTTCAACTGTTTCTTGAATGCTTATGGGACCGCTGGTCAGGAAAGCTAGAGTGGTGTAGGAGTAGATACTGCCTTTCTTGAGGAATTATAACTAGTAGTCTAACTCATCGTAGCATAAACAGCTTAAGGACAATGAAACGCACAAGAAGGGACATTGTGTTTACCAGTATAACTTGTAGAATATTACAGTGCTCAGATGAACATTAATTATTTTCCATGTAGCCTTACCAGAATAAGGTCTCATTCTTTGTTGCACACATTACTGACTTGAAGGTGTTGGAGAAGTATGTTTGAGAAATAATTTAAATTTTGTATGCACTATGGTTTCTTGGTGATGTTCCTACCTCTGCTCTGTTGATATTTTAGATATTAGCATTAATTATTTTCCATGTAATGAAGTTGAGTTTAACCATCATGATCTCTCTCTCTCTCTCTCTCCCCCCCCCTCCCCCCCCCCTCCACACACACACACAATTTATTGTAGCATGTTTTTACAGTTTCATAATATTTAGGGTCTAGTAACAGATGGTTAATAACCATCTGTGCAATCTAATATTCAAAATAAGCTCAGAAATTAAATTAAACCAGGCAGTAACAAATCTGTCTTAAGTTTCTTTATTTGATAGAAAGTTGGCATTAACATTTCATTGTTGTCTGTAGTGTAATATTTTGTATGTAATATTTCCTTTTTGTGTGCAGTAAAATGTTATAATAAAGCGGGGCTGTGTTTATAGCTGTACTTTGGATGCAAAACATTCTAAATTTTTCATAAAAAGTTCTCAGTTTACTTGCTGTGTCAAATTCTGATAAAATTCCAAGCTTTCAATGATTACCTCTGTCATCATCGTTCGGGGTAAAAATGACTACCGTGGAGAGGAAAGGCTCCCATTTTTATATGCACTGGATGGCATCTGATTGGCTGTATTATGTTGTGATGTCAGCACTGGGAATATCGTGTACTGAGGTAGCAGTCTCTATGTCCATATATTCTTTTTGGTCTCTTTATCCAGTGTTGCTTGCAGCACCATCCCTCAGATCAGGCGGTGAACTGTGAGAAGCCTTCCTCTGTGCTTTTCCTTTATCGAGTGCATGCTTCCATGGATTGCTAAATGTACAGCCAGTGTTTCTATTGACACTGTCTTCACAAAGTCTTTTAACTGCTTCCCTGATCAGTCCCAGTAGCTGAGCAAGCATTCTCCTTTGTCCAAACACAGTCTTGTGCTTATTTAACAGGCCGTACTTTGCTGCTACTGAACTATGCAAATACGTGTATTTAAGGTGACACTGATGCTCGAGACACCGATTGGTAACAGTCCACACAGACTGACCCACATAATTTTCACCACACTCGCAAGAAATGTTACAAATCCCCGGTGCTGTCAGGCCGAGATTATCCTTGATTGGTCGCAATATTTCTTTAATTTTTGTTGGTAACTGGAAGACTGGTCTGATTCATTTCCTGTTTAGGAGTCTACTTGTATTGGTAGTTTTAGCACCACAGAATGGAAGCCACACTATTTGTTGGTCCTTTTGGCTTGTTTAAATGGCATCACGTCTTCGTTTCCTTGACAGCATGATCATTGGCAGATTACGCGTAGCTTCTAAACACCGTTGTTAGATGATTTATCTCGAGCCGATGCGGCCCTTGTCTGAAGTAGTCCTGACTGTGTTAGCTAATGTGTTCAGCATAGCTCTCATCTGAGTTGGATGGTGAAAGCTATGCCCATTGAGATACAGATCTGTAGGTACCAGTTTTTTTAAATGTAGAATGGCCTTGTCATCCATCTTATTTCTGTTCAGCACACATATCTAAGAGAGGTAACTTCCTGTCCTCCACCTCCACTGTAAATCTTGCTAGGATATCTCCCATTCAAGCTGTCAGTGAACTGATGCAGCACCTCAGGCCATGCAGCCAGATTAAAAATGTATCGTCATCATATTTGAAGAAGCAGAAGGCTGGAAGGGAGCATTGTTCAACACTTGTTTTTCAAAATCTTCCATGAAAAAGTTAGCTATGGCAGGTGACAGTGCTGAACCATGGCTGTTCCATCAGTTGTTAGTAATTTCCATTGTACAAGAAATAAGGGGACCTCAAAGGTTACTGAAATGATTTCAAAATATAAGGGGAGATATGAGCGGCCAAAGCTTTTTATGTATCATCTGCTGGTACGTTTGTAAACAGGGAGAGCACATCAAGTCTGACCATGTCTTCATTGGACCCTATCCTCATCTGCATTATGAGAAGAAACATTTGTAAATTTTTAATGTGATGTCAGCGATGGTTAATTATAGCAGTACCTTGTCTCCTAACTTCCAAAGTTTACAGAAGCTCTCCAGCGAACCTGCAGTGAAGGTGGAGAAAGATGGGAAGTTACCTTTCTTAGATGTGTCTGTTGAACGGAAATCAGATGGATGTACAGGAAATGAATACATACAGATCTGGATCTCAACGGATGTAGCTTTCACCATCCAGAATAGAGCTGTGCTGAACACCTTAGTTCAGAGCCAAGGACTATTTTGGACAATGACCACGTAGGCTCTGAGATCAGTCATCTTACGATGGTGTCCAGAAACAATGGGTATTCTGTCAGTGATATTGGATCAAAGCTGTCAAGTAAACCAAGATGCAATGCTGTTCAAACAAGCCAAGAGGACCAACACGTAGCGTGGCTTTCATTCTATGGTACAATAACTACCAAGATAGGTAGAGTCCTAAACAGGCAAGGGATCACACCAATCTTCCAGCCACCTAGAAAAATTAGAGAGATCTTGCAACCAGTCCCAGGATAATCTCCACCTGAGAATGCCAGGGATTTATAACACTTCTTAAGAGTGTGGCAAAAATTATGTCGGCCGATTTGTACGCACTGTTGCTGAACACCGCGTCCAGCATGTGTCACCTTAAATACAGTTATTTGGATAAATCGGTAGTGGCAGAGCATAGCCCGTTAAACAAGCACAAGATTTGTGTTTGAACAAGCAAGAATACTTGGTCGTGCATCGATCTATTGGGACTCTGTGAACGGGGAAGCAGTTTAAATTAGACTTTGTTAAAACAACTTCAATAGAGACGTGGCCTTTGCACTTAGGAATGCATGGAAGCCTGCACTTCATAAAGAAAAAGCACATAGGAAGACTTCTTGTGGTTTACCGCCTGATGTGAGGGCTGGCGCTGCAAGCAAGCTAGATAGAGAGCAGAAACAACATATTTGAATGTAGAGAGTGCCACATGGGAACAAGCCATTTCTGAGTTGACCGTGACTTAATTCAGCCAATCAGATGCTGTCTTGTGGATATAAAGTGGGAGCCTTGCCAGTCAAGACAGTCAGTTTTATCCCCGCATAAAGATGTTGGAGGCTGTTATTGAAAGCTTGAAATTTTATCAGAACTTGACACAGCAAGCAAACCTAGAACTTTTTGTGAAAGGACTCAGTTGCAAAATCTTCGTAGCCACATTATAAATTTTGTTTAATGTTGTGTTCACTTACTTACTACAACCTAAGAGAGTTGTGCATGTAAACTGCCACACTTCCTTCTATCAGTTTGCACCTACAGCAAAAAGAATTAGTTTTGTACCTTTTGAGTGTGCCCGTTCAATTTTTGAGGTATCCTGATGATACTCTGTTGATCAGAGCTGATTGACAATTGTTTCATGTAATATCTTTGTTTCATAAAGAGCATGTAACAGCACATAATTTGTATTTAATATGCCTTAAAATTGTGAAGAGATATTTTTAAGCAGTGTAGATTATATAATCAATTGACAGATCTTTTCATTTCTATTTGGCATGTGACAGGTTATCAATCAGTGAGGTGAAGCTACGGTTATTGAGTAGTCCTGTCTAGGTTACTTGAAATAACAGGGTTGCCACAGGTTCTGGAAATCAGGGAATATCATGGAATTTCAAACACATCAGGGAAATTTGAAAAAAAAAAGAAAAAAACACTGGAAAAATTTCATTTTTTGTCTAAGATGAAATGGTTTGTTTACTGAGATGTTGTGCATCGTTGCTGGCTTGGTGTAGCTGAGTTACAGGTGCCATTTCCCTACTCACTCATTACTACTGCTTCTCCCCTTCCTACCACTCCCCTCAGCTTGCAGTTAGTGCTGCCACTACTTCTTGGTGCTAGCCTGGCAGCTGCTGATGAGAGGCAGGAAGGCATGAGGAGTGGTTTGTTTGGATCTGATTGTGAGACTGTAGACGCAATGGCCAGAGGCGGTGGTCGTGTGTCCATGACTTTGTGTGTGTGTGTGTGTGTGTGTGTGTGTGCACACTCTCGTTTTCTGTCAAACGCTATGCCTGAAAATTTAGTTGTGAGAGTGCGATTGTCTTTTCTATGTGCCTGTTTGTGGCTCAGCAATCATATTCATGGTGAATTGCTACCTGTCCTCGTTATTATTAATTCTCAGAGTATTTGAACAAGTTATCTGTTGCATGGATTGATCACCATGGTCTCATTTCATCTACATGCTCTCTGTGGCTCATGAATAGCTGGCCACACGAGTGGATTTCTGTGAGGGGCCAAAACTGCAGGCCATTTCTGAGGGTATCTGTAATGGATCGGGCCTGCCAATCTAAAGCCATTTAGGTCCCACTTATGTGCAGGCACCGCCCGTCGAATTTAGCCTCACCAATCTGCCCAAAAAGGTGGGAATTTAAGGAGATGGGACCTGGATAAACTGAAAGAACCAGAGGTTGTACAGAGTTTCAGGGAGAGCATAAGGGAACAATTGACAGGAATGGGGGAAAGAAATACAGTAGAAGAAGAATGGGTAACTTTGAGGGATGAAGCAGTGAAGGCAGCAGAGGATGAAGTAGGCAATAAGACGAGGGCTAGTAGATATCCTTGGGTAACAGAAGAAATATTGAATTTAATTGATGAAAGGAGAAAATATAAAAATGCAGTAAATGAAGCAGGCAAAAAGGAATACAAACGTCTAAAAAATGAGATCGACAGGAAGTGCAAAATGGCTAAGCAGGCGTGGCTAGAGGACAAATGTAAGAATGTGGAGGCTTATCTCACTAGGGGTAAGATAGATGCAGCCTACAGGAAAATTAGAGAGACCTTTGGAGAAAAGAGAGCCACTTGTATGATTATCAAGGGCTCAGATGGAAACCCAGTTCTAAGCAAAGAGGGGAAAGCAGAAAGGTGGAAGGAGTATATAGAGGGTCTATTCAAGGGCGATGTACTTGAGGACAATATTATGGAAATGGAAGAGGATGTAGATGAAGATGAAATGGGAGATACGATACTGCATGAAGAGCTTGACAGAGCACTGAAAGACGTGAGTCGAAACAAGGCCCCGGGAGTAGACAACATTCCATTAGAACTACTGACAGCCTTGGGAGAGCCAGTCCTGACAAAACTGTACCATCTGGTGAGCAAGATGTACGAGACAGGCGAAATACCCTCAGACTTCAAGAAGAATATAATAATTCCAATCCCAAAGAAAGCAGGTGTTGACAGATATGAAAATTACCGAACTACCAGTTTAATAAGTCACGGCTGCAAAATACTAACACAAATTCTTTACAGACGAATGGAAAAACTGGTAGAAGGCGACCTCGGAGAAGATCAGTTTGGATTTCGTAGAATTATTGGAACGCGTGAGGCAATACTGACCCTACGACTTATCGTAGAAGAAAGATTAAGGAAAGGCAAACCTACGTTTATAGCATTTGTAGACTTAGAGAAAGCTTTTGACAATGTTGACTGGAATACTCTCTTTCAAATTCTAAAGGTGGTAGCGGTAAAATACAGGGAGCGAAAGGCTATTTACAATTTGTACAGAAACCAGATGGCAGTTATAAGAGTCGAGGGGCATGAAAGGGATGCAGTGGTTGGGAAGGGAGTGAGATAGGGTTGTAGCCTCTCCCCGATGTTATTCAATCTCTATATTGAGCAAGCAGTAAAGGAAACAAAAGAAAAATTTGGAGTAGGTATTAAAATCCATGGAGAAGAAATAAAAACTTTGAGGTTCGCCGTTGACATTGTAATTCTGTCAGAGACAGCAAAGGCCTTGGAAGAGCAGTTGAATGGAATGGACAGTGTCTTGAAAGGAGGATATAAGATGAACATCAACAAAAGCAAAACAAGGATAATGGAATGTAGTCGAATTAAGTCGGGTGATGCTGAGGAATTAGATTAGGAAATGAGACACTTAAAGTAATAAAGGAGTTTTGCTATTTGGGGAGCAAAATAACTGATGATGGTCGAAGTAAAGAGGATATAAAATGTAGACTGGCAATGGCAAGGAAAGCGTTTCTGAAGAAGAGAAATTTGTTAACATCGAGTATAGATTTAAGTGTCGGGAGGTCGTTTCTGAAAGTATTTGTATGGAGTGTAGCCACGTATGGAAGTGAAACATGGACAATAAATAGTTTGGACAAGAAGAGAATAGAAGCTTTCGAAATGTGGTGCTACAGAAGAATGTTGAAGATTAGGTGGTTAGGTCCCGTAACTAATGAGGAGGTACTGAATAGGATTGGGGAGAAGAGAAGTTTGTGGCACAACTTGACTAGAAGGGATCCGTTGGTAGAACATGTCCTGAGGCATCAAGGGATCACAAATTTAGCATTGGAGGGCAGCGTGGAGGGTAAAAATCATAGAGGGAGACCAAGAGATGAATACACTAAGCAGATTCAGAAGGATGTAGGTTGCAGTAGATACTGGGAGATGAAGGAGCTTGCACAGGATAGATTAGCATGGAGAGCTGCATCAAACCAGTCTCAGGCATGAAGACCACAACAACAACAATCTGCCCAAAGGCCAGCTCAGTTTGTGTGTGGTGTAATGCAGCAGATTTTCATGCTTTATCCGTGGACACAGGACTGCGATCCTCTTCAGGACTGCGGTCCTCTTCAGCAGACCAGTGGCCATGGGCTCTGGACTTCAGGTATTGCAACTGTCTCACTGCAAGTATGTTGTGTAGTGTGGTGTTTTATAGAAATTTTATTTGTTCTAGTATATGTTGGCACTTAAAAAGTAGTTTGTGTTGGAAAGTATGAACAATAAGAAGAAGAAAATAGTCAGTCACAGGCAGTTTGTACGCTCTATACTCAGACATTTCTCAAAAGAAAATCCCAAAATACCTGTAAAATAATAGATATAACTCAGTGGGTAATAACCAACAATAACGAACATAATAGAAGCAAATTTTATTAGCGGTCGCGTACAGTGTTGGTTTCCGCTATTCTTCCCCACCTTATGTGCTTCTTTCAAGAAGCTTACTTTTTTCAAAGGTTATTTCTGAAATCAGTGAAGGTATTTTAAATCTGTCTTGCGACTCCAAGGAAGTGCGCATTTTTATCACCAGATGCATTTCATTGTATTGGAATAAAATAACATCAGTGGTCTTAATGAAACACATGTACCATTTGGCTTGCTTTCTCCATCTAAAAACAACTCGTTACAGAGGATGTTGATGTTAGTACTTAAGATTTTTGCTTACATAAGACTTGTCTTGAAATCGGGGAAATATCAAGGAATTTCACTTGGGGAAACTTGTGGCAACCGTGAATGATTTTAGTGATGAGCTGTTAAAGTAGGTTTGTACCTCATATTAGTTTTTGGGTTTGCTGCCAATTAAACTGTCCCGTCTTGCAGTATTTAGACGACTGGCCTATTCAGCTTCATGTGCCTTGAACAGTGGTCTTGTGTGCTTACTGGCTGGACTCCAACAGGAATGTGAGGTACAAAACTTCAATTCCTATTGTCTGTTATGTCCTTTCATACATATTTATTTTCCTGTGCCCCATTGTCTGTGTTGAAGTTACATTTCAGTATTTTCCAACTCCGAAGTGAGATGTCCAGCGAAATCTTAATGAACATATCACAAATCATTTCCCACTGTAGTAGATATGAAATTAAATGGTCAACTCACTTAATGACTTTAAAAGAAACAATAAACGCTGTTGATTGATCAGTCACAACAAGAAAACTTCATAAATCAAACCATTTTCCTGCTGCATTTTGGTGCAGGCTGTTACGTCTCAGTTAGCAAGATGATAACATCGATGAAAAATACTTTGGGAAGTGCGTGGAATACGACATGTGACACCTGCAAAAAATGTTGCTGTCAAACTAACCTGTGAGCAGTGTATTAGGAGGCATCATCAGGGACCAACAGGGAAACTGTAAGACTGCGATAGTGCAAAGACTTGAACACTTACACAAAATGAGCATAGGCTGAGTAAAAAAGACTCTGCCTTGTGTTAGGATGCAATTGACTACAGAGTCAGTGTGGTTGAACCAGAAAAGCTAAGACTTCAGAGGTACTGCCCAACGTGTGCAACACTTGTGCCTCTTATGTGGTTTCAGTTGCCTGAGACTGCAGTCGTTTGTGCGAGTTGCGTTTGTGTGTGTGTGTGTGTGTGTGTGTGTGTGTGTGTGTGTGTGGTTTACAAAGGCCTGAATGGCCGAAAGCTATAATTGTGTGAATCTTTTTGTTGTGCCTATCTGCGACTCAGCATCTCCACTATATGATGAGAAGCAACTTTCCTTCTCTAATATTGTTACATTCTATCCTGGATTTTCCATTGTTTGACTTGTGCTACTTATGGTATAGTTGCCAATTGACCCCTGAGAAAGGACCAGTGAAGTCCACATGTGCTGTAACATGGGCCATGAAGAACATTTTTGTAGCATAGCTGTCTTGTTGTGGGCGCACTGCTTGATAGTGTGATTAATTATTACCAATAGAAACATCGCTTTCATGTGTGACATCTCTGCTTGGAGTGTATCTCCTGCAGAATGTGTTCTTACAATGATGGTACAATTACTATATGGCAGTCCCAATCTTCTGTAGCTAACAGTAGGATATCTTCTACAATGTTGATGCTATCATGAAGTGTGAAATACATCTGGAGTGCTTGGTCTGACCCCATGGGAAAACATTGCTGTCATCCATGATGGGCTTCTGGAATTACTCTGCATAATAATGGATCTTCAATTGTAACTGCTGTGACTTCCTGTTCTGTCAAAGGAAATTTGTTGAGAGTATGCTGAAAGTTCTGGTCCAATGCAAAACTGATTGCCTCCTTGTCAAAGTTAATGTCAGGACCCACTGTTAACCATGACAAAGCTTCCGCATTTGCTTGCTGTGAGGTGGGCATGTAGTGAATGTCGTAGCAGTAATTACTCAGAAACAAGATGCAGCACTGTAAAAGCTGTAAGATTCTGTTAGGGAGCTTGGACCAAAGCAAACAATGAGATGAGTGGCTTATTGTCTGTAAGGAGGTGGCATTTAATTCTGTACAAGAAAACATGCAACATTTTCGCTCCTTATATGATTGCAAGTGCCGCCTCCTCAATCTGAGACTAATTTCTCTTTGCTTAGAGATGAATGCAGTAGGCAACTCTCGGCCATTGATATTTCTGAGATAGATCACAATGCTAGCACTGTACGGAGATGGATTACTGGCCAGTGTCAAAGGTTTGCCAGGGGTGAATGTGACCAAACAAGGGACAGAGCAGCGGTTTTGCTTTAGTTTCTACAGTGCTAGCCCATATGCCTCTAACCAAACAAAATTTCACTCCTTTCTTGCAAAAGTGATTCAATGGATGACTAAGGTGAGCATCCCATGGAGAATTTTGCATATGGATTCATATTCTCCAAAACTGACTAACTCCTGATATTCTAGGGAACTGGCAAATTTTCTATAGCTGCAAAATGCTCTGCAATTGGTACTAGACCATCCTTTCTTAACACATGCCCTATGTACTGCACTCTAGGAGCAATAATCTGCAACACAGTATATTTTCCAGCAGTTGCTAACAAGCTGCTTGCTAATTTGGCAAATGCTGTTCTCTCATGGAGCCAGTGACTCAAATGTCATCCAAATTCTTGACACAGAGCAGAATTTCTTTGATAAGTTGCCCAAGGAAATGCTGGAACATTCCTAGAGCTGAAGCTACCCCGAATGGCAAACGGTGAACTGGTACATCCCACCCTTGTTGCTGACTGTTACTTCTCAAATAACAAGGTGGTAGCACTTGGAAGGAGTGCAGAGTACCACAACGTGCTTGAAAAAAACATATGGTGTCAACCTAACTGGAGAGCTAAGAGTCACAGTCAAGGATAAACATGGAAACTTAAGAGCTTAATTGTGCGAAGAATTTAACCCTTATGGAAAGTGAGCATTGGCCAAGTACAAAAGATATGGGTTTGTGATAGTTTGTAACTAACTTCAGTGTCTGTGTTTGACCAAGAAAGCTAAGACTCCGGAGGCACTACCCAATGTGCATGACATTCCATGAATCCTTCGACTGCAAACATCATCTTCATCTGATGTACATGAGTCTGGTGGTGATACTGAAGACACTGTTAAATGCATAATATTGTCAAATTAGTATAACTGCATTAATTTCATCAGGGAGCAGAGATTGTATATTACATTACAGTCATTAAACGTTGTTTAAATCTCATTCTTACATGTATAGAAAATGTCTAATTTTGTTTTAGGTAAGCTTACGGCAGATCATTGAGGATGGTGGAGTGCCACAGTTGTATGTTGGAAAAATACAAATAGATCCAAATACACGAACACGTGTATCAGTCGTGTTGAGTATCCTTTTAGTTTTTCTGCAAGTATTGGTTTATTGTGGAAGTGTTGTAAGAAATGCAGAGATTGGGCTTCTTTGTGTACCATAAATTACAGAATACTGTGTTTGTCTATGTGTAGCATAGTAAGTCAATTTATTTTTGTCATAAATATAGCACAGTCACTATTTTATAAGGCATACTTGTGTACACCAACAAAACTGCCCAACACACTTATCATTAATGCATGAAACTGAAATAATTAATTTTGAAGACTTTTTTGATTTTCAGTGTGACTGATTGAGATTGTGAATGCGTTTATAGCCTACGCCTAAGCCACAGAAAATTAAGTGGCCTAATTATGATGGGCAAGCTGTGATTCCTTTAAAAGAGACATAGCTATATTCCTCCCCTGGTCTGAGCGTGTGCCCTCTAAAAGCCTTTGTTGTTAATAAAATGTTATATCTATTCTTCCTTTCTTTCATGGCCTGGTCAGGATTACCACTACTACTGCACCTCGCAACGCGTGTTAGTTATTTTTAACAGGCATGGCAATGGTTGACAAGAAGAAAAGGGTGGTAACAAAAGTCTATGGGGTGAATTTTGATATGAATGGATTTGATAATATTAAATCAATGACATAGTGAACTTCTTATAACACACTTTCCCTGAATCACAACAGTTTTACAGTTGAAAAACTGATAAATGAAGGGATTGAATAATAGCTTCAAAACTGGTATTCATTTTTACTTAAAATAATGGATAATATATGGCCCAAGAAAGTTGTGATAAGACTTTTTTATTCCAGAGGATGCACAGAAAAGTAAATGTCACCACTGAAAAATTGCAGGATTTGTTATAGCCAGTGCAAATGTGCTGTACCTTAGGACAAAACTTTATAAACTACCATTGTTTATTGATGGAAGTGAGACCTGATGTATTATGTCTATGTCATGACTGGCTAGCCCAACCACAAATAGAATACTATGGGCATATTGAATAACTGGAAATGGTGAAAGCATGGTTAGAGAAACTTCTGCCCATGGTAGTGTGTGTATGTATGCAGATAGAAAGCTAAGTGCTAAGAAAACTGATGTAACTCTGTGTGGGCTTGGCTCTAGAATTGCCTTGTCTGGGGCTACTAGATGCAAACTTCATCAGCAAAATGGGAAGCTGTTTGTGTCATCTAGTGCGCTTAGGAGCAAAAATTGCCTTATGTGGATACTTCAGCATTCAGATTGGGTAAGGTAGTGACAAAGAAAGAGCTTCTGTGATCTTAGTAAGCAGCTATGGACTATTTGTGGCAAGTTATTTACCAACAAGAGATGTTGTATGTCTTCATACAGCTGTCATGAACCTACAGAGTTGGGGCTACAAAGTAAGTGTGGTTGACCCTTTGCATGCAAATCACATTGCAGTAACCATGAAGCTATGGACAGGCTCAGTAAGCACACAACCCAACAAATTCCCAACTGGCTTTCAAATTATGTCTTTGGAAGTAAGATTATTGTAAAGAAAAATTTAGTTGATTTCAAAAGTGCAGTGTCATTCTACAGATTGGCATGGAATGTCTGAAGAACTGAAATGATATGTTGTTTCATGTTCCAGGCTCCTAAAGCCAAATTTGATGAAAATGTTCCACCAAAACTCAAGAGAGATGCATTTGCCAAGTCAAAATACACACAGAAAATTGTCAAAGTAAAGAGCTGGTATACCTCTAGATTAGTTTTAAAAAATGCATTGTATGACTACTAATTGATAAAGCCAAAGCTACTGGGGATATTGCCATTGAGGATAGACTATACTGCAATTATTTAGAGTCCAAAAGGATGTGTGGAATAGAAGTAGAAAAAGCAAAGAAGGAAAAAAATTTCAGATTTATGGGAGAAGCTCACAGATTCTTGCAAGGCAGCTGGGATCTGGTTAATGAACATAGGCAAAAACCCATCTCTCACTCTGCTTCTTGTGGTCCAGATGAAGTTGATGAATATTGTATAAACATAGTGGAAAGCACAGTAGACAAAATTCCAGAGTTTGGAACAGATCCTGCAGTTGCTGTGAAATTTGGAAATAAATGCAGCATGGTAATATGGAAGGGAGTGTATCCAAAAGACACAATGAAAATAGTAAACAAATTACAAACACTCAGGGAGTCCTGATATTTACAACATGTCCTGTACTATTTTAAACAGAGTAATGTGTGAAACTGCTCAATCACTGACAGCAGTAATAAATGAATGCCTCCATTCCAATGAATTTCCAGACTTCCTGAAAGTAGCATCTACAGTAGCACTTTACGAAAAAGGTAATCCTCATGAAATGTCAAGCTGCAGGTCTAAATCTATAATACCAGTGATGGAGTCCATAATGAGAGGTCAGCTATGAGGTTATTTTGAAGGAAATAACCTCTTTTACGATATGCAGCACAGCTTTCAGAAGGGCAAGTCAATGACAACTGCAGTACTTAGTTGCAAATATAAGTTAGGGTTTTGAAGGAAAGGAATCTATAGCAGTGTTACTTTGTGACCTTAGTAAAGCATTTGATTGTGTCCCACATAAGGCCCTTCTCAGCAAGTTAAAATCATGTGTTCTAAAAACTCAAATCCTACTTAAATAACAAGTGGCAGATTGTATCGGTTCAGTGAGCAGACTCAGGTGAAATGAAATAAAAACATGTTGTGCCTCAGATTTCACAGAGATCTATAATAGGGCCTCTGTTCGTAATTTTCTTTAAGGACACCGACTCCAATGGGCACTCCTTACAGTTTGCAGATGATACAATTGCCGTGTTCACACAAAGACAAATCTTTGGACTTGCAGATAGAGTTGATTAACAGAGCACTCACTTTAAAGACAGTACACATATTGATTAACTAAGACACAGCACTGCTTCCCAATGGTGACCCTAAAATTATTTAATGCTCTACTTAAGAATATTTAATCATTACCATTCGAACTATTAGAACTAAAATGTGTGTATTGAAAGAGCAACCTTTGTACAGTATTATAGAATACTTCTCTGGTAATAGAATAATGTCTACATGAGCTGCAACTCAGTGCCAATAAAAACAGCAGCAACCCTGTTATTTTGCTAAACTATGTTCTAATGTTGATTGTCTTATAATTTTAAAGTATGCTGTAATCTAGTTCTTAACTTTGTTTTCTACAGTATCCATTTTAGTATCATTGTTTAGATTGCAATATTGTATTTGTTTTATTGTAGTAATATTGTAGTAAATGACAGAATTGGTAATAATAGTAATAATAAGACTGTAACATCTGACAACTGGACATATTCCAAATTGCAAGGAGAATATTAAATTGTGACTAAATCCATCAGCAACTTATAATGACTTTTGTTTGGAGCTGATGGAAGCCAAAATTTTAGCTGCTAAGAGGCGCTGCAAGTATTTTGTAAAAAATGTTGAAGTTGCACATTTTTCCCATGTGAAGAACAGTTTATAACAGCTGTTTGTAGTGCCCTGCCTGTATAGCATGCGACTCGGCAAATCACTCACGGAGCAGCGTATAGCAGAATTATTCGGAGTTCACAGACATCAGTTTTAAGCACCTAAAGCCTGGTTTATCATGGAACGAATGGAAGTGAACATGTACGAATGAGCATTTGCAGAAAATTCACTAATATGGATAGAATCGTGTATACTAGAGGGAACGGAAGAGAACACAAGGTGGGGAACATTGCGTATGAAAACTGTGTTATTAGTTTTTAGTTTTTGGAGCTAATATTCAGCATACAGGATACAATTTTATCTTGTTAGAGCCAGAATGCGAAACTTTGCTGTTCAATAAGGGTTATTTTGCATGGCAAGCTCACTGTTCTTGATGGATAATGTAAAATGGTGCAGAGGAGGAAGAATTTAAGTGTCTCAACTTGTATGGAACCATGACATGCGTGGAGATCGTGCTTCTTACTCGGAATTGCATCCATCTCTACTTAGCACTGGTCCAAAATTTTCCTTGTATGTCACTGCCATTTTTCCCTGGCTTCTCATTACCATTGAGGGGAAATTTATAAACACTAATTACTGATGTTGAGCATCATCTCAAGAGGTGACACAGTTAGCGTTCGTTTCCACTATGCGTGTAAGGTCTAATGGTCATATTATTAAAAATAAAAAAAAATAAAATATGGAAATCGTCTAGTGGCAAAGTGTGCGCTTTGTGATCCACAGAGCGCAGGATCAAATCTCGTTTCGACCACGGCTTTTTCACTATGACTTTTAATTGAACATTCACTTCTCACAGATGTTGGAGTGGCCACGAAAGACCTGTGGTTCGGATTCCATGTTAAACGGCAGGTCTCCATTTTCCAGTTAGGTAACTAGGAAAGATTAGGGACATGTAAGTAGCTGCAGTGGCATCCAGTTGAAAGACTGCAAGAGGCCTTTTGGATACACCAGACTGAATTCTCTTTTTCTCGTGCTTGTTAACTTATTTGCTCCAGTGAAAATTTGGTTTAAGCTATACAGACATTTTTTTTGAATAACTTCATTTCGACAATTCATTTCTTGCACATGTAATTCTGATAAAAGTGGCTAGCAGAGAAAATAAAATTATTGCAGTGTTTGATGTCTCAGATGACTTCCATCAATGAGGACTCGTAATGTGTTGAAATGAAATGTGTCTTGCTGTACTACATTTTATAACAATTCTTGTAGGCCATTCCTTATAATAACGTTTGAATGTTGTACGTTTGACTGTTACCGAAACAGTTCTTTGTTTATTCCCTGTAGTCATCACAAAAACGCAAAGTCTCTATTGGACGACAGAAACAAAAACTTTTCTTGCACCAGGCACACCAGACAAAGGAAAAATTGATGCAGTCAGTCACTTAGGAGTAACCTCTAGTTTTATTTAGACAGAACTGGGATGGAGTCAGAAATGGTCCCGGTTGTTGTTCTGCATATTGCGCTGCATACCTGGCATACTTGATCAAATTCGTAAAACGTGGCGAAGAAAACTGGTATTTCACAAATGACTGGAGCTTAAGAATACTGTTCCGCTGATAGACCTGAAATGAGAGAGAGGTATCAGAAATTATGTTGTCTAATAATTTTCTGAAAAATGCTTGTGACTGTCGAAAAAATTCATTATCGAGAGGTTGAATCGCACTAGTAGTGGCAGGTGGGATCCACATTATATCTACAGATTTTTCATCGTCCTCCGCAAAAAAACAGATGCATCATTACATCCAGACCATGAATCCAACAAAAGCAATGAATTAGCCTTTGCAGATGGCAGGAATACATTTTGAACAAAATGTTGAAAATTATTTTCTCCCATTTTTCCAGATTTTGATATGTTTGATTACAAGATTTTTGCAACTAAACAGTCCATTTTTTTAATTTTTGGTCATAATTTGCCTTGCGGTTCTTGAAGACAGAGATACAGCTGTGGAAACAGTAAACCATTCATACTTATCACTGGCATTATCGTATATGAATGTGTCATTGCATTCATTGATTGGGCAACTGACTCCATCTTTTTTTTCGCCCTGAAATGATAAAGTGCAGTGAGAACAGAGTTCTTTCACAAAACATGACTGATCAGCATTATAAACAGAAGTTGTGGGGATAAACAGCAAGTTTCATCTTTACGTCAGCTATGAATTTCTCTATAGTATTGGCTATCACTGGCAGCTGTTCTACACTTTTACGTGACGTAAACTTGGTAACTTTGCGACTTCCTATTCTGTACAATTTCTTGAACCTGCGTAGCAAGGAAGACAAAACCTGGAAATTAGCAGTGTTCATGTCAGATGCAATTTGGAGGGCCCAGTCTTGTAGATATCCATCGGTAACACTGCATAGCCTCTCATAAGCAGTTCTAAATATTTCAAACAGTTTTTCATTCAGATGGTTTTGGGTTTCCGTTTGGCGTATATTTCTTACTTCATGTAATTCATTCCTCCATTTGTACAGGTCATGCTCCAATTTTACGAAATGAAAATGCCTTTGAACACTGCATAACTTCAAGCATTTTTCCCTGCTTTGTTTAACCAATATTTCACTGCATTTTCTTTGTCACTGAAAGCTGTTGCAGTACGTGTGTGTGTGTGTGTGTGTGTGTGTGTGTGTGTGTGTGTGTGTCTTTTAAAGACTTGGAAGGTATTCTTCATCAGAACTGTTACTGGCACAACTGATGTCACCTGAACCACAATTCATGGATCGTCGCAGTTATTTCCTATTTCTTCTAACGTATCCACAATTTCAAACGAAATGTTGATATTATTCGTATGAATGTCAAGGAACTCGACTAACAAATGATGCATACAGTGTTTGCATAAAAAGGAGAGAAACCGGTCTTTTGCTTGCTAATGCGACTGTACTTCGTAGGGTGTGCTCACCCAGGGGGATTGGTGGTGGAGGGTGTCTGGCTGAAAATGCAAGGCAAGCCAGTCGCCTGTGGGCTCTTGTCTTGCCAGCGTCGCGTGTTGAGTGGACACGTCGCAGAGTCGTTGGTCGTGGCGCAAATGCTCGAGCAATGTTATGCCATAAAGTTTTGTGTGAAACTAGGAAAATTGGGTACAGAAACATTGGGTATGTGTCGACAAGCCTACGGCAATTATTGCCTGTCAAAATCCCAAGTTTTCAGGTGGATGAAGAGCTTTAAAGAGGGCCAAGACAGCGTAGAGGATGAGGACTGCTCCAAACACCCGCCAAGCAGCAAAACTGATGAAAACATCGACCCCGTGCACGTTTTATTGAACACTGATCGTCAGATGAGTGTCAGGGTGATAGCAGACGACCTCAGACTTGATAAAATAACATTGTACATTGCCACCAAAGCATTATCGAAGAGGAAAATCTGTGCCAAGATGGTCCCAAAGATTTTGTCAGGTGTTCAAAACAAAACATGTGTGGCTGCCTGCCAAGACAATCTCCAGAGCATTGAAGCTGATCCAGAATTTTTAGATAACATTACCACTGGAGATGAAACCTTGGTGTTCGAGTACGACCCGGAGACAAAGCACATGACTGCCGAAGGGCACACCACAGCATCCCCACGTCCAAAAATGCTCGCATTCGCAACGCGAAGGTGAAGGCCAGGCTTATTTTGTTTTTTTGACGTTAGGCGCGTGGTTCATCATGAGTTTGTGCGCCAAGGCCAAACTGTCAATAGTGCTTTTTATTGCAAAGTGCTCAAGAGGCTGGAAGCAAGGGTCCATCGTGTGAGGCCAGCCATTGCCATCCTGGACTCAGCGTTCACGGCAGCATTTGAAACATGGAAACCTTACATGCAGCTGAATGTTGACTCTCAAAGGTCATACATTGAAGAGTACTAAGTTGTTGTAGCAATAACTACAATAAATTTTGATTCACAAGCTCAGCCTCGTTACTTTTTATACAAACCCTGTATGTCCTCAGGAGAAATAGGTGATTTCGGCTGGAAACCACATCCTTCATATTTCATCATTGCTAAATTGAGAACATTAATTGGATTCCACATTACTGTGAAACAGGATGGAAAAAAGGTATGCCTTACAGAAGTACAGTAAATATTAATTCAGCTTTATTTGTATTGTCAGTACTTACCAATACTGCAAAAAGCAGCTGATAATTTGTAATAGATGTTACTTCAGTGGCTAATTCAAGAGAATAGTAACTGTGTCCTTTAGTGTCAGAAAAACGATCAGCGAACGGTAACCTGAAATGTTGTTTACAAATTACAATTGGGTTGCGTTGTGTTTCCAGTTTACAAATGTATTGCCGACCTTGGCTGTGTGTGTGCCTAGTTGCGCATGCGCAGTTCCTACTGTGCCAATAGGGGTGTACACTTTTAATGCTGCCTGGCAAGCTATGAATTTGGCAATTTTCAACTTTTTTTTTAAATACTTGCAGCTGCTAAGGCAGCTAAAATTTTGACAGTGCATTTCATTTGTTATCTTCTTCTTCTGTAAAAAATTTGAAGGTAGGTTTCAAGAAGTCTTATTGGACCATTCCCTTGTTAGTCTACTGAATGAAACAATTCCATCTGTGTGTAGGAGAGCAGTGTAGGTGTTAGCCGACTAGTATAATCTAAGAATTTATGAAGAACCTCTACCCACTTTTGGATAGAGCATCACAAAAGTTATGTGACACGTTACCATTATCAAGAAACCGAAAGGAAGTCAGAAAAAGCTTGTGCAAATGCTCACTGAGAAAAAGATTTGTTATTAGCCTACAGAAATTAAGGAAGTGATTTACATACATATGGTGGAGAAGATGGATACTGATCTGCAATTTGAGATCATAACCAGTTTAACATTCACATGACTTTCTTACAGTCCACTTGTTTAAAGTCTCAGAATTGCCTCTGTGTGAGACCCACCACGTTAGCTGAGAGCGCTAATGCGCTGCTTCCTGGACTTAGGTTGGTGCGCCGGCCCCGGATCAATTCCGCATGCTGGATTAACAAGGGCCGGTGTGCCGGCTAGCATGCATGTGGTTTTTAGGTACTCTTCCACATTCCACTAGGTGAATACCAGGTTGGTCCCCACATTCTGCCTCAGTTACACAACTCGCAGACACTTGCAGCACGTTCGCACTATTTCATGAGTTACACTAGACGCAGACAGCTGGGGTACACCGATTCCATCCCGGGGGGTACAGAGTGGCTGGAGGAAGGGCATCCAGTCACCCCTTTGAATTAACCATGCCAAATCCGATGGTAACAGTGCCGATCCTGCGCAAACTGTGGGACAAAGGCTCATGCAGAAGAAGAATAATAAGAAGAAGAATTGAATCATTTTTTTCCGGTTGGAAACAATATTTTTAGTTCATACAGCACTGAATCTGCTGTCTGTGAAAAAAAAGTCGTGCTTTTGGCATATTATTGTACATTAACAAGGAAATTACCTGTTAATTTCATCACTGAAATATTTGTAGATTATCTTAAAAGGCTAATATAACAATTTCAGGCAATTTTGATGAGAAATTAGCCAGAACATTTACAGGAAATAAGTTTCCTGGTACATCAGGTAAACTCTTGCAAAGCAGTTACTACAGAATGAAAAGACTATCTGCAACATGAGTCATCATGAGAAGCATTCTTTTAATACCAGCAGCAGTTGATGGTGTTAATTACTGTCAGGGTCTCACTTCTATGAAAGAACCATTGTATTTTTAGACACGACATGCTGAAATCTACATTATATCCAAGGGGTAGCAAGCTCTTAGAAAATTATTCAAGATATCTTTGAAGGCTAACTCAGTCATATGCCACATGTAGTTGCAGATTCCATTTTCAGTAGACTACCAGCAAAACTGAAAGATATCTTAAAATCTAAGTTGAAAGCCATCCTTGTGGTGTACCACTTCTATTCTTTACAGGAATATCTCACAGTAGTTAAAAACCTCCCACTGCATTTTGCTACTTAGTTATACTGACTGTTTGAGATGCATTGTTGTGGTTTATCATCTTTTAATTTTTTGGTAACACGCTATGAACTGAAGTAGTGACTTGTACAATGGTAGTCGCTTTGGATCACACTGTTCCTGAGTAAAAAAATTGATAAGAAATAATAGAATAAGACAAAATTGGCCTGTATTGACATTCTCAAAAATAGTTGCTTGCGAGATACTGACAAATATTCTCAGAGTGGAAATACAAAATCCGTCTAAGGAAGTGTAAAGACACCTATCATATCTGCATAATGGAGGCAACATCTGTGATGTGGAGGAAAGTAGAGTAGTGCCACCTCTCTAAATGCCTCTGTGAGCACATCTTCTGCTATTATGAGAACAAAGAACTCATAACAGTTAAGTTCATCTGCTCATTAAAACTGATTTCTACAGGAAGTATTTGTGAGGTTAAGTTGCAAGATCTCATATGGGCCAGTGCTGCATCTTCCTGTTTAATATCCACAGTATGTTTCACTAGCACATTGACGAATAAAAATTTTACATCAAAGCCTGTTTTTAATTTTAAAAGTGTGTCATGGCCCTACCCTTTGTACTCATTGTGAAGTATGCAGGAACGACTAAGAATCTGTAGCTAATTCTGCATGTCTAAAGTATAAACATTTACATAATTTAAGGAATTCGATAATAATGCAGGCTTTTCAATCTGAAAGCTTGCAACATCCCCAGTCAGGTTTATGTGCCTGTCAATGACTCAGCACCTCTACTATTTGGTGAGTTGTTACTTTTACTCCTTAAGTTATTTATATTTCACTAAGGACTTTCCAAACACACAGATATCAGTTTAAGTATACTTGAAGTGTTCTTTAAGGGAATTTAATTATAACTGTATATTCCATTGTTCATTTCATTCACTCAGACTCAGTCTAGTAGCCAACTATTCAAACTGAAGTTTATAATATTTGTTGGCGTTACCTAGGGAAGAAAAACCTTAAGTAAATAACGAACTTTGTATTCCTGTACCATAACATTTTGAGACATCTCTGAATGTTGTTAATTTTCTTGTATGTTACTTAACAATTGTAAGATCCATTTGAACTCTACATGACTCATTTCGCTACACATTTGGTAGACCCATGGCTCCAGCTGCGGCGACCACCAGAAGCGAGTGAAGGCTTTTGGGATTCTGTTTACATTATGTTAGCTGAAGAATATCTATCACATTTTCTGCCTTGTGCACCAGGTGCACAGGTGCGTCCACATGTGCCAGGTCCTGCATTGGCAGTACCGTTGGTGCGACATACTCCAGTGAGGTAATCCCTTTGGCAAGTTCTCGGTAGTACACATATACATTGTTTCTTCTAGTACAACAGAATTGTTTTCATATATTAATGGTTTTGTTCAGGACGTGAGTGATCACTTAACAAAAGTTATCATATTGAACTATTCAGTAATATTAAATTAATTTTCTCTAAGTGGGTTTCCCATTTTTGTCTGTGTTGCTGGATTGTATCTTTCAGAGTGTATGTTTTCAGCTCCTGTCCCATACCTTCACTCTTCTGCATCCCATAGACAACTGAACAGCAAAAGTTGACTATGGCCATTATAAAACTGAAAAATTGTTTGGTGATGATAGATTACCAAAAGGAGGTATTGCGATACCATGTAGTTAGGTATAAGTATGTAGAAGCAACTAGTTTGTGAACAAACCTATTTCCCATTTCCCCTTGTCAAACCACCCCACAATCCATCTACAAGGGAGTCCCCCTCTCATTATCCAATATCACCCTAATGTAACCAGTAGCATCCTAACTTAACTGCAGTCTCCACCAGATCTTTGACTGCCTGGAATGAGGAACATGTTTCTCTTCTCACAATTCCACCAAATTCTCCCAGAGTGGTATTCCAACACCCCCCACCCAATCAACGTAATATCATGGTCCATCCACGTGCCACACCTGCTCGCAATCCCTTCTCTATAGAAGATCTGTCTTGGGTCTATCCACCTAGCACATCCTATTCCATTCCTGTCACAGGCATATCCCATTCTATCAGATTTAAGTCCACTGGTGAAAGGTAATGCATGTTGGTAGCTGCCCAAATAAGATGTGCGTCCTTTGTGCCCCACAATTTACATTATTTTGATTGTGATAAAATAATGCTCCAGTGTTCGTCTTTGGCACATTGTTGTAGAAGTTATCATAGTTTCAGCTAAGTAAAAAAAAAGGCAAATGTAATTTGCAGATTAATTTACATAAACAAGTTGACTTTCAAATTTTCCTTTCCGTGAAACTGCATGTGCCAGATTCAGGTCTCTCTCTCTCTCTCTCTCTCTCTCTCTCTCTCTCAAATTTTCATAAGCTGTGATTGCTGTTTACTTAAGCAATTTCATAGTAAATTGTCATTTGTGATTTAGTTGCTGTAATGCATATTATAACTAATGTTACATCTAGTTTTTCCTTAAAAGGAGTTTATATTATCTGCACTTATCATAAAGTAATACAATTTTGTTAGTGACTATCACCTCATAAAAGCTTCAGGAAACTAGTAACTTTGATCCTAGGTTTGTTGCTTATGCATTTTGCTTACCATCAAACTGCTTTAGTTCTTAAAGGAAGTTATTAATATTTTTTGCTTAACAGATTAAAAGAAAATCAATAGGGTTATTTTATACATTTTTACAACTCTTTAAAACATTGCACTAGCCACAATGCAGCTTCACTGTGAATGCTGTTCTTGAATCCAGGGTAGGTTATTTGACATTCATAAGCAGCAGGAAATCACCATGACTGCTGTCCAATAATTAGAAGCTCCTGCAAATGGGTCTAGTGGGAGTGATCGCAAGAGTTCTGTACCAAATATATACCAAAGATGTCTCACATGCTATCTGCTTGAGTGGATCCTGTTTCCTCTACAGATACATACAGGATATCCAGGTTCCTCTACAGATACATACAGGATATCCAGGTTCCTCTACAGATACATACAGGATATCCAGGTTCCTCTACAGTTACGTACAGGATATCCAGTTTCCTCTACAGTTACGTACAGGATATCCAGGTTCCTCTACAGTTACGTACAGGATATCCAGGTTCCCCTACAGTTACATACAGGATATCCAGTTTCCCCTACAGTTACATACAGGATATCCAGTTTCCCCTACAGTTACATACAGGATATCCAGTTTCCCCTACAGTTACATACAGGATATCCAGTTTCCTCTACAGTTACATACAGGGTCTGTCATCACTCATCCACTTGACTGTCAGTGACTTGTCTGTGGCAGGACTAGGCACCTGTACAAGGGAGATATGGACCAAGGAGAACTCAAGATGTTATACTGATCCCCCTAACCAATTACTTAAAGGAGCTGTCTTTCACTGAAACCAGAACTGAGCCTGTAAGACCCACTTCACCTGTTGAGAAACCTGCCATGTCCTATGTCAAGAGGAGGTAAATGCAGAAGGGTAGGGGTCTACGAGCCGTCAACACTTCAAATATATGGTGAATAATGATATCCCTTAGGGATATGATGGCAAGGGATGTGAAGGAACACTGATGGACTCTGTGTATATGCCTGTGGGCCTCATTCACCATTTTGAAGAAGCTGTTCCACCAGCCAGTCAGGAAACAGGGCAATCAACTGCAGATCTTGGCACACATGGGAACAAACAATGCCTGCCATCTGAGCTCTGAAGTCATACTTAAATCATTCCAGCAACTGGCAGAGAAGGTTGAGAAGACCAGCCTTGCACAGGGATGTGCAACAAAGCTCACTATTTGCAGCTTTGTCCCAGAACTGATTATGGCCTCCCAGTTCTAAGTGGAAGGATTCAGCCAGAGACAAAAGGTTCTGTGACAAGCTGGGATGAGACTTTCTGGACTTGCATCATGGTGTTGTGAACTGTTGGGTCCCACCTAAATGGGTCATGCATGCACTAAATATCAGAGGAGGCTACTGCCCAGGTAGCTGACTGCATTTGGGGTGCATACAGGTAGTTGTAGGGGACTTAGAAGTGATTCAAAGAAATGGCCCCTAAAGGTGAGAGTACTAAAACCCTTGTGCTTAACTGCTGAGTGCTGAGTGTCAGAATTTGAAGTACTCCTAAAAACTTTGGAGCTCCTTTTATACTAGGTACAGAAAGCTGGTAAAACCTGAAATTGATAGCAGCGAGGCATTTGGGGGAAGTTTAAGCGTGTATTGAAAGGGCAGACTAACAGTAAATGGGGATGGTGTATTTGTCACAATAGACAAGCAACTCAAATCCACTGAGATAGAAATGGAAACTGTGTGTGAGATTGTGTGGGCAATATGCAGTATCGAGAATGGACACAAACTTGTAATCAGATTCTTCTATCAGTCACTAGACTCACTTCCAGATAAAACACAAAACGTTTGAGAAAACCAAAGGTCAATAGTAAGTAAGTTCACCAATCATATCATCATCATTTAAGGAAGTGTTAATTGCCCAATAATCACTTTGAATAATTAAAGTTTTGGGAGTTTGAATAATTACAGTTTTGTGTGTGGTGAGCATGACAAGGCATTCTGCAAAAAATTTATAAATGCATTCTGTGAGAGAACATATTGTTCAGTGGCCCATTCATGATGGAAGCAAAAAACAGACTTGACCTCTTTGCGGATGTCCACATTGGATCTGCTGTCAGTGCACCTCTGCAAAGATGAGTGATATAAATATTAGTGTCAACGGTGTTGAGAAACAGTGATTACCAATGTACAAAGAGCCACTAAATCAAGTAGAAGAATTAACATTTTCAGCAAACTAGATAAAGAGGCAGTAGTGTCATATTTCAAAAAGGAACTTTAAGTATGTAGCTCTGGAGAGGAGCATGTAGAAGAATAGTTGGCAGTGCACTTGTATCTAGTAGAACAGTTAATGTTGAGAGGGACCCTTTGTGGTATAGTCACTGCAAATAAACTTCTAAAGAAATAGAGACTACCGCATGATAGATGTAAAACAAAGCATAGGGCTTTAGATAGAGAAATACTGAAAAAAACACATTTGACTGTCAAGAGGGCAATATGTGAAGCTTTCAGTGATTACCATAACAGAACATTATGGAAGGATCTGTCGCAAAACCCAAAGAAATTTTGTCATATTTAAAGGCTGTTAGTGGTACCAAAGTTAGTGTCCATACACTAATGGATGAAACAGTGGCTGAAAATGAGGGTAGCAAAGCAAAGACAAAAATACTGAACTCGGTTTTCAAATATTCCTTTACAAATGAAAACCCGGGAGTCTTTTCTCACCTCCACTCTTGCACCACTGCGAAGGTGAGTGACGTAAGTATTAGTGTCAATGGCATTGAGAAGCAGCTAAAATCTGTAAAATTGAACAAAGTCCAAGCCCCTGCACTGAAGTTGTGGCCGAGTTAGCCCTTGTTTTAACTATAATCTACCATAGATTGCTTGAACAAAAAACTGTGCCCAGCAATTGGAATAAAACACAGGTCACAACCGTCTACAAGAAGGGTAGCAGAAATGATTGAAAAAACTACCGTTCAATATTGTTGACATAGATTTGTAGTAGTATCTTGGAACATATTCTGAGCTTGGGCATAATGAAGTATCTAGAACAGAATGACCTCTTCCATGCCAACCAGCATGGGTTCCAGAATTATCAGTCATGTGAAATTCAACTCGCACTTCCTCAAGTGCCTTACTGAAATTTTTGTATCAAGGTAGTGCAATATTTCTGTTTCTGAAAAGTATTTAACTCAGTACCACATCTATGCTTATTATCAAAAATATGATCATATTTGGGTATTAAGTGAAATTTGTGACTGGATTGAGAATTTTTTGGTAGGGAGGATGCAGTATGTTATCTTGGATCAAGAGTCATCGACAGGGGTAGAAGTAACTTCAAATGTGCCCAGGGAACTATTTGGGGATCCTTGGTGTTTATGTTGTATGTTAATGATCTTGCAGGCAATATTAATTGTAACCTAAGGTTTTTTGCAGATGATGTAATTATCTATAATGAAGTACTGTTTGAAAAAAAAACTGTAAGTATGAATATTCACTTGGCTCCTCATAAGATTTCAGTGTTTTGCAAAGATCAACAACTCACTTTTAATGTTCAAAAATATAAAATTGTGCTCTTTGCTGAAAATAAAACTGTGGTACCAAATGACTAAAATATCGATGAGTCGCAGTGGACTGGTCATCTCAAATACCTGGGTGTAACACTTTGTAAAGATGCAAAATGTAACAACCACATAGACTCAGTCATAGGTAAAGCAGGTGGCAGACTTCGAGTTATTGATAGAATATTAGGAAAATGCAGGCAGTCTACAAAGCAGATTGCTTTCAAACCATATACAGTAAAGGGCAGCATGAGAGGTCGAGGTCACAGGTTTGTCTTGCATGTGGGAGAGCATCACAGAGATGCCAAAAGAAATGAATTGGCAGATGCTTGAAGTAGACGCAAACTATCCTTAGCAAGCCTGCTTACAAAATTTCAAGAACTTGCTTTAAATGTTGACTTGACCAATATATTGCAACCCCCTACACATCACTTCCATAGCGATCGTGATGATAAGATTAAATTAACTACAGTGCACACAGAGAATTTTAAATAAACGTGCTACCCATGATATTTGTGTGAATGAATTGGGAAGAAATCCTATTAACTGGTACAGTGGGAAGTACCCTTCGCAGTGCACTTCATTACTTCACTGATTTGCAGAATGTGAATGTAGATATAAATGCATATGAAAGCAATCCTGTCGTATACAGATTTTACTGCAACTTCTGTATGTGAGCTTGACCACTAGCACCATCACCTGAATGAAAGGATACAGCCAAACTATGGCCAACAGCATTATTGATTGTCCAGTTACAGAACATGCTGCAGAGCACAATGTGCTTGACTTTATTGCCTGCTTCACAACCCACACAATCTGAATGACCTCCACCCTTGAAATACTAATTTCTCTTAAATCACGAAGATGGGAACTGTACCTTTGACAAACTCTTTGATACCATAGTCCTTCTGGCCTCAGTTTCCACTAGCCCCTATCCCCCACCCCACCTTCTCTCATGTCCCTGCACTAACTCCATTCATCTACATTAACACTTTTTTCATTTTCTCTATCGGAGTCACCGATTGCCAATCCACCCCTCTACTTTCTGCTTTGTGCACCTTCTGGCTTGCTCCTCGCAGCAATCACCTCTTCTTTTCCTCCACCTCTTGAAATGCGACAAGTTTCAAACAACTTAACGTTCTGCGAACAACCCTAAATTTTTTTATTATGTGCTAAATTGCAATGTCTACATTTGTTTGTCAAATTTTCCCATTCTTGAAGTATTTTAAATTCTTGTTGTTATATTTATAAAGTTATCAATCTCAACCATTGTGTGGAATTGGTTTTGCATGAAGTTCGCTAGCTCACAAGATCTCCTGATTTGAAGATTTCGTAAGTTCTTCACTGTGCAATCTAAAAGTCAGACTTTAATCTTCAGACCCAACCATCTAACTAGATTTGTTGCCCAGTTTTTGCAGATTCTGTGAAAGTAATTAGTTTCTCTCAGCATTATGTATTTTAAAAGTTACTAGTCAAATAAGATCAGACCTGGGACATCACCCTTCATTATTTCATGCCTTATTTCTAAAATTGCTTTCAATAATATTGCAGTGTCAAGTTTTCCAAGTGTGATAGTGGTTTTAGATTTGCCCTACCCTGTATTTTAAGGGACATAGTCTATATTTTAACTTTTGTTAATTATTAGTAAATGGCAGCAGTATTATAATATTGGGTATACTATTGTGGATTAACTTAGGATAGCAAAGAATTGGTGAAACATTTTATAGCTACATACAAAAATACAAATCGTTTTGTGCATGAAACTGTTACTCGTAAGAATCTCATTTGATTGACTTTATATTATAAGTGGTGAACAAAAAGTTTCTGTTTGAAGGCTGTACAGTCCAGAATAGGTTCACCAATCAGGTAAAATTGCCATGGGCATTGAGGCAGTCATCCCACCATTGCACCAGGTTGAAGATACCCATTTCTTAAAACATCATGTCCTGCTGCATGAAGAAGTCCGTACGTAACTGGCAGCTGCACATCGTCAGGCAACAGGAGTCGTTGACCCTTCATGGCCTTTATGGGCCCAAAGGCATAATAAATAATTGCATGGAGAGAGGTCAGACTATAGGGCGGGTGCTCAGTTGTCTCCCACTTGAGTAGGCATAATTCCGGCATTACATTTTTGATAAGGGGATGTACATTATCATGAAACAGCAGCACCATTCTGTAACAGTGGTTTTCAACAGATCTGCTGTCCCATAAACATTCTTCATTTTCTGGAGGATGTCATCCGGATTTGGTCCCTTGGATGCCAAGGAAAGAATAGCAGTATGTTGGTCCTGTTTTGGTGCATTTAGTAATAATGTCGCCATAGGTTATATTTCCACATTTACTGCATACACGTCAGAAAGACATGAATGCCACACTAATCCCTTCCTTAGATTTTGGTGCTTGTATACCTGCGTCAGGGTTTAGCTACATTGCAGCAGTGCTCTCAAATGGGACCTTTTTGATTGCTTCTTATATTTACTTTTTCATATTATGTTTCAAATTACCATTTACCTGTAAATAACAACAAAAACCATGAAGTAGTTAATCTTCTATTCCCACAAGACAACTCCACATGACGATGGACAAGACAGTAGAAAAAACTTATTGTAGTGGGTACACTAGCCACAGACTGGCTCACAATAATAACCCAATAAAACACGTACAGAGGTAAATATGTAACTGTGTTAGAGCTGGCTGCACATGTCTCTCAAAGCTGTTGGCCAGCTGGTAGAGTACACGGATGAGAGGCTATGTGCATGTCCACGTGTGGTGGCTTTTGTTGCTTCAAACTTCTGACTGCACCTGCCGCTTCTATGGTGTGCCTTACAGCTGTGCGCCTCAGTCTCGGATGTGAATCTATGCATGTCACTACACCACTCTCCCCTTTGGGTGGGTGGGGACATACTGTTACTGATTCCTAGGACAAGCTGTGGTCGGCCCCATGTGGAGACAGCATCTATGTACATGGAGGCCTTAGCAGCTAGAGGTGCAAGAAACCCACAGTCGGTGGAGTCTGGAGGCACAGGTGAAAGTGGCCAGCATGAGGAGAGCCCTGACACTTCCCTATTGGAGCATGAGATGATAGAACTGGCGACAGGCAGTCTTAAGTTGGAGCCCATGACAATGTCCAGCGTCAGTGCATAAGGGAGAGGTCACAGAGCTGCTGGCTAAGGCTGCTCTTGTGACATTTGACTGGTGAGGGATATGCACTTTGGTTGGAGCACCACCAGAGCTGTTGCTGGAGCTTGCATAGACATAGGCTCTTCATGTGGAGGTACTGCTGCAGGTGGAAGAGGAGGCTGCAACCCTTGCAGGTAGGTGACACCCAGCAACTAGTGGTGTGGCCAGGACAGGGAGATGGGTGCTCACCCAGATGTGGAGTTGATTTCAATGGTACTGGACCTCCCAGACCACTCTCTGTAGAGTATAGACACAGCGGCCATTTTGGCGCATGGTGACTGCGATATCCAGTGGGTCACCGACCAAAACTATGCACCTAGACTGCCATCCCTGCCATAAAACCCAATACACCAGAACACGATGGTGGACAAGATCCAGGATGGAGGAAATGGAGCAGTGTCCTTGGCTAGAGCCTGTGGAGGATCTCTGCTGGGTTATGGGAACCAATAGGAAATGTGTGCAAGGCTGTCAGAGGAATTTAATACCCCTTTGGCAGGAGAGTCTTGCAGATATTTTTTCATCTTAGCCGTAAAAGTGTGAACCATGGGCTCGGCCTACCTGTTGGATTCTGGGTGAAAGGGAGTGGAGTGAACATGGTGAATCCTGACCACACATAGAATTCATGAAATGCCTGAGATAGGAAGTGGCTTCATTATTAGAAACAGAGGTAACCAGAATACCTTCCACAGAATAAATTGTGGAGAGAGCTTGAATAGCGACTTCAGTTGTGACAGGAACACCGAACCATGTATGGAAAATGCGTGAAAATGACAATCAGCCGGAACAGATTCAGAAATAGACCTGCAAAATCGACATGGATGTGTTCCCAGGGTTGGATTGCTGGAGGTCATGTAGAGAATGGTGTTCTGGGAGCCTTGTTGACTAGCACACTGGGGACATACAGCAGCCAAGCTCTGAGACATCTGCATTCCAATGGGGTAGGGATCAGTCCCATGCCATACTGCGAGGCATCTGGAGTCAAAACTGGCGGTTCGTTAGGATCGATGGTAGCTAGACACGGAGGTGTCCCTTCAGCATGGTGAAGACCCAGTTGCATACTGGAGACCAGAAAAAGGGAACACCTTTGCATTGAAGGAGTTGCAGTAGGTGTACAATGGTGGACACCCTAGGAATGAACAGATGGTAATGGGCAATTTTCCTATTGAGTAGCATCATGGTTACTGGCTGTGGCAGAGATGTCGAAAATTTACTGTCCGAACTCGACCTCTGCCTCTTAAATACTGGGGTCACCACACATTTCAGTGTGGCTCATGGTAGTTACTCAGCCATTGATTTATCAATTTGTAGCCAGGACTTCCCCATCTCTCCACTGCAGAGCACATGACGACCTGTGTGGTAGTGACACTTCCCCATCTTCCTGTCACTCCCCTGGCATCATGCCCACAGTTGCCTACCCAGATGGGCTTTAAACTAGGCAGACTGGGTTGCCTTCACCTCTGCTTTCACCGTTGAATCTCCCCCACGTGGTGCCATCGATGTTGTGGTTGAACAAGTCATTACAACTATATTTTGTGCTGCGGAAAATCCGATCTCCCCCCCCCCCCCCCCCCCCCCCCTAAGGTCCAAGGGTTAGAATAGGCCCATGGTGTTCCTGCCTGTCATAAGAGGAGACTAAAATGAGTCTCCAACGTTTCGACTTTTCTGTGATGGTCCACTCTCAGATTTGACCTGCACCTTTTCCAAATTTTTGTTTATACTGTGTGCCAATTGGGGAATGACGCCTTACATGGTGTTTTTTATTTGTCCATTGTGCCCCCAGATCTTGCATGCTCTTTATTGTTGTGTAGCGGGCTTTGCACCCAACGTCTTATGGATTACCTACTTCTCGTCTCCTGCTTCGACCCATCCTTCGCGCCCACGACAGTTCTGGACCATTTTGGCACCCAAAATCCAGCGTGATAGCCAGTCCGTCGTGATGGGTTGTCATGTACCCTCTTGGTGGTAGCCCCCTGACAACACAGAGATCTCACTGCTGACGCCAGAGCTGAGACCTCCCCACGTATGCCAAGGACTAGATGCCCTTCCTTTCTGGGGCACCAGGACTCTTGGCATAGGCCATCCCACCAGGTGGCCCTTGCTGAGGCTGGGTGGTGCCCTTGGGGAGAGCCCCTGGTTGCAGTGGGTGGCATCAGCGCTGATGATGCGCAATGAAACGGGTTAAATTGAATGAAGCTGGTGGTTGCTCAGCCCCAGAAGTCTCAAAGCAAGTAAGGAATGATTTTGATGCTGTGACCTACAATTCCTGATCGTTCCCCTCCCTGGCCACACCTTGGGAGGACTGTAGGGCGACCAGGTCTCGCAAGCCATATTCACCTCAGTACCTAGTTTGCAGCAGGACTGATGAAGCGACCTTTCAGGAACAAAGCTCCAGTTTTTTGTCGACCATCTTGAAGGTAGGTTTGGGGAAGTGCTAGCGTTGTCCAAAATGTGCAGCAGATCGATTTTGATCCAAACGGTCTCACCAACCCAGTCGCGGCTGTTGCTCGCTTGTGACAAGCTGGGTGACATCCCTGTCCCGATTACACCCCATAACAGCCTTAACAAGGTCCAGATTATTATTTTCCATCGCAACCTCCTTTTGCAGTCGGATGAGGAGCTACACGCCAACTTAGAGAGACGGGGTGTCCACCTGGTCTGGTGTGTGCATCGGGGACCCAAAGACAACAGGGTTGCTACCGGTGCCCTCATCTTGGCTTTTGAGGGTGCCTTGTTATCTGAAAAAGTCAAGGTGATGGTTTACTCTTGTGACGTGAAACCATACGTACCTACTCCTATGCGGTGCTTCAAGTGCTGGATGTTCGGCCACATGTCATCTCGCTGTACCTCTAGTGCTACATGCAGGGGTTGCAGTCATCCTCTGCACCCAGGTGCTCCGTGTGTGTCTCCTTCCACTACTGTCGACCGCGGGAAGCACCACTCGCCCTGCTCACCTTACTGCACTGTTCTCCATAGGGAGCGGCATATAATGGAGATAAAAACCCTGGACAGTCTCACCTATCAAGATGCAAAGAGGAAATACGAACAACTTCATCCTGTTCAAATGACTACATCATATGCTGTGACTGTGACTTCATCGTCCCCATTGGTGACAGCTGTCCCTGTGTTTGTTAAACCTCCAGTAGGCTCCCAGGGCCGCCCCGACTCTTCCACCCACGTCCGTGATGGGGGACACTGCTTCTTATGGTGCTCCCAAGGTACTTCCTTTGAGAGACATACCCCCAAAATTGATGAGGATATCGGACCCGGCAAGAAACCTGGCTAGAACCCACTGGAGGTGGACAGCTACTGCCCCATTAGCCTCACCAATGTTCTGTGCAAGTTGCTCGAACGCATGGTGAGCCGGAAGTTGAGTTGGCTACTTGAGTCTCGGGGCCTTCTGGCTCCGTCTCAGGGTGGGTTCCATAAGGGCCACTCTGCCACCAATAATCTGGTCTGCCTGGAGTCTGCCAACCGTACGGCATTTGCCTGCTGTCAGTATCTGGTTGCCATCTTTTTCGACATGCGGAAGGCATACGACACAAAATGGCAGCATCACATTCTCACCATGCGTAATGGGTGGGGTCTTAGGGGCCCGCTCCCGATTCTTATTCAAAATTTTCTGTCGCTTCGTTCCTTCCGCATGCAAGTTGGTCCCTCCCATAGTTCCTCCCAAGTCCAGGTAGAAGCCAAACACATGATACTTAGTGCAGGCAATAATGATCTAGCAGTCAATTTGGTCTGTACCAGGCATGTCTACAGCATCAAAGGGTTGAAAGATGCTGAAAAAGAAGTGCTACACATAGATGATAGGAATTTACTATGTAAAAAAGGTATAGACATTTTGTGTAAAAAAGAAAAGGAAAAAAAAGAAAGTGTGTACAGTGAACATAGGAAAAAATGTGTGTTGGCATTTTCAGGAAGAAGGCTTCAGCTTAAAGCTTACTGTGTAATAGTAAATTTTTTTTTTTTTTTTTTTTTTTTGCCTGTCTGCAACTCGGAGTGTCATCTTTAAGGTGTGTATCAATCTATCCTTTTCATAATTGTTGATATTCCAAGCTGGATTTTCCATTGTTCACTTAAGTGTATTGTTTATTTTTTAGATTTCGAGTCATTCAATCGTATTACAAAATGTTTTTTTCCTTCTTTCTGAAAATGCCAACACACATTTTTTTCCTACGTTCACTGTCCACACTTATTGTTTTACACAAAATGTCTATACCTTTTTACATAATAAATTCCTCACTTCTATGTGTAGCACTTCTTTTTCAGCTTCCTTCAACCCTTTGGTGCTGTACACATGCCTGGTACAGACCAAATTGACTGCTAGATCACTATTGCCTGCACTAAGTATCATGTGTTTGGCTTGCCCCTGGGCGAGATTTACCAGACGGGCCTGCCTTGCCCTGCACTGAACATTTCTGGGGTATTTTATGTGATGCCTTATTATCTCTCTCCAAGATAAGTCACCACTGAGAAGAATGTTATTTTATATTTAAAAATTAGTTTCTGACTCTGAAACATCTCTGCAAATTTATGGTTGCTACGGATCCATAGAGATGTAAATATGGGTTTTTCTTCAATAGTGTGATTCAGTTTTGGTAGCCCAGTCCAAAAGTTACTGTTACTTTCAGATTCTTTGGATTTGAAAGAACTACCAATTATATCTCTTGTTGAAACTTAATGCTCTAAGATTATACCAACTGGTAAAGACAGCATAGGACTGTTGCTTTCAGAATTGTGGAGTGGTTATCACTTATGTCAACTTTGAATATACCCTGTACACCATAAGAATAAACCTGATGTAAACAGGATGATTTGTGTTCTTTCATGTCTGTTTGAATCACAATGGATTTTGTTTCACATGGAGCAGAGGCCAAGTTGTGTCCAGAGCAGTGAAGTACGGCCATAAGGATATGTTTTCTGCTGTGTTATATGCATGGAGACTGAGCCATATACGGGACAGCAGCTTTACCAGTGCATTTAACTTGGACAGCACTGGTCAGCCAGCTGTTCCAACAAACCTGGAGTGATGTGAGCAGTTGCAGTTCAGAAGTAAAAAGAGATGAGCAAAGAAACAATACAGCTTCAAATCTAATTTAATTTTTAAAGAGAGTGAATAATATTCTGCAAAACTCCAGCACTACCACACACTTCTTACGTGACCAGACAGAAAGCATGAAATGCTCTCTTTCTCATCTAACAAAGTATTCCAATTACAAACAAGAGTGACGAAAATTCCTAACTTAAACACGTGATAAAGGAATACAAACGTCTCAAAAATGAGATCGACAGGAAGGGAAAAATGGCTAAGCAGGGATGGCTAGAGGACAAATGTAAGGATGTAGAGGCTTCTCTCACTAGGGGTAAGATAGATACTGCCTGCAGGAAAATTAAAGAGACCTTTGGAAATAAGAGAACCACATGTATGAACATCAAGAGCTCAGATGGAAACCCAATTCTAAGCAAAGAAGAGAAAGCAGAAAGGTGGAAGGAGTATATAGAGGGTCTATACAAGGGCGATGCACTTGAGGACAATATTATGGAAATGGAAGAGGATGTAGATGAAGATGAAATGGGAGATACGATACTGCGTGAAGAGTTTGACAGAGCACTGAAGGACCTGAGTCGAAACAAGGCCCCCGGAGTAGACAACATTCCATTGGAACTACTGACGGCCTTGGGAGAGCCAGTCCTGACAAAACTCTACTATCTGGTGAGCAAGATGTATGAAACAGGCGAAATACCCTCAGACTTCAAGAAGAATATAATAATTCCAATCCCAAAGAAAGCAGGTGTTGACAGATGTGAAAATTACAGAACTATCAGTTTAATAAGCCACAGCTGCAAAGTACTAACACGAATTCTTTACAGACGAATGGAAAAACTAGTAGAAGCTGACCTCGGGGAAGATCAGTTTGGATTCTGTAGAAATACTGGAACACGTGAGGCAATACTGACCTTACGACTTATCTTAGAAGAAAGATTAAGGAAAGGCAAACCTACGTTTCTAGCATTTGTAGACTTAGAGAAAGCTTTTGACAATGTTGACTGGAATACTCTCTTTCAAATTCTAAAGGTGGCAGGGGTAAAATACAGGGAGCGAAAGGCTATTTACAACTTGTACAGAAACCAGATGGCAGTTATAAGAGTTGAGGGACATGAAAGGGAAGCAGTGGTTGGGAAGGGAGTAAGACAGGGTTGTAGCCTCTCCCCGATGTTATTCAATCTCTATATTGAGCAAGCAGTAAAGGAAACAAAAGAAAAATTTGGAGTAGGTATTAAAATCCATGGAGAAGAAATAAAAACTTTGAGGTTCGCCGATGACATTGTAATTCTGTCAGAGACAGCAAAGGACTTGGAAGAGCAGTTGAACGGAATGGATGGTGTCTTGAAGGGGGGATATAAGATGAACATCAACAAAAGCAAAACGAGGATAATGGAATGTAGTCGAGTTAAGTCGGGTGATGCTGAGGGTATTAGATTAGGAAATGAGACACTTAAAGTAGTAAAGGAATTCTGCTATTTGGGGAGCAAAATAACTGATGATGGACGAAGTAGAGAGGATATAAAATGTAGACTGGCAATGGCAAGGAAAGCGTTTCTGAAGAAGAGAAATTTGTTAACATCGAGTATAGATTTAAGTGTCAGGAAGTTATTTCTGAAAGTATTTGTATGGAGTGTAGCCATGTATGGAAGTGAAACATGGACGGTAAATAGTTTGGACAAGAAGAGAATAGAAGCTTTTGAAATGTGGTGCTACAGAAGAATGCTGAAGATTAGATGGGTAGATCACATAACTAATGAGGAAGTATTGAATAGGATTGGGGAGAAGAGAAGTTTGTGGCACAACTTGACCAGAAGAAGGGATCGGTTGGTAGGACATGTTCTGAGGCATCAAGGGATCACCAATTTAGTATTTGAGGGCAGCGTGGAGGGTAAAAATCATAGGGGGAGGCCAAGAGATGAATACACTAAGCAGATTCAGAAGGATGTAGGTTGCAGTAGGTACTGGGAGATGAAGAAGCTTGCACAGGATAGAGTAGCATGGAGAGCTGCATCAAACCAGTCTCAGGACTGAAGACCACAACAACAACAACAATTTTTGTGAGTGAGTAATGTGTGATCCAAAAGCATACTGCTGGGATTTTACCATATTGTTGAATACTGAAGCCACTGAATGTGTTAATTACAGTCAGTCTTTTGGTAAACTCTTGACTCCTTCCTTATCCAAATCCAAGAAATACATTTCAGTTCCGGAACTGTCATCTGCTACATTGATAACAAGTCGATCAACAACAGAATCTAAAAAGCTAACCAGGCGCCGCATTTTCTCCTCTTTTTTTATGATGTTTCATTCTGTATCCCACCAACATTCGGCAGTGACATGAAAAAGCTGTGTGCATTAGTTCCAGTGCATCTGGCAGCTTACAGCCTTGTTATTCCTCGGGCCAAATCTCTTAACTTGGCTCCAGATCAGTTCTGTTGGGTTCACATTGCAATGGCACAGTGGCAAATGTAAAAATGCGGAATTTGTATGGCATAAAACAATGGGCATAGTCCAAATAGAGAGCATTTGGTTTCTCATTTTTGCCCTAAAAATTAAATTGTTATATTTTCTTAATTAAGCAACCTTTATTAACAATCTTTCATAAAATATTTAATATTAAGAATTTATATTGGAAATGAAAAAAGGAATTTTCCATGCAATATGTAATCAGAAATAAGACGTGTTATTCATAAGAAATGATGATGAATTTTACAATTATGAGTTATAGGTATTTCAGATTGAAAGGAAATAAATATGACTAAGGCGAGACATGAACCAGCGATAGATGAACTACAGTCGATTATCCATCTACTGCGCTGCCAATTCCACTATATATCCAACGTATATTACTAACTCATCTCAACTCAACTGAATACAGTCCCTCGTAAAACTCCAAAGCCTTTTTTTCTGTTAAGTTATCAAAAACATAAAGAACACACTTTCTCGGCACTTTTTAACCGTGTTCCATACGCATGTTTCACTACGGAACAAGAATCAGTTTCAGCCATTTTCATACTGCATATTAACAGCTCGACAATCGGAGCACAACAGTACAGAGACTGTGTCTGTACATGATTTTTGAAATAAAAGCTACATAGCTAAAGTAAGATTAAGAAAAACTTCCATGGCTGTTAATACATTAGAATATCTTAAAGTTTCATTTAACGTAACTTAGTAATAATGTATCTAATACATAAGTAGGACCTACTTCAAAGAGCGTAACAACACCATTGCATGTGTGTTATGGCATCTGACCAACCATCGCGTTTGTGTTTGTTCACATCAGGTTTCATCTTACGATGAACGGAGTGTAGTTTGTCCTCACTGAGCTCTTTCTCAGTGTAGCTACAGTGCCTTGTCATTTCCTTTGTGGAATGGATGGTGAAAAAAACACTGACGCCAGTCCTAATGAACATTGTATCATAAAGCAAAGTGGAATGCAGCAAAGCAAAATCACAACGAAGTATCCCAACAAATCTTAGCAACCAGAACTGTGAAAATCTACTGTGATATGGGGTGAAATTCTGATGTATGCTTAAACTTGTCAACAGCATTCAGGTGTCGAGGGGTGGCACATCTGCACCCCTCAACAGAGACCAGTGGTCATCGTGGAAGCCAGAGGTAATTTTTCAGTAACACTGAATGAAAACCGAGGGATCACATGTCCACTTTCCAAGAGCACCTGTAGGGCTGTGGAGCATGACCAGTTAGCTCGTCTAGGGCTGTCATAGGATTAATTATTCATTTTTCTTGAATTTTCCTTCTTTACATCTTTGTTCTTCATTTTCATTACCTTATTTTGTCACACTAACCCACATACCTTAAAAAAAAAATCACCTTCTAAAATTGATGTTACAGACAACACCAAAGGTAACATGCGCTATAATACTTATTTAAGTTAAGAGACAATATTGTGCCTTTTGATATACATGAGAAAATAATTGTGATATTTGAAGACTTTAGTGATTAATTTATTTCCTCCCTTTTCCCCTACTTCTTAGATGCGGAGAAAGTTGCCCATCTAAGTTGTCATTTGCATTTCACTTATCACAGAGTTAACATAATACACACTGTGAAAAATAGTTAATGAACATGTGCACCCAAAGAATTTGTAGGAAAATATTACCTTTAATCAGTGGATGGCAAACATATTAGAACATTTAGTCTGACCAAAAGTTACTATTAATTTTTCAACAACAAGATCTTTTCTCTCTGTAGCCTGATTTGCATTTGTAAATGCTAACTGCAAATTTGTATAATGGTAGATATGAGTTTAAAAAAGTTTGTATGGTATTGTTGGTTGATACAGATCACAGGGCATGGTCAGCCACTTGTTGGAAGGGACATTGTTCCTCCATGCTTATTCACCCCTTTCCATGCAGATATATGAGAATTGTCATGTATGTCTTTGTAGAGTGTAGGTGAGCGTAATGGGTGCATGTATAGTGTAGAATATGTTGGTGTTTGTATGATGATGATGATGATGGTGATGATGATGATGATGATGATGAAGACAGAAGAGCGTGAAACCCAGAGCCAGCACATAGCCCACATCTCTTGAATAGCACCAAGGGAGCCACCAAGCTTAATGACTGCATCCAATGGATGGACCACAATCAAAAGTGTCACATGCCCTCGTTTCATGAGAATTGCAGAGAGCTTCTGAATTTAATACAGGACATTGACACAAAGAATCATAAGGAATTATACGCTACCAACTCTCCTCTCCTCCTCTGCTGGCCAAATACAGGCAGTGAAAAGGAAAATGTCAGCCACTGCTAGGATTCAAAATGACTTACCTCTCAGATGAGTGCCACCACACATCCTTGTATTAACAATCTTGACTAAGGAGGTGGGTGAAGATATTGGTTCATGTGGGGAAAAAAGGCATGGTTTGTATGGGAAGGAAGGTGACTGTGGTGTAATTAAAAAATCTATGAATGTTGTTTGGGTTCTGCAAGTAAGTTTTACGAATACTGTAAACTGCAATTAGTGATCCCGGCAGTGTTTCGCAATTGCTAAATATATATAGAATTGGATAAACCTAATCTCCTTCTCCTCTCCCCTCTTTCTGTCCATCTCCTCTTCCTCCCTCTATCTCTCTACATTTCTTCCCTCCATCTCTCTCTGTCCATCTCCTCTTTCACCCTCTCATTATCCATCTTGTGCCACCATTCTGTCCATCTTCTCTTCGTCTCTCTCTGATCTTTAGCCTTGTTTATTGTTATTGCCAATGACTCATTGATTGGGAATTGACATTGCTTAGAATAAATGGGTAAATGGTTGGGATCATTGGTGCATGGAGTGTGAGACACCTCTTCTGTTCCTGGATCTGTGAGGATAACAGCTTCATTGACAGTATTTCACATAGTTTTAATCTGCAAACTTCAGATTTTTCAGATTCTGCAGTAGTTTTATAATCGTAAGCCAGTAAATCATAAATACAACTTTCCTGTTTGCCGTGAAAACTGACTGTGAGGAAGAAAACAAAACAGCACATAGTTGTGTAAACCATTTTTGTTTTAAATTATATATATGTGAGGCAAAATTTGTCTGACAGTTAAATGCCCCGCTATTGTAGCGAAAACTGACTCCAAGAAAGAAAACAAAACCACACATTTTCACACCACAGCATTTTCTTCTAAATACTTGTTAGAGTACCAAGTAAAAATTTCAAGTAAATAGCTCAAGAGCTCCTAGAGATACTTTCTAAGTTTGCCCTTTATATGTTCATCACTATCTTCCTTTCAAGGATTAGGCTATTACCTACTCTCGAACAAAATCATTCCCATCTTTTTCGAGGTCTTCGGATATCTCTTTTTCCCTTCAGCTTATAGTTCAGGATTTTCTGGGGAATACTGTGATCTGGCGCAAGGTGTTGTCTCCAATCTTCATGATATTTTTGAATTTTTTCATTTGTGTTGAAAATATTTAAGTCTGTTCTAATACATCCATTTTTAATCATGTCTCTTTTTGTGTAGCCCTTCATTTCTTTTAGGAACCTCATCACTGCTATTGGATCTCTCCCTTCCACCCTCCCCCCCCCCCCCCTCTCGCCCCCCCCCCCCTCTTCCAGCTTTCACTTCCATAGAATAACGCAGGAACCGTCATTATTTTATAGAATTTCATGATGCTCTCTTATTGTAGTTTATGGCCCAGTGTTTTGCTAATGATACCACAGACAGCTTGAAATTTGTGTATTTTATTTTCAATATCAGAGTCAAAATCAAAACTTACAGCACAGCATAAATAAAAGATGTGACACACTTGTTGTGAAACTGAATTATCGTAAACAGTTTTTGATCTGACTGGATGTTTTCCTCAGAATGTGGTTATTTTTGTTTTTATTGCTACAAATTTTAAAGTTTTACCTCTTTCATGTTTTGTTCCGCTGATATACTGATCTTTGGAGGTCATCTTCATTCTTTTGAATAATAATGATGTCATCAGCAAACAAAAGTACATTCAGGTATTCGTCATTTGTTATTTTAACTCCTTTATTTACTTTACATTTCCATCTGCGAAGAAAGAAGTCAGTCTAAATATTAAAAAGAGTAGGTGATATTCCACACCTTTATCTAACACATTGGTTCATAATTAATTCTTGTAATCTATTCCCACCTGTGTTTATTACAATGTGTGTAGTTTTGGAAAGATTTTTCACTACCTCTATAAGGTGAAAAGAATATTCCGCAGACAGACATAATCTTCCATAGGCTATCATGTCTTACACAGTCAAAAGCCTTCTCAAGGTCGACAGAGGCCACATGGGTTCAAGAATTTAAGAAAATGAATAAGGAGTACTTGAATGTACTTTTGTTTGCTAATGAAATCATTGTTATTCGAAAGGATGAAGATGCTCTTATAAATATTCACCCTTGATTTATTATATAGTTATTTATATGCCATATATATTAAAATATATATGTATAGCTTATGTCTGCCTGAATGTTTATTAGATCAGCATCTAAGTATTTGAACAAATCCGTCAAGAACTTTTGAAGGTGTGGGCACTTTTTGTCTGGTATATCGGGAAGTGTCTGCAATTATGCTGTTGCACTGTGTAGCTGGAGTCAGCCCAAACAAATATTGCTCATCATGTCTTTCATCCAATAGCCAGTTTAGACAGAAAGTGTCAGTTTGTTTCCTTTACAAACAAAATTATTTTTATAGTGGAATTTTACGTACCTATTCGATAGTGCATTCTCAGATTAGTCTAGTGTAATATTCATTTTATTGATATGTATTAACAGGGGTGGTAAAACATGATGAGTAACCTGTAATCAAGCATCAACAGCTCCATCTTGTCCCATGCTGTCTGCTACCACCAAGCAGAAGCACTGCTGAGTCGCTCCTGGAGTACAGGTTATTCATTGTGTTTTAATTTCCCTTTTAATATATATCAATAAGACAAATATACTGTAATTTCCATCCATACATTAACACTTTTGTTTTGATCATGTTAACAGTCGCACTAGCTTGGATGTTCCCACACTAGTCTGGTGAATTGTGAATCATTTGTTTGTAACTGCAAAATTCTCAGAAAATAAGGCAAACTGCAAAAACAATCCTTTAGGTTGCTTGCGGTTGCAAAGACTTGCTGGTCAGCAGAGAAGCATTAATCACCTTCTTTGAGTCATGCAACACACACACACACACACACACACACACACACACACACACACACACACACGCACGCATGATTCAAAATGGCTTCATTCAGTTACATTAAAGGAGTCACATTAGACAGCCGTGTAATTATAGCCACATGACTGAAGTTGCCTCAGCCACAGCATAGGAGTTGCACTTTAAAGATGACTCCATCTCGTGGTAACTCACATACTTATCCTCTACAGTTATTTTGTGCACAGCATCAATGTTTTTATGAACAGCAACTGACTGTTTAAGAAGTTTTAACATCGTGCAGCCCCGTCAGCGACTGCGATAATTAAACATATAACACGTCAGCCTCAGTTGCAAATAGAAACTAATCTTTACCTAGGTTTCAGCCAAAATAATTTGGCCTTCTTCAGAAGCTATTGACACTAAACTAATGCATCCCAAAGTTTGGCCACGTCAAGTATAAAACTATAGCACCGTAGTACCCAGTCATAAATCTACATTACTTAGCTGAAGAGAAACAACAGGCCACACTGTGCGGACGAGGTCGGTAGGCTGCGAGAGCTGCGCTCACCTTTCCTCTTTCAGCAGACACAACGGAGAACGAATTACAAACCCTAGAAGTTATCACCTATAATAATGGATATAAGCCAGAAATTGTGAGACAGCTCTTTAACAAGAAAACAGGTAAAAAAAACTGCGACCTGATCTACACTAGATGTCGCACCAGAGGATAACTCCACTAGCTTCATTTCTATTCCCTTCATAGGCAAAACATCTTATAAAATAGGGCGACTCTTAAAGAGCAACGTCTTTAAGATTGCTTATTCTACGAATAACAGCCTCAAAAAGAACTTGGTCCATTCTATGAATAACAGCCTCAAAAAGAACTTGGTCCACTCATTAAAGAATACTAATGACAAATTATCTCATTCTGGGGTGTACAAAATCACCTGTAGTGATTGCGCGAGTTATTACATCGACCAGACAGGGAGAGCCATCTCAAGTAGATATAAAGAACCTTTACCCATGAAAAGTGGTGATGCCATGCGTGGCTCGACTTTTGCCGAGCACCTTGTTCAATTGGCCCATGCTCCCAATCCTAAATAACACAGAGCTATTAATTTGCGAAGCTAAAGGCACTAGGCTTGACATCCTTGAGGAATTGCAAATCTTTAAACACCTGTTGCGTGATAAAGAAAACCTACTTAATGACCAACTGCAATTGAGAAATAAGAACTGTTTTGAAGGTTTCCACCTTTGCTTCACTGGACCTGATGTTACGTTGCCTTTGCAGCCGCCGATGCCTGACTCGAATCTAATGTATTCAAAATTGAAAATTGAGGAATAATTTTGCCAAGTAATAGCTAGCTAGTCTTTCTTATGGGCTCCAAATCCGTGTATAGTGTTCTCGTTCACCTCAGAAATAAGTTCGGTTACATCTTAAATCATTAACAGTTTTAATGCTTATATTAATCCAATTCCTAACATAAAGGTAGCATGACCATCAGTGGTACTCTGTACATAGCTGCTCGCTGCGATTAGTTCCGGCGCAGCTCTCGTGGCCTACCGACCTCGTCCGCACAGTGAAGACTGTTGTTTCTCTTCAGCTAAGTAATGTAGGCTTATGACTGGCTATTACGGTGCTATAGTTTTATACTTGATATGGCCAAATTTTGACATGCAGTAGTTTAGTGTCAATAGCTTCTGAAGAATACCAAATTATTTTGGCTGAAACCTAGGTAAAGATTGGTTTCTATTTCCAACTGAGGCTGATGTGTTATATGTTCAACCGACTATAGTTGATCTGCTTGCAATTCATGACTTACAAAAGCACGAGCAAAACAAAATTATACAAACTAATTTTAAAGTGTCTTTTCTAAATGCGACTGATTGCAAGAAACTGAATAGAGTAAATTTAGGCATTGATGTTGAGTTAGGCCTATACGCAAATCATTGAAACTAATCTAACGTAAACCTTTGCATTAAATTTATTTTTTCTTTAATCACACATTGTTAAGAAACTACTCAGCTAATATTTGAGATGGCAGTATTTTAACAACAACAAATGGTAAATGTCGCTTGTAGTAGTCACTTGTAAAACTGCGAAAGCAGGCTCTTGTAGCTTTCCCACCTTTACAGTGGAATGTTAACAGGCTCAGGCTTCATACAGAATTCAAACTTGTAACGTTAAATACTTTCGTTTCTCTATTTACAAGAAACGAAAGTTTTAACTTATCTTACATTTGTATCCCAAGTGATACAACCTGCACAGGAATGACTAAATGAGTGGACAGAAGGCTATATGTCTGATAGCCAGTTTTGTAGTTGGTGCATACCCTTTCTCACTGAGACACCCGCTAAACCCACTGGGCAGATCAGGTAATAGGATTGTGGAAAGGGCCAGTGGTTGAGGTCAGTTTCTGCTTATAATTGTCATTTATTTTAATTTAGCAACTCCTTCATGGCTGAAAGCCTCCAACAAGAAATCTTAACTAGATAAAAATCCAATTAAGATAGCAATAAAACAATTCGAAAAACAACATACGAAAAGTGCAATACAAATTGGCTGAGGGCCACAATTAATTTCCAAAATTTTAGAATATATTACCATAGACCTTTAAAGGCAACAGGCTAACAAGAAATCTTAAAAAAAAAATCAAAATTAAATTAAGATAGCAATAAAATAATTTAAAACCCAAAAGGCAACATATGCAGTGTGCAGCATAAATGGCTGAGGGCCACTATCAAACTTCAAGATTTCAAAATATATTACCATAATCTTTAAAGGCAGAAGATAAATTTAAAAATTAATTTAGCAAAATTTTAAGAAACAATAATAACCATAAGCCTAAAATTTAAAATAGCTGACAACAGATAATTAAACACCGGTGGCACTCGGAAGGCCTCCAGGGAGGTCAATCTGCCCTCATTCACTTAGGTGAAACAGGTGGTGAGCCCAACTATACTTGATCCTTTGGAACCCAACCAGGGGGCAGCCACAGACCGACCGACCGACACAACAACTTACTTCCCGTCAATCAGTACATGAGAACTCCAACCAGCAATGTAACAAACATGATAATCCACAATGGAGTATGTATTAGCTATCAAAATTACACACCATGTTGGACAACGACAACAGGTGAGGAAAGGACGGTGCCTGAAATTACGTTAGTGGCCAGGGCAGGTATCCGGAACACTAACGGCCATTAGGCAGAAAATTCCACTGGTACACTTGAATTTGAAACACTTTAATAATTAACTCGCTTAAAAGAACACTGCCTGAATTTACGTCAGTGCCCAGGGCAAGTAACCAGAACACTTACGGCCACAAGACAAAATTCCACTGGTGCACTCAAATCGTAGTCGACCAAACTAGTTAATTGCACCGCATGGCGGCTAAATCTCAGCAGTAGAACCACTCGGTATTGCACACCGGAAAACCTCCCCAACAGCAAACCGCCGAAGCGAACCACCACAACATGAATAGGCGTGGCTTGGGTGGTTGAAACCACTACTCAACTTAGACGTCCTGAATCGGCGAACCACAAAGCTTGTAGCACTCGGACAGCTCCACACACACTCCGACACTTCGCAGGGACTGCCAGCGGCCCCAGCCGACTGCTCCGCGTGGAAACTTCCCTCGTCCACAACAACAGACCGACTCGCCTCGGAATGCCGACAACATCTAAAATAGTTGTCAGTGGAACTAACACCAACTACACACACAACCTGACAAACACTTGCACGAAGACCTGAACGATATGCAACAGTAATTCAGCACGCACGAAGACAAAGCTGGAGTCGATGTACGCACGCACACACAGAGCTGACTCACGAACGATCGGCAAGCCAAAACGCGTTGTCCAGTAGGACGACAACGACGATCCACCAAGACTGCGTCCCGGCTCAAGATCTGTGGCGGCAATGGTCAGGCAGGTCCCGACTGCGCTCCAGACGTGTTCCAACTGACTGGCAGTACCGAACTCGCAACCTGAACTGCGATTAACTCACTTACAACAGACAACGAGTGGGAAGTAATAGCAGTCAAGCAAAGATACTACGAGAGGGGATATATCAATATACGCGCTGCTAGCATCGCTCATGATTGAGCAAAGCAGCAACTCATTGACAGTAGTAATAAACGTGGTGAGGTGGAAGTACGTTACAAATAGGGTGTAAAATACATCATGGCAGGCACATGAGCCACACACGGCTCACTCACTCTCTCGTTTTCTACCTCTGTCATTACAACAATGCAGGTGCAATAGTATGTTTCCACTATTTGACCCCTCGTAAAAAATGGGTGCAGATGCTCTCGACAACCTCATTATACTGCTCTCACAACATTATTTGAGAATGTGGATTTAGATACATACCATCAATGACAGATCTATGCTATTACCAGCCCCAGAGAGACTCCAGCATCTACTGAATATGTAACATAGCATTCACTTTGGTACTGTTACTGGATTGGACTCTATTGACAGCTGCCATTTTGCTCTTGCACACACTGCTCAATGGGAAGTAGTTGGCGATTTGCACTCCTGTGACCACTTCATAATCTGGATATATCTGTTAGGTAAGGCAGCACTTAAAAACAAAGCTGCACAAAAGGGTACTCATAAAAACAAACTGGAAGCCTTATTAGCTGTCTAACTGTCTTTGTAGGAATGTGGCCCAGGATTTGCTGAAACACTTCACCAGTGTGATCCACCATGTCATTAATGCATGCATCCATAATCTGCAACAGATTTTTCAAAAATTGGGTTTCCTGTGAATGGATGGAAATGATTTTTGGGTGTCTATAAAATATGAGTTTATAGGTGCAGACATCTTCAAATACTATCACATGTGTAGCTTTAGACTGAGGACAGTCTACAATTCTGTATTCTTTGACTGGTTCCTCTCTCGGAATCTTAAGCAGCGTGCTAGAGTCTGTTGTGTTAAACTTGTAAATAAATTACTGTTTTAAGTGTGTATTACAAATGCTCAGAAATCCGGTATGTAAATAGTGGCACTATTATTTTTAAGTGCTGCAAATTTTTTAATGGTTGTAAATGACTTATCATGCAAAGAAACCATGCAGTAAACATTATTGTGATTTTGTTACACCCTTTTTTCAGCATAAGCTCCCCCCCCCCCCCCCCCCCCCCCCCCCTCCCCTCCCAGGTGAGTATATTTTGTAACAATCTTTATCTACCTCCATCCCTTTAATTCTTTCATGGCTGTGTTTTTTTTACCCTCTGCTAAATGTTTGGGTTTTGATCTATGAAAATTTCTCATGAAAGACATATGTTCAAGAGTTTGCCCAGTAATTTTTAATTTTTGTTTTTGAAAAACTGTAAGAGAGAAAAATGTACCCCTCTAGGCATCGAAGTTGGCTATTACATGGAAGAGGTATTCTGAAATATATTCCATTATATGATTGAAAATAAATATTTGTCTCATCAGTAATGAACTTACAATATTAATAATATTTCATCGCCAGACTTTCATTCTTTGTTAATACTTTTTTCGTAGAATATTGCAAAGTACCCATTTCTCTCCCAAAGTGCTTTTTCGTTGACTGCCTCAATATATGAATGCGTGGTGCCTGTGCCTTCGGACATGTTCAAAAGATCAGATACCACGCATTCGTATTATTGATACACCTAGCTGGGCAATGGATCCACCTTCTTCAGTGCAGATGCACAGATACGTCTGACCTGTGGTAATCTCGGAGTAGCGAACTTGGAGGAAATGAACAGTGACTGCAGTTAGGTGGCGTTTTACAGGAGTGTGGAATGGCCATGCGATCGCGATAATGCTGTGTCTCGGATGACACTGTGGTTAACATACCTGCATAGTAAGCAGGAGACCCCAGGTTCGAATTCCAGTCAGGCACACATTTTCACTCATCACTGCTGATTCTACATAACATCCCGATACAGCTGACAGCAGTGATCCTCTCCCCTCCCTTTCTTTTCCTCCCTCCATTCAGTTTATATATAATGCCTCAATATAGCCACTGGTTGTCACCCAATTATCGATTATAATCAATGGTGGGCCTAGTTTATACTTGAATGGGTGACTGCCTGGAAAAACTGGTGCCATGGCCTCTGGGACACAGAAGTAGCCAAAGTGACATTAATTTGAAAGACTTCTACCAAGACATGGCACCATATGACTGTTACGTGACACTATGCTTCCAATCACTTTAAATCATGCTGTTGAGATTAGATCTACTTTTTAGGTTCTTCATATTAAATGCTCATACGTTTGTATCAGGGACTTTCAGCCTTATTGGATATCCCATTTGGCATTTATACGCCTAACAGCTCATCTTCTGTCTCCTGGTTGGCTGCCTCCTCGTCAAACTCACATATAATCTAATGAAAGGGAACATTCTTATCTTTCTAACAATTTGTTTATCTTGGAAAAACTTTGTTTTACACATCAACCACTGAACCAACAGAACTATAGAAAGGCACCATAATACTTATTGCAGAAATAGTTTAAGAACCCAAGACACTGTCATCATAGCACCATTTGGTGGAAAGGAGGGAGATTTATGCAAGAGAAAAATAATCGATAATACAGTAAAAAAAATGTGGGCTAAGCAATAACAACAAACATCCAATCGAACTAAGTATGTCCATCTCTAATCTTTACAGGAGTAAATTTAAAAAGTTGCAAGCAAGCATATTACTTTGATATGTCAGTTCAAGCAGTGGTTGTCACACTGGTCATTGTGCAAGGTGCATTTACATATGAGAATGTGTGTTATTGTTAGACAGTTTAGTAATGACTGTATTCAGGGTGAGGGATGTATAGCAATTGCAATGTCTCACTCACAGTTGATTAAATGCACCAAAAAAATTATGTTCAGCAGAGTGTGAAAAATGCAAAACACACCTAGAATAAGGAAGTGCACAATGAGACAGCAATTTGTTAGTGAGACACTGGCTTCTTAAAGTTCAAAAAGTAGAAATGAATTTTTTATGATCCATTGGCTGCTTTCTAGAATGCAGTATTCCCCTTTCCATGTTCAGCCATCCCATTCTGAAATGCTATCTGAAGAAGTATTCAGTCTGTTTCCAGTGAGAATACTTCAAGAAAGTTCAGCCACTATATGGAGAAAGTCACAAATCAGATGAGTAGTAGTCAACAATCCAGTATATTTTGTTCTAGATGAAACCACTGGCAGGCAAACCAGACTTGTATTGAAGATTTTAGTGGAGAGCAAGTGGTATCCAAGGTTTTGTTTACCAGCTTTCTTGGGAAAACTGACAATGCTGCTCTGATGCCAAGTTTCAACAGTGCGTGTTTTGTGTTATTGACTGATGAAATAAAATATGATTATAGCTAGTGGGTAGTGTTAGCAAGTCAACTTCTTACATGTTACCTTTATTTTCTAATTTTAAGTTTGTTTTCTTTGACTCGAAATACACGACCTACATTATGCATATCAGCAAAACTTATAAAAAGTTGTTTGTGATGAATAAAGTTTAAAAGAAAGTTTGTAGTTACTGTAGTAAATTATACAATCTAAAAGCAGTCTAGCTGAAAGCACCTTGAACTTAATGAAACATGTCAGCACAATGTGGAAACTCTTAAGACTTTCTAATATGAATAGTTGCAAACTGATTTTCTCTTGCAGACCAGCCGATGTTCCAACCATATTTCGTCAGTCTGTACTGAATCAGACAAACACGCCAACATCATTACATACATCAAGCGTCATTCAGCAAAATGACCCTGTTGATATATGGAGAAGTGAGACAGTAGTCCAAATCTTTGTTGATATTTGGCTTTCTGTTGGACAGACAGACTCACTGCAAATGAGTCCCATTAGGGTAAGAAAAACATTTAGATTGAGATATGCATGTTTTCTGATACAATATTAATTTTTGTTAAAATATACAGGCCAGCAATTTTTTTTAAAAAACAAAAAGAACTTTTTTGCTATGATAGCTGATCTTTGTAAATTTTTATGAGCTGAATTCAAATCTAGCCTTAGTTTTTTTGTATCACCAATAGTTTTCAAGCAATATGCTTTTTATTACATAATACAAAAATCCTCTGCTGTATGGTAAATGGGGAAATTAATGAAATGCTTTGTTACAACATAAGCATGGTTTGTGTTTACAGTAAGATACTTAAAACAACGATATGTGTTAATAGACGTTTCACTTGTCAGCTGGAATCGGTTTGTATTTTCTTTCTCTTTTTTCTTTGAAGCTTCTTGTGTAGCTTTTTCCACGATGAGTCGCTTGCTGAAGAAGTGACCAACAGTAGCCCCCATCATGTTGGTGTTCCAGCCCCCATCATGTTGGTGTTCCAGCAGCCTTGGTGGCGTTTTTCCATCACTTTAATGTCCTGGTGAAAACTCTCTCCTTGCTCCTCACTATCACTGTTCAAAAAATGAACTTTCAGTCTTATTAAACATCCTTAAGTTTTAAACTTCTTTAATATTGTACTATAATAGAAACATATTCTGGGTTTTTTTTAATGTCCTAAGAACTTTGTAGCAACTTGCTTGAATGATACCCATGCTTCTTTCTGTACCAGTGTTGATCCCTAGCCCTATTGTCCCATTAACACAAGAAACACGGAAATTTGGTAAAGCCACCTTGCTGACCAAGGAGCATACATGTTACTTTTAGATTGCCACATATCATCCAACCATGAGCTGAATAGCCTATTTTATGTAGCACTATTTCTAGGTTTTCATAGCTTTCTTTCATATGTACAGAATGACCAACAGGTATATATGCATACATGTTACCATTGTGTAATAAAACAGCCTTTGAACTAGTTTTGGGTGAATCAATAAACAGCCTCCAGTCTTCTTCTTTGTATTCAACACCAAAATCATTCATCAAACAAGGAATGTCTGAGCAGTACACTAAATCACCTTGTTCTTGAAAAACCTTGGAAAATTGCTGCTCTCTCTCTCTCATTCTATACATTTATCTGCTGGTCCAACTGCCAATAAGTTCTTTTCTTTTGATCTAGAGCCAAACAATTCAGCTTTTTCTTTCATTACGCCCAGATCCCTAACCAAATCGTTAAGCTCGGTCTGAGTAAACAATTTGGGCTCTAGACTTTCTGTATTACAGTGGAATTCATCATCTGGTTCATCTAAATCAGATTGTACATCAGAAAATACTTCTGTTGGAATAGAATTTAAATCGTCTGGTGGTTCAGAAACTGGCAAATCTACACCATGCTCTACTGGTTGGATGGCAGATGGAAGGTTAGGGTAGCTTATTACCTTCTTGTTTTTCGAATTATTACCAGTAATATCAACACTGCAAAACTAGAAATCATCTGATTGATTTCTTGGCTCCCTCCATATCATAGGAACAAATCTAAAGGCTTTTTTCCTCCTTTTTGGACCATTTTCTCAGATATTCAACATACGCATAACATACTTTATGTGGCACCCAAGATTTATCTTGATCACCAAATTTAGATCCAAAGTACGATAGATAAACCTTTTTCACAAAGTCTGTAATGTTTCTTTGTTGTTTTTTAATCACAAATTCACCACAAATATAACAAAAACTGTCAGTAGAGTTTTTACAACCATGATTAGACATTGTACTGAGCACATGTACAGGAAACGGAAAAGTGAGGTTAGGTTGACAGTAAACAAAACACCATTTGTTAACACTAAAATGGAATTAACCTTTCTTTGCCAGCAAATGTTTTTCAGCAGTGCTACCAACGTCATATGCATTCATTACACCTACTTTTTAAATTATTTTAGCTGTATAAAAGCTGCTAAATTCTTTTAAAAAATTGCTTAATTTAATAATTTTAACTGTAAAACATGAAGAAATGGTGGGTGATACAGTTTTTTAAGTATCATATTTGGAAAAAGCATAACAATAAGGTATTTTCAGCAAAAAAGTTTTTCCGCCGTTAGCCTGTGTTAGTTTATAACAAACCGAATACAGATTGCATGAACAAGAACATAACATTCTTCGGCAACAGTGATGACATTTCTCTTAGAAGAGAGATGAAACCTATTATCTGTGGATATCAGTTGCTGAATTTGGGAAAATTAGTCACAGGACTTTCGATATCTAGTCTCTCAAACATTTGTACACTATTGTAAGGGCTGAGGTAATTTGGAACATTACACAAAGGGGACACTGGGATTGGTTGTCTTTGTATGGTTTGGGCAGTGGTAGAAGTTTTGCCCTGTCAGATCTCCCATTCAGACCCTATGAAAACTGTAGTCTCTACTAAATCACCAAGTGCCTCAGATCCAAATCTCTCTGTGCTCTAGAGCAACTGTTCTCCTAAAAGGACTACCATATTTTGCAGACTTTAAGATGCACTTTTTTCTTCAAAAAATTGCCCAGCTGGAATTAATTAATAACAACATCCAGTGATTGATTTAAAATTCTAGCCAATCTTAAAAGTGGCCATATAGTTGATGCTACAGGAAGCCTTTCTCTATCTGGCAGCACTGGATTCAACTGGCAGCAGTAGTGCACCAAGGCAATGAACATGAGTTGTGGGGATTCACAAGCTTGCTAACACTGTCTCCCTCCTGCTCCGCCATCACAAACTTAGAACACTGCATAGCCCGTGATATGTCATTGCTGTCTACGGTGCCAGGGAACATGAATTGAAAGTGACTTTTGTTATCAGTAACAGTGGATACTTTTATTAGTAGGTAGTTTTGTAATGGAAAAAAGTAAAAGGTTTGTATATGATGTGGGCTATAAATTGAAAGTAATAGCATAAGCGGAAAAACATGAAAACAGAGCAGCTGAGCAGCATTTGGGCCCCCACCAAATCCTTCACAGTTGGCAGGCTAGTAAGGGAGAACAGAAAAAATGAGGAAGACTAAATGTGCAAATAGAGGACTGAATGCAAAATGGCCAAATCCAGAAAGCAAAATGGCCAATTTAAGGACACCGTCAAAATGGCATTGGAATTAAAACAAAAATGACTCAAATACACAATTGTAAGCTAGCGCTACAGTGGAACTGAACAAACTTTAAGGGTGGAGTTGGCCTGCGCTACATGTTTGTGAAGCATCATGGACTTTGCAAGTGAACCGAAACTAAAATATTGCAGAAAAGCCACAAGAGTATGAAGAGAAAATATTACTTTTCCATCACTTTGTTATTCAACGTTGAAAGCAAGCCAGTATGTAACTAAGCCAAATAGCGAATGTGGATGAAACTCCTTTGACATTTGATGTGCCGAGATAACAGAGCTGTTGCCATGAAAGTGCTAAAACTGTAACTATATAAAAAAAGTTGGGCATGAAAAAATGCTCTATATTGTTGTCCTTTCATGTTGTGATGATGGTACTAATCTTAATCCAATGATCCTTTTTCAAGTGCTAAACAATGCCAAAACCTTCTGAAATACTGTCAGGTGGTGGTGTTCGCCTACATGAAAAGGGTTGGGTGGACAAGGCTGGTATGAAATTATGGATTAATAGAGCATGAGAGAGAAGGAAAGGCAGTGTATTGAAGAAGAGTTTTCTTCTTGTGCTATATCAGTTTAATACTCATTTGAAAAATTTTGTGAAAGAGGAATACAGAGCTTGCTGTTATTCCATGCAGACTTATGTCGTAATTGCAGCCTCTTTATGTCTTGACAAATAGAACATTTAAAGTATATATGAGAGAGGAATGGAACAAATGGATGATAGATCAAACCCAACATGAATTCATGTAGAAGGAAGCCTTAACATGACCTACACTCAAACAAGTGTGTCAGTGGGTAAAACAGTCATGGTCTAGAGTAAGAGAAGATGTTATCGTTTAATCTCTCAAGAAGTGCAGCAAAAATAACGCTCTCGATCAGTGAACACCATCTTAGATATGAAGAGGAATAATAATAATAAGGAAGTTCAGGTGACGATTTTTCAGGGATTTTAAAGGTCTGTTTGATTATATAAACTAAGAATTTTTTAAAGTCTGGCTTTGCAACCTAGTGACAAAAATTGTAAAAAAAATTTTTTTATATGTAATGTTTAAAAATTAAAGTGCGTCTTATAGTCTACAGAATACGGTAATCGTCAGTCCCCACCCAATAAAAGATATCTTCTAATTCACGGATCAGTTGAAAGCTACTTCTTAGCCATCCATTTCAATCTGTAAATGACAGATGGAACATAAGATCTTGCCAGGAAAAATGCTGACCCCAAATGGTAAAAGATCATCCTCGTCTTCCCAAAACCCATCATCTGCAGACATTCTGAGAGTTTGTCACATCCAGCAGCACAACCCAGTCTTTCCTGAAAATACTTTTAAAACTTCAAACCTAGTTAAAGTTGAGACCTGTGCCCTGCCTGATCTGACAGCACACAGCTCCACTGCTATGATTCTCGCACTTACTGAAGCAGATCTCCACCACAGTAGATCCCTACCCATTGTTTCCACAATGCAACACAATTGTCAAAACACGATTTAGAACAACAGAAACAAACAATGGAGATATAGATATAACAATAATTTTTCAAATGCGTGATATGATAAAGCACAGACAGGCATTTTTTCAACAAAATGTAATTATGCACTGAAATATGAAAATGAAGCTAAATATTGAAACTTTGAGAATCCTTTTACAAACATATTTGAAAAACACACAAAATAATGTTTTTAAGATTGTTATAGCTAAAAGTACCTGTTTCGGTAGTTGATTGCCATGTGGCAGACCCAGATTTGATTCCGGTACCGCCAGCGATTTTTCCTTCATGTGAGGAGTATTAAAGCATGCACTCAGCATTGTGAGGCCAACGGAGGAGCTGCTTCATTGTTTCATAGTGGTTCCAAGATCAAGAAACCTGGCAATGACTGGAGGGCAGTGTGCTGACCACATGTCCCTTCGCACTGCATCTGACGACAACACTGGCAGAGGGTGTCACGGTGATCAGTTGGGCCCAATTAGTATGCCTAGGGCCAGATTGTGGAATTGTACCATTTTGCATTATACAAGGAAATGGAACTGAGATAATTTCTTTGATGAAAAGTATTAACAAAAAACGTTTTGGTTGTTAATAGTTGTTTTCTGTTTCATGAATCAGTCAGTCAGCAGCTGCTGGCGAAGACATAGCATCAGTAGGAAAGTAACTGATTTTGTGACATTTTACGATTTCCTAACCAGGAGTGAATTATTTAGTCTCCCCTGTGAGCTTTTGTAGTTCAGTTTTTGAATCTCTGCATATTGATCCAATTTATTACGCACAGTCCTTTCATTTTTTGTCAGTGCCTACAGAATTCTGCAGCGTGTATTGGTAGTCCTTTATTTATCTGTGTAGTTTTCCATGGTCTTTGGTAGGGATAGGGGCTGTAATTGCTGTGTGCGGATGGTAGCCAAGTTGGTGACACTTTCCTCTCAGCTTCAGGCTGTGCTGGCTTCGGTTATGCAGCTTTAGGCTGTAATGGATGGGAATCACTGTTGTGAGCTGGTCGTGGGGATCCAATGGATGTACAGCACCACCCATGAGTCCACAGATTGGTCCACCGGTGCCTCGCCCAGTTACTGCTTGCATTGAAGATGATCCCTCACCTGTGGTTGAATGAGAGGTCACCTCGGAGCATGACAAATGGCGAAAGACTTCCCAAGCACCCAAATGTGTAAGGCCTCCCCGGTTAGTCCGACGGTGCTGTCTATGGTTGACACTGTTCCCATCCAGATGCAGTCACTTGTCCTGTTTCAGAGGAAACCTCTCAGCCTGCAAGATCCAGGCAATTGCAGAGGACGTGTTAGGTGCATTATGGCCCTCTTTTGGGTTATGTCTGCTAAGGAGGAGAAGAATGCCAGTGTCCACTTCATGTGCTACCAGAGTCATTACGGACGTGGAACGAATTCTTCTGGATGCCATGAAGAGCACAGGGTGCAGCCAACTGCAGGTGGTGGCTCATGGTGGTACCAATGAAGTGTGTTGCTTTGGATTGGAAGAGATTCTCTCTGGTTTGGAGCAGCTGCCAGAAGTGGTAAAGGCTGCCAGCCTTGCTTGCAAGATGAAAGCAGAGCTCACGATTTACAGCATAGTTGACAGGACCTTTTGGGATTCTCTGGTATAGAACTGAGTGGAGAATCTGTATCAGGGGCTCAGATGGTTATGTGACTGCATGGGCTGCACATTCCTCGACTTTCACTATAGGGCGTTGTTGTTTCTGGTTCCGTCAATATGTTGGGAGTCAGTTGCATGCAGGAGGCGGCTACATGGATAGCAGAGACTGTGTGGTGTGGGCTGGGTGGTCTTTAGGTTAGTGGGTCTCGGGGAAATACAAAAAAGGGTGTAGGTTGAACACTGGAAGAAGATAGATCTAGGACTAACCACTGGTATGACGGTTGTAAATTGCCATAGCTATGTTGGGAAAGTACCAGAACTCAGATCGCTAATAGAAAGCGCTGATGCTCAAATTGTTATAGACACTGAAAGCTGGCTAAAGCCAGAGATAAGTTAAGCAAAAATTTCTGTGAAGGAGCTGATAGTCAGAAAGGATAGGCTAGATGCAGTTGACGGTCACGTGTTTATTACTTTTAGAGGTAGTTTATCTTGTAGCGAAATTGAAGTAGATAATGCCTGTGAATTAGTGTGGGTAGAGGTCATTCTTTGCAACCAGAATAAAATAATAATTGGGTCCTTTTACTGATCTCCGAACTCAGATGATACAATTGCTGGAAGCTTCAAACAAAAATTTCAAGTATTTATCTGACTTGTAAAATTATAGGTGGTGGTGACTTTAATTTACTCTTGATATGTTGGCAAAACTATGTGTTTAAATCCGGAGGTACACATAAAATATCATCTGAAATTGTGGTAAAAGCATTATCTGAAAATTATTTCGAGCAGTTATTTCATGAGCCCACGTGAATGGTAAATGGTTGTGAAAACACATTTGACGTCTCAGCAAACAAATAATTCTGAGCTAATACTGAGAATCAAAATGGGTAGGGATTAATGAACACAGAGTTGTCATTGCAGACTGGATACAACTGTCAAATCCTCCAAAAATAAACGAAAAAGCACATAAAAATTTGCTTCACGCTTTCCTGTGAGAGACAGTCTCCACACCTTCCAAATAGCAATGTAAGTATTGACCAGATGTGCCTTGAATTTATAGAAATAGTATCAACAGCAATTGAGAAATACATATCAAATAAATTAACAAACAATGGAGCTGATTACCCATGATACACGCAACAGACCAGAACACTTGCAGAAACAATGAAAAAAGCATGCCAAATTTAAACAAACGAAGAATTCCCAAGATTGGCCATCTTTAACAGAAGCTCAAAATTTAGTGTGGACTTCAATGTGAGATGCTTATAATAGTTTCCACAGCGAAACCTTGTATCAAAACATGGTACAAAATTCAGAGAGATTCTGGTTGTATGCAAAGTATGCTTGTGGCAGAACACAATTAATTCCTTCTCTGCACATTAGCAAGGGAAATACTGTTGATGAGAATGCTCTAAAGCAGAGGTACTGAACACAGCCTTCTGAAATTCCTTCACCAAAGAAGATGAAGTAAATGTTCCAGAATTCGACCGAGCGAGGTGGCGCAGTGGTTAGACACTGGACTCGCATTCGGGAGGACGACGGTTCAATCCCGCGTCCGGCCATCCTGATTTAGGTTTTCCGTGATTTCCCTAAATCGCTCCAGGCAAATGCCGGGATGGTTCCTTTCAAAGGGCACGGCCGACTTCCTTCCCCGTCCCTCCCTAATCCGATGAGACCGATGACCTCGCTGTCTGGTCTCCTTCCCCAAACCAACCAACCAACCAGAATTCAAATTGACAACATCTGCCAACATGAGTAACTTAGAAGTAGATATCCTTAGAGTAGTGATGCGACTTAAATCATTTAATAAAAGCAAGTCTTCCAGTCCAAACTGTATACCAATTAGGTTCCTTTCAGAGTATGCTTCCCAAAGGCTAGAAAGTTGTACAGCTCACACCAAAATTAAAGAAAGGCAATGGGAGTAATGCGCTAAATAACAGGCCCATTTCATTGATGTTGATATGCAGCAGGATTTTGGAACATACATTATCTTCAAACATTATGAATTACCTCAAAGAGATGGGTCCCATTGACAGTCGACACAGATTTAGAAAACATCATTCTTGTTAAACACAGCTAGCTCTTTACTCACACATAATGTTGAGTGCTATCAGTAATGGATTTCAAATTGATTCCATATTTCTAGATTTACAGAAGGCTTTAGACACCATACCACACAAGCTGCTTGTATTCAAATTGCGTGCTTATGGAATATTTATGGACTGGAGTCATTATTTTCTGTCTGAGAGGTCACAGTTCGTAGCTATTGACAGAAAGTCATTGAGTGAAACAGAAATGAGTTCTGGTCTTCCCCAAGGTAGCGTTATAGGCCCTCTGCTGTTCCTTATCTATATAAATGATGTAGGAGACAATCTGAGCAGCAGTCTTATGTTGTTTGCAGATGATGCTGTCATTTATCATCTAGTTAAGTCATCAAAAGATCAAAACAAATTACAAAATGATCCATAAAAGATATCTGTATGGAGCAAAAATTGGCAATTGGCCTCAAATAACGAAAAGTGTGAGGTCGTCCACATGAGTGCTACAAGGAATCTTAAATTTCTGTTACACGATAAACGAATCAAATGTGAAGGCCGTAAATTCAACTAAATACCTGTGAATTACAATTACGAACAACGTAAATTGGAAAGAACACAGAAAAAGTGCGGAAGATCAGCCAAAGAATGTGTTTTCTTGAGAGAAACCTTAGAAGACACAACAGATCTACTAAAGGACTGCCTACTCTATGCTTGTCTGTCGTCTTTTGGACTATTGTTGCATGGTGTGGGATCCTTTTCAGATAGGGTTAACAGAGTACATCAACAGAGTTCAAAAAGGCCAATACATTTTGTATTACTAAGGAGTATGGGAGAGAGTCATGGATATGATACAGGATTTGGGGTGAACATTATTAAAACAAAGGCATTTCTCGTTGCGGTGAGATTTTCTCACAAAATTTCAATCACCAATTTCTCCTCTGATTGTGAAAATATTTTGTTGATGCCAACCTACATCCGGAGAAATGATGATCGTAATAATAAAATAAGGGAAATCAGAGCTCACAAAGAAAGATATAGGGGTTCGTTTTCCGTGCGTGCTGTTCGAGAGTGGAATAATAGAGAGTCATCGAAATGAGACCTCTGCCGACACGTAAGTGTGATTTGCAGTGTGTCCATGTAGATGTAGATGTAGACATAGACATAGATGAATGTGCAGTCATGTCCATGAATTAGCTTCTGTATCAGTGACCCCCCCCCCCCAATATCCCTTTTCTACATCAAACAACAGAAACCTATTAATCCACATAATTATTAGTCCTCAACTACAGAACCCAATACTATCGTACTTGTAGACTTACACATAACTGTGGCGTACCTCAGCAGTGAAATGAACTACATGGTCTTCTTTAACAATGAGATTCTGTTGAAATTTGTAACTGGCCCTACGTTAGAGCAGTTTACCAGGGAGTCATGGTTGCTTCAAAAACCAGATTTTGTTATTTATTGATAGGGTTGATGTATTCTGAAGTCTACAGGAGGGCATCTATGAATAGGAGATTGGTGCTGGGAAAGGTGGCATAAAATTCAGAAAATCGTCATAAGAATATGATGATGCTATTAGTCAAAGGCTTGTCAGAAAAAGTAACTGTTCAAAACTACCATTACCCATCAGATAAAGATGTCATTGTTTTGGCTACAGGCAATGTTTCCAGAATCCCAGAAGGTGCTCCTGGAATTAATCAACACTACTACTGATGTAAGGTGGAAGCATACTAATTTTCATGTCTGTCCCCCTTATTTGTTTTTTTGCATTTCCATCATGACAAATTAATGGCTATTTCAAATTTGTGTGCTCACTGAGGTTTGAAATTCCTGGTTTAATTAGGGACCTGGATGATGGTGGTGGCAGTTTATATGTTGTGTGCATGTGATACAGCAGTCCGTCAACAGTTAGTGTCATGAACCAAAGAATAATGCATGAATGAATGAATGTATGTTTCTAACCTTTGTATGTTCTGCTTCGTCTTATTTTGAGGCTCATATTTCTTGGCAAGATACATTAGCTTAATAAAACTCCAGCTTTGGTGAAGCTCTCTTCAAACTATACCTTTAGCTCTTAAATTATTGTGTAAATGACCTGTGACAGTGCTTAAATACATGTTGAATGTCCTTTGCTCCATGTGTTTGGAATAACAATATCAAGGAAATTATTAGAGTTCATGTGTCATGTAAAATATTAAGTCTCCGCACAAAGTGGCATCTTAGATATTGCATCTAAAGTGTTGTTTTCGTTTATTATCAAATGACATGGGCTTTTTGTATTTGTTATAGGAGCGAGGACTTGCCTTGGATCACATTAGAGTTGTTAGGAGTATGATAAAACACTTCCATTATTTTGCTAATAGCTTTACTGCTGACATGTCAACCATGGATGAATTGAAAAGGTACTGTGTTGTATTTTTTGTCTCTCTTATATTCATTAATAAATGTATTTTCTTCATTTTGGAAACAGGTGGTCACCAAGCTTTTATGGAAAATGTGGAATTCAGATAGTATGCAAAGTTAGTGGTTGAAAGGGTCATAGTAACCACTTGGTAATATTGGACTTCGTCAGAGCTATAGTTGTTGGGTTAAATAGAACATTAGTGATTCTGGCAAATAATTATCACAGAACTGTTTTTACATGAATTCTTGCAATTCGTTACGTCCAACATGACTTTACCATCATACATTGCTTATCTCCAGTATTCTCCTAATGTAACCAATGCCAGATTATAGTTCTTCTTTCCCTCAAAGCTGTTGCTTTCCTTGTTATCTTAATGCTTGCTGCATCCATTGCATTAAATAAGCAACATGTGTCCTCTGGGTCATGGCAAATGATGCACATATTGAGAACCCTTGAGCACTTTTGGCTGGATTTGATGAACCTGAGTTCCTGTACGGACAGCTGGTCAACACCGCAAGTCCTCTGTAACCATACACTCTGGGCAACCACGTTTTCACACAATATTAGAGTATTCTGTGCACTTTAAGTGGGCTTTTCATTTAACCCCACTCATTGCGAAGGTAGTACAAAAGTATATAAAAGAAAACAACTCTCAAAGTAATCACACAAGTGCTGATAACATTGGATGAGTGTTGATCCAATACAGTCATTAACAGGCAGTCTTAGTCACACCTACCACACAGTAGGCTTGGTGCTCAACCTCTGCCTGAGTAAGTATATATTTCTCTGGCTGATCATGAGACTGAGATGCTTTGTTTGAAATCTTCCAAGAACTGATGATGAAATGTGGCACAGACATTGAAGAAAAGAGAGAGAAAAAAGTCTGAAAGCTGTGGGAAGTTGTCCTGATCTACCAATGTCCACAACTTACAGAAGTGGGCCCAAGGCATACAGATCTATGTGAAAGCATCTTGGCTGTGCTTACTGGGATCTACGAGGGTTGTTTTTTTAAGTAAGGGGCGTTTTTATTTTTTTAAAAAAAAGATACAAATACTTTTGTAAAAAAAACTTTTATTTTCTGATTCTACACACTTTTACCTATTTTTCTACATAGTTGCCTAGTTTATTTAAGCACTTGTCATACTGTACAACTAAGTTTTTAATTCCCTCTTCAAAGAACTCGGCCGCCTGCTCCGACAGCCAAGAGTTCACGGCCGCTTTCACTTCATCGTCGTCATTGAAGCGCTGCCCACCAAGATGGTGTTTCAGGTACCGGAAAAGGTGAAAATCGCTAGGAGCAAGGTTGGGGCTGTATGGTGCACGTTCCAAAACTTCCCAGCCAAAAGAATCAATCAAATCCTGAGTCTTTTGAGAGGTGTGAGGCCTAGCGTTATCGTGCAGGAGCAAAACTCCTTTTGTCAGCATGCCGCGCCTTTTGTTTTGAATTGCTCTGCGGAGCTTCTTTAGAGTTGAACAGTAGGCATCTGAGTTGATTGTCGTTCCCCGTGGCATAAAGTCCTCTAGCAAAACACCGCGCCGGTCCCAGAACACAGTTGCCATAATCTTGCACTTTGACAGCATCTGTTTGGCTTTGACCTTGACGGGTGAGGTTGTGTGTCGCCATTCCATCAATTGTCGCTTGCTTTCGGGAGTGATATGGGATACCCATGTTTCATCTCCAGTGACAATTGGACTCAACATGTCATCCCCTCCTTCCTCGTAATGAATCAAAAAGTCCAATGAAGTGGCAAATCTCTTCCCTTTGTGGTCCTCTGTGAGGAGTCTGGGTACCCACCGAGAACACAGTTTCTTAAAGTTTAGGTTTTCAGACACAATTTTGTACAAAACCGATCTTGAAACTTGTGGAAATTCCAAAGAAAGAGTGGAAATAGTGAATCTTCTGTCCTCACGAATCTTTGATTCGACTGCAGCCACCAAATCATCAGTGATCACAGAGGGCCGGCCTGAGCGTTCTTCGTCATGGACGTTTTGACGGCCATTTTTAAACTCTCTAACCCATTGACGCACTTTACCTTCACTCATTGCATTCAAGCCATAAACTTCTGTTAACTGACGATGAATTTCTGCAGCTGATAGGCTTCTCGCGGTCAAAAAATGTATCACTGACCGTATCTCACACGCGGCGGGCGATTCAATAATCGTAAACATTATAAAGGAGCACAGCGGTGCATACACGTCAGCTACAGAGCTGCAACTTGCATTAGTGTGAACGGGAAGGATGCCGGCAAGTGGCGTGGTGGCTTGTTGCGGCGTCCGCGCGAACTATGGGAATATACGCGCGAACGGCCCTTACTTAAAAAACAACCCTCTTAGGTAAGGTGGTACTGTGGGAGGTTGAATGTCCTCACAAACCATCTTGTGTCGATGAAGTGTTTCTCAAACTATTATAACTCAGTTTTGGAAAACAAATGGTGATGCATTGTGTTTCTAAAAGTAAAGGTTGGCTACAAGGTGCTGTATGTGAATAATCATAAGCAGGATTTTACACTAGGTTCCAGTATCATTCATGTGCGATAGCTGGTGACAGATGTTTCAGGGATCCAGTTACATATCTTGTAAACATTATTCGCATGATAATACCTCCACCAAGTGCCTGAAAGTTCCCCTAATGACAATTGAGATGTCATTATACATGCTTGTCCACCAAACATAGCCTGCCCCATCAGGGGGCTAACCACTTTGTGGTGAGTTCATGCTTGGCTACCAGGGGGCCCAGCATTTGCAGAACTTTTCTGTTCTGTGCTGCATGTCTATCCTCCTGAAATTCTTTTCCTCCCCCTTGGGGTGCATGTCTGAGATATTTTTGGGAATATGTTCTGATTTTTCAGTAGCCTGATACCAAAACAGACCCTCCATTACTTTTTCACTCTCTCTCTCTCTCTCTCTCTCTCTCTCTCTATATATATATATATATATATATATATATATATATATATATATATATATATATATATATATATATATAAAAAAACAAAGATGATGTGACTTACCAAATGAAAGTGCTGGCAGTTCGACAGACACACAAACAACCAGAAACAAACACAACCACTACAACCACAAACATACACACAAAATTCAAGCTTTTGCAACAAACTGTTGCCTCATCAGGAAAGAGGGAAGGAGAGGGAAAAACGAAAGGATGTGGGTTTTAAGGGAGAGGGTAAGGAGTCATTCCAATCCCGGGAGCGGAAAGACTTACCTTAGGGGGAAAAAAGGACGGGTATACACTCGCGCACACACACACATATCCATCCACACATATACAGACACAAGCTTCCCTCTTTCCTGATGAGGCAACAGTTTGTTGCGAAAGCTTGAATTTTGTGTGTATGTTTGTGGTTGTTTGTGTGTCTGTCGACCTGCCAGCACTTTCATTTGGTAAGTCACATCATCTTTGTTTTTAGATATATATTTCCTACGTGGAATGTTTCCCTCTATTATAACCATATCATTAATTTGAACCCAACAATTACGTTTGTTATTGTCGCTGTTGCATTCTGAAATCTTTCCTGTCGTCTTATTTTCTCTTTCTGTTTTTACCAGTAGTCTCACTTTGTATTCACCTTCCCATTTTTACCGTAATACAATTTTATCCCGCCTGTATATACTCAATAATACGTAACCCACTTCCAAACCGTAACCAAAAAAATTTTTATTTTCCGCTTTTAACACTACCGCTGCTATAAAATCCACTGTTTCTAGTTCAATAACAGCTGCTTTCATGTATTAAACAACCATTTCGGCTAGTTCTAATAACTTTCACTTTATTTCCACTTCCGTTTTTCGCACATCACTGATCATTTTTAGCCGCTCCCCACAGGTTTTAACGTCATTATTCACAATTGTTAGCCCCATTTTTGTAATCTTTCACCACAACACCACTCCTTTCAATACATTTACACGTTTTTTTCGAAATTTTCCCGAATTTCTCCGTCCTTTAACGTGTTTTAGCAGCAACACAACCACCTAACCTTCATGCACATCGCTGTCTACCAACCCAAGTTCACCACAGGATCAACTTAACCAACACTTTTTCGCCTTTTTTCATACCAGATCTCCAGTTACTTTCTAGTTCACCCTTATCTCTCCCCATATATTTTTATCTTTCATTTTCATGTCAACCTCATGTAAAAAGATGTCTGCTTGTGTCGGCATATGTGTGGATGGATATGTGTGTGTGTGCGAGTGTATACCCGTCCTTTTTTCCCCCTAAGGTAAGTCTTTCTGCTCCCAGGATTGGAATGACTCCTTACCCTCTCCCTTAAAACCCACATCCTTTCGTCTTTCCCTCTCCTTCCCTCTTTCCTGATGAGGCAACAGTTTGTTGCGAAAGCTTGAATTTTGTGTGTATGTTTGTGGTTGTTTGTGTGTCTGTCGACCTGCCAGCACTTTCATTTGGTAAGTCACATCATCTTTGTTTTTAGATATATATTTCCTACGTGGAATGTTTCCGCAACAAACTGTTGCCTCATCAGGAAAGAGGGAAGGAGAGGGAAAGACGAAAGGATGTGGGTTTTAGGGTTTTAAGGTAGAGGGTAAGGAGTCATTCCAATCCTGGGAGCGGAAAGACTTACCTTAGTGGGAAAAAGGATGGGTATACACTCGCGCACACACACACACATATCCATCCACACATATACAGACACAACCAGACATATATCTCCCTCTGAGCCCCCCCCCCCCCCCCCCCAAAAGAATAAAAATAAAAAAATCAAAAAAATCAGAAGGAGCGCGCCTTCTTGCAATGAGTCAATCATCTTAGTTTCGGTCTACATCTACTACCTGTAAACAGAATGAGGCTAATGATGTCAGTTGGACCGCCAGTAAAAGAGTGCACCGTGAGTTCCTGCTGCTAATAAGGCAAGTACAGCATTAGTTTATTACATATTTTTACGAGCTTCAAACAGGAGTGACTTACTTTCTATTATCTGTGTAGTTACTAGTGTAGTTTCGTAATTTCTTGCGTGTTTGAGTGCTTACTAGGCACAGCTTTTTATTTTAATAATAGTGTAGCATAGAGTACCACCGTTGCTATCAACCCTCATATTGCACAGGCTTTTGTTCATTTTGCTTAGAACAGCTAAGTGTCGTTAGACTGTCAGTGAGAGAGCACAGCGAGTTCCTGATAAGGCAAGTTCACCATTCGCTTATTACATATTTTTACGAGCTTCAAACAGGAGCGATTGCAGTAAAGGATAGGAACTGTGATAGCTGTGTACAGATGCAAGCTAAGCTGTTGACCATTCGCACACAGCTCCAGGCTGTGTTGGCTTTTGTCACACAGTTTGAGGCTGCTGCCAAGGGACATCACTGCGGAGCATCAGACACAGGTATGTGAGGGACCTCAAGCACATCCCACTTGTCCCCTAATCAGTACACTGCTGTACCCCTCCCCCCCCCCCTCCCCCCCTCCCCCCTCCCCCCCTCCCCCCCTCCCCCCCTCCCCCGAAGGGCTGATCGTAGGGCCTCTCCAGTTCATTTGACGAACAGGTTTCGGGCGTAATCTTTGGCTGATGAAGTCTGAGCCGGATGCAGTCGTCCGCACTGTTCCAGAGGAAGCTTCTCGGCCCGCAAGGTCTGGGCATTCACAGAGGGTGGGTTTGCTGGTAGTAGGGAGCTGCAACATTAGGTGCATAATGGGGCCCCTTAGAAACATGGCTGCCAAGGAGGGGAAGGAAGCCAGTGTGCACACCGTGTGCATACCGCATTCCCCTCCAGTGGAGTGTTCGTGGCCTTCGATTCAACAAGGAGTAATTATGGCTGCTCTTGGAATTGCAGCATCCACTTGTTCTCTACCTCCAGGAAACAAAATTCCTTTCTCTTGACCATTTTGACCTCTCACATATCTTTCTGGTCCGCTTTGACCTTCCGCCCAAGGTCAGTATTTCATCTCGTGGGGAAGTCATACTGCTCATCCGGGAAGACGTCGATAACCAAACCATCTCACTGAACACAAAGCTGCAAGCTGTTGTGGTTCACATTTTCCTTCCTTGCTTCATCTTTTCTCATTGTACCGTCTACATCCCTCCATCATTCGGTGTCACCAGGGCAGACTTTAACGTGCACCATCCCCTTTGTGGCTCTCTCAGAACCTGTCAGAGAGGTGTGCCCTCTTGGCTGACCTTACTCAATTTCACCTCATCTGCCTCAACACTGGAGCACCTATATCCCTTTCAGACTCCTCGCACACTTTTTCCCATTTGGGCCTCTCGTTCTGCATTGCCCAGCTTGTCCATCATCTCGAGTGGTCCATTCTCTCTGACATGTATTAGTGACCATTAACCATGTGCTATCCATTTACTGACTCCTATCCCACATAAATGCAAACACAAACAGCAGCTTTCTAAGACTGACTGAAGGCTTTACCCCTCACTGGCGATCTTCGAAGGACTTTATTTCCCAGGTCGAATGCCTTACAAATGTTATCCTTATCGCCGCAGAATGTTCCATTCCTCATGCTTCATCTTTACTGCGCCATGCCCCATCCTATGGTGGACTGTGAGATATGCTGCGATGCAGCATCCTATAGCAGTGTGTCTTCGAAATTGGAGACTAGGGGATCCCGTTCAATGAGATCTACAGAGGAATCAGAGGCTGCAGCACTTTACATGCAGTTCGTGCATGGAGAGGTGCTCTCTGAGCTTTTAACCATAATCCTACGATGACGAATTGCATTCTCCCTTTCACTTTCCCACTAACAAAACCATTTGTATGAATTTCTGGTGCTACAATGGGTTTCTTCCACCGTCTTTACATCTTGGGCCTGTTGCTCTTCCATTAACTAAAACTATGAAATTCCTGGTGCTCATGCTCAATTGGAAACTTTTTTGGTCGTCCCATGTGTCGCACCTAGCCGCCTGCTGTACACGGTCCCTCAACGTCCTGCGTCCCCTTAGTGAGGCTTCCTGGGGAACAGATATGACCATCCTCCTCCATTTGTACTGATCCCTTGTCCATTCGAAACTAGACTATTGATGTTTTGTTTATGCATCTGGACATCCGTCCTTACACCATCTAAATACAGTCCACCATTGTGGCATCCGTTCGCCTAGTGGTGCCTTTTACGCTAGCCTGGTTGAGAGTCTATATGCAGAACTTGTGAACTACCACTGTCATACTGACATGGTGTTCTTCTCAGTGGATACGCATGCTATTTGTCTGCCATGCCTGGCCACCCATCTTATGCCTCCCTCTTCAATGACTCCATTGACCACCAGAATGGGGTGCGTCCCTCTTCTCTGTTATGTCCTGGAGATTGCATTTGGCTTTTGCTCCAGCAGCTTAGCTTCATGCTACCTTCCACTTTCCCAATGGATGTGAACCCTTCATCACCTGCTCTTTGTGCGGTGGCCTGTGTTCACCTTGGACTTCATTTGCTTCCTATGGACATTACTCCAGACTCACTCTGTCGCCATAAGTTTCTGGACCTTCACATTGAACGTCACGATAGTATCTTTGTGTACATTGATGGCTTTCGGACTGACCATGGTGTTGGCTGTGCTCTTGTCATTGGCACTGATGATTTTTGGTATTGGCTTCGAGAATATTGCTCAATATTTACAGTGGAGCTTTTCATCCTGTATCAGGCCACGCAGTACTTTCGGCGACTCAGGTTTTTCAATTGGGTCATTTGCTCTGACTCTCTGTGCCCTTCTGAGCCTCTGTGTGCTGTACACAGTACATTCCTTAGTGCAACTGGTCCAAGAAAGCTTCCAAATGCTCATTATTGATGGAGCCACTGTGATGTTTATGTGGGTCCCTAGCCATGTCGGTCTGATGGGAAACGAGGATGCTGGATGCTGACACTGCTGTTGAGGCTGCAGTCCTCCTACCTCAGCCCTCTGGTTCTTCCATTCCTTCCGATGATCTCTGTGTTGCTGTTCGTCATCATGTGGTGTCATTTTTTCATCTCCAGTGCTCCTTCCTTCATGGGAAAAAGTTCTGGAGAATTAAACCTCTTCCAGCAACTTCACCAACTTCCTCTCAGCCCTCTCACCATGATCATTTTAGCTAGGTTGCTTGTTGTTTTAGCCATCACCATTTGTTAAATGCTGGTTCCCCACCACTGCACACACTGTCATCAGTTTTGACAGTTCACCATTTGCTGACGGAATGCCCGTTTTTTAACCACTTATGTTGTAGTTTATGGTTGTTGTCAGCGAGGTATCGGCCATTACAGTGAACAATTCATGGGCTCTCTACCATGTTTTACTTTTTATCCATTGTAGCAATATGGCAAAGGACATTTAATATTTAGTTCAGGACTTCCGTTGTCTCTGTAGCATATTTTATGGACCTTTCTCGAAGAGGAAGTCCCTGTTTCTAGCTGTCTTTCCTTCCATCAATTGGGCGCTTAATGTGTAGTCACTTTTAACGCCTTTTTTGTCTTAGTGTTCTATGGTTCTGATAAGGATGAATATGACCTTAGTTGTTTTTGTGCCCTAAAACAAAACAAAACAAATAAACATAGCCTACCATTAGCGGGAACTACAAATCATCAGTCCAGGCAACCATTGTCATCTTTAGACCATATCCCATCCCATAGTAAGGGCTTGTTTTCCAGCATTAAATTGGTGTACATTTTGATGATTTTTGACCTTTTTTTTTCCACAACCTGTGACAATTGTCAGTAAACTTTATGATCAGTACATTATTGCTCTTGGTACATTATTGCTCTTGGCCTTTCTCTCTGGTAGTGACTGTCTCCCAGAAATCGAAGTACTCACAGTACGCACAGGTCAAAGTGGATAGCAAAAGTCTCTGTGCCTGTTGGTCAAGCAGTGTTATCCAACACTGACTTGCTGTTGTTGATGTTAGATGCACCACTATCAAAACTGACCCTTTCCCATTTCACAGTTGGCACTTCTCATGTGTTATGAGCGCAGTGTGTGCGTGCATTTTCCGTGCTCCCCACAACGCCATTACTGTTGTACTTGTGCTTAGGAGCATGAACAGGCATGAGTATTCAAACATGGAATCAGGGAGTTGTTAAGCTCTGCGTTAAAGTGAATGCTATGCCAGTTCTACACCCTAAAGAATTAGCGACATTTTAGGAAAGAATATTATGTTTATCTTCTGCCTCATCCCACTTTTGCCAAAACACAAGAGCTCCTCAACAAAGTTGAAGATAATATAAAATTCCTGAACTAGGGGTATATTGCATCCCATGAGACGGTGAGAAGGAATGCTTGAGATAGACAATAAGAATGGTGCAAGAGATGCTGGGTGATCACAAGCACAACACCGGACTCCTCCAGTCCAACAGATTATCCGTCACTGAACATATACTTGAATGCAAATGTGGCTATGTAGTAGGAAAAATACAAATTTTGGTGCAAGCTTCATCCTGATGAGCCACTATTGTTAAGGAGCTTGTTGGTATCCACCTTGCAGGGTCCTCAGGAACTGTAACAATAGGTACCCCATCAGAAAAGCTTTAGACAAAGCATTAAAATTGTTACATACTTTACCCCAGAACACTTATGATTACCAACTGCTGTTAGATTTGGAGACAAGGCGTGACTTCTGAGGACGTACATCAGAAGTGGAGGGTGATTGTCACCCAGCAGTGTCTGTTTCTATCAGTAACAATGCAGTACTATAAGATGATGCATAACAAAATGTATTTAACAAAATCAACTTCATAAGATTGTTGAATTCCATCTTGTGGGCTCTTAGGTGTGACACTCATCCCATTATGTCTCTGAATGGGACACAGTTCTGTGTTAAGTGGCTTCCTTCTCTGGCATGAAGACCTATTACTTTGTGGTGCTTACGACATGCAGCTAAACTATACATCACATGTTAGTTGAGAGTGCTTTATACCTTGACAAGATGGCAGCAGCCAGTTTTTGGTTGATCTCTCTATTTTAAATGACATTACTATAGATTTGACACGAATTTCAAGAATATTGCTGGAAATGGTGTACTACTTAAATTGTTAGGCAGGAAATTTTAGTGGGAAATGTAGGTGACTGGATCATGCACTTATTATGTAAAGGTCAATTAACTACCATGCCCTGACCTGTTTGTTCATTTTCTGTGTTTTTATTCTAATCTTTCATTTTAATATGTGGCATGTGTATGCAGTTCTCATTTTGATCTACTTGTTTCCATTTTAACTGTGTGTCCAACAATATTTGTAAAGAGGCTACTGAACTGTTGAGGACAATAAACAGACAGACAGCCACTTCATTAATCAGCAGGGAAGAGTACACATTGTATGTCCATTGCATGTGTTCTTCCTGTGACAATCGGTGTGCTGTAAGTATATACAGTATATTTTGTATTACATCCACAAGTGCAATATCCTCATGCACGATACTTCCTGTTGCCAGTATTTTGGCAACCCCATAAGGATCAGACTGTGGTTTGGGTAGAATCAACATTCTACTCCTTAGAGAGCAAAAAAGCAAATATCTGGTGTGGGTGACAAAACCACATTTTTTCCTTGTGAATGAAAAGCACAAAAATTTTCTACAGTCTTAATTTAATTAATTAACATGTTACCAACTTACGAGATTGTCATCAGGCTGTAACTTAAGGAGTGAGGATGGCCTTGTAATCCAAAAAATGTTAATGTATCCTACAGATCAGTAATAGAAGATTTAGTTAACAAGATGGACAGAGTACAATGACCTGTGATGACTCTTTGTTGGAATTACCTGTAGCCCATCGAGTAAATGGTTGTTGAACCTCATTGGACGATGCATTATATCCCAGCTCGTCTTCTTCCTCTCCTCCTCCTTCTCTCTCTCTCTCTCTCTCTCTCTCTCTCTCTCTCTCTGAAAAAAGAGAGATAAAAAGAAACTTTTATGCAATGTGCACATGCCACAAATGAATTGCAGACTTCTGGTTTGTGTGTAGTTGTTTGTTTTGTGTGGTAGCAAAAAGTTCAGTTTTCATCTCAACTACCTTGTGTTTGTTTCAAGTTATTGCTATCTTCCTTATATATTTTACACTCCAAACTTATGGAAAAGAAAGTATTTGCACATGGCCTCTAACCAACTATTCAGTTTTCTGTCCAAATTGTGGCCAAACCTGACAGTCTAATGGCACAGCATACTACTCACCACTGTGTCATTCACTCGAGCTGTTGCTACATAATCCATGCCATGTGGGAGTTTCTGGATCTAAGTTGGGTAGAGAACGTGTTTGTGTGTATAAACTTGGGATTGCTTGTGCAGTGACAAGCATTCAAGTCCCTACAGCTGCACTGTGTGCCATACACATGACTAAATTGTTTGTTCCTTATAACTATACTAGTGTATACTCATTCATGTTAGTTGAGAGCTCTGTTTCAAGTAAGCTGTGGGAGAATTCTGCATATGATTTTACAAGAGGTGTATGAATATTTCAACACACAACAGTCTTCACAGTGACATATTCGAAGTGATGCTTTCAAATGCAGTTACAAGCAGATGAATTATCCAAGCTTATTGAATAGGACACAGCGGTATTTTGGCTGGTAAGTGATACTACATAATTACAAACATCAGATGATTACTCAGAGCTAGTCAGGATCAAAGGTTGGTGGCTCATTAGCTTTATTTCTGGTGATTCTTGGAATATTTGATCTATGTTGACAGTCATTACACTTGCAATAACATGATAAAAGGCCACCCTTGACTCTCCTATCAGGTGAACCATTGGTGTATGTTCGCACATACTTTCATCAAGCGGAGTGTAATGACCTCCTGTGTTAAGTTTTTGTAAAGCAAGGTCTGCTGTTACAGCACTTTGTGATAAAAAAATTGCCTCTGTTTCTTTCTAACATTTAATTTTACTTGTATTGTGACAAGCTGGAGGAAAGAATCACAGTGTTGACATTTTTTTCCATTTTGAATAATAACAAGTTCAAGATTTCTGATTGCTGGCAGCTATCTTGAAGCTATTTTCTTAAGTGTAAAAGATGATTGTTAAGTTTTTCATGATTACTAGAAATTGTCAGTAGCATAGTCATTGCTGTCTTTGGATTCCTCCTCCTGCTCTTGACTGAAAATTCTTGCTCTTTTTTCTTATTATCTCTGCTATTGTGGTTCTGTTGCTGTAAAAAACCACTGTTCTTCCTAAACAATGTGTAAATTTTTAAGGTGCAGAATTTCATATTGATCACTTTTGTAGGTGTAGACAGTTATTACTGTCTCAAGGCATCAGAATGATAGATTTCATTGTAGCCTTTTGATGTCTTATGTGGGGCAGTACACACAGGAATACAGTATTTGAAGGAGGATGTTTTCTCGCTTTAATTGCTGAAAGTAGTATTACTCAGTATCTTAAACATTTTTTTAGCAGGCAACATAGATGCATTTTTACCATATGAACAAAAGTCGTGTATTAATAAAATATTCTCTGAGTCCTGACTGTCAACTACTTGACAATAACAGAGGAGATTTCTGCTGAAGTGTCTTGGGCAGCTGACCACTTGTCATATCTTGAAGCCCAAGAATATTTTATTAACGGATACCATCTTGAGAGCATGCATTCACACTTCCGTTTGAAGTACTTTATACTTACATTTATATGAACTTCAACATTTCATGCACTGTGTTTATAATTTACCTTGAATTTTCAGAGTAATATTGGGTGCAGTACAAGGGAAGATATTCCTGTTTCTGCAACACTGCATGCAACACTGGCCACTCGATGGTTCATTTCGGTGGGTGCTCGAATTGTGGCTCAGTTTCATCCAACCATGGCGCTACACGGAACAACGCCATAGGGGAGGCATTGAGAGAGGGCCTCTTGTGACATGTGATATCCGCATATGGAGTTACTTTGTGGCAGAAAATTTGCCGGCCTACACAGCAATCTTTCACCAACTGTTACCTCGTTTCTCTCGCCTTGATTTGCCTCTTCCAAAAAATTCATACATGCTTTATAGGGTCACAAAGGTGAGCAAAGCTCAAGAATCTATCTTACTCAAACCTTTTAAAGTAAGAAAATCAATAAAAATATTTATATCTTGCTAAAGCTTCTATGTTACTTTGTAATTTTTAATATTTCTGTCCCTTGACAAGTAATATACAAAATATGTTTGTGGTGTGCGTAATAGACATTAAACTTCATATTCAATAAAATAGACTATCCCAGATTGTCCAACAGCATGAAGATATGGCAACAATAATCCAAACTCTGTGCTTTCTGTTTTTTCCTTTCCAGGTTATTCCTAAAATAGTTCTTCTCAAGGTGCTTCCTCAAACTTCTCCCATAGCACTGATGTTAACGGAACATTAAACCCAGTGACATGACATACAGCAATAGACACAGAGTCTTGAGCTTGACTTTATCACAAAATTAATGACTAATATCAACAATGGAAAGTCCAGTTTGGAGTAGCAACAGTATTATGGAAAGGATAGAGTGCTGCCCACCTTACATGACATGTTGAGTTGTAGACAGACAAGATAAAAAGACTTTGAGCTTTTGGGCAGAAGCTTTTTCAGAAAGGAAAACACACACACTTTCACACAAACCAGCACACGTTATGCACACATGACCATAACTCCGGTCAGAGTGGTCACTCTGGCTGGAGATAGTGGTCATGCGTGCATATGGTGTGTGTGTGTGTGTGTGTGTGTGTGTGTGTGTGTGTGTGTGTGTGTGTCCCTCCCTGAAGAAGGCTTATACTGAAAGTTCAACAGACTTTTAGTTGTGCTTGTCTCCAACTCAATGTGTCACCTTTACAGTGAGTAGTAATCTGTCCTTTTCATAATATTGTTAATAATTAGGTCTGAAATGGAAACTTTGGAGATTAGAAAACTGGGATCAGACAGGATGTTGACACCACATCTTTAGCTTTTGGAGGCTTGGATACTAGAATGGCTATGTACCGTAAAGGAGTCGACAATTGCATGGTGATCTTCCCTCCACGCTTCTTGAAGCGAATCAATTATCCTGTACAATCTAAGTATCAGCCATACCTGGTTGACTCAGGATGTGACCATAAGGTGAGAGGAACCAACCATTTGTCAATGTGGTGCCTCTCTGTTGGTGGCCCATTCCTTTTAGCATCACAACTTCACTGCTTTGCATCATACACTGTAGGTTGACCATTCTTTGTTTCCACAGTTAAGTGATGATGTCCAGGCAATAGACATGGTTTTGCATTTTATTCGAAAGGGTGGTTTATACACACTCATTTAAAGCATGTATCTTATTGTTTGAGTGTGACATTTGTGTGTTTGGTTCTGCAGTGAGCCAATGTAGTTCATTTCGGGTTTTTTATTATTGCTGTTGCTAATCTGTCAACTGTGAAATAAGATAAGTATGATAAATTTGTTTTACTTCGGAATGTAATTGCCGACAGCTGCATCATTCGTGAAGTAAACTTCAGGGAACAGGGAACTTCCTTGATGAATAGCATCTCAAGGAGTTCTGACTTATTTTTGTATGTAGTTCCTAATGGTGTCAAACAATGAAAAATCCAGGATGGAATGTAACAATATTATGATAAGGATGGTTGCTACTCACCATACAGTACAGATGCTGAGTTGCAGATAGGCACGACAAAAGGACTGTCACAAAATAAGCTGTCAGCCAACAAGGCCTCTGGCATAAATAGACAACACACAATTCACACACACATGACCACAGTCTCTGGCAGCTGTAGTCAGACCTGTGCCCATCTGCGATTCAGCATCTCTGCTATATGGTGAGAAGCAACTATCCTTTCAATTTGTTATATTTCTAATAGTGTCACTTCTGTTAGCAGGCACTGTCTCAAATTGCAAGAAGTCAAAATCTGTGAGATTGTAGACTTTTGTGATGTATAATCATGGTGGCAACTCTTGTGGAAAAGGTGGAGTTCTCAGGGAATTACATTTTACCTGGGAAAATTGGGGAATCTCATGGAATTTCAGGACTTTCATAAAATTTCAGGGAATTCTGTTTTTAACTTAGTATTGAAATTTAATTTGATTGGCTTTCATAAATCACAAGTTTTAAAATACTTAAAATTTCTGAGTGTTAGTTATATATTAATCCATATAAATTATTGATGATTGATATTCAAAAACTTTGGTTAGTATAGCTCAGTTGAGAGGAAAGAAAAGCCATTATTGTGTTTGACATCCCCACTTGCCATTAATTTCTCAGGACCTTCTTGACATCATTCTTCATTTTCACACCCGGAATTCTCAGGGACTTTTTTTTTCCCCTCCCAGTTTGAATTGCCACCATGATAATGATTTTGAAATATTGTCAGGTATCGAACCATGTGACATTGTCCAAACAGTATGGTGTTTTGGAAATCTGACGTGTTGCCAGCTTCAGGTGGTCCTGATGACTGAGAGTCTTTTGCTGGATGCCATCTTATATAATCTCTTCCTCCTGCTGCTGTTCTCGAGTCCACTGTACCTAAGTGCAGCTCCACTGGTGATACAGAGATGGAAGTGCTTGGTCATAACATGAGCCATCACGAATGTTGAGATACTGCTGATGTGGTGTGGCCTCAGTTCTTCCACTGATGTGGCGTGGGTGGATCTTCCTGCAATCTTTTGCTGCATGTTGATTGTGCTCAAGGCTGTATCCCAAGCCTTACCTAATTGGAAAGTGCTGACTTTATCATTTCTTCATATAACTGGATCTCAACAGACTCTTTTAAAAAGCTATCCTAAAACATGTTGGTGTGGTTTTTAACAACTTGGTGTCATCATAATTTGTGATATGTTGTTTGGATCTGGCTTTGTTGTTTGTTGCTTACCTGTATGACACTTGCGTTCTGCACTTATTTCCTGTACTGTCCAGATAATCTGGCCTTCATACATTTCCTGCCCTGGCATGGCATGTGGTAGACTCATGGTTTCTGGAGTCCTTGGCAGACCCACACAACAAGGCTTTCATCTTGGGCAGGAGGCAGAAAATATACTTGGCATTATTCTGCCAGAGAGTTCTTCCAATTTTGACTGATGTTTTCATTGTGTGAGAGATAAATGTGATCGCAGCAGATTTCTCTTCTTCTGCTAACTGTGGCGTAGGTGCCTTCAGTTTTATGACACCCTGATCTGACAGTGGCTGCAACTGTTCTTGAGGAAAACTTTATATGTTGCAATGCCTTAGCTAAACTTAATACCATATTTGAACATTACGGATTGTTTTTCCTACTTACCTGCATTAGCTTACATTTTCCTACATTTAGATCATGTTGCCATTCATCACACCAGATACGTATTCTCTTTAAGTCATACTGTTTCCTCCTACAGTGAAGCAACGATGGTGCTTGCCCATACATAACAGCATCATCAGTAAATAGTCACTGATTGCTGCTCATCAAATTGTTTATGCATGTAGAGAACAAGATTAGTCCTTGCACACTTCCCTGGGACACTTCAGACGACACCCTTGCCTCTGATGAGAACTCACCATCCAGGACAATGTACTGGGTTCTATTAATTAAAAAGTCTTTGAGCCACTCATATCTGAGAACCTATTCCATATGCTCAGACCTATGTTAACAGTCTGCAGTGGGGCACTGTGTCAAACAACTGCTTTGTGGAAATTTAGAAATATACCGTCTGTCTGTGGCCTTTCATCCATAGTTCACAGGATATAGTGCGAGAAGCAGCTAGCTCAGTTTTGCATGAGCAATGTTTTCTAAATCTGTCCTTAATTTGACGAAAGAAGTTTTTCTGTCTCTAGGTAAGTTGTTATATTCTGACTAAAAATATGCTCAAGGATTTGGGAACAAACCAGTGTAAACGATATTTACCTGTAATTTTGAATGTTCATTCTTTTACTCTTCTTCTTTACAGTAGTCACCTACATTTTTTTTTATTCGCATGGAACCTCACACTGAGTGAGAGATTCGCGATAAATGCCAGCTAAGAAAGGGACCAGTGCTGAAGAGTATTCTGTATAAAACAGAATCAAAGCTTCATTCAAGCAACTTATTTGTTTTCAACTCTTTCAGTTGCTTCTCAATACCAGTAATGCTTTTGTGTGCATCCTCCATACTGGAGTCAGTGTGACAATCTAATTATGGAAAGTCTATCTGATTTTCTTGTGTGAATGATTTATTAAATGAGAAATTTAAAACTTCGGCTTTAAGATATTTCACTAACAAGGGAAACTCCCCTTCACACTCCCCTCAGATTTAGTGGTAAGAGGGTCCAGTGGACAGTCAATCAGAAACCGGACAACTACTTTATTAACAGCTAAAAGGAAGTGGCTTTCGAATGGAAACCACAAACATTTGAGGACCAGGTGTCTAATTAGCTGAATCCTCCACCGAAAAATGCATCTAGTGTGTCATACACAGCATTAGTGACAGTACGTTTGTCATATGATGGGAATCTCTTATTGATGCACCTAACTTGTACGAATGATGAGTGAGATATGTCTCCTTGCCCGATACAGGTGTTCGTACGAATGTGACTGTGACCCCTCCCAAGGAAATGATGAAAATGTAATAGTTTGTCACATAAGCTGCAACAAATGAATGCAATAATTTCATAATCGCCCAGTTTCTCTGTCCTCTGTCAAAATCTGTTTTTGAAGCTGCATTCTGTTTTGGAAGTCTTGACTCTTGAATTCATTTGTTCTTGCATAGTTCACACCCATGTATTTGTTGTTTTCATTTCTATGGGGTGTCAACGTGGTATCTTGCCTGCCCTCACTATTGATCACATTTACTTACTACATGAGTTATATTCTATAACCCTTGTGTATTATGGCAACTGCCAAGACTACAGAAAGAGAACAAACATTTCAGTGACTGGACGGATAGTTCATAATGTTGTGAAGAATAAGTAAATAAATGAATAAATGCCACAAGGAAATTTTGAACATGACTCACCCTCTCGGCAGTCCAAAACCATAACAACTTACCCATTGCACTGTTTTTTCTTTTTCTTGTTGTGTTTTGTGCAGGCTTACAAATTTCTGATAACGGTCACCTTTGGCATTTCTGTAGTCTATTTTGAACTGCGAATACGACACTCTCTCTTTCCTCAACATTTTCTGAATTTTGTTATTAAACCATGGTGTGTCTTTTCCATCCTTAATCCATTTTCTCGGCACATACTTCTCTAGAACACAATTTACAAATTTACAATCAATTTAAACTTTGCCTGTAATTCTTTATGTCCAGAATATTGGAAACAAAATAATGCCCATTCTTTGTTGAAGCAGAACATTAATAACTGATTATCTACTCGTTCCAGCATAAAAACTCTTTCTGCCTTCTGAGTGGATTTATTAACTTTACTAACCATCTTCGCTTTGATGACAGCATGATCACTAATCCCTGCCTCTCTATTGACACTTTCAGTAACATCAAGCATGTTTGTAGCTACAAGGTATAAAATTTTTCCATAGTATTTGGGTCATCAAACTAGCTGCTCAGCTCAGGTTGTGGAAAATGTATTGAGGACTCCTTCACAAGACTTGTCTTTTCATACCACCTGCAATGAATCCATAGACGTCCCAGTCTGTACTCGGTAAGTTAAAGCCATCTCCAGCTAATATTGCATGTTCATGCTACTTCTGTGCCACTGAGCAGTGACATTCTTTGAATGATCCTGTAACTGTTATGGCAGAATCAGGTGGTAGATAAAAACTTCAAATGATTAACTTTTGTTCACGTAGACAAGTTTCTCATGTCCAGATAACTTCGCAGTCACTTTCAGTTTCCACCTAAGTAGACACAATATGTAGCCAGTCACAATGAATGCCATCCTTCCCATGCTGTCTAACCAGTGTTTTTAATATATGTTTCATACCTCATTAGATATTTCATCCAGCTGTAGGTTCAGAGTACAGTTTGAGTGTGACACCTTTCCAGGAGGCAGTAAACTCAGGGATTTTGTTAGGGATGCTTTGGCAATTTACCAACAAAATTTTTACATTCAAAGTTTCCTTGCTTTATTTATTAACTCATTTGAGTTGGGAGCAAATGCAGTACATGATAATTATCATTAATAATAAAAGTTGTTGCCCAAAATCTTGTAACACAAATTGCTCTCTGAGTTGTGAGCAGAAGATCTTCTTCTGTACAAGATGCAGGGCATAGTTGATATACTACTAGGTGTTCGATGGCGTGTTCTTCTCTGCAGTCCACAGGGAAGTGCCATTTGTGGTGGTTACTCCTGGATCTTCCAACTCCAGATTGAAAGACTGCTGAGTGACCTCCGTATGATCCAGTTGTGTTCATGCCCAGGTGGGAGGGTTTCCGAAGCGGTGGTCAGGTTGAGTTATTCCAGAGTCAAGAAATTTACAGTTGTTTCCTTGCTGATAGCTACTGCTATTTACAACACTGAAGCGGCCTTGAAACTTCTGGACATCAACACTGTAACTGCTGGAATGTGCCCATATAATGGATTGTTTTCCTGATAAGCATGATTAGTTCTCTCTGCATTGGCTGCCTACTTTATGACAAATATCTGGTGTCACAGTGCCTGCGGATGGTATAATTTTACAGGTACTGTAGGTTTCAGACATCCTGTAATAACTGTACACATTTCATTCATGCCTTGTCAATTCAACCCCAGAAGCAATTCAGTGATCTTTTGATCTTTACCTTGTATGTGACCCATTGTTTTGGCCTAACATTCCCTATGTGCACTCCACAAGAACGTTGTTACCTCAGTAGCTGCTTCCATAGCTTAACTGTTTTTTTTTTCCCTCCTCCACATGTCCCACTTCACAAGTCATTCTTTCAGAAGCAATTCTGGTTGCTTTGTGACCCCACAGATCATCATGATTGGGAGGTAAAAATGTCTGTATGCCCATTCACCACACAGAATCAATTGATAGATGTTTTGGTTTTATAACAAGCTCTTCTTGATCAGATTCAGAGACATCACCTCAGACAATCCACAAGAACATGCCAGTAACTCAAATCAAATGAGGAATGTGAAGAAGGGACATATGGTTAATGTTGATGCTGGGGGAACTGTGTCAGTTTTGTAAAGAACCTGATGCTATCAGCAAATGCAAATGGTTTCAAGCGCTAAGTATCGATGAACGGCAGGCATTTGTAACAGGAAATAAGTTTTGTTTTTTGTGCATGTGTCCAGTCACTTCTCGAGTAAATGCAAGATTTCTCCTTGTAAGGCCTGTAAGGGAAGGCACAATATACTGCTCCACAAGTCAGCTGATTCAAAGGATAAACAGGATGGTGAATCTGGAAGCTACTCCTTGGCCCATCAGCCTGTGAAGGGGAGATCAAACATAAAATTTAATGTTTTGTTGGCAACTGCAGTTGTCAACATTAGACAACAAGGGTAAGCTGCAGTCTTGTAGGGTGCTGCAAGATAGTGTGAGCCAGCTGTCTTTTATATCTAAGGCATGGCAACCAAATTAAAATTGAAACAAAACAGTCATTTCCTGCGACGGCAAAGACATTGCCTTTGCAGCCTCAGTTCTTATACCCGTAACATTGAACTGTTGTCTAGGCTTAGTGACTTTCATGTTTAGAACCACTTGTGCTATTGTGGACAATGTCGCCAGTGACTTAACAGAAAGCTGTATAGATATAAGAAGTAGGAATGTCCCACTTGATCTACCACTTGCTGATCCTTAGTTCAACATGCTTGCCACAGTAGATTCAATTCTTGGTGCCAAGGTTTACTTCGATGTTGTATGTAGGGAAAGGCTGGAGAAACCAAAAGATCCATCACTGATTGAAACTAAATTTACGAGGGTAATCCCAAAAGTGAGATCTCCTATTTTTTATAAGTGCATAGACCTGTTTATTTCTACAATGGTTTACATCAGTTAACAGCTTCAACATTTAGCTATTTTTCGACATAATCACCATTTCCGTCAATGCATTTTTGTAGACGCTGTGGCAGTTTTTGTATGCCCATGTCGTACCAGCTCACCGCCATGCGGTTCAAAAAGTTATGAACCTCTTCTTTCACCTCGTTGTCGGAAATGAATCGTTGGGACCACAATTAACACTGACAGTTACTGTGAGACTCTGAAAAAACTCAAATGGGCAATTCAGAACCGGAGACGAGGAATGTTTAGCAAGGGCATACACATTCTCCATGACAATGCTCACCCACACATCACTCGGCAAACCGTTGCTCTCGTGCAACAGTTTCAGTGGAACATAATCACCCATCCACCCTATAGTCCTGATTTGGCGCCCAGTGACTCTCACCTGTTCCCTAGGTTAAAGGAACATTTGGCCGGAAAGCGATTCAGCTCCGATGAGCAGGTGAAAGTTGAGGTTCATAACTTTCTGAACAGCATGGCGGTGAGCTGGTATGACGTGGGCATACAAAAACTGCCACAGCGTCTACAAAAATGCATCGACAGAAATGGTGATTATGTCGAAAAATAGCTAAATGTTCAAACTGTAAACTGATGTAAACCACTGTAGAAATAAACAGGTCTATGTACTTATAAATTAAATAGGAGACCTTACTTTTGGGATTACACTTGTAGCCGGATTTTGCCTGGTAGGATTCCTTCAGCTTCATGTAACATGCCTCATTCTGCAGTAACCTACATTTGTTAGAGGTGATGATTTAGATGCCAAAATGCAAAGGTTTTAGGAGCTAGAGGAACTACCTGTGCAAGCAGAATAAAATGTGTGAGGCTTGCATTTAGTGTAACACAGCTCAAGATGAAGGTGGGAGGTTTGTGGATCGTCTGCCAGTGAAACCTGATGAAGTCTGGAACACCTTTAGAGAAGATTTAAAAGGCATGCAAATCTGAAACGGGAATATGCTGCAGTCACGCATGAGTATATTTAACTAGGACACATGGGGCTCTCGAACTCTCATGGTATCGTAGGTCCAAAGTTTTACCTCCCGTACCATGTTGCCTTCAAGGAATGCAGCGCCACTACTAAGTTGAGAGTATTGTTTGATGGCTCTGCTGCCATTTGTAGTAGAATACCCCTCAAAGATATCTTGATTGTTGGCCCCACTATCCAACCAGATTTATTTTCGATTATTATAAAATTTTGCTCCTTTAATTTGGCTCTGTCAGTTGACGTAGCAAAAATGTATCTCCAAGTGTATCTCCATCCTGGTGACATGAAATTCCACAGAATTCTGTGGTGGGAATCACTGAACTGATGCAAGAATATAGATTGTCTACAGTCACTTAAGAGGAGTTAGAACGCTCTATCCTTTGTTAAATTTAGTGACTTGGCTTCCCTGTATTTCAGAAACCACTGTAGCCATTAACATGAAACTTTTACAGGACATTAAACTGTGTGTTTTGAGTTTACTGAACTACAATAATTGCATTTCAGCCGCTGCTTTCCAAAATACAATTTTTTAATTACATGGTTAAAATTTTGTGTATTTTTTGTACATTATCCTAAATAATTTTAATTATACATAACATTATGTTCTTCTTTTAGTTCAGTAGACTCAGGATATGTATGTTATTACTCCCTAGAAATCTGAATACTCGAAGTGGTTTCTGAGATTTAGGGAAAAATGCAACAGAAAATGTAAATATTCGGGGACGGCTTCTAAAGTTTCAAAAGAGTGTAACTCACTTAATATGTGCTTAATTTTTTATTTTTAGTCACTCTGAAGCACCCTGCACCATACTGTATATCGTCCTCTTGATCTTTTTCCAAGTCTTTTCTTCTTTCTGGACTCCTTATTGGCCAATTTTCTGCATACAATGGGAATCTTGTCCATCCATTCAAGTTCTCTGATGCAGTTTGGTCCAGGATTGATTGCCGTATGCTATAGCACTTTCACCCTACCAATGTTGCCATCATTAAAAGCAGTAACAGCATCACTGATCACCCCCAACCCCCCCCCCCACCCCCCCCCCCCCCCCCACCCCCACCCCCACACACCCCCACTTTAGTGTCTTCATTCCAATAGAAACATTTTTTGGTAAGCGAGTCCATATAAGATTATTGAACGACTCATAGGGATTTTGTCAGACACTTCTTCAGTAGTTTAGGATTTGCCAGGTCTTTGTAAATAGGTTTTATGATATCCACGACTGATGCTGGGATGGAATGTTTATGGCTGTATGAACTGTTTGAGTACTGGGCATTGCGGTAATTGCACCATGAATCAGGCCCAGGAGGGCAAAGGTGGTGTACCTGTTTTTCATCAGTTGACAGTCTGTGGAAGAAGGTAGTGTAGCCCATACTGCCTGCTTCATTTTCAACAAATTGTCAGTATTATTTCTAATGGCCATCCCATAATACTCCTGTAGTTCATCAATCATTTTGTCTATCAGCCTGCCTCATATGGTTTCACCATCAGAAAGTTTCTTGTCTCTCAAACTTTGTTTCAACTTCCTCAACCTGGTGCCCATCCTCTTCTGGAAATGACCAATACAAACACATATATTAACCTTTATAACACAGCAATCCACAGCTTTCTATATAAAAATTACTGATTTTATTGGATCTTGAAGTAATGCATGTAAAATTTTTTAACATTTTCAATTGATGTAGATCATATTTTAAAAAGTAAAATAAAATACTTCCCATGTGAGTTTGTAAGTGAGATATATATCATTTTATTCGAAAAATTGCAAATTTTATAATGAGATAAAAATCCAAAAATGTGAAATTTTTTTTCCAATTTAACTCCCCTTAAAGAACTGTTCCTGCAGCCTGTCTTGTGACTAGATGTCTCCAACAGTTGGCTTTGAGAAGGAAGAAGTTTTCAATGGCATTGCAATCATTGTTTTCTAGCTTCTATGTGTATGACTTATTATGTGGGTCAACTACTGAAACTAAAGCTTGTGAACATCCAATGATGAAATGGTGCTGCAGTAGCCAATGTGTTATGGGACAAATTCCATCGCAGGACAAAAAAACATCTTTGCCTTGTAATCTTGCTGTAGAAAAGCCATAAAAACATTAGGAATCTTGTGGCACCATGGCTCTGACACATTTCAGTGCCAAGTGCAGCTGGAGAGTCATCGGTGCTGAAAGATTACCGAGTGTAATGTCCTATGTACCGGGTGATCAAAAAGTCAGTATAAATTTGAAAACTGAGTAAATCACGGAATGATGTAGATAGAGAGGTACAAATTGACACACATGCTTGGAATGACATGGGGTTTTACTAGAACCAAAAAAATACAAAAGCTCAAAAAATGTCCGACAGATGCCGCTTCATCTGATCAGAATAGCAATAATTAGCATAACAAAATAAGACAAAGCAAAGATGATGTTCTTTACAGGAAATGCTCAATATGTCCACCATCATTCCTCAACAATAGCTGTAGTCGAGGAATAATGTTGTGAACAGCACTGTAAAGCATGTACGGTGAGGCATTGGCGTCAGATGTTGTCTTTCAGCATCCCTAGAGATGTCGGTCGATCACGATACACTTGCGGCTTCAGGTAACCCCAAAGCCAATAATTGCACGGACTGAGGTCTGGGGACCTGGGAGGCCAAGCATGACAAAAGTTGCGGCGAAGCACATGATCATCACCAAACGACACGCGCAAGAGATCTTTCATGTGTCTAGCAATATGGGATGGAGCACCATCCTTCATTTTGGTTCTAATAAAACCCCATGTCATTCCAAGCATGTGTGTCAATTTTTACCCCTCTATCTACATTATTCCGTGGTTTATTAAGTTTTCAAATTTTTACTGACTTTTTGATCACCCAGTACAATAGCATCTGTCTTTGACCAGCATGAGGTTTTGGGCGCATCAGTCATAGGATGCAAGCTTCTTCTTGCAGCATTTGTGGCAACAAAGCCTTTATTGGGATGAAGTCCTTCCATCCATCATAATTGATGAATGAAATGTCCTTCATATCCAGTTGCCTTTCCTCAATGATATTTTGATTAGGAGGAAGATCATTCCCTGTGCTCAATAAGTTAAACACAAAATTCACATTTTCTGTGATGCTTCACAATTGGTGTATGTTTGTGTTTCTATCAGATGTGTTCTTCCCAACAACAAAGTTGTAGTTTCATTGGCTGCAGCCAAATCTCATGTAGCCCCTGTCAAACAATCTCTCCCACAACTCGAATTATGTGGTGCTCTTCTTCTTGCTCAACTCATTTATAAGATGGCCAGTACTGTAGACATCATAAACAGTGGTGATATCCATCTGTGGATGGGCTCCATAATAGTTCCCTGCTGGCAGCATCGTAGTCCCAGTCACTGGAAAACCTTTGTTGCCATCACAGACTCTGAAATTCAGGAACTAAGTTCAGTTCCCATCTAGACATTTGTAAAATCAGAAAACAATTCTGCTGATCACATATCATGTGACATTCGTCCAGAACATTTGAGCTACCTTCTGCAGTGGTGGACTGGCCCTTCATGCTGCAGTGGTGGACTGGCCCTTCATGGCTATCCAACTGTGACCTGGACTAGAGCACTTGTCCTTCACAAGTGGTAAAAGATGCACCAGAATTAAGGTGTGTGTGAGTATCTTTTGTGTCTGTTATTGAACTTGGTGATGAATTTGTGTGTAAATATTCCTCATTCAAGAAAACTTACATGGGTTTGGGCTATGCACTGAGGTTTGTTTAAAATGCTATGTTGCATCAAGCTGACAGGGTAACTTTGCCACTCACCCCACAAGGATGCGCATTCAGGACGACGACAGTTCAATCCCCCATCTGGCCATCCTGATTTAGATTTTCCATGATTTCCCTAGATCACTTCAGGCAAATGCAGTGGTGGTTCCTTTGCAAGGGCATGGCCGATTTCCTTCCCCAGCCTTCCCTAATCCGAGCTTGTGCTCCGTCTCTAATGAACTTGTCGTTGATAGGACGTTAAACACTAATCTCCTCCTCCTCCTCCTCCTCCTCCTCCTCCTCCTCCTCCTACAAGAATGTCAAAATGCTATCAAAAGGGCATTTGCATAATTCATCATGGTGAGTATGGTGAGATCACTTTGTTAAAGGCCAATTTTTCTGTTCCACATAATAGCAAATTAAGAAATTTCCACCCGTTTGTTGACGCAGAAGGTATTTTGTGAGTGAGGGGAAGGTTAACGAATGCCAAGTACCTGTAGGATGAGCAACGTCTTGTTATCATACCACCTAAGCATCATCTGATAAAAATTCTCATTGTGTGTGAACATGAAAACCTGTTGCACGCTGGGTCACAGCTTTCGCTGTCTGTTGTGTAGGAGATTTTGGATTCCCAACAGGCGCAGCACAACTAAAGGAGTTATCGGGAAATGTTTTCAGATGGCGGTTCACCTTTAGGGTCAACTATTGACCTCTAAAGTGAACCATTCTTTTCCTCTCCAGCATTGTGGAGAGGATTACGCAGCCCTGTTACTGTGAAATGCAGTGTAAGATGGAGTAAGGTTACCACCTTGGTCTGTATTACTTTATTTATTTGTATGGTAACCAAAACCATCCATATAAAGTGAGTTGGTGACTTAGTAACCAGATCATTTCTGACTGCCGTCAGGAGTTCATTGCTAGAAGAGGAAAACCTTATCACATGTATAATGATAATGGTACACATTTATAAGTGTACACAATGAACTTAAGCGTTTTTTTCTGTGGTGCTACAGTTGAGAGTGTGATGAACTTTTCAACCTCAGAGGGTATTAATTGGAATTTTACTCCACTTTGTGCCCTTCACTTTGGTGGAGTGAGGGAAGCAGGAATCAAATGATTGAAGTCACATCTCAAATGTATCATTGACAGTACAGTAGTGACATTTGAAGAACTGACAACAGTGTGCCTAAATTCAAGGCTGTTGTGTGCTCTCTCTGATGAAAACAATTCTCCATCTCTCTCACTCATAGACATTTCCTAGGTGGACAGCAACTTTGTGCACATCCTGAGCCTTCAATCCTTGAGATTCCTGCCAACTGGTTGCACAGGTGGCAACTTACTTTTTCCCCTATACCTACATGTTTAAAATTTTGGTTCAAAATGCACCCACTCTCTTTTGCTGTCACTACTTTTATCTACATCCATCTCCCTTTCTCTGTGATTGTCACTTTGTCTCTCCCACCATTGCCGTGTCCTCTCTATTTCTCTCCCACTGGCACTGTCCCATCTCTTTTCCACCATCATTGTCTCTGTGCTACACTCTTTCAACACAGATAAATAAGAGTATGTTCTCATGCCAGAATTTTTGGTGAGGAAGGTGGAACGAGGATTGAGGCAGTTGGTTCCCCATTTCTGTCAGTCTTATAAAAAGGAACGTATTCATTTTTTTGTGCTCAGACAGGAGCATTTTTCTGCTGGTTCCCTTGTTTTCCGTGCTACAGCAGGGTGTGATGCCTATATAGTCTAAAATGAATTCTTTAGGTTAGTAAAATTGTGACAGTTTATATCAAACAGTGGAAAATTGAGGATGGAATGTAACAATATTATGAAAAGGAAAGTTGTTACTCACCAAATAGTGGATACGCTGAGTTGCAGATAGGCCTATCTATGACTCAGCATCTCTGTTATGTGGTGAGTAGCAACTTTCCTTTTCATAATATTGTTGACAGTTGATATACTTTGGCACTTTTAAATAACATATAAGTACACATAAGATTAACACAAAATTGTTTGCTTTACATTTCTTCTTGATACTTGCTCATTGATCGCCGTTCATTGAAAATGTTTGGTTTATGATTTGCATCTTTAAGGAGTAATAATGTTTTCAGAAATATTTTATTGGATTTGCAGTCTTTCAGGTTTTAAATAATTTTTCGTAGTTACTTTAACTTCTATTTAGTTATTTTAACTTCATTTCTGGCATGTTATGGCCCTTTTTAGCCCATATTCTGTCACTTTGGTACCACTTTGCCAAATTTGTGTAGGTGTGAAGTGCACATTATACAGTACAGCCTTGTAAAAATGGATTTTATGTATTGCATTCATTTTCAGTTTTGTGTGAGCAAGAATGAAATATTCACAACATCCCTCATAGCTCCTAAATTGGTAGAGGTATCGAAACGAGATTTTGGCAAATGACAGCAGGCAAGAAGAGAGTATTTTGGCAAATGGTTGACATAAGGAACTTTCTTATGCAAGTCCATATAGCAGAAGCTATAGCTTATATTTTTATCAGTCCAATACTGTAATTTTTTAAGAGTCATCAACAGATAGTAAAAGAGAATTTGCTGTTATGAAAATAAACGTGAAATTTCTTCTCTTATGTTACTGCGAAGCAACACAATGTGGTTTTCCATAGGTACTGATCTGTCTTGTTGCCTATTGCGTGTTCAAGAATCTGTCCCAATAGCTATTGCAGGGTGAGTTTGCACAGTTAGAGTTTTGGCAAAAAAGCCAAATTAAACCTGTCAACAAGAGAACTGTAGTTATCACTCATAAGTCATGATGCTTCTTCAAAGAAGGAAAGGTTACCAATTCACACTAAAACAAATTGCCAGTTCTGTTGCAAGTTTGGTGGAATCCTGTAACCCATTGTATTTTTTTGTGGTGAACAACTAAATGGAAACTTACCAAAGGATTTTCTTCTTGTTCTTCTTCTTAGAAATATGAAAATAATTCACAGCAAATAGTGTACCATAGTTTTTGTTCCTATCCCCATTCAGAGTTAAGTGGTGAACTTATTCACCTTAATTGTCTTTTAATGTATTAAAGATAGATTATATGCATTTATAATCTCTTTTAACCTCAAGTACTAGTATCAACTACTATCATATTTTCATAACACTGTTATTCACAGATAAACAGGCATCAAATTTGATGTTTCTGATAGAACAGTGCTGCATTTTTCAGACTAGTACTTACCCAATAAAACTCTAAGCTGTGACACACTGGCAACTTGCAGAAAATTGCTAACGATTCACCAAAGTCAGTATCACTGCTGAATTAAATTATATTTGTAGTAAAAACATTCATTCCTTCACTAAGTACATGAATAAGAATGGAAATGTGCTTTTTCATATTCAAAGATAACTCAAATGTAAAAGAAAACCCTTCAGTGAGTTTCAGTCCCAACTGTGCGGTATTGAAGATGCATTGGGTTACAGGATACCCCTGAAATTGCAACAGACTTGACGATTTGTTTTCTTTTGACTTGTTGAACTTCATTTCTTCAGAGAAGCATCATCAGTGAGGAGTTTTGAGTAACACACAGATTTATCTAGTTGCCATGTTAAATTTTGTTTCTTTTGCAAAACACAACAGGAATGCAAAAAGATAACTCACTACACAGTGAAGATACAAATATAGTTTATCAAATTGTTTCTTTAAAATCACAAGAATAAGGTTGTATGGTGGTTCTTGTTCATTCACCTGTCATTTGCACAATTATCTAATTGTGTATTTCTGGCACTGCTCAGGTGCTCCAGCTGCAATGATTGTGACTCCACACCTTTGTTTTGAGGGCCTCTTGGTGTTGATTTTCTGTTATGTTTTAGCAAAAAAGCAAAATTTAACATGGCAGCTAGATAAATATATCTGTTACACAAAAGATGCCAGGTGTTCTGTGGATAACAAGGTTATGAAAATATGATAGTCATTACTTTACGAACTGTTTGAGACTAGCCATTAAGGTTAAAACATATTATAAATGTATATAATCTATCTCTTAAACATCAAAAGACAATTAAAGTGGATAAGTTGACCACTTCACTCTGAATGGACCCAGGAGCAAAAATATGATACACTATTTGCTGTGAATTATTTCCATATTGCTCAGGTGAAGAACAGAAAGAAAATCCTTTGATAACTTGCCATTCCAGTTGTTCACTATAAAAATACAGTGGGTTACAGGATTCTGTCAAACTTGCAACAGAATTGGCAGTGTGTTTTAGTCTGCATTGTTAACCTTTTCTCATCACACATGAATAATGACTACATTCTCTTGTTGACAGTTTTACTTTGGCTTCTTTTGCCAAATACAGTATAATTTCCACAAAAACCTTGCAATAGCTATTGGGACAGAAACTTGGAACAGAGTGTCTCATTAAATATGTAAAGCAGGTGGCGACCAGAGAGGTTACTAGAGTACTGAAAACTTAAATTATGTCAGTTTCCAGTAACATAAGGGAAGAAGAAATTTCATATTTATTTTCATACTAGTAAATTATCTTTTCACTAATTGTCAATGCAACTTAATCATTTCAGCACTGGATTGGGAAAAAAATAAATAAATAAAAATAAAAGTTATAGCTTATGTTATATCCCCGTAGATAAGAAAGTCCTATGTGTTAACCATTTGGCAAAATAATCTCCTCTGTGCATGCTATCATTTGACAAAATCTCATTTCAATATCACGACCTGTTTAGAAGATAAGAGGAATGTTATTAATATTTCACTGTCACACGCATGTGATCAGTAGTGAATTCCTTACATAAAATCCATTTTCTCAAGATTGGAGACATACACAGTAACATACAGTGTGAAACACACCAAGCACAAAATCATAGCAACCTACACTTACTTATATGTGAATATTGCAGTAAGGATGACCATTTGTGAGATAATGAGCACATAAGTAACTTTTTTACCGAATAGTGTGTGCAAACTCAAGTGAGAAAATGTGGAGAGCTAATGGAGCGCGTATGATGTTCTACTCATAATGACATTGCTGTACCTTCACTAGCAGGTTAACCGTCGTTCTCTGTGTGCAGCCGTAGGCACGTAGAGCTGCACTGGACAGCATGGTGAGTCGGCACTCCAACTACTAGCTTTATTTCTGTTTGTGTACTATGGTAACTCTGACCCTCTGGATATCAGGAACGGGTAATGATGTCAAAAAGAGTTTTAAGTTCCTCGAGAATATTATCTTAGTAACACGTGTAAAAATTTTACATTCTGCAATGAATAGAAATTATAGAAGTGGCCATCCTCGCAGTAGGTATTTTTCGTACCAAGAAGTCTTGGTTTTTCGGGATTTTCTCAGGAACCATCCATGAATGAATGGCGCTTCTATAAGCTGCTTAAAGTCCCCATAGACCACATGTAATGCTCCAGAACAACCAGACTTTTTTCAATTTGTCTGGGTTGAAGGAAGTTGAAATTTTGACTCTGCAGTAAAGGATAGTTACAGTAGACATTCATCCATAAACTATAGAAATGGTCGCTAGGTGAAGAGTTGTCTGTAACACTCTGATCAATAGAACCTGAGATAAGACCCTGTAAAAAAATGCATTATCACAGATGACGTTTTAGAACATACTGGTACCATGAACTGTCGTGCATGGACTGCTGTAGTGTTTATTTTCAGCAGTGAAGTTAAATTAAGTCTGCTGTGACACTGATAATAACTCATTTGATTGCTGATTCTGTCAGTAGCGGTAGCTGCTTGGAAATTTGTGGACTTTTAAATGAAAACGTACTGTGATATTTCAAATAAAAAATACAAGGTTGAAGCATTTAACAGTGTGATTAGGAAAAATTGTAATTTGTTATAATATACGAAATTAATTCAAGCCTGATGTAACTCAATAAACATTAGATTGCTGCATTTGGCAACAGTCAAAATCATGAAAACTATTGGCTTTCTCAATATGTATCGAGGTGAACTATGAGGTTGAGCAACAAGTCGATGGGGCAAACCACAGCTGCCTATATTAGAGGCAGCCATATACAGAGTACACTGCCTTGATCCTTATTTAGCCCTCATTTAAGCAAATACATGCTCAGAAGATGATCAATGATCTTAAGAACTCGTCAGAAAGCTGTCACCACATTACCCCTGTACCTTTTTTAATCTTTTTATTTATTTTTTAGAAATACAGATCTTAACAGCACCATCTATTGATTCGTTGGTGTACTAATACACAAAGAGTGCCATCTGTTGGTTCTTTGGTGCACTACACCATGATGTTTGAACAATCAAACTCTGAATGTCTGAGTTTTAGATAATAATTTAAATTACAATATCTTTTTATATATGCCTATATGTCCCCCCCTCCCCCCCCCCCCCTTTCCCGCTACCCAATCTACACTCAATTTATCTGTGAAAAACAAGATTTGTTTTTTTTTATCCCAGTCCAAGGAACAATAAAATACAATATAATAAAAACTACAATCTTAATATTAATTGCAAAGAATTTCACACTTGAGTCCAATGTTCAGCAACCAGAATGGCAGATATTTGCTGCAAACACATCTTCCATGTCACAGGGTTTGCTCAGGTTACTGCAGACCAACAAGTGTTAAAGAGTAATGCCTTGCCCCACATTCATAACATTCAGCAACACTGATACCACAGTTCTTCATATTAGTCTTCCACCATCTCACCCTTGTTCTAAACATATTGAAGGTTTTCCAGGTCCCCTATTGAAGATGGAAGCCTGAATGTACTTTATCTTTTTCTGTCCATAATCCTACAGGAGACTTTATTCTCCACATCTCAGTTTTTCTGCTGAACTTGGAATTGGTACAGTTGTAAGTAGGAAGTGATGGATAAGTGTGAGTTCCAAACAGTGGATGCCTTGAATCCGTTTCTTGCTTTTTCTTTTCATTCTCTGCTGCTACCTGTCTTCTTACATGTGAAGGTGCTGCTCCCTTGAGTAGAAATATCTTGTTGACTGGGGTTTATCATAGCCACCCTGTGACTACCCAGCCTGTCTCGTGAAGAGCCATGCCCAGAGTTCGTCCAGACTGACGTGGCATACTCCACAGCAGAGAAATATAAAACAACTGCACATGTGCAGGGGATGCTGCAATGGGACCCCATGTGGTGTTAGGTCAGCTTATGGATGAGGTTGTTTCTGGTGCATACCTTGTGTCTGGTGTCTATACACTGTTCTTTGTAGATTAAGGCACAATCAGACTTTGACACTAGATATTGGAGATGGGCACAATCATTTAGACTGTGTCCTCTCCAGGTTATGTTTAACTTTCTTCTTACCTAATAAATGAAAAGCACCAGTTTGCTTTTGTTCTACAATATTACTTTTATTTTGTTTACCGGTTTTCGGCTTACAGGGCCATTTTCAGACATTTACTGAGTATTATCATCAAAGAAGTTACAATGTTTGCAAACATTCTTACCTCTTTATTGTATAGGGGAACACACACATTTGGGTTTTATCTGTGTTGAATTTCAAGTGACGTTGTGATAGTAGATAGCAAGTTCTTTGAAAATAGATTTAGATTGGATTCTACGTCTTCAAATGCCATTCCCTGAGAAGCAGCAGCAGCAGCAGCAGCTGTGTCGTGTGTGTAGATGAAGCACCAGGTTCCCAGTGTTCAGTGGCTGATTATTGGTAGTATGTTACTTTATATTGGAGCCAGCACACTTCCTTGGGAAAGCTGTTCTCCTGCATTCTCCATTGACTCTTTCTGCCATTTGAAACAACAAAAAATCATTTGCTCTGCATTAGACACTTCATAAACTGTGTCAGTTGGTAACCTCATGAAAATTTGTCTGGCAGTTTTGAAGAAATGATTGTTTTATTATTAGTGTAGATTTTGGTTCTGTTAAGTGCTTCACTTAAAAGTTTAGCTTTATTTGACATCTATGTTATCTCTTAAAATATTGCTGATATTTTAAAAAGTAAAATAATGTTGTTATATTATAAAATTTTTTAGATCAACTCTGCTTAGTGGTAAAGCTCCTGAAATGGTAGAAGGTGCATAGAAAATTAGTTTTAGTTATTAATGAAATTGCATTTCACCATACAGCATCAGATTCGCGTCAGACCGACAAGACCATTGACCAATCGAATTGTTTAGTGGCCAGTGACCGATCTCACAATTATGCATTTTGTGTAGTTACCTTGCCTACTGATAGAAAAGATTAGTAAAAGATATCTCAAGGATGCTGAAATAAAAGTTTGATGAAGTAAATGCCGATTGAACAATAGTAGCATTCGGTTGTGACCACCAAACAATTCGTCAGCAACTCTCCTTCACTGCAGCCTGAAAAAGTTCTAAAATGCATCATAATAAATTGAGATGTGGCATTAGTGGAAGAGGAGAGTAGGTTTCTTGATTCAAACACGACTTTTATAATAAAATTAATGTAATTACTTAACCAAAAGTTACAGATACGAGAGCGACACTTACATTTTATGAAACATCCATCGAAAACAAATGAGAGAAGGAGAGACCTCACAGCTCCTGCTTTTATGTAGTCCAAAACAAGTTATGGCAGCTGCCTTCAACTTGGATGACAGAGCAATATATAAACATTTCTCAGGAACATTCCTTCGGAATAGCACAAAAATACATTCCCTACATTAAATCACGATCTTTTTCTCTCCATCGACACATGAAAATCAAAGCAAAGCAGTATCAGGTCTACAAAAATTAGTTCAATAACGCAGAGTTGCCCTAGGAAAAATTTGATTAGTGTAACAGAGTTCACTTTCATTATTGCCTTTCGTGTTTATAGATCTTCTGATCCAGTTCTTTCTTTTGGAACTTTAGTTCTCACTAGTTCGTAGTTGGCAACGCTGTCTACAGATCATGACGTATTTTGAAACTAAGTAAGTCGAGTTCTTGTCCACCGACTTCGTCTACACACAATACTCGTATATGTTTTTTAGTGTTAAGCACAGGCATTTCAAGGAGATCACTGTTTAGAATTGGTACATAAAAAAAAAAAATCACTCTGTGTACAACTGCAAAGTTTATGTGGGGTAACAATTAATCACACTTTCACACAGTGTTTGTTTATTGACGAGCCATTCTTTTACTCGTCTGTTGCCTCGCCAGTGCAATAATACCTTTTATAAGTTCACTAAATCCTTTTTGTGTGTGGATACATGTGTCAATGTGTGTGTACACATAAAAAAAAAAAAAAAAAAAAAAAAAAAAAAAAAAAACCATTTGCACAGGACTTCTCACTGCGTTGGCATGCAGTTCACAATGGTGAGTTTGACACACAAACTGTTCACTTCATGTAACACTTATTTGCTTTATCCATTTTGGGTACTCAATGTCACTCATTCGAATGTCCTATTATGACCGTTGTCCACCAGTTCACATCACAATCTTCACTTATAAATAAATGAGTTCCTTTTTCTTACCTGCACAAGTCTGTTCGTTCCATGGATCGCATTTACTTCTTGTACAAATTAACTGACATAGTTTTTACATTTGTCTTTCTTACAAGTGGCTTCACATGAATAAAGTGTCACTTGTGTGTTTTTGGTATGTTATCTGTGTTTCTTCCAATGCATTGCTTGTGGTCTGATGTTCACAAAATTCTTTATTTCCCTCTTTTTATATTTTAGAGATTGAGTACCATTACGTAGGTTATTGTCCTATTACCATATACCCATGAAATAATTCTATTTTTGGAGCAGATTGGCAAAGAGCAAAGCATAAACAAAATCCAAACACCGCAGACTGTGATCACAAAATTAACACATGCCTCCGAAATCACATGTGGCAAAAATCCAACCTCCTGCTCTGCATAAACTCGCATAACGCATGGTCTCACGTCTCTTAACATATAAGGGATCATTCTGAATAAAGTGTGCTAGTCTGTCTTTACATAGCAATTCTCTCTTTCAAAATAAAACTCATATCAACTCATATTAAACAGATAAGTAAGAGATTAGCATACATATAAATATTTACATACAAAATGAAATATCAGTCCAATAGCACCTTGTACTGGCTTCTGTTTGACTTATCAACTAGAAATGCTGTCTTTCATGCTGCTACATACTAATATTTACAGTTTGATTATAGTTATTGCTTGGCCTGTGCATCATTTCTTTCAGTAAATGATAAGCTCAGTTTAGTGTCATTCTATAAAGCACAAATGTGGCCAAGAATGTACTCAGTTTACATACAGTTCACTACCAGGTTTAACTAATTGTTCTGTACTTGGCACTATTCTGTGTCTAAGTGTATCGCATATTTGTTCCATAGAAATTAAACTTGGAAAGAAAAGTGCTTACCACAACGTAAGTAGTTAGACTGAATATTACTGTGTCTTGCTCGATATACACTTACTTGCAAGTAGCAGTTCATCTGTTTACGTTGTTCTAGGTAACACATTATAAAAAACATAACTTCAGTTCTCATGTGGCTTTTGTTCATCACCTTTCCTTAAACTATACTTTACCTATACAGAAATATCTTCCCTAATAAACTTGTCAAACCTCTAGACTTCATACAACTAATGCTGAAAATAACCTTTTCACTGACAAAATATGCGGTCCTCATTTTCGTATTTCACAGTTGTAGTGCTGTAGAAAGATACTTTCTCATTACGTAGAATCACTTTTGGCAGCATAAACATACTTTCATGAAAACACGTAGAAAAACTTCCTGAATACTACTTATATTCAACAGATTCTTAAAACTAAAAAATCATTACTGATTTTGTGTGTGTGTGTGTGTGTGTGTGTGTGTGTGTGTGTGTGTGTGTGTGTAATGATTGGTAATATTTATGTCCATTAATTTTGGACTGCTACTTATTTTCAGCAGATACTTAAAACTAAAAGATCATTACCACTGCTTCTAATGTCAAATGAATGTTAGTAATTTTATGCATCTTCTAGTGCTATCCTTAAATGTATACATTCACAATAAAGGTTTGTAGATAAAATATATAAGACAAAATAGTTTGACATCTGTGCAAACATCCTCACTGAACACATTTCTTCAGATCCTTTTGTTGATAATAAAACTTCTGGCGTGCTTCTTACCGGAACAATTATTTTGTTGATAGATCATGCATCAAGAACAAGGCATACCCCTCTGCCTGCCTTGCCCACAGCTAATAATGAGCTGCTGCGTAGTGAAAGGGAAGGCTCTGTGATGCACCACTGTATCATTTTTTGGAGCTCTTGTCTGACAGCGTCCCTTCTGGGCTGTGGGACAGAATAGGTTGCATAGCAGTAAGTTTTATGCGGTATGACTTCCATCCAGTACACACAGTCCTTAATCACGACAGGCCTTAATGAAAATTCCTGGACATATTTCTCCAGTAATACACGTAATTCCATTTTCTGTTCATCCAATAATGTTTTTCTCTCCTCGGATATGCATCTTATGAGCGAAGAATCTTTTTCGTTTAACCCTCTGTTCTTTAGTTAAGTTGCAGGCTTCATGCACTGTGAATGGTCTTTCACCCACAGCACTCTATTCTTAATCATTTTAACTTGTATTCCTTGGCACAGCCGGCTGTGTTTCGCTTTTGTCTTCATAAGATTCAAAACAAACTCGTCACCTCCAACGTTATATGGCATTCCCCATGCGGGAGGTCTGTCTTTATGTCCTGTTCCCGCACAAATTCCGTGCTTACGATACAGGACACGGTTAAAGTTTTCGCAATGAGAAAAGTGAATTCATCCACTCTGTTCTCAAATTCATCTATCTGTGCCTGCAACATAACTGTCTGGCCTCTGGCAATGATAGCACCAGATACCACTCGCTTTTGAACTGGCAAAGCCAGAATATTTACAGACTGTGCTGTTTTCTTAAAGAAATTAGCGTCTGTCACGTTTACACTTGCACTGGTATCTAAAATCAGTGTTGTAAGAATACCTCCCACAACTGCTGGGACAGCAGCTTGAACAACCTCTGAGGGACCTTCAGTATTATTGTCTACTGCACTGAATAATTTTTAACGGATGTCAGTCTCACTGCGACTACCCTCATTTTAATTACTGGTTTTACACACTTTTGTTTTTCGAAAATGTGCCGTAAGCCGGTCATGTACACCACCTAGGTACTTCTTGCCGCATTATATATCTGTATATCAGTTTGTCATAGTAATTTTGTGTGTGTGCGTGTGTGTGCATGCGTGTGTGTGTGCGTGTACGCGTGCGCATGCATCAGTACAGACGTTGTGCCGTTTGCAACTCAAACCGTGGACCGTTCTTGTACAGCCACAGCGGAGCCGGCTGATGTGCTCAAGGTAATATACAGTAACTTTGGAAATTATTCTGCCACATTTTTGTACTTTCTCGGTGTTATTCTGACTGTTTGTCTCCTTTCACTATGTCCACTTCGTGGTTTAGATGCTTCATGATGGATGGATTATATGTTCGGTTACCTTGGTGTCCATTTTATATTATAAAACCACATATAATGTAAAACGGACTGATCGCTCTTATATGCAGCTACTTTTACATAAATCTTATAGTTAAATTTTTCCCTGAGAGGTTTAAGTCTCTTCTAGATCTACGGTAATGATCGAAGCAGAAGAAATGATTTAAAATTGGTGCTGCGGCCGGGACTCAAACTAGGGTGTTCTTGCTTGCTAGGCAGAAATGCTAACTATCACATCACCACAGCACCATGGTTAATATTGCTGCACGAACTACCCAAGTTGAGAGCAGTGCCCTCTCCACCAGCACAAATTTTAATTCATTTCTTCTGCTTCGATCATTATCGTACTTTTACATAAGTTTTATTACTTTTAGTTCGCATCGTCTATGTAGCTGTGCAAGATAGGACTCTGCCTTCTTTCCTTCACTTGTATTTAATTGATTGGTTTGCTCATTTTTATAGACAATCTGATGATGCCTCAAAAGGGTGGAACGTGTCATTGACATTAAATAATTTCGCAACCAAAACTGTTTTTGTTTGTTTAGAAACACTTTGAAACCATTTGCTGTAACAGCCTGCCAAGATAGACAGGAAAAATGAAAATATGTGTGGAACAGTAGTTTGTATTTAAAACAGAGTAGTCTGGCTTCAGCTGCCAGAGACTGTCATTGTGTGTGTGTGTGTGTGTGTGTGTGTGTGTGTGTGTGTGTGTGTGTGTGTGTGTTGCCAATTTTCGACAAAGGCATTGTTGGCTTGAAAACTCACTTTGCGACAGTCTTTTTGTTGTTCCTACCTGTGATACAGCATCTCTGTGGTATGGTAGTAGCAACTTTCCTTTCCATAATATTATTACACAGTATAAAATCTTGATGAGATACCTGAATTCATTAGAGGCAATTACAGAGAAATAGTGTGAACTTAAGAGTATAATGTTGTTTCACATTCATTCTTTGATTCTTAAGACTTTAAATGGCAGTGGGGTTTACAGTGTTGCAAGTAAGGCTCCAGTTTCCTCAAGGATAAGTGTTACCAGAAACACATTAAGATAGTGTATGGTGTAGCATAGAGCGCGTACTACAGAGAACTGATCTGGCAAAGGTACAGTTGTTCTCACTGCGGTAGGGTCGTGATGGTATTGGGGGGTGAGCCAGTAGTCCTATGTCCCCACAAATCTTAGAGACCAATATGATATGTGAAAGCTATGTTTTTCTTGTGGCAACACTATGTATATTAATTTAGACCATCAATTTTTCCTATTTGTGTGTTCACGCTACTCAACAGCTATTGGCTGACTACATCACGTGTAGTATACTCCGAATATCTGATGTCATCACCTGGCAAGATCACATGACATGAGCTGTGAGTGGCTTTCAAAAACGCATCGCAGTCTCGTTTTCAATGCTTCAGAAAGTAACATTTGGTTTTTAGTGGAATTCGCATTTATACTTTGGTAATATGAAAATATACAGCGTACATGTTGCAGCGTGTCAAAGATCTTTCCAAAATGTGGTTTTTTACTTTTTTTCCCCCCTGAGTTTCGTTTTCTAAAGTGCCGAGAAATTATACGCCGGTGTATAAAACCATAGCCATCCAAAGGATTGATAACTTTTACTGTTCGGAGAGAAAATATACTGATACTTTACATGGAAAAAGTGTATTTTCATCTGGGAGAAAATGTATTTTTAACTGGGAAAAATCTGGGAATTGTTTTTCCTTGTCCACGTATACACCCCGTGTAATTAATGGGCAGAGGCTGTGTGCTACTCTTTCATACAATTTGATAATTTTTAATAAGTTGTTATTTCGTATAATGATGTCTGGACGTTTATTTTTGGGTTTGACAATGTTTTGCGGCATGTGGCAATTGAAGATAATAAGGTTAATGTTCCTGATGTCATATGTTTGCTTTGTTGCAGGTCTTCTCTCAGCCAGGCCTTTCACAAGTTCTCTCTGAATTGGAAAAATCATTTGATCCCTCAGCAGATCGCTCAGGACCTGTACCAAAAATTCCTAACAAGTGGCAAGGACTTATCCAGCATCAACATCAACAGCCACTTACTGAATTCGAAAACTATCAACCACTTTTTTCAGAACCTGGGATTTCTAAGGTTTGTTGCAGTACTCATCTGATTTGGAAAGGAAAAAAAAAAATGTATCCGGATAGGTTTTGTCCATACACCCGCATTACATTTTTAGTTGTGTGCATTAATTTTTGACACTTGTTGCATTGATATTAGTGTGTTTTGTAAATCGCACTGAAAAGAAAAGCACAAAAAGTCACTTAATTATCTGTGCATCTGCTTCTCAATTCTTCACTTTTACCAGATGCCAGTGACCACTGGCAACAACTCTCCTTGTTCGCTACTCCGTTACATTGTTAGTTAACTGACTCCACCTTCCATAGACCATATTCGTAATAAATGTTATGATCGGGAATGTCAGTTGGACAAAATATTGTAGAATTAATTGTATATACTACACAGGGTGCTTCACAATTCTTACAAATGTACCATTTGGATATAACATAAGTTCAGAGATTGTAATCATTTTCAGAACAAACATTAACTGAATTTCCATTTGGTGCTGGGCAGAAAGTGATGATAATATTAAAAGGAAAACAAATCCTGATGTTCTGCAAAATTATATTTGTTTGGTTTGGTCACTTTCCGGCTTTTGGCTTCTCAGTCCATCTTCAGGTGACAACTGAATGTTACAAAAACAGAGAAACATAGTGTGTGACTTAAAAAGATATTATTTCTTCATAAGGTACAGAAAAGACAGTGTTTATATGGGAAAGCATTACAATAACAACACTAATTAAAAAAGGACTTAAACAAAGTTTTTATCTGGAGATACGATTAAATTGATGAGAAATAAGATGAATTTACAGTTTGATTGTAGTATTCGTAATGAAAACTTAATTTAACAAAGTGGAAATGGGAACTAAGTCCAATCATAGCCATTCTAGGCTGACATTCTGTCGTGTGTTGATTTCCAGTAGGGTCATCTCTGCTTTTCTTGACAAATGTGAAACTTAATATTCTATGACACTTGAATGGCTTCCTGCTAAAAGATGATCAGCAGCTGGTGACCTTTCTCCTGCAGTCGCCAACTTCTCTCATGTTCATGTAGCCTGATTGCCATAGCTCTGCCTGACTGACCAGTAAACTTTCACACTACTTGCAAGTGATTTTACATACACCACTGTGTGCTAAGGGTTGCAATTTGTCTTTACTACTGAATAAAATATTTGATATGTTATCGATATTCTGTAACTGTGAGACTTTAACCTTTTTGCAAGGTTGTCAGAAATTTTGCCGGAATATGGAATTTTGCATCAAGATCCATAGCCACTGAGTGACTGGTGTTGGCCAGCATTCAGAAGTGGTGTAATTTTACTCATTTTCTTTTTCTGTAGCATATTGTCAATCAAGGCAGAAGTTGGAAGCAATTTGTTTGATGGTTTGTAGTTCTGTTTGAAAAGCTGATTTGATAATGCAACAGATCTGATGCGATGCATCATTGAGTAGAAAGCTACATGTTTGTGGCTGTAAGGATGCTGGGAGCTTGCAGTAAGTACCATATCGGAAGCTATGTCTTTCTGTAAATGTTAAATATGTGTTTTCTTTTACTAGTATCTATATTATGGCCAGACATATTTATAGAACAACTTACCAGCTCCACTGTAAACTGAATTTTCTTGTGTTTTGAGTTTAAATGCTGTAGTAATGTATTTAATTTCTAAAGGTATTTTCACTGACAGTTTGAACAAATTTTCTTACAGAAAGAACAATTGAATTGGATATTTTGATGATGATGTGCTGTGTTTGTAAGCTGGCACCACTAGACAATTAGACACATTAGTACAGCATTTAAACTCTTAACATAAGAAAATTCAGCTTACAGTGGTGCTGTTCTATAAATTTCTTGGACAATAATATAGACATCAGTTAGAGAAAACACAAATTTAGCATTTACAGAAAAGCATAGCTACTGATAAAATAATCCCTATGTGTTCCCAGCATCCACAAAATATGCAGTTTTCCATTTGGTGGTGCATCACCTCATATCTGGTGCAGTATCAAGATCAACATTCCAAATAGAACTACAAACCATCAAACAAATTGCTTCCAGCAATGGTTATAGTTCTGCCCTAATTGGTAATATGCCACGAAAACGAAAATGAATAAAATTAAACTACTTCAGTATGCTGACCAACAGCAGTCACTCAGTAGTTACAAATCTTGGTGCAAATTTTCATATATTTTCAGCATTTCAGACAATCTTATAAAAGTTTGAAGTCTCACATTACAGACCTACATTTTAATACCAATGACATGTCAAAACTTTTTTAATCAATAGTAAACACAAATTGTAACCCTTGGCACAGAGTGGTTTATATAAAATTACTTGCAAGCAGTATGAAAAAGTGTATTACGTTCAGTCAGGCAAAGCTGTGATCGTTAGGCTACATGAATATGAGAGAAGCTGACAATTGCGGAAGAAAGAACCAACCTGTACTGATCATCTTTTAGCAGAAAACTAGTCATATGATGTATAATGTGAAGTTTTACATTATGTCAAGAAAAGCAGAAAGATGACCCCATTGGAATCAACACGCACGACACAGAATACCAGGCTAGTATTAAATGATTGGACTCAGTTTCCCCTTTGTTAAATAAAGTTTTCGTTACAAATACTAGATTCAAACTGTAAATTCATATTATTTCTCATTGTTTGTTAAATGTATCTCCAGGTAAAAGCTTTTTAACCTCCTCTTTTTTTAGTTAATGTAATTATTGCAATGTCTTCCTGTGTAAACACTTTGTCATTTTGTATCTTCTGTACAAATAATATCTGTGTAAGCCACACATCATATTTATCTGTATCTGTGTTTGTGACATTCAGTTGTTGTCTGAAGATGAACTGAGAAGCCGAAAGTCAGTTGGTGAACAAATCAAATGAATATAATTTTGCTGAACATTAGGAACTGTTTTCCTTTTTAATAACATCACATACAATGTCATCTGATTAAAATAAGGAGTGGAAGAAACTGGTACATTTGTAACTGGAGAGTTGGCTGTGGTGCTCCACAGATGTTTGGCAATCTTGGTTTTGAGGAGGACATCCTTCATCGTGCAGGAAGCAACCTGACAGTAAGTACACAAAACATTGCCGTGCCATGGGCTCCTGTAAGGAATCCAGGTCATTGAACTGCCACCACTGTGTGTATACTGTGAAGAACGAGATTTCAAAGTGAACCAATCCTCAAACATGATTTACACCCAAACAGTACATTTCCAGGCATGGATTCCTTCTAAGAACTGTATTTACTCGTATTCAGTTCCCCTTCTAACTCCTAGAAGCCTGTAATAGTGGTTGTGAAAGAATCTGTATTTGGTTACATGCTGGCCATTTACAAGTTTGTTAATTCATTGCTTATTCAAGAATTCCTCCATGATATTCAAGGAGTTGTTCTGGAGAAACAAGTTTAGTCTATCTGAAAATATCTCTGTTACCTGTCAGGCATTATATTTCCATTAGCAAATTATTAAAAGAGTTTTGTAGTTATGTGTTTCACTCATACCAGTGCCAAACTTAGATTCATTACAGTGAAGAGAAGATAATATTTCCTTCTAGTATTTTATGTAGAATATTTCTGTGTTATTCTCAAACTGCTAGCTATACCTAAATGTTTTAGCAGTTCTTTATGTGTGTGTGTGTTCCCCCCCCCCCCCCCCCCCCCCCTCGCTTTAAGTATTCAGTAGTGTATACAAGACTGTGTCCTCTGTCTCAGGCTTGTGCTGAAACCTGCATCTCATAACAATTTCTCCATTAATCAAAATTGAAATAATCAAGAAATCTTTGATATTTTAACATACATGAACGTGTATATAGCTTCCTCAGTGGAACAGCCGATTTGAATAAACATGATGAACAAATGAAATCCAAACTGTGACATACTATAGTTCAATTCTTTTATCTTGGTGGCTCGCGCATGCCCGCCCAGACGCAGGAGATTGCTGCGTTGCCAGTTGCACATGACGCACGCACCAATAGAAGCAGCGCCATAGTATAGCATAGTTCGCAAGCTTACGTTTAGGGGGGAGCGCGCAGTTCATGAAGCAAAGCCACCACGGCCGCATTAACCCTTTCGCTGCTACAAAGACGTGCTCCCTGCATTCCGCGCTGTGCGCGATTTTGTCACTGCACTACTCGCCCGTGCAGACACATCGTGTTCCGACTGCTTTGACACTCTTATCAATCGATTCCACAAAAACTATTTGGCCCAAAAATTAGATTTTTACACATCTTCTTGACTGATACCTTCCCCCCATAAATGACTTAATTTTGTTTCGATGTTCAACGCAGTTATTATGCAGCATTAAATATAGTAAACCATTGCATGGAATTTTGAAGAGTTTGCAGAGGTAAAAGTCCATAGAGTATACTTTCCGTATGGTCGATTTTAGTTGCACAATGTTGAGAATGAAATGTGGACAAGATACCTAAATTTAATATAAAATTTACTGTATAACAATAGCTCATTTAAGTACCACATAGGTGTCGTATGTAATATTGAGAAATATTCCGTCTTTCGCAACTGTAACAGAAGTTTTATTTACACTGAGCACGTTTGGCTTTATTTTAAAGCACTTCAATCAATCAAAAGGAAGTAGACAAAATACATTAAACAAAACTGTGGACTTACAAAAACATTAGGACTTAAATATACCGTCTATCAGTGAAGTGCTAAAACACTGATCTGCCAACACAAACGTTGAATATTGTGTTACCGCAGCACAAAACTACGAAAGGTGACTTGGCAATGGAGGAGACAAAATACTGTCCACTGAAGATGCTTCAAAAGAGAGAAACGCGTCTGGTCTAAATAAGCCCCTTATTACAGTTGCAGAAGAGGAATATATTTCAGTACCATTGGTAAAACTGCGACTGTGGAACAAAAACAAGAAAGAGAACATGAGTACCATTGTGTATGTGCCATACCTTTCCTTGATTGAAGTGCTTTAAAATAAAGCCAAACGCGTCCGGTGTAAATAATACTTTTATTACAGTCGCGAAAGATGGAATATTTCTCAATATTACGTACGACACCTATGTCGTACTTAAATTAAATGAGATATTGTTATACAGTAAATTTTATATGAAATTCAGGTATCTTGTCCCCATTTCATTCTCAACATTGTGGCAACTAAAATCGACCATACGGAAAGTATACGCTATGGACTTCTACCTCTGCCAACTCTTCAAAATTTCGTGCAATGGTTTACTACATTTAAAGCTGCATAATAACTGCGTTGAACATCGAAACAAAATTAAGTCATTTATGGGGGGAAGGTATCAGTCAAGAAGATGTGTAAAATTCAAATTTGTGGGCCAAATAGTTTTTGTGAAACTGAATGATAAGTGTGTCAAAGCAGTGGGAACACCATGTGTCTGCACAGGCGAGCAGTGCAGTGATGACAAAATCGCGCACAGTGCGGAATGCGGCGAGCACGTGTCTGCAGCTGCAAAAGGGTTAATGAAGAGACAAAGCACTAGAAATTTCAAAAAATTGCATTAAAACGAATAAAATTCGTAAAGTAAGGCACTTCGATATTGTTTTTTAATAATGAAAATACTAAGCACCGAACAAGGTTTGAACTCATAACCTTTCACATAGCAGCCCCACACCTTAACCGTTACGCTAACGCACCTCGTCTGACTACACAACACTGAGGACAATAACACGTCATGCAAAATACTGACAAACACTGTTGGTATGACTATGAATTACTCACGCTTCGTCGAAGTACAATAGGAAATAAACAATTACCGCTGTTCTTTATTGCGAAAAAGCGGTTCGTGAGAGTGCTATCGCCTGAATTAGGAGTCTTATTGCTTGTTTGGTTTAATTAATTAATATAATATGAAGCAATTGGTATAAAGAATGCTTTTTCCAAAATTTCTATAAAAGAATGTCTGCTATCAAGACATTGCTTTTGTTCTATTACTTTATTTATGACTGAACGTTTCTAAATCTGAAGACACTCGTCCATGCTCTGCAGTGCAGTCGAGATGTGGCACCGCTGTTCTCTGTTCATTGGCTGACTGTGTTTTGTGACGTCAGATGCGCAGAACGAACCTAAACTCGGCCGCCAACATAAATGACGCGCACTTTAAACATCCAACAGTCATACATAATGATCACAGAGAGCATAAACTTCTCAAGTATTTTGTGAAATTATCTAAATACTGAACTAGCTGCTAGTTATTGCTGTATATGGAGTTATCAGTCTTGTAAAGTGTCTCCAACAGTGATATATTTTAATTTGTTTGGAAAAATAAGCTAAATTAATAATTTTTTACCAATGTGAATGAGAACATTACCTGTTATAGAGCCACAACTTAGTTATGTCTTAATGGAGGTATCGGTTCCATATAAACATTTATTTGTGAAAGCCATAATGATTTTCCTTATTTTAGGTAGAGCAGTGTGTGAAATTTTCATTCACGCAATTTCCTCTGCATTGCTGCAGCAGTACACTGTTTCTCTTCCTCTTCTCAATTTCTAGAACCAACTTTTTCACCTGCTATTAAAAAGTAATTATTAAAAAATTCTGCAGCTCAAATATATTTATAATACTTACATTCTTCTTAATGTAAATAGCTTCATCCTCAATCATTTCCTTCCTTGTCCCTCTTTCTCTTTCAGCAATATTCTACAACAATTTAATTTTTGTGCACGTGTGACCAATTAATTATGGGACCAAAGATGCTGCTGTTGTTGGTTATATTGTTTATTCGTCGTTGGCTGATACTCATATCTGAGTTTTCATTTCTCTCCTGAGATTTCCTTTGTCACGGTTCAGGCGTGGAAATGTCGTTGATGGCTTAGCAATCCAATCCTAGCGTGGAACAGGCGGCCACAGACATGACAGCTGATGGAAGGTGGAGGACGTGGCTGAGCCTGGAGGAGTTTACGTCTCTGGCGTTTGTCATTCTCCATTCTTCGATGTTCCAGCTCAAAGTTTTGAAGAGCATTTGAGGTAACTGAGCGCCAGCGACTTCGGTCTTCTGCTATTGTGGACCAGTTACTCGGATTGATGTTCAAGTTTTTCAGATTTTTCGTGTACTGATCCTTATAACGTTTGAGAGGGGCACCTTGTGGCCTTTTACCTGTGCTCACTTCGCTGTACAGCATTTGGCGTGGAAGTCTGTCATTTTTCATCCGCTGGACATGTCCAACCCATCTGAGTTGATGCCCAATGATAAGAGCTTCCATGCTATACATTTTTGCTTTCTCAAGAACAGCTGTGTTGGATATGAAGTCATCCCATTTCAGGTTCATGATATATCTTGGCTTCTGTTGGTTGAAGCGTTCTAGTTTCTTCAGATCACAGCGATATAATGTCCAGGTTTCGCAACCATATAGCAGTGTGGAAATGACTACAGCTTTGTACACCATCAGTTCGGTGTACAGTGTTAGGTCATTATTCAGGAAGACACGCTTTGTAAGACGTCCAAATGCTACACGGGCAGCACGTAATCTATTATCCACATCTTTTTCCAGATGAGCAGTTAGATGACAGTATGCTTCCCAGGTAGAGGAAATGGTTCACTTGTTCCAAGGGTGTATCACAAACAGATATGCTGAAGTCAGGAATGGAAGAGCCAGGAGTTGGCTGCGCCATCACTTTTGTCTTTGGAATATTGATGGAGAGACCAAATCGTTCGTACGCCCTGCTGAAGAAATCAACTGACAGCTGCAACTCTGCAGGTGAATGAGCTGGAGAAGCATTGTCATCAGCATACTGCAGCTCTGTCACACGAGTGGTACTGGTGAACCTTTTTGAATGGAGTCTGGACTGGTTGAATAATCCTCCATAAAACCAGTACTTTAGTTCTATTCCTGCATTGTTTACGGTTGTCTCGTAAAGCATACCTGCCAGATGCAATGCAAATTATGTTGGTGCAAGAACGCATCCTTGTTTAAGCCCACTTGTTATTGGGAATTCACCAGTCGTTTCATTCTGGCAGAGGACCAGTCCAGTCATATCATCGTGGAGAGCTTCAATCAGGTCAACAAAATGTTCAGGGCAGCCGAAGCGTTTTAAGACCATCCACATGGCTTCTCTGGGAACTGTATCAAAGGCCTTTTCTAGATCGTAGAAAACAAGTAGTAAAGGCTTTTGCTGTTCTCTGCACTTCTCCTGTAGTTGTCATGCACAGAAAATCATGTCAATTGTCCCTCTTGAAGGTCGAAACCCCGTTTTGAGACTCGGGTAGTATAGTCTCTGAAAGTGTCTGGAGGCGATTTAAAAGGATTCTTGCAAAAATTTTGCCAGTGACAGAGAGTAGAGATATTCCCCGGTAGTTACCACAAACGCTTCTGTCGCCCTTCTTGAAGATGGTGACAATTGTGGAGTTCTTCAAGTCAGCTGGTACCTTGCAGGTTTCCCACATTAATAGAATGAGTGAGAAGAGTCTGGTTTTTAGAGGCAAGCCGCCACCCTCAATAAGCTCCATCGGGATGCTGTCAGGTCCAGGAGCCTTCCCAGGTTTCACACTCTTGAGTGCATTGCAAAATTCTTGAAAAGTTGGAGAATCAGCCATCCAGGGTTTTGGAGGGTGCTGTGGGACATTTTTGAGAAAATCTCCAGTGGCAGTAGAAGGGCGGTTTAACAGTGAGCTGAAGTGCTCTTTCCAACGATTTAAGATGTCCTGACTTTCAGTAAGAATGGTGGAGTTGTCAGCAGCTTTCAGTGTTCCTGATGAGGAGCAGATAGGTCCGTACAGCTCTTTAATACCAGCGTAGAAGCCACGCAGGTTCCTTGCATCGGAAAGATTTTGGAGTTCTGTGGCTTTCTGTTGCCATCATTTGTTCTTGATTACCCTTACTGCACTTTGACATTTCTGCTTGAGTTCTTGAAAGTGTGCTTTCTTTTCTGCGCAGGACGGATCTTGAGCAAGGGATAGGTAAGCATCCCGCTTTGCATTGATGATGGCTTGGATTTCTCCATGGTTGTCATCAAACCAGTCACTTCTTTTTCGTGCACTAAAACCAACAACATTCTCAGCAGTTTCTTTGATGATGTTCTTTAATGTGGTCCATTCTTGTTAGACGTCATCTGTGGTTGCTGGAGCTTTGTTAAGTCGTTCAGACAGTATGTCTTGGAAGTATGAGCGAACGTTTTTGTTGTTCAGGTTGCTTATGTTGAATTTTCTGCGTGGTGGGTTTGAAAAGTGGGATCGTGGCTTGCGATACTTTGGTACTCTCAAACGGCTGACTAAAAGTCTATGGTCAGTCCAGCACTCATCGATGTTTAGTGCTGCTTTTGTGATGAGAATGTCTTTCTTGTCACGCTGTCGCGTAATAACGTAGTCTATAAGATGCCAATGTTTGGAGCGTGGGTGCATCCATGTGGTCTTATAGCGGTTACGCAAACGGAATTGGGTATTGGAGATGAAAAGCTCGTGCTCAGCACATAAACCAAGAAGTAACAATCCATTTGCATTGCAGTTTCCCACCCCTTGTTTACCCACGACATCTCTCCAAAAACAGTTGTCCCTTCCCACTCTGGCATTGAAACCACCAAGTAAAATTAATTTATCTTGAATGGGTATTTTAGAGAGAGAGTACTGTTCAGTTGGTGGTAGAACTGATTCTTTGTGTCTTCATCACTGTATAAAGTAGGAGCATATGCAGAGACGAAGGTGATGAATCTTGGTTCATATTGTTTATTACTGTAGATCTATCACCATGATTGCCATCTTCAGGTCATGCGTGAAAAGTACATAGTCTGGCATGATATTTCAAATTTTTAAGTAGGTAGTATAACATATTTTCAAATTATGGTCTGCTACATACATCAGGTGGTCTTGATAGCCTTATGAAATTGATGTCTCAGGTGCTGTCACACTATTGTATAAGTTTGCTTCTTTGATGGCGTTGGAGCTATAATAGATGTTACACTTCTGTTGGATCAGTTATTTGTGTAGCTGTCGAATTATGATACTTTATTTCATAATGATGTTTTGTGGCAGCTGCATAGACAGTTCATTCAACAATGTTATGTGCTTACAGGCCATTTGCTTGGTCATACCTGTGTTTGTACTCACTATATTATATCGCTTACATGATTTGTGTTTATGTGATTCTATGCCAATATGTAATTTAATCCTATTGTTTTTTTATAACTTGATTATGCCAAATAGTGTTGAGACAAGTCTTACAGTGTTGTTTTCTTAGACATATGATTTCCAATGGTTACTTCTAATTTCATGGTAAAATGATCAGTGGATATGTTTGTAGATTTTGTTTTTCTACTTGTCTCTTGTTTGGAAGTATAATTTCAATAAAATTTTGTGTGTGTGAATATATATTTTGATTTCTTCAGGAACACTCATTTGTGGTTCACTTTGTGCTGTGTGATATAATAATATTATGATTTGTGTGATATTATTTACCATAAAAAAGTCATTTAGTTTTTGTATATAGTCATTACATTTTAATGTGGCTAAACTGTTACCTTTGTCTGACTTTGTTATTGCATTACTTGCTGTTAGTTTATTATTAGTTTGGCTTAATATCATACAGTCCTTGTACTGATTTTTGTAATTGTCAGTGCTTTCTTTTTGTATTGCATTCACTGTACTAATAACAATTTTCTTTTTGTGTTTAATTGGTAATCTAGCTGCATTAGTTCTATTGTAGCTGTAGTTGTAAGTTGTTTCCTGATAGTGTACTTAAATTTCAATTCTAGATTATATTATAAATCCTTGTCTAATAGTTTTAAAAAAATATAATCCAGAACGCAAGTTTCCAAGCACTATCAGGAAACAACTTAAAGCAACAACTAAAATAGTGATTGGCAGATCGATTACCTATAAAACAACAAAACGAAAACACTTTTAGGACAACGAATGCAACAGAAAAAGAAAGCACCCATAATAACAAACACCAGTACAGAAGCTATATGCTATTATGCCAAATTAGTGATAAACTAATATCTAGTATTGCAATAACTATAAAGTCAGACAAAGGTAATAGTTTAAACAATGGAAAATCCATGATGTAATAATGACAATATGACGTAAAGGACAGAGATGGTAGTCGTGTGTGTGTGTGTGTGTGTGTGTGTGTGTGTGTGTGTGTGTGTGTGTATTTTAGAAGAAGGCCTTCAGAGTGAAAGCTTACATGCTTTATCTTTTTGTTGTGACTCTTTGCGACTCAACATTTCCGCCATCTTTTTCATAATATTGTCAAATGTAATTGTTATTAATACTAAAACAGATTACTATCTACAAGAAGTAAATTACTTTTTCACAGAAAATAACATCGTAGAAATCACTAGAGATCCCACAAACAATTATGCTGCACAAACAAAGTAAGTCATCAAACAGTGTTATACTATTCTGTCCGACTTCAAAGAAAGAGAATGTTTGGTGATAAATCCTAGGGTACTTAAATTATGTGGACATCTGAAAATTCATAAAACATCTGTCTCTATCCATCCAGTTGTCAACAACATTCTAAGGAAACACACTAACATAGAATTTTGCTCACCAGACACGACACTATTTTTGAACCATGTATTCAGATCCAAGTATATGTAAAATTCAATGTAAAGTACGTGATAAATTCTATATGGGTCAAACTGGACATAATTTCAATATTCAATACCGAGAACACATTACAGAAAGCAGCTGTAACCCATCAACTTTCTTCCATCACTTGAAAACAGTATGACACACAGCAGACAATATAGAACTCAGTGTGAGGTTTTACATGTTACACAAAAAGGACCACTAATGAGTACTCTTGAAAAAATCTAAAATTATTCTCACACACAAAATTACCCTCAAGAAACTAAATAAACAGACTGATTTGAAATGCAAATGTTGCATAGAAAATTTTATTGAAATTATCCTTTCAAACAGAAAGATGAACAGAAAAAAAATGTACAAATACATCCAGACATTTTGTTGCCATGAAATTAATAGTAAACATTGGAAAGCATATGTCTAACTGCTACTGATGAGCTCTTTGCATTCCATGCAGAGGCTGCTTTTGTTATGGCTGCACTGCTTGCCAGATGCTGACACCTATGGTGGGAGGTGGCGTTCTGGCCAATATGAAATATTTAACAGATTTTTTGGAAACTATTAAGTGAAAAAAATTGTTTTTTGGAAATTTTAGTCTGATATCTTCACTTGATAAAGGACTGGATATTTTTCTTTTTCTTCCGTATCCGTCATACTTACTGTGCTGCATCAAATTAAGTAAAACATTGCATAAAATTTTAGCATGTTCCAGAGATTAAAATGTTTTGCGTAAACTCTGAGTATGGTTGATTTCAGCTCATACATTGCAGTAAATCAAATGTAGATAAGGTATCAAAATTTTATTTAAAATTGAGAGCAAAACAATAGTCATTTTGTTCTAATGAGATGCGCCCAGTTCTGTCCATGCAACTTCCTGGCTGTTATGAAATAATTAGTATCTGGTAAAGTTTCATATCTTCGGTTGATAAAGTACTGAATTTCCTTTTATTAACTGTCATAGGTACTGCGTTGCATCAAATTAAGTAAAACATTATGCAAAATTTTAAAGATTTTGCAGAGGTAAATGCACATTGCGTAAATTTTCCATGTTGTTGATTTTAGCTCATACATTCCAGTGAAATGAAATTTTTATAAGATATCGAACTTTTATTTAAAACTGAGAGCAAAAGGCCATCTCAGTTCGTTCATGAGTTATTGTGTTTTATATCCGAAGGACAGTTGCACCCTTTGCACCTATTAACGTTCTTGTGCATCACAATTCATGTGATCGTAACAATCGTCTTATCTCACAAACGATTCAAGATACAAAGATATGGTAGTAAATCATCTGCAGCAGTGATAGGTCAACGGCTCAGAACGCATTCAGATGTAGCACTGTAGGAAAATCCAGGTGACACACATACAAGTCCATGACGCCTGGGGAACAGTGTAGCCGGATGTGTATACACGCCCATAGCAGTGAAAGGGTTAAGAAAACAACATTGAGAAATTGCCACAAACATCATGCACCGCACCACTATCTGGCATAACCAATTCCATAACAAAAAGTAGGATAAAGTCACACATGGGAGTAGAATCACATAAATACGAATCATACAAACAATATAATATAGCTGGTAAGAACAAAGATGTGACCTACAGAATACCATGGAAACAAGGAGCCTGTAACCATGTAACATCGCTGACTCAGCTGTCAATACAGCTGTCACAAAATGGCATTATGAAATAAACTTTCATAATTCAACAACTACACAAGTAACTGCTCCACCAAAAGTTTAATATTCACTGTAGCTCTAGCAGCATCAAAGGAGCAAACTTACACAGTAATGTGACAGCAACTGAGACATCAATGTCACATGGAAATCAAGACAATGTGATGTACATAGTGAATCATAATTCTACAATATGGTAAATTATCTACTTAGAAATTTGAAGTATTGTCCCAAATCATGTACCTTTCGAAGATAACCTGAATATGACAACCACTCCAAAATAGGCCTATAGTAATAAACAACATAATAAAACACAGCAAAGTCTTTGGTCTGATAACACAATATACAATATGATTTTACTGCCTTGTCTGTCAATTTCTAAAAATTTTACAGCACTGTTTATAATTTGCAAAGCTGACCCAAAGAGGTCACCTTGCATAACTACAGACAGCGCAACAAGCGCTGCACCGTGTACAAAACAGCCGTATATAAGGTGGTGTGCCAGGCCTTCCACAGACTAAAGTTTACATGAAAAATGTTTTGCTCAGGTGTTCGACTGTGCTTTAATATATGCTATGGTTCAGTGTGACTGTACAGATTCCTACTTCATTCAGTGTCTTTGTGTATCCCTTCATGTGGAAACAGAATAAAAGTTGGTTGGTGGTAATTTTGATATTAAGTTTGTACATTTTGGTGATGATTGCAATATTCTACTCTGCGTGTTTCGTTTCTAAATTCGCTATGGCCAATATGTTTGCAGAAGGAATTCTTCAATCTCTTGTTGAACAATAACAAGCTCTCACCAGTCAGAAGCATGATGTCGCTGTGGCACTAAATAGTTTGTCAGCATTGTTGATGTGCCAGGGTTCATCGAGAAGATTGGGCTGCATATGATAAGCTCCTTCGGCAATATTTTCTAGAGTCACTAACTCCAAGGTGTGTAAGGCTTTGTTTCTGTCATGGGTTTCTTCTCATGTTTATCACCTTTTGTGTCAGATAGTTCCTCTTAGAAACCTGCAAGTCTCTCTTTTGATGAAATGTGTCAGTTGCTCTCTAATTATCCTTGCAAAATTAGTCATGTTATTGCTGCTCGTGTTGAGTTCTACCTTTGTCAAAAGCAGCTGCAACAGTCATGCAGAGCTTGGGCAGCAAAAGTTCATGTGCTTTGGTGTCATTCCATTTGTTACTGAAACTCACTGGGACTCATATGCTGATTCAGTGGTTCCCAATGCTATAATATGCACAGCTCCCAATAGGGAAGATCTTGAATGTGTTTTACGATGTCTCTCACAGAAGCTTTGAACTTTGCCCAGACCTTTGAAGTATAGGCAACAGGAAATCAGATAGAAGCTTGATGTCAGGTAGCTGCCAGTGCTGCTTCTCCTCCTAAGCGGCTTTCGTTTGGCTCACGAGGGGAAGATGACATTGTGGCTGTGCAACCACAGTCTCCATGCCACATGGGGTAGTGTTGTGCTAAGCAACAATAGCAGTCAGCATCACAACAGTGGCCACATGCTCTCTCCAGTCTTGCCGTTATTGTTTTGTTCAACATGAGCAGGCCACATGGACAACAGGCAACCATCATATCACCAGCATTGTCCCCGTCTCTCGTCGGTTAGTGAGTTACAAGAAACAACAAATTCTCATATTGGGAACATTTCCTACTCCTGTAGTGTATAAAGCAGTTGTGCGGGCTTGACCTTGCTAGTAATGTATGATGCCAACACTGAAAACTTATTTGGATTAGATGCCTTCAGAATTTTTGGATTCTCTATTCCTGATCAAGTGCTTCTGGTATCATATCAAGTCCCATACCAACAGGTATGCTTGGAATATTCCTCCCTGTTTTTCAGAAGGTGTAGGGTGTGCTGCTGATATTAAGGCTCACGCCATAATGAAAATTACAGTGGGCTCCAGTTTTATTTTCCTGCCCACCCAATCCCAATAGCTTTACGGCGACTACACAAGTAACTGCTCCACCAAAAGTTTAATATTCACTGTAGCTCTAGCAGCATCAAAGGAGCAAACTTACACAGTAATGTGACAGCAACTGAGACATCAATGTCACATGGGAATCAAGACAATGTGATGTACATAGCGAATCATAATTCTACAATATGGTAAATTATCTACTTAAAAATTTGAAGTATTGTCCCAAATCATGTACCTTTCGAAGATAACCTGAATATGACAACCACTCCAAAATAGGCCTGTAGTAATAAACAACATAATAAAACACAGCAAAGTCTTTGGTCTGATAACACAATATACAATATGATTTTACTGCCTTGTCTGTCAATTTCTAAAAATTTTACAGCACTGTTTATAATTTGCAAAGCTGACCCAAAGAGGTCACTTTGCATAACTACAGACAGCGCAACAAGCGCTGCACCGTGTACAAAACAGCCGTATATAAGGTGGTGTGCCAGGCCTTCCACAGACTAAAGTTTACGTGAAAAATGTTTTGCTCAGGTGTTCGACTGTGCTTTAATATATGCAATGGTTCAGTGTGACTGTACAGATTCCTACTTCATTCAGTGTCTTTGTGTATCCCTTCACGTGGAAACAGAATAAAAGTTGGTTGGTGGTAATTTTGATATTAAGTTTGTACATTTTGGTGATGATTGCAATATTCTACTCTGCGTGTTTCGTTTCTAAATTCGCTATGGCTAGTATGTTTGCAGAAGAAATTCTTCAATCTCTTGTTGAACAGCAACAAGCTCTCACCAGTCAGAAGCATGATGTCGCTGTGGCACTAAACAGTTTGTCAGCATTGTTGATGTGCCAGGGTTCATCGAGAAGATTGGGCTGCATATGATAAGCTCCTTCGGCAATATTTTCTAGAGTCACTAACTCCAAGGTGTGTAAGGCTTTGTTTCTGTCATGGGTTTCTTCTCATGTTTATCACCTTTTGTGTCAGATAGTTCCTCTTAGAAACCTGCAAGTCTCTCTTTTGATGAAATGTGTCAGTTGCTCTCTAATTATCCTTGCAAAATTAGTCATGTTATTGCTGCTCGTGTTGAGTTCTACCTTTGTCAAAAGCAGCTGCAACAGTCATACAGAGCTTGGGCAGCAAAAGTTCATGTGCTTTGGTGTCATTCCATTTGTTACTGAAACTCACTGGGACTCATATGCTGATTCAGTGGTTCCCAATGCTATAATATGCACGGCTCCCAATAGGGAAGATCTTGAATGTGTTTTACCATGTCTCTCACAGAAGCTTTGAACTTTGCCCAGACCTTTGAAGTATAGGCAACAGGAAATCAGATAGAAGCTTGATGTCAGGTAGCTGCCAGTGCTGCTTCTCCTCCTAAGCGGCTTTCGTTTGGCTCACGAGGGGAAGATGACATTGTGGCTGTGCAACCACAGTCTCCATGCCACATGGGGTAGTGTTGTGCTAAGCAACAATAGCAGTCAGCATCACAACAGTGGCCACATGCTCTCTCCAGTCTTGCCGTTATTGTTTTGTTCAACATGAGCAGGCCACATGGACAACAGGCAACCATCATATCACCAGCATTGTCCCCGTCTCTCGTCGGTTAGTGAGTTACAAGAAACAACAAATTCTCATATTGGGAACATTTCCTACTCCTGTAGTGTATAAAGCAGTTGTGCGGGCTTGACCTTGCTAGTAATGTATGATGCCAACACTGAAAACTTATTTGGATTAGATGCCTTCAGAATTTTTGGATTCTCTATTCCTGATCAAGTGCTTCTGGTATCATATCAAGTCCCATACCAACAGGTATGCTTGGAATATTCCTCCCTGTTTTTCAGAAGGTGTAGGGTGTGCTGCTGATATTAAGGCTCACGCCATAATGAAAATTACAGTGGGCTCCAGTTTTATTTTCCTGCCCACCCAATCCCAATAGCTTTACGGCGACTACACAAGTAACTGCTCCACCAAAAGTTTAATATTCACTGTAGCTCTAGCAGCATCAAAGGAGCAAACTTACACAGTAATGTGACAGCAACTGAGACATCAATGTCACATGGGAATCAAGACAATGTGATGTACATAGCGAATCATAATTCTACAATATGGTAAATTATCTACTTAAAAATTTGAAGTATTGTCCCAAATCATGTACCTTTCGAAGATAACCTGAATATGACAACCACTCCAAAATAGGCCTGTAGTAATAAACAACATAATAAAACACAGCAAAGTCTTTGGTCTGATAACACAATATACAATATGATTTTACTGCCTTGTCTGTCAATTTCTAAAAATTTTACAGCACTGTTTATAATTTGCAAAGCTGACCCAAAGAGGTCACTTTGCATAACTACAGACAGCGCAACAAGCGCTGCACCGTGTACAAAACAGCCGTATATAAGGTGGTGTGCCAGGCCTTCCACAGACTAAAGTTTACGTGAAAAATGTTTTGCTCAGGTGTTCGACTGTGCTTTAATATATGCAATGGTTCAGTGTGACTGTACAGATTCCTACTTCATTCAGTGTCTTTGTGTATCCCTTCACGTGGAAACAGAATAAAAGTTGGTTGGTGGTAATTTTGATATTAAGTTTGTACATTTTGGTGATGATTGCAATATTCTACTCTGCGTGTTTCGTTTCTAAATTCGCTATGGCTAGTATGTTTGCAGAAGAAATTCTTCAATCTCTTGTTGAACAGCAACAAGCTCTCACCAGTCAGAAGCATGATGTCGCTGTGGCACTAAACAGTTTGTCAGCATTGTTGATGTGCCAGGGTTCATCGAGAAGATTGGGCTGCATATGATAAGCTCCTTCGGCAATATTTTCTAGAGTCACTAACTCCAAGGTGTGTAAGGCTTTGTTTCTGTCATGGGTTTCTTCTCATGTTTATCACCTTTTGTGTCAGATAGTTCCTCTTAGAAACCTGCAAGTCTCTCTTTTGATGAAATGTGTCAGTTGCTCTCTAATTATCCTTGCAAAATTAGTCATGTTATTGCTGCTCGTGTTGAGTTCTACCTTTGTCAAAAGCAGCTGCAACAGTCATACAGAGCTTGGGCAGCAAAAGTTCATGTGCTTTGGTGTCATTCCATTTGTTACTGAAACTCACTGGGACTCATATGCTGATTCAGTGGTTCCCAATGCTATAATATGCACGGCTCCCAATAGGGAAGATCTTGAATGTGTTTTACCATGTCTCTCACAGAAGCTTTGAACTTTGCCCAGACCTTTGAAGTATAGGCAACAGGAAATCAGATAGAAGCTTGATGTCAGGTAGCTGCCAGTGCTGCTTCTCCTCCTAAGCGGCTTTCGTTTGGCTCACGAGGGGAAGATGACATTGTGGCTGTGCAACCACAGTCTCCATGCCACATGGGGTAGTGTTGTGCTAAGCAACAATAGCAGTCAGCAACACAACAGTGGCCACATGCTCTCTCCAGTCTTGCCGTTATTCTTTTGTTCAACATGAGCAGGCCACATGGACAACAGGCAACCATCATATCACCAGCATTGTCCCCGTCTCTCGTCGGTTAGTGAGTTACAAGAAACAACAAATTCTCATATTGGGAACATTTCCTACTCCTGTAGTGTATAAAGCAGTTGTGCGGGCTTGACCTTGCTAGTAATGTATGATGCCAACACTGAAAACTTATTTGGGTTAGATGCCTTCAGAATTTTTGGATTCTCTATTCCTGATCAAGTGCTTCTGGTATCATATCAAGTCCCATACCAACAGGTATGCTTGGAATGTTCCTCCCTGTTTTTCAGAAGGTGTAGGGTGTGCTGCTGATATTAAGGCTCACACCATAATGAAAATGACAGTGAGCTCCAGTTTTATTTTCCTGCCCACCCAATCCCAATAGCTTTACGGCGAGTTAGTCAAATTAGAACTAGATAAACTTATGTCTTTGGTGTTATCATGCCTGTCTATTCTAGTGAATGGTATACTCTGTTGGTTACTGTCGCAAAACCTAATGGCAATCTTCTGCTCTGAGATGATTTTAAAAAGTCTGTCGATTCACAGTCTATTATTGATACCCATCCGTTATCCCTTTGGGATGGACTCTTAGCACACCTTTCCAGGGACCAATGTTGTTGTTGTCCCTCCAACACTAAACTTGTGATCCCTTGATGCCTCAGAATGGGCCATACCACTGATACCTTCTTCCAGTCAACCAATACTTTTCCAAAATTGACTTGTCGGAAGCCTACTTGCAATGTCTCTGGATGATGATTCCAAACATAACCTTACAGTGAAAACTCCCTTCTGGTTACATCAATACCAGCACATGTCACTTAGAATGACTAGTACCCCTACCACTTTCCAACAGTTTTTGGAGCAACTCACAGCATCCGTGATGAAGTGCATTAACTAACGGGATGACATTGTGACCTCAGGTTCCTCAACAGATGAACGTTGGTTGAACCTTTGTTGCTTGTTCACAGTGCTGCAGGCTGCTGTTCTGAAAAGCAACTCAGACAAATTACGGTTTATTCAGCCGTCTATTGTCTGTCTCACTTTGAAGTCTTGCACTCGGGCGTCAAACATTTACGCCAAAGTTTCGATGCCATTATGGTGTCGCCACATCCTACCAATGTCATAGAGTTGCAGACCTTTCTTGAAAAGATTCCTTACCTCAATAAATTTTGTCCGGGTGCAGCCACAGTGGCTCGGCTACTTCATATTCTCTTATGTAAATGTGTTCTTTTTTCTGTGGTTGCCTGCTTATGAGTGTGCTTCTATCTTATTGATGTCAAAATTATACTCTGCACCTTGTTTAGTTACTTTCCAACCAGGCAACATCTTGTTTTAGCCACTGACACCTCATAGTATGATCTTGGAGCCATTCTCTTGCACAAATATGCAGACAGTTTTGTATGTCCTATTGCGTATGCTTCCAAAATTCTGAATCAGGTGCAGCAGTGCTACTCACTGATAGAAAAGAAGTGCTTGTTATTGTGTATGCATTCAAAAAAAGTCTTACCTTCCTACATGGTTCTAAATTTCATTTGATTACTCATCATAAACCTCTATCTTCTCTTTTCCACCCTTCGGCATCCTTATCAGGCAAAGTGGCCCATCACCTGCAACACTGGCCTCTCTCTTCTTCTTCTTCTTCTTCTTCATCTACTTCTTCTTCTTGACCCACTGCACAACACACTGCTGCAGGTGCTCTCTGTCAATTGCCACTGATACAGCATTTAATCAGGATGAACTGTTGTGTTTCCATTCAGACACCAAAGCCCAAAATACTGTGGACAGTTTTCCCATTACCAGTGCTGGGATTTTGGTGGCTGTTGTGGAGGGTCCTGTCTTACTTCAGGTTGGGTAATTTGCCCACCACAGCTGGGTGGGTAAACCACTGGTCTGAGCATTGTACCCTTGTGTAATTATTACCTTTTTCCACCACCATCACCACCCCTCATTTCTCAGCACTTGATGGTGTGTTACTGTTGGCTACTGAGGATTCAGTAAAACCTTTTTGATGACTAATACTATTTGTGAACACTTCGTTTTCCTTGTACCTCTGCTGTATGCTTATTAATTTAAACCATTAACTCTTGTTATTTGTTTGTTTGCACTACTTAACAGTCACTAAGTTTACACGTGACACATCTTCCAGAAGACGAAAGTTGAATTTTGGAAACCTTTCATCACTGTCATGTTTACATGTTTTGAGGCCTGAAATGGATTTGGTAGCCCAGTCAGATATGGCATCTGGAAATCAGCTGTTCCAGTTTCAGGTTTAGTGGGCGCAATCACTATTTCTTTCAATTAAATGTTAGTAGTAGACTGCTTCATGCACATTGTAATATATATACTTCTCCTTCACAGTGCAATGAGTCACTCCATCTATATTAGTTGAAATTTTTTAAAACAAATAGTAATCTGCCAGACCAAGCACATTTCAAAAATGATTGTGCGTTTACACGGTAGTGAAAATCAGTTGTGGAAGTGGAAAACTGGCAGTAAGAAGTGGATTTCCAGAATAGATTTCGGAGTGTTTATATGACCAACTAAAAGCGGTACAGGAAAGTTGGTTTATGAAATCCAGTTTTGGGAGGCCATGTAAATATAGTGAATGATGATGCCATCACCTAACTACATCGTATGTCCTGCGCTCTAAATATCTGCTGTTATTGTCTGGTGAGATCACATGAAGTCAGCTGTAATTGGCTGTCAAAAGAGTGTTGCAGTCTTGATTTCAGTTCTTCAGAAGCTGACGTGGTGTGTTTGGTGGAATCTGTGTTTTTACTTTCAAAATATGAAAATATGCAGTGTAAATGTTGCCACTTATCAAAGATCTGTACAAAATGTGGTTTTTCTTTTTACTGGCTTTTGTTTTTTAAAGTGCTGGGAAGTTCTTTGCTGGTGTAAAAAAAACCTTCACTACGTAAAGGATTGATAAGTGTATCAACACTAAACAAGGAAAAAGTGAATTTTCACCCGGGAAAAGGTGATTATTTAACCAGAAAATAAGGGAAAACCCCAGAAATTCTTTTCTTGTCTGTTTATACACCCTGTAACTGCTTTTGGATTGTAGAGGTTGATGCTTTCTCAAAATTTCCTTATGTGGTTCTTTGACCATCCATGCCCTTGACAGCTACTGTTACACCCCTACAGAGATTTTTTCCATAGAAACATTCCCATATATGCTAGTAACCGACAATGCGCCTCTCCCAGTTTGTGTCTCAAGTTTTTGAACAGCATGGCATCCACAGTGTTAGCTCCTCTCCCTTGCATCTCCTATCCAGTCGAGGGGTAGAGCCACAAACCCCTACATTCAAGACACAGATGAAAAAACATGTCACTCAATCCTGTCCTGAGGAAGCCGTTAATACATTCTTGAGTTCATATAGGTTCACTCCCATCAGCAACCTTAGTCCACCCTTTACAGTGCTCCACATGCTCTGGCTGACACCTGACCACCTGCCTCAGAGAGTTTCCATCTGTGCTTCACATCTGGGTCCGAGCGTTTAGCATGCACCCAATGTGGATGCCAGCAGTTGTACACTGTGCACGCCTCTGATACTTTGATGTCAAGACACTAAGATCAGCTCCACCGATGCGTGACTGACCACACATCGGAGAACTCTCAGCCCCCGCAGCTGCCTCCCCCATCTGCACCACTCCTCCAGTGTGGTCGACACCCCTTCCGTGTTCTGTGCTATATTTGGATGTGAAATAATTAGAAATAGAACTTGGGAAGACAGTACATCAGTAGAAATATACCTGTGACTACATAATTATGTAGATGTGACAAATAATGTTTTCTTTGGCTAGAAAGTGACATTTATGACTGAAGCTATCATACAATCAGATTCAGAATAGTGATTGTAAGAGAGTGAATCAGTTAGAAAACAGATTTTTTTAAGTGCCTTTTTGCAAACACAGAGTGGTGCAATCTCTGTTCATTGTTGCAGTCATTTCCAGTGGTAGCCCATTTGTTTAGTCAGAATCGCAGTGTCAGAGCAAAAGACATCTTCCGTCAGTCGTGCAACGCATTATAACAAGGTTCTCACAACAGTTGATGTAAAACCATCCAAAATGTTTAGAAGACTTGCAGTACAGTTCAGGGTCAACACACTGAGGAAGACTCATGTACATGCATGACACAGACTGTTTTTACAAGGATGAGGAACAGTTGAGAATGTAGTTCACTGATGTCGCCCGAGGACCAGCTTGTGATCAACACATTTTTCTATTGCATAAGTGAGGAGCCGAAGAGTAAAATCACTTGATAATAATGGATACATGAAATATTGATTAATGTTCATTGCACAGGAGTTGCAAGCTACATGGAAAATTTGCAGATGGTATATAGTTTCTGAAATGTAATGTTATATGTGCTCAATTTTCAAATTTATTTTTTAATAGTATTATTATTATTTGTTTGTTTGTTTGTTTGTTTATTTATTTATTTATTTTGAGCAGGTTAAGGCATTTGTCTTACTTGTGGGACAAAGCATTGGAACAGCTAGACTCCTCGCAAAAGAAGCTGAAGAACATGCATGTAAGAATCTAGGCTTCTTGTCTAGTTTCCGTGAGTTCTTTTCTGGATCTTCTGCTACAGCAGACATTCCCCTGGATGAGAGGAGAAAGGTTGTTGCTTATTTGGACACAAGCTTACAGCTACTCTGCTCTACATTTGAGGTGAGAAATGTTAATTAGTAATTGTTTCCTTTCCAAAAGTAGGAGGAGTAAAGTTAGCTACTCTTTTTATAATTGTGTGTGTGTGTTTGTTTGTTTGTTTGTTTGTTTTCATTTCATAGCTCTGAGTAAGGACATTATCCAAAGCATGTACCTGCATACTACTCATTTTCTCAACTATATTGTGAGTGGTTTCCTTTACTCCATTCATTGTCTGTGTTACATCCAGGACGTTCTTGTATCTATCTTCTTTTTTTACATTCGATGTGTTTCACCTTCCTGTGTAATGCTTGATGATTTATGGAATTTAGGTAACAACTCATGAAATAGTTGAGACTCAGGTATTAACAGATACATAAACAGGACTGAAAACATTGCTACTTTTTGACCCTTACTATAGTCTCTCCCTCCCTCCCTCCCTCCCTCCCTCCCTCCCTCCCTCCCTCCCTCCCTCCCTCCCTCCCTCTCTCTCTCCCTCTCTCTCTCTCTCTCTCTCTCTCTCTCTCTCTCTCTCTCTCTCTCTCTCTCTCTCTCTCTCTCACACACACACACACACACACACACACGCACACACACACACACACACACACACACACCTGTATGACTACTTTACCCCAAATGACTACATTGAGCTAGCACTGCAGGTCATCTGGACTGAGGGATTGTGTCAGGAGGAATGGGCAAGGGGAGAAAGAAGGCAGGGAATGGAGAGAGTGTTGGGGAAGGGTGGGTCATAGTTTGGAGGGAGAAGCAATAGGTGCATCCTGTAGCTGGTGCACTTGTACTGGCCACAGGCAAGGGGGTTGTGTGCAGTGCAGCTTGATGAGGAATGGATTGGGGAACAGATGCGAGGGAGACTGGAGAGGAGATGTGGTGGGTGCAGGATGAGTGAAATCATGGTCATAGTGCAAGGGTGGAGAGGGTTGAGGGGCAGGGACTAGTGGGGGTTGCAGATTGCGGCCAGGAGGGTTATGGGATTGAAGGATGTGTTGCAAGAACAACTCCCATCTACATAATTCAGAGAAGCAGTGTGTCAAAGGGTTTTAGAGCAGGTCAAGCAAAAGAATGGGCTAGGATGTTGTGTAGATTGGGTGACCCCAGAATACCACTTTTGCAGCTGGTTCTCATGGGTGGTCAGAGGGTTAGCGGCATGTGTGTATGACACAGAAAAACTCTCTGTGTACTAAGTTTTGGGGTAATCGCTGTCTGTGAAGGCTTTAATAAGACCTGCATCAAATGGTGCAAGGGGCTACTTGTCACTACAGATGTCCACTCAACGATTGCCAGCTGACGGGGGAGAGACGTTTCAGTGTGGAAGGGATGGCAGCTAGCAAAATGTGGACTCTGTTGATAATTAGTGGTCAGTTGATAATTAGTGGTCTTAATATGGACAAAGATTTGGATGGACCCATCAGAGAGCCAGAGGACAATGTCCAGCAAGATGTGCACCAGTCTGAGAAGGAAGCAGGTGGGAGAGAGGCTGTAGAGGAATAAGTATAGTGTGTCTTGCCCTTGCACCCATATCGTGCAATATTATCACTGAACCTGAACCAAACAGGGGGCTTGGGTTTTTAGAAGAGTTTTCTCTACAAACAGATGCCCATGCCCGTACTGCAAATTTGTAATTTATATTCCATCAAGCCCTTTCCCATTTCCACATTAATATTAGGTATTTTCAGTCTGCTTAAGAGTTTACTGTATGAAGACGGGACATCGTAACTAATTGTATACAATGCATTGGTGAAGTGTAATTATAGGTGAAATTTTCTATATAGTTTAATGGTTAAGTCCTGAGTAACACATGCTAGATGGTTGTTGGGTATAACCTATCGTTACTGAAGATAATCATATTATTCTTGATACCTCTTTTTTTCTACAGATTCCAAGGCCAGATGTCCCAGATGTCAGCACAGTTACCCCAATATCGCCAATTATAACTCCTCAGGTAAATCCATTTAATTATATTTTAATTTTTTGAATGTTACTGTTTATTTCCAGAATCTGTCTGTTCGTATGAATGCACTTAAATTAATAAATTGTATTTTACAACAACTAAGTTAAAAAAAGTAGTATATTAAAACTGACTTTTTATTTAATTTGTAAAAATATTTTTCTTCTGTAAATGGACAATAAGGTTCCTCTGTTTTCCTTACATTGCCAAATGCATAAAGATCTCATAAAGATCAAAAGTGCGGCTAAGTGAAAATTCCACTAAACTTACTACAATATGTTTTAAACAATTACCTATTATTGTTAAGTACAACTGAATTACCTGCCTCACTCCCTTGTCCACAAACTTTCGTGTCTCAGCTCCTTATTTGATACAAAACTGTGAGAAAGGTGTGAAAATCCCTCATCTATTACTGCCTCTTACTAACTTAAGACAATTCAATTTTTGTCTGCAAGGATAGTTGATAGCCTGAGATAATTCAGCCATTCTTAACAACCATGAACAATCCACCGATCTCAAAGACTGTAGGCACTGTTTGTTGTCTGTTGACAGTGTCACGATCCTTGGACTGCTCATGCACCATGTGGGAATCTAGGTGTCATGGGGTTGGTATTGTCCATACTCAGCCTCTAGGCTTGACATCTCTTTGAAAGTGACAGTGTTATCACCTTGCCTCTTTCTTAGTCAGTCAGGACGAAAGTGGCTTACCATGTGGTGAAACATTTGAAAGTTCAAAACAATAATAAATCCTTACCACTGAAGAAACTGCAAAAAGGTGGCAATTTAAGGAGATGGGACCTGGATAAACTGACTAAACCAGAGGTTGTACAGAGTTTCAGGGAGAGCATGGAGGAAAGAAATACAGTAGAAGAAGAATGGGTAGCTTTGAGGGATGAAGTAGTGAAGGCAGCAGAGGATCAAGTAGGCAAAAAGACGAGGGCTAGTAGATATCCTTGGGTAACAGAAAAAATATTGAATTTAATTGATGAAAGGAGAAAATATAAAAATGCAGTAAATGAAGCAGGCAAAAAGAAATACAAACGTCTTAAAAATGAGATTGCCAGGAAATGCAAAATGGCTAAGGAGAGATGGCTAGAGGACAAATGTAATGATGTAGAGGCTTACCTCACTAGGGGTAAGATAGATACTGCCTACAGGAAAATTAAAGAGACCTTTGGAGAAAAGAGAACCACTTGTATTAATATCAAGAGCTTTGATGGAAACCCAGTTCTAAGCAAAGAAGGGAAAGCAGAAAGGTGGAAGGAGTATATAGAGGGTCTATACAAGGGTGATGTACTTGAGGACAATATTATGGAAATGGAAGAGGATGTAGATGAAGATGAAATGGGAGATATGATACTGCATGAAGAATTTGACAGAGCACTGAAAGACCTAAGTTGAAACAAGGCCCTGGGAGTAGACAACATTCCATTAGAACTACTGACAGCCTTGGGAGAGCCAGTCCTGACAAAACTCTACCATCTGGCGAGCAAGATGTATGAGTCAGGTGAAATACCCTCAGACTTCAAGAAGAATATAATAATTCCAGTCCCAAAGAAAGCAGGTGTTGACAGATGTGAAAATTACCGAACTATCAACTTAATAAGCCGTGGCTGCAAAATACTAACACGAATTCTTTCCAGACAAATGGAAAAACAGATAGAAGCTGACCTTGGGGAAGATCAGTTGGATTCTGTAGAAATATTGGAACACATGAGGCAATACTGACCCTACGACTTATCTTAGAAGAAAGATTAAGGAAAGGCAAACCTACGTTTCTAGCTTTTGCAGACTTACAGAAAGATTTTGACAATGTTGACTGGAATACTCTCTTTCAAATTCTGAAGGTGGCAGGGGTAAAATACAGGGAGCGAAAGGCTATTTACAATTTGTACAGAAACCAGATGGCAGTTGTAAGAGTCGAGGGACATGAAAGAGAAGCAGTGGTAGGGAAGGGAGTGAGACAGGGTTGTAGTCTCTCCCCGATGTTATTCAATCTGTATATTGAGCAAGCAAAGTTGAAGGGAATGGACAGTGTCTTGAAAGGAGGATATAAGATGAACATCAACAAAAGCAAAAAGGAATATTGGAATGTAGTCGAGTTAACTCGGGTGATGCTGAGGGAATTAGATTAGGAAACGAGACAGTTAAAGTAGCAAAAGAGTTTTGCTATTTGGGGAGCAAAATAACTGATGATGGTCGAAGTAGAGAGGATATAAAATGTAGACTGGCAATGGCAAGGAAAGCTTTTCTGAGGAAGGGAAATTTGTTAATATTGAGTATAGATTTAAGTGTCAGAATGTCGTTTCATAAAGTATTTGTATGGAGTGTAGCCAAGTATGGAAGTGAAACGTGGATGATAAGTAGTTTGGACAAGAAGAGAATTTAAGCTTTTGAAACGTGGTGCTATAGATGAATGCTGAAGATTAGATGGGTAGATCACGTTACGAATGAGGAGGTATTGAATAGAATTGGGGAGAAGAGGAGTTTGTGGCACAACTTGACTAGAAGAAGGGATCGGTTGGTAGGACATGTTCTGAGGCATCAAGGGATCACCAATTTAGTACTGGAGGGCAGCATGGAGGATAAAAATCGTAGAGGGAGACCAAGAGATGAATACACTAAGCAGATTCAGAAGGATGTAGGCTGCAGTAGATACTGGGAGATGTTGCAGCTTGCGCAGGATAGAGTAGCATGGAGAACTGCATCAAACCAGTCTCAGGACTGAAGACCATAACAACAACAACAGCAACCACTACAATGAATCAGAGTTCCCAAAGCTCTTATTCTTTCCCTTTTCCAATTACATCTCAGATACAAATTTTGTTTATTTTACATTATCATTCATACTGAAGCAGTGGCATGCCTTGTTTCCTTACAACATATGCCTTAAAATGAACAGTCCTGCTGAAATGCAACTAGTCTTACAGAAAACTCATATTATATACCACTCTAAGATGTGAAACCAAACATTTACATCAGTGTGATATAACTCACACTCATTGATGACAACAATATTAGAAAGAGGCAGTTTACTTTTCTAATAGAATATGTACATGACAAAAGCATGTACAAGGGGGGACCCAAAAGAAACTGGACTCCGAGGGTGCTGCCACTCGTAGGCGTAGTGCAGGGTTCTCACGCTGGATGGTATTAGTAGAGACCTTCATGAAACAGCTGTGCAGACGGCGTCAGTGTAGAGTTGAACGTGCAAGTGTGGTAGTGTGTTTCTCTGACTGTTGGTGGGTTACCTTTGTGAAGTCGTTATGGCAACTTTAAAAGGACAAAGAGTGTGTGTGAAATTTTGTTTCCTGCTTAAAAAAACTGCAACAGAGACACACCAAATGCTTCAGGGAGCTTTCCAGGAGGACGCTATGAGCCGCACACAGGTTTTTGAGTGGTTTGGGCGCTTTAAGCATGGTGAGATGTGTGGTGAAATATGTGTTGAAGACCAAGCTCGTTCTGGACGCCCTTCAACATCGCGAAATGAGAACATTGAAAAGGTCCACCAAAAGATCAACAAGGATCGTCGCCAAATGATCGACCAAATTTCAGCAGAGACAGGAATCAGTTGGAGCTTGTGCCAGCGGATTTTGAGTGAGGATTTGCACATGAGACATGTTGCTGCCAAATTTGTTCCGTGCCTTCTCACAGAGGAGCAAAAAACCATCCGCATGAATGTGTGTCATGACTTGAAAACAGAGATTGCATGTGATCCAAACTTCTTGAACAAAGTCATTACAGGGGATGAGAATAGGTGTTACGGGTGTGACCCAGAAACCAAGCAAGCGTCAAGCCAGTGGAGGACTCCCAACTCTCCCAGACTAAAAAAAGCAGGGCAAGTGAGGTCAAATGTGAAGAAAATGATCATTGTCTTTTTTGATGTTCGTGGAATTGTGCATCGGGAATTCGTACCCCCTGGCCAGACTGTTAACCAGCGCTTTTACTTGGATGTTTTAAGGCGTCTGCGAGAGAATGTGAGGAGGAAACGCCCGGAACTTTGGCGATCAGGTGACTGGTTTCAGCATCACGACAACGCTCCAGCACACGCGGCCTTACGAGTGACCCACTATTTGGTATCTCAGAATCTCAGAAGTGGTATGTCATTCCCCATGCTCCGTATTCGCCAGACCTAGCGCCCCCGTGCGACATTTTCCTATTTCCATGAATGGGAGGGGGGGGGGGGGACCCACCACCACCACCACCACCACCACCACCACTAAAAGGGGAGCATTATGGAGGCGGTAAAAACAGCTTGAAGAGTTCCAAACATGCTTCCAACAGTGGGAAAAGAGACTTGACAAGTGCATCACATGTAATGGAGAGTATTTTGAAGGTGACTGAAGTAATTTTGTAAAAAGGTTCATCAATAAATTTTTTATGACAACAATCCCATTTCTTTTGGGTCCCCCCTCGTATAATTTGTTTCAAAATTTTACATTGAGTGTAAACTATTGGAAGATAAGTATAAAGTGCTTGAAACTAGTTATGATTTAGAGGAGTAATAAACTTGCAGTGACAACTGAAAATTCCTGCTTATCGCGGACAGTTACCTTAACAATTAGGCTATCTGAGTGCACCTCCAGGCCAGACTCGGACTTCCTGATGTGTGTACTTACAATTTCTGAACAATGTTAGTAGAGGATCTCTCTTGGCATATATGAGAATAGCACCACTGGGGGAATGAAGTTGGTGGAGGACTGTGGCTTACCCATCGAAGAGGAATATTCGTGAAATGAATTAAATGCACTGAAATTAATTTGGTCAGTGAGAATGGACTCATTGAAGATGCAGTAACATGAAATTTTCAATTGCAACTTCACACCATCACTTCACACCTTTGCATCTTCGTTGATTATATACTCATTGATTTATTCACTTCATTCCAGTGCATTTAATTAATTTCTAAATAGAGCAGGACATCTGTTAGGTGTGTCACATGAGCTTCTGTAAGTGAAGTAAAGGAATAACCTATCTTGGAAAATAAGCAGGTCATAACAAACTGGTATCGACCATGTTCAAATAACCTTGGAGGAGAATAGGTGGTGGTTGCTATTGCAGTGCATAAGCACAGCTTGATAAACACCAGGCAGTCATTCTGAATATTCTACAGAAGGATTGGTAATATGGGTACCACTTGAGTTAACGTGTGTACAAGTGCACTTAGTTCAAAATCAGGTGCAATACAAGAATGTTGCAGTTCAGTCACTTTAGTAAATGTTAAAGTTGTACTATTTTGTAATTTTTACAGTACAAACTATTTAAGGTAGTAGACACTTGCTAGGAAGGAGCAGGTTTCAAAGCCTCATTCAACCAGTCTGATTTAGACATAAATTATCACAGCTTTGCTAAAATTGTTCATTTTACTAATGCTGCCACTCTGAATAATACTGAATGAACACAGGCAAATCTAGTACTAGTGATTGTAATGTTTTGTGTTAAGGATTTTTTTATTCAGGGATACATAGTATCTGCACTTACTGTGAGACCAGGGTTGCCACAGGTTCTTGAATTCAGGGAATATCATGGACTTTCAAACATGTCAGGGAAATTAAAACACTGAAAAAATCTCGTCTGCAGCTCAGTGATAATCTTTATGGTGAATTGGCACCGATCATCATTGCTATTGATTCTCAGAGTGTTTGCACAAGTTATCTGTTGCATGGATTGATCAATGGGGTCCCATTTCATCAACATGCTATCTGTGACTCCTGAATAGCTGGCCACACTAGTGAATTTCTGCAACAGGCCAAAACTGCAGACCATTTCTGCAGGTATCTCTAATGGATCGGGCCTGCCAATCTGAAGCCCTTCCTTTCCCATTAATGTGCATGTCTTGCCCATCAGATCTGGTCTCATCAACCTGTCCACACGCCGGGTCTGTTTGTGTGTGGCATAATGCAGTGGAGTTTTGTGTGTTATCCATGGGCAGGTGAATACAGGACTGCCACAGGCTATAAATACAAAATCTAAAGGCGGGTCCACACTGAGCGTGCCGTGCTGCGCAAAACGGCTCTGCGCGCTCAGTGTGGATGGCAAACCGCGCTGCGCCGTGCCGTGCCGCGCCGTTTTCCGGCTGTTGTCAGTACATCAAAGGAAGTGGCGTGTTTGCGCGCGTTCAGTTTAGACGGCTCCTGGCTCGCTCCATCTTCAGACCATGTGTGCGCTTCAACTGGAACACAGTGCGCGCCTCGGAGCGGCGCGGATAGCGCACTCCTCTCTGTTACAGCTGTGCGCGGGGTGCAGCAGCATGGCGCGGCGTACTCAATGTGGACCCGCCTTAAGAGGGGTAATGCAGGGGTAGGTTAAATAATGAATAAAAAAAATAGGGGCGCAGATAAGCTACTATGAACAGCATAATGAATGCATTATTGTAACCAAGACAGACACAAAGCCCATACCTACCACTGTAGTACAAGTTTACATGCCAACTAGCTCCGCAGATGATGAAGAGATTGAAGAAATGTATAATGCGATAAAAGAAATTACTCAGATAGTTAAGGGAGACAAGAATTTAATAGTCGTGGGGAACTGGAATTAGATAGTAGGGAATGAAAGAGAAGGAAAAGTTGTAGGTGAATATGGTCTGGGCGTAGGAATTAAAGAGGAAGCCGCCGGTAGAATTTTGCGCAGAGCATAACTTAATCATGGCTAACACTTGGTTTACCGAGCGAGGTGGCGCAGTGGTTAGCACACTGGACTCGCATTCGGGAGGACAACGGTTCAATCCCACGTCTGGCCATCCTGATTTAGGTTTTCTGTGATTTCCCTAAATTGCTCCTGGCAAATGCTGGGATGGTTCCTTTGAAAGGGCACTGCCGGCTTCCTTCCCCGTCCTTCCCTAATCCGATGAGACCGATGACCTCGCAGTTTGGTCTCTTCCCCCAAACAACCCAACCCAACACTTAGTTTTAGAATCTTGAAAGAAGGTTGTAGTGGAAGAGGCCTGGAAACACTGGAAGATTTCAGATAGATTATATAATGGTAAGACAGAGATTTAGGAACCAGGTTTTAAATTGTAATACATTTCCAGGGACAGATGCTGACCCTGACCACTATTTATTAGTTATGAACTGTATATTAAAACTGAAGAAACTGCAAAAATGCGGGAATTTAAGGAGGTGAGACCTGTATAAACTGAAGGAACCAGAGGTTGTAGAGAGTTTCAGATAGAGAATTAGGGAACAGTTGACAAATGCAGGGGAAAGATATACAGTAGAAGAGTGGGTAGCTTTGAGAGATGAAATTGTGAAAGCAGCAGAGGATAAAGTAGCTAAAAAGACGAGGGCTAGTAGAAATCCTTGGGTAACGGAAGAAATATTGAATTTAATTGATGAAAGGAGAAAATGTAACAATGCAGGAAACAAAGCAGGGGAAAAGGAATACAAATGCCTCAGAAATGAAATTGATAGGAAGTGCAAGGATCGGTAGAGGACAAATGTACGGGTGTAGAGGCATATATCACTAGGGATAAGATAAATACTGCCTACAGGAAAACTAGAGAGACCTATGGAAAAAAAAAGAGAACCATCTGTATGAATATCAAGAGCTCGGAGGGAAACCAGTCCTAAGCAATGAAGGGAAAGCAGAAAGGTGAAAGGAGTATATAGAGGGTCTATACAGGGGCGATGTACTGAGGACAATATTATGGAAGTGGAAAAGGACATAATGAAGATGAAATGGGAGATATGATACTGCGCGAAGAATTTGACAGACCACTTAAAGACCTTAGTTAAAACAAGGCCCCGGGAGTAGACAACATTCCATCAGAACTACTGATGGCCTTGGGACAGCCATCCATGACGAGACTTTACCTATCTGGTGAGCAAGATGTATGGGACAAGCAAAATAGCCTCAGACTTAAAGAGGAATACAATAATTCCAATCCCAAAGAAAGCATGTGTCGACAGGTGTGAAAACAATGAACTATCAGTTAAATAAATCGTAGCTGCAAAATACTAATATACATTCTTTAGAGGTGAACGGAAAAATTGGTAGAAGCTGACCTTGGGGAAGATCAGCTTGGGTTCCATAGAAGTGCTGGAACATGCAAGGCAATACTGACACTAAGACTTATCTTAGAAGCTAGATTAAGGAAAGGCAAACCTACATTTCAAGCATTTCTAGAGAAAGCTTTTGACAGTATTGACTGAAATATTCTCTTTCAAATTGTGAAGGTGACAAGGGTTAAATATAGGGAGCGAAAGGCTATTTACAATTTTTACAGAAACCAGATGGGAGTTATCACGCGTCGATGGGCACGAAAGGGAAGTAGTGGTTGGTAAGGGAGTGAGACAGCCTATCCCTGATGTTATTCAATCTATACATCGAGCAAGCAGTAAAGGGGAAAAAAAGAAAAATTGGAGTAGAAATTAAAATCCACAGAGAAGAAATAAAAACGTTCAGGTTGGCCGATGACCTTGTAATTCTGTCACAGACAGCAAAGGCCCTGGAAGAGCAGTGGAAAGGAATAGACCGTGTGTTGAAAGGAGGATGTAAGATGAACATCAACAAAAGCAAAATGGGGATAATGGAATGTAGTCGAATTAAATCAGGTGATGCCGTGGGAATTAGATTAGGAAATGAGACGCTTAAAGTAGTACTGTAAATGAGTTTTGCTATTTGGGGAGCAAAATAACTCACGATGATCGAAGTATAGAGGATATAAAATGTAAACTGGCAATGGCAAGGAAAGTGTTTCTGAAGAAGAGAAGTTTGTTAACATCGAGTATAGATTCAAGTGTCAGGAAGTCATTTGTGAAAGTATTTATATGGAGTGTAGCCATGTGTGGAAGTGAAATGTGGACGATAAATAGTTTGGACAAGAAGAGAATAGAAGCTTTTGAGATGTGGTGCTACAGAAGAATGCTGAAGATTAGATGGGTAGATCACATAACTAATGAGGAGGTATTGAACAGAATTGGGGAGAAGAGGAGTTTGTGGCACAACTTGACTAGAAGAAGGGATCGGTTGGTAGGACATATTCTGAGGCATTAAGGGATCACCAATTTAGAATTGGAGGGAAGCTTGGAGAGCAAAAATCATAGAGTGAGACCAAGAGATGAATACACTAAACAGATTCAGAAGGATATAGGTTGGAGTAATTACTCGGAGGTGAAGAAGCTTGCACAGGTTAGAGTAGCATGGAGAGCTATGTCAAACCAGTCTCTGGACTGAAGATGACAACAACAACAACATCATCATCATCATCATCATCATCATCATCATCATCCATGGACCCGGTACTGTAATGTTCCTCTGTAGGCCAGAGGCCACAGGCGATGGATTTCAGAAATTGCAACTGTCTCACCACAAACACATCACAAAGTGTGTCGTTTTATAGAAATTTTATTTATTTTAGCACTTCAAAAGTAGCTTATATATTATAAAGTATGGATGACAAGAAGAAGAAAATTTTGGCAGTCGCTGATGGTTGATGGTTTGTACACTATGTGCTCAGATATTTCTTGAAAGAAAAGTCACATAATACCTGTAAAATAATACATGTAACACAGTTGGTAATAACCTACAGTAATGAACATAGTAGAATCAACATTTTATTGGCAGTCACCTATCTTGTTGGTTTACACAACTCTTCCCTACCTTATACACTTCATTCAAGAGGCCTATTTTTTTCTGAGGTTATTTCTGAAATCAGTTAAGTTATTTTAAATCTATTTTGCGACCCAAAGGAAATGCGTATTTTTGTTACCAAATGTGTTTTGTTTTATTAAAAAAAAAAGGTCAGTGGACTCAATAAAACCCACATTCCATTTGGCTTGCTTTCTCCATCTAAAAACAGTTCATTACAAAAAATGTTGATGTTAGTACTTCAGATTTTTGCTCACCTTTGGAAACACCATCTGCTTGCAAGTTTTATTTGGATATTTCTTTGTTCGGTACTATTATTTCTTGTATTGTAGCTGCGGAGGTGGATTGTCAACTTAAGTCTTTACTTACTCTTGAGATCTCAAAATTTGTCAGGGAAAAATGCTAAAACTTGTCTGGAAATCAGGGAAACATCAGGGAATTTCACTTGGGGATACTTGTGGCAAGTTGTGAGGCTTTATTTATTATTTTGGGATTGGAAGTATTGACAAAGTCAAGCTCAGTCCAAAGTAAAGGCTAAAACAAGACTTGCTGCACAGTCTATGTGAATTGCAACATGAACACTGGAAGCTACTACTCAGATTGTCAATTTGGTGGGGACATTCAAAGGACAATGGGACATTTCTGTGCTTCAGTAGGTCTTGATTTTATGCATGCTCTTGTTTTAACAGCGCTAGTGAAACACGTCAGCTTCTTATAGGAGATTGTTCACTCTCATACAGCATATCTAGCTGAAGAATTTTTGGGGGATTTTTGCAAACTGCTGATGAGAGAGCCTTCTGCAGACGAATAATATTTTACTTGGTGAGATAATTTGAGTCTCTGTGCATGTATGAAGTTAATACTTTGCTTTTCGTACTATAACTACCACCTTTCCTGCGGCTCCCACTTCCATATCCCTCCATGGTCCATATTTCGGGCAAGGCTTCGGCTGGACCTATCGCAAGGCCCAAAAGGTTCCGTTCCACCTGAGGCCCTTTGCCGGCAATTTCTTTCTCTTCTTGGCAAGTTCCAGTGCTCAGAAATAGTCGACACCAATGGATCAGTGGCTGACAGTCTTGTTGGCTTTGCTTATGCTCACGTTGGATATACTGAACAGCGTTCCTTGCCGGATGGCTGCAGTGTTTTCACTGCAGAGTTGGTAGCCATCTGTCACACCTTTGAGCACTGGTGTGTCCTTCATCTATAATGACTCCTTAAGCAACCTTCAAGCTCTTGACCAGTGCTTCCCTTGATATCATTTGGTAATGACTATCCAGGAGTCTCTTTATGCCATAGAACAGTGGACGTTCAGTGACCTTCATTTGGGCCCCAGGACATATCAGGATACCAGGCAATGAACTTGCTGACAGCCTGGCCAAACAGGCTACTGGTAAACCAACTCTGGAAATTTCTCTGATCGGTCTTCCACCGCAAAGTTTTCACGTTCTGGGATACTGAATGACATACCTTCAGAACCCCAAACAAACTCCGTGTTATCAAGGAGACAACGAATGTATGGCGGTCATCCATGCGAGCCACTCGCAGGGACTCTGTTGTCCTTTACCAGCTCTGCATCGGCCATTCGTGGAGAACACATGGGTCACCTCCTCCATCATGAGAACCCACCTCAGTGTCGCTGTGGCTCCCATATAACTGTCATCCACCTCTTGTTGGACTGTCTTATTTTAGCTATTCTGTGGCGGACTTTCAGCCTTCCCAGCACTATACCTACAATGTTGGGCGAAAAAGCCTAAATGGCCAATTTAGTTTTTTGTTTCATTTGCGAGGGTTTTTTTATCATACCATCGAAGCTTGGGCACCTGGCCTTCTCTCCCAGGCCTCCATCCTCCCTCCCTTTTACATCTTCGTTGCTCTTACTTTGCATTTTGTTTGCCTTGTTGTTTGTCTTTTCCCTATGTATGTTCTGCTCACCTTGTCATTTAAGCTGGCGATTTTAGTGTGTTGCAGAGTGGCTGGCTCATCTTTTTTTTATCGTTGTGATCAGCGAACTCAGGCCGTCTGCTATGTTATTTTACTGCCTCCTGCTACCTTTCCTTTTAGTGTGTATCTCCCCCTTTGGTTCACTTTTTTTATTCTCTCTTTCGATATGGTTCCCAATTTACTTCCCCCAATTCATTTGTTTTTAATTGTTTTACTTTGAGACTGGTTTGCTTGAGGAAAAAGGGACTGATGACTCTGTAGTTTGGTCCCTTTATACCCCAAAACAACCAACCAAGCAATCATACTATAAAAGATCAAACTTACAATACCAGTGTTTTAGTATATACTTATTGCATTAGAGGATTAACAAGCACCCCACAAACTGCAATTTGGAAAATTTTTGCACCTTTGAATTCTAGCTCTTTATCTGTTGGGATAGATGCCAGATAGATGCCACAGATCACCATCTGTCCTACTTTACAGCAGACAAGTCTCTGAACCCCACGTTCTTGAAGGGTTGTAGACATCCAACTATTTAGTGCCTAGTGGTAGCTTCACTGCCTCCTACCTCTTTTCGTAAATGCTCACAATAGTAGCAATCAAACAGCTTTGTCATTTTTGAGATACTTCTTCATATGCTCTGCGTAATATTAAACTGTCCTTCGTCAAAGTCACTTATTGCAATGGATTTCCACATTTGCAGCCCATATGTTCGTTAGGATGATCCTCCATTGACATACTTTTGTTACCACTTCACATGCCCGCAGCGCCACCAGGCGGCGCCAGACATCACAGTGGGCAGTGGTCATAATGTTTTGGCTTATTACTGTATACTGACTGGAGAGGTGGGAGCTGTACTTTATAATCAACCACCAAAAAAAATTTGCTAATTATTGTTGACTGTTGAAAAAGCTACTTCCTAAAGAGGTAATGCTGTGTGATCCAAAACCAGAAAATATGTTTTGATGCTATTATTTATTGAGTAAGACTTAAATTTTTGGATTGAGTGTAATCGACAAAGTGAAACAGTTGTTGAATCTGGTCGAAGAGTGGATTAAAAACAATGAATGTTTTTTAAAATTTTAAAATATTAAGTTCACAACTAGATTACAGTATTTACAAAAGGTGAGCATGAAGTAACCTCACCTCCACTGTTGGCATTGCCAGGGTTAACAAAAATTTGTTTACATTTTTGTGTACAGCAATGCATAGTGCTATGGTGTTCTTGACTACACTTGTGAAAGCAACATTTTTTTACAGGATCCCCTTGTCAGTTCTTCCATCCGTGACTGGAGACAGAGGCGCTTAATAGAGTACCATGGAGATCCAGAACTGCAGCCAATAAGATCATCAGAAATTGCCTTTCTTGTGAAGATTGGCTACCAAATTTCTTCAAAGCTTAATGAAATGGTAATCACAAGTATTTTTGTATGCTACCTGTGATTCCATGTGTATAATGACTCTCTAGTCATATGACGACTAATCACAGTTTTCTTATTGGTAGGACAAGCTGCGTTTAGAGACATGAAATTTTTGTTTATTTATTTGCTGATTTAGGTATTATTTTGTGCCGGTGTTATTTCCTTACAGCTTATTTCTAAACTATGCTGCCCTTATTGTTCAGTGTTATGATGAAAATAGAATTATACCTATTAGTTACATTATTAATGATCAGCGTTGTTCTTATTACAACACTATCATCTGCCCCATAGTACTGTACGGTTCAGAAAGCTGGACGCTTAAAAAAAAATGAAAGAGAAAAACTGAATGTTTTCGAAAGAAAAGTAATGAGAAAAATCTGGGGACCTGTGTTGGAGAATGGCGTATTGAGAAGTCAAAATCAGTTAATGAAGCAGCCACCATCATCCAGAAATTAAGAAGTAGGAGACTGCAGTGGGCTGGACATGTGGCCTAGAATGGAAACCAACAGAATCACCAAGAAAGCATTTGAAGGAACTCTGCAGACAACAAGACCATTGGGCCGACCTCGTACAAAGTGGAAAGATGACATAGAGAAGGACATCGCAGCATTAGAAATTTCCACAGGGTGGAAGCAGATCGTTGATGCAGCGCGTGGTCTACAGGGCCTGTGATCACTGAGGAGAGAGAGAGAGAGAGAGAGAGAGAGTTGTTGTTATGATTGAAATAGCACATCTAATTTATTTCCGTTGTTGAAAAAGAAACCTCTATGTTAAATCTATTAAATCAAATCAATTAAAGAACAAAGAACTCTGCAACCAAACAACATTGAAAGTTTTATAATCATAACTCTTGAAGTTATCTGTTCAGACATTAAGCCACAAAAGCTTCAATACTTCACTATAATTTTAGAACTGCCACTCTGAATCTGTATTTGAACATAGGGGCCAAATTGCCCTCAGCACATCACATTTTTTAATACTTTTGCACAACAAACCGTAGCAAAAATGGCGTGTTTTGGAGAGATCCTTAATGTGGTGCACCAGTTGAACTCTGTATTTCAGAACACCAAATAGGCATTTTAGCATAACAAACACTGCTTCATTGACTTGTATCAGCCAGTCACAATACAGAACACATGACGTCACAGAGACATGTGTCTTGTGGTACAACAGTACAATGAAAATGTTTGCAACAATATGTACTCAGTATTATTTTTACTATTGTGCAAAATGAAGTTGTGATAGCAGCGTGCTCTGCAGTGTAATTAGAGGTCTGATTGCCTGATAGATGCAAGTTAACCAGACTCCATTTTGTCTCAAGTGTTTTTAAAGCTAAATTGCTGTGTTTGTTGTTTTTCATGTTTATACTGCGTACTATGAAACTGTGCCGTTCAATTGCTGCACCGCATTAGAGGTGTCTCCAAAATATGAATTTGTTGTACAAAAGGGTAGAGAAATTTGATGTTGGCAGATAAAACTGTTATTGGCTGATGTCATATCAAGGCATTAGTTCCTTAGGCTGGAAATAAATGGTCATTTTAAACTTACATGCATACGTCAACCTTGAAAAAAAAATTAAGGACACAATTTCAACTTTAAACAAATAGCAGTTGCCAATATTAGTAACCCATTGCCTTCATGTTTACAACATTTCTAAACGGGAATGGTGAAAATACCAAATTTCACAACTTGTAAAATCTGGCAGAGTCACATTATATTCGTAAATCACTGATTTCCTGTTATTTGTCGCATTATTGTTTACATGAAATTTTTCTACTCCTAGCAATATTTTGTATTCCTCCTATTTGAAGGCAACTAAGAGAGGGTAGCTACAACCAATTTTCTGTGTCTAAAATTGAAGCTGAACCAAATGAAATACATTGAAAATTGTAGAACTTTTTTCGCAATTTGAGAATAAATCATCATTAAACAGGAATGGTATGAAAAGCTTAGGAAAGCATAATCTGATCTAGACGGTTATTACCTCTAAGAGCTCAGAATTTCTTGTGGACTTTTAGCTACAAATTTTCCTTATGTAATAAAAAATACAAACAACCAAGTTTCAACAGCATCATGTCTTTGTTTGGCATTGTGCCAAAGTTTGCACTGTCAAATTGTAGGTGATTTCAGAAGTGTGTACAGTAATTAGCTAAGTGGTACCATTGATGCAGGTAAGATCATCACTGATAACTGTTGTCTTTCAGAGGGAGAAGACTTTCTCATTGTCATCATGGATTAAGTAATAGTATTAAAATGCTTTAGCAGGACGGTTCGAAAGGAAAAATTATGGATTAGGTTACTAAAGATAGCCTGCCTGAAATACACTGAAGTGCCTAATAAATCAAATTAGGTTTGTTATTCAGATCTGTTGTCAATGTTCTTCATCAGCAGATTGAAGAAAAGGAGGAATACTTTCTGTATACTATGAGTCTGTTACACAGATATAATTACAGCAGTTATCGTCACTTTTTAGTATGAAATTTCCTGAAAATGAAGAAAAATAAGTCTGATAAAAAAAATAATTCCAGCAAGATACGATCATTGTAAATCTGTTGTTTCACTACACGTTTCAGCATTTTGATAAAAAGAGTGACCTAGGTACAGACAGAATTGGGAGCTTTAATTTAATTCTTTCAAGATGTTGAAGTTGTTAATATTCAGTCTTTACACTGATTATTGTTTTAATTGTTAATTTTACCTGTTTCATATGCTGAAGAGCAGACTTTGCTTTGGAAAATGTGAATCAATATGGGAGCTACTAGCAGATATCGGTTACCGTATTTAGTAAATACACACCAAAAAAAGTTTTGCATCACCCCATTTCATAGAACTCTTGAAGATAGACGTTGACTGTGGATATTGTATCACAGGCACAGTCCCTTTGACTGTTCAGAGATGTCGCTGAACCCACCCAAAGATGTAAACAACTATGCATGATCAGCGCCTATTAGAAGGAGGGGGCCCGACAGCTGATCAGTTCCAGTCATTCCACCAGGAAGGAGGTACACGGCTCATGTTCTCTGTAGTTCAACCCTGCCTAGATGGTCAATACCGCAGTCTGATCGCGTTCACATTGTTCCTTTGTGCCAGGAGGGGCTCTCAACAAAGGAAGTGTCCAGATGTCTCGGAGTGAACCAGAGTGATGTTGTTTGGACATGGAGGAGATACAGAGAGATAGGAACTGTCGATGACATGCCTCCCTCAAGCTGCCCAAGGGCCACAACTGCAGTGGATGACTGCTGCCTACGGATTATGGCTCGGATTAACCCCAACAGCATGTTGACATGTTGATTAATGCTTTTCGTGCAGCCACAGGACGTCATGTTACGACTCAAACTGTGCGCAGTAGGCTTCATGATGTGCTATTTCACTCCCAAAGTCCATGGCGAGGTCCATCTTGGCAACCACAACACCATGCAGTGTGGTACAGATGAGCCCAACAACATGTGAATGGACTGCTCAGGACTGGCATCATGTTCTCTTCATCGATGAGTGCATATGCCTTCAACCAGACGATCATCTGAGACGTGTTTGCAGGCAACCTGGTCAGGCTGAACGCCTTAGGCACACTGTCCAGCGAGTGCAGCAAGGTGGAGGTACCCTGATGTTTTGGAGTGGCATTATGTGGGGCGACATATGCTACTGGTGGTCATGGAAGGCGTCATAATGGCTGTACAATGCATGAATGCCATCCTCTGACCGATAGTGCAACCACATTGGCAGCATATTGGTGAGGCATTCATCTTCATAGACAACAATTTGTACCCCCATCGTGTACATCTTGTGAATGACTTCTTTTAGGATAATGACATCGCTCGACTAGAGTGGCCAGCAAGTTCTCCAGACATGAACCCTATCGATCACGCCCGGCATAGACTGAAAAGGACTATTTATTTACGACGTGACTCACCAACAACTCTGAGGGATCTATGCCGAATTACTGTTGAGGGGTGGGACAGTCTCGATCAACAGTGCCTTGATGAACTTGTGGATAGTATCCCACGACGAATACAGGCATACATCAATGCAAGAGGGCATGCTCTGGGTAGTAGAGGTACTGGTGTGTACAGCAATCTGGACCACCACCTCTGAAGGTTTCGCTGTATGGTGGTACAACATGCAATTTGTGGCTTTCCTGAGCAATAAAAAGGACTGAAATGATGTTTATGTTATCTATTCCAGTTTTCTGCACAGGTTCCGGGACCATGGTGATGCAAAACTTTTTTTGGTGTGTTGCTCTCATTTTGCAACTTGTGAAGACAGTCATGGTCTGATATGGTAACTTAACTGTCTGTAGTGCCCATACGTCATTACACTATCCATGTGGATATTTAACTGTCTTCCAGCAAACAAGCCCATTTTGTGACTCAAGATTTTTGGTGTTGAATATGAATATGGCCCTTCTGAATCTGTCAATTCCAATTGCAGTATCAGGAGGTTGTGGGTCAGGGAGGTGGGGAAAAAAGAAACAAAAAAAGGAGAGAAGTGAGGAATGACGCACAGATACGTTGGCAGAGGTCTGCAAATAATCAGGGTGGTAGATGAGAATGGGGATGAGATGGTAGGGCAGAGGGGGTAGAAATTGTTGGGTGGAGGATGTGGAGACAGTATGTTACTGCAGGTTGAGGCCGGGATAATCATGAGAGCAGAAAATGTGTTGTGAGTGTAACTCCCACCTGAGCAGTTCAGAAAAACTGATGGTGGAGGGAAGGATCCAGATGGCTTGGGTTGTGAAGCAGCCATTGAAATAAAGTTTGTTATGTTCAGCTGCATGTTGTGCCAAGGGTGGTCTACTTTGCTCTTGGCCACAATTTTGTGTCGGCTGTTTGGTGGGCAGTTGGTTGGTTGTCATACCAATATAAAAAAAAGCTGTGCAATGATTGCAGCAGAGCTAATAAATGACATGGGTGCTTTCACAGGTGCCCTGGCTGCTTGATGGGCTAAGATAAACCTGTGACAGGACTGGTATAGGAAATGCTGGGTGGGTGGATTGAGCAAGTTTTGCAACTGGACCTCCCACTGGGATATGATCACTGTGGCAAGGGGTTGGAATTTGGAGTGGCTTAGGGATTGACTAGGTTGTTGTAGAGGTTAGGTGGACAACAGAACACTACTTTAGGTGGGGTGGCAAGTATGTTGGGTAGGATGTCCCTCATTTCAGAGCATGATGGTTGGTAATCAAAGCTCTGCCAAAGGATGTGGTTCAGTTGTTCCAGTCTGGGGTAGTAGTGGGTGCTGAAGGGGATATTTCTTTGTGGCTGGTTTGTGGGGGTGATGCGAGGATTGGGGCTTGTGAGGGGAAATGGCATGGGAGATCTGTTTGTGGACTATCTCTAGGGGATAGTGTCTGTCAGTGAAGGTCTTCGTGAGATACTCAGCATACTGACCAAAGGAGTTTTTGTCACTGCACCACAGGTGGCCATGCTATATGTTAGGGATTTCTTGGTGTGAAAGGGGTGGCAGCTGCCAAAATGCAGGTGCTGTTAGTGGTTGGTTGGTTTAATGTGGACAGAGGTGCGGATGGAGCCATCAGAGAGGAGGTGGTTAACATCTAGGAAAATGGCACGCTGGATTGAGGAGGACCATGTAAAGCAGATGGAAGAGAAGGTGTTGAGGTTATGTAGGAATGAAGATAGGGTGTCTTGGTCCTGTGTCCAGATCTTGAAGATATCATCAATGAACCTGAAGCAGACTAGGGGTTTGGTGTTTTGGGAGGCTAGGAAGGCCTCCTCTAGATGACAGATGGCCCACAAAAAGATTGGCATAGGACGGTGCCATGCGAGTGCCCATGGCTGTGCTGTGGATTTGTTTATATACTCTCCCTTCACATGAGAAGTAATTGTGGGTTAGGATAAAGTTAATGAAGAGTATGAAGAATGAGGCAGTGTGTTAAGAGACTGAAGGACATTGATAAAGGTAGTGTTCAATAGCGGTTAGACCATGAGCGTGAGGGACGTTGGTGTATAGGAAGGTGGGTCAACAGTAACCAGTAGGGATCCGGAGGTAAAGGGATGGCGATTGTGGAGAGTTGGTGCAGGAAGTGGTTGGTGTCTGACATGGGAGGCTAGATTACAGGCAATCGGTTGGAGGTGTTGGTCAGTGAGTGCCGACATTCTTTCAGTAGGAGCACAGTAACCAGCCACATTGGGGCGTCCATTATTGTTGGGTTTGTTGATTTTGGGGAGCATGTAGAAGGTGGGTGTACAGGCTATCACAGTGTCAAGGAGGGGAGTTGATTCAGGGGAGATGTTCTGGGAAGGGCCTAATGCTTTAAGCTGAGTTTGGAGTTTGGGCGCTTATGATCCTAGTTGTGTTTTGCAAGCGAAAGCAAAACAAAACACAGCAGAGATTGGAGTTAGTGTTGTGCTTCTGGGATGGGATCACTCTGGCAAAATTTATAGGTGGAGGAGTCAGACAATTGGCAGAAGCCTTCTGCCAGGTAGTCACTGCGAGACAATTGGCGGAGGCCTTCTGCCAGTCAGTCACTGCGATTCTTAAAAACAGTGGTGGAACCTTTGTTTCAGGTAGGATGATTAGGTCAGGATTTGTTTTGAAGTTGTGTCTGGCTGTTCTTTCTTCTACTGTTAGGTTGGTGTTCTGAGAAAGAGACCTGGGGAAAGGTGGTGAGGCTAAGTTGGAGGTAAGGCGGCCAAGGATGGTTAGGTGCGAGGGGGAGATCATGGTGGCATGGTGGTACGAACTGGAAGAGGTAGGGTTCTGTGTTGGAATTAGGGCAGTTTTGGTTGGAGGGGTTGGTGGCAAAGAAGTGCTTCCATTGCAGGGATCGAGAGGAGGAGAGTAGTTCTTTGACAAGCCCACCGTGTTTAATTTTGTGTGTTGGGTCAAAGGTGAGGCCTTTGGATAAGACTGAAACATTTATGGAGCTGAGGGTTTTGGTGGAAAGGTTAACCACAGTGTTATGGGAATGTTTTGCCTGTGGATTTTGGTGGAGGGTTGATAGGGAGTTTTCGGCTATGTGACAATTTGAAAAGGTAAGCTAGGCAGGCTTTAGCTGCTATGAGGGGTGTATGAGGAGGAACACTGTAGGTCTGATAGGTTTGGGTAGTGGTGCCCCGAGACGGCAGTAGAATGTCAGTAGGTTGGATAATTTATGGAGGTGGTGTCAGGAATGCTCCTCCAGGTGCTGGTGAGCAAGGGATTCAACTTTAGAGATGTGATGTATAGAGTTGTAGAGTAGCAGTATCTTGCAGAGGGAGCAGAGGTGGTTCTGGGATGCCTGTGCCATGGAGATGTGTTCTTGCAGCACCAGATCTGCAAGGGTCAGGAACTGGCAGAATCTGGAAAGATGTAGATCTCCGTGAAAGGAGGGGTTGGATCCATAGAAAGGCCATTTGAGGTGATTCCATAGTTTAGGCAGCATTTGAGAAACAGGATGTGGGACTGGGTTTTGGCTAGGGAAAGGGATAATTTTCTAAACTGGTGCCGAAAGTTGGAGCAAGCGTCCATTGTGGCAGGAATGGTGCAAAGGAAAGGGGAATGACCCTAAAATGGGCAAAATGGGTGTTGATGCTTGTGAGAGGAGCGGGATAAGTAAAGACACACGGAAACAAGCACATAATGCACAAATATGTAAAAATATGTTAAAATACACAAAATATGTGAAACATAGTTAAGCTACCCACAAATACGTTAAAAATATAAAGAAACAGGGATGAAAAGAAATGATGAGGTATGGGAGAGTGAGTGTGAGTGAGTGTGTGTGTGTGTGTGTGTGTGTGTGTGTGTGTTTGTTTCAATGAGTGAAGCGAGGAGGAGGAGGAGGGGGCGGGGGATATGGGTTAGCTCGAGAATCAAAGGTTCGTATTGCACGGGCAGCTGTGGAAAACAAAACTCTAAAGTAGGTCTGGATGTGGGATGAAGTGGGATTGATAGGAATGAATGTAATTAACTATCTGAGGAAAGAATCTGGGGCATAAGGTATTGCATCGACAATCTTCACAGTCACGAAGTCTATTTTGTGTGTGAACAGTTGTTGATACAATGTGGTTCGGAAGGAGATGTGGTTTTGAAGGCAGTGGATAAACACAGGAAAGAAGAGAAAGAATGAACGCTAAGAAGAGTAATGCTTTAGAGAAGAGTAAAAAAAGAAAACATACAGGGTTGTAGAATGGAAGAAAGCCATTCAGCAAAAATCCAACAATGGTAATTCCAGGTAGAAATGTAGGAAAAGAAAGATTGCTACTTACCATAAAGAAGACATGTCAAGTTGCAAGGAGCATTCGTCTCTCTCTCCCCACCCATACACCACTGCCCCTTCCCCTTTACCAAGCCCTCCAGATTTTTGTTTACATCCCAAGTGATGTTGCATTCATGCCCAAGCTGTTGGAGTTAGCAATAGTGCGTGTGCGTGTGTCTTTACTGATGAAGGCTGTGGCCAAAAGCTTTATGTGAGTGTCTTTTAATTGTGCCTGTATGCAACTTCAGGTGTCTTCTTTACAGTAAGTAGCAATGTATTTTTTCCTACATTGTTGATATTCCTACCTGGAGTTTCCATTGTTTGATTATTGCTAAATGGCTTTCTTCCACCCTACAACCCTGAGATGTTTTCTTTTGTTGCTCTTCTCTATAGCATTACTCTTCTTAGTGTCTGTCTGCACTTATAACTGCGCAGTTGAGTGCTCCGCTAACCAAACATCCTTAGTGTCCATTCTTTCGTGTGTTTATTCACCACCTTGCAAGCCGCATCTACTTCCGAGCCACACTGTATCAATGACTGTCCATTCACAACACAGACCTTGTGACCGCGTGGATTATTGATGCAGCATCTAATGCCACATATTTTTTTCCTTTGTTAGTTAATTACATTTATTCCTATTGATCCCACTTCATGCCTCATCCTGACGTACTTTAGACTTTCATTTTCCAACCTTGCCCTTGCCACATGTACTTTCAATCCTCAACATAAACACCCCTGCCCCCCACCCCCACCCCCACCCCCCCCCCCAATCTCTTCACTTATTGCAACACACACACACTCCCATACCTCATCGTACCTTTTTGCCCATGTTTTTAATGTATTTGTGCGCAGTTTTATGTGGTTTCACACAGTTTCACGCATTTGTGCCTATTTTTGTATATTGATGCCTGCTTCTGCGCGTCTTTACATATTTTTTATGCATTTTTATATGTCTATTTGCTTATCCAGCACCTCTCACAACTATCAACACCTATTTTGCACATTTTTGTGTTATTCCCTTTTCCTTTGCACCATTCTTGCCACAATGGATGCTTGCTCCAACTTCCTGCACCAGTTTAGAAAAGTACCCCTTTCCCTGTCCAAAACCCAGTCCTACATCCTGTTTCTCAAGTGCTGCCTAAACCATGGAATCCCCCCAACAGCCTTTATCTGGATCCAATCCCTCCTTTCACATTTATCCACGTCTTTCCAGTTTCCGCCTGTTCCTGGCCCTTGCAGATCTGGTACTGCAAAAACATATCTCCATGGCACAGGCATTCCAAAACCACCTCTGCTTCCTCTGCAAAGATACTGCTACTCTGCAATCCCTACTCTTGACATTGCATCTCTGAAATTGAATCCCTTGCTCACCGGCACCTGGAGAAGCATCCCAGACATCACCTCCATAAATTATCCAACCTACTGCTGCCTTGGGGCACCACTATCCAACACCTATCGTACCCACAGTGTTGCTCCTCACACACCCTTCATAGCAGCTAAACACTGCCTAGCTGATATTTCCAACTTGCCATACCCCCCCCCCCCCCCCCCCCAAAACTCCCTACGAACCCTCCACCAAATCCTGGCTTTTGCCCTACATCCAAATTTAGCCATGGTAGACTTGAAACTTCCTGGCAGATTAAAACTGTGTGCCGGTCCGGCACACAGTTTTAATCTGCCCGGAAGTTTCATATCAGCGCACACTCCGCTGCTGAGTGAAAATCTCACTATGGTAGACTTGTCAAAGGCCTACTCTCCTTTCCCCACTCCCTGCAATGGAAGCACTTCTTTGCTGCCAATCCCTCCAACCAAAACCACCCTAATTCCAACATTGAACCCTGCCTCTTCCAGTTCATACCATTGTCCAACCCCCATACGGGTCCGGGAGTTAGAATAGGTCCGAGGTATCCCTGCTTGTCGTAAGAGGCGACTAAAAGTAATCTCACACTTTTAGGCCCTGTACGTTCAGGTCTCATTTTATGGTTTCACCTGCCACTTTCCAAATTCTACAGAAGTGCGGGCCATAAGGGGAAGGATGCCTTACCTGGTGCATAAGTTATCCATAGTTCCCTTAGATTCGATCTCCTGAACGTCTTGTCATGGCATTGCATCTCCACCTGCGGTTCAACTATTTGGGCGAGGACACTTTCCGCGATATGTCATCTTCTTCCATTGTCTCCTGTCCTCTTTCGCCCCCGTGACTATTGGATTTCTCTGTGCCCAATTTTCAGCATGGTAACCAGACCATTGTTGTGGGGCCGTCATGTACCCATTTGATGGTAGCCCCCCTGACAACCCAGGGTTTGCACTGCTGATGCCTGAGTGGTAAACTCCCCATGTATGCAAAGGAGTATATGCTAGTCTTCCTGGGGCATCAGGACTACCAGCAATGGCCATCATGCCAGGTGCCCTTTGCTGTGGCTGGCTGGCACCCGTGGGGGGAGCCCTTGATCAGAGTGGGTGGTATCAGGGCGGATGACCAACAATGAAATGGACTAAGTAATCTCTTCCTGGTGAGCATACGGCACCAGCAGTCTTTAAGAAGGGCAAGATGGAGTACAATGCTGACAGATATGACCCTAAATCATTTCCCTCCCTCTCTACACCATGGGAAAAACATAGAGCTGCAGAAAGAAGAGAGCCATATTCGCCTTGGTATTCAGTCTGTAGCAGAATGGATGGGACTCCTTTCTACCTATGAACCCTCAGATTTTTGTTGAACATCTTGAGGATAAGTTTGGGGAAGTGACAGTGCTGTTCAAGATGAGAAGCAGTGCAGTCTTGATTCCTACAGCATCCCCAGCCCAATCACGGGCGTTACTCACTTGTGACCAGCTGGGTGATATTCCTGTCTCCGTCACTCCCCATAAAAGCCTCAACATGGTCCAGGGAATTATTTTTCCATTGCGACCTCCTCTTGCAGTCTGACGATGAGCTCCGCGCCAATCTAGAACGGCGGGGTGTTCATTTCATCCAGCGCGTTTACAGGGGACCCGAAGACAACAGGGTTGCTACTGGTGCCTTCATCTTGGCCTTTGAGGGTGATTCATTGCCTAAAAAGGTCAAGGTGATGGTTTACCACTGTGACGTTAAACCGTACATCCCTCCGCCTTTGCGGTGCTTTAAGTGCTGGAAATTTGGGCACATGTCTTCCCGCTGCATTGCCAACGCCACATGTCAAGACTGCGAACTTCCACTGCATCCAGATACTCCCTGTGGACCTCCTCCCACTTGAATCAACCGCAGAGAGCAGCACTCCTCCTGCTCGCCAGACTGCACAGTACTCCAAAAGGAGTGGAAAATCATGGAGAACAAGACCCTGGACCCGTTGATTTACCAAGAGGCTGAACATAAATTTGAACAATTGCACCCCGTTCAATTGACTTCCACATACGCTGCAGCTACAGTACCATCGCCACCACAAATACTAGTTGTACCACATTCTGTGCCAAGAAAAGTGGGCCCTCCAGGCCTTCAGAATACATCCACCCCTGGGCGGTAGGGGGAAAATTTCCTTCCATTGCTTCCAGAGTACCTACTTCGGAAGCAAGGCCCCACAAACGCAGGGGATATCGATCCCCTCCCCCCAGCTGGAGAAGCAACAGCCTCCTTGGCTCTCCTCATGCGGAAGGGGTCCCTTGGGACTCTCTCTCCCAAGGTCTCCACTAATGCCACAGCGAACACTCGCCAGTGGCTAAACGAGCCAAAAACTGCTGGACAAAGAGCTTCACGGTCTACCTCCGTGCCTGAAGCTACTTCGGATAAGTCCTCCCAGCAAGCCCCTAAAGAGAAGCGAGAGGGCAAGCAAACAAAGAAGTCCGCTGAGGAAAACAACTCTCCAGTGGCCCTAACATCACCACTCCCTACCAATCCTGCACCTGCGGGTGAGGTGGAGATCTCAGTATCCCCTGAGGATATGGATCTCACTGATGCCTCATCCACAGTACAAATGGACACAAACACTCAGTCGGTGGTAGGAGGCAACCCTGAAGCGTAAACTGCCTCATTGACTGTTTCGTGCCTCTCAGTCTCACAATCCCATCATCCTCCAGTGGAATTGCGGCGGTTTTTTTCACCACCTGGCTGAGCTACGGCAACTCTTAAGCCTTACACCTGCTTTCTGCATTGCCCTCCAGGAAACCTGGTTCCCGACAATGCAGACCCCTGCCCTTCGCGGCTGTAGGGGATGTTACAAAAACCGTAGCAACTATAATAGCTTGTCGGGTGGAGTTTGTGTCTGTGTCCTGAACTCGGTATGCAGTGAACCTGTGCCCCTTCAAACCCCTCTTAAAGCTGTGGCTGTCAGGATAAGGACAATGCAGGAAATAACTGTCTGCAATGTATGTCTTTCTCCAGATGGTGCAGTACCCCTGCAGTACTGATTCATCAACTCCCTAAACCTTTCACACTTTTGGGAGATTTTAACACCTATAACATTCTGTGGAGTGGCACTGTGCTTACTGGTTGAGGTAGAGATGTTGAAGCTTCCCTGTCTCAACTTGACCTCTGCCTCTTAAATACTGGAGCCTGCACACATTTCAGTGTGGTTCATGGCACTTACTCGGCCATTGATTTATCCCTCTGCAGCCCAGGACTTCTCCCATCTGTTCACTGGAGAGGCCACGATTACTTGTGTGGTAGTGACCACTTTCCCATCTTCCTGTCACTCCCCAGCACTATTCCCCTGGACATGTATCAAGATGGGCTTTAAACAAGGCAGACTGGGACACTTGCACCTCTACTGTCACTGTTGAATCTCCTCCTTATGGTACCATCGATATGGTAGTTGAGGAGGTCACTAGAACGATCGTTTCTGCAGCGGAAAATGCGATCTCTTGTTCTTTACCATGTCCCCGGCGAAAGTCAGTACCTTGGCGGTCGCTGGAAATTGCTGCGGCCATTAAAGAGTGTCAGCGAGCTCTACAGCGACATAAGTGGCACCCTTCCCTAGAGCACCTAATAGCTTTTAAACGGCTCCATGGCTGCATTTTCCAGCTTATGTAAAGATGGAAACAGGAGTGTTGGGAGAGGTACGTCTCGACCATTGGGTGCCATATGTCACCTTCCAAAGTCTGGACGAAGATCAGACGTGTTTGTAGGTACCAGACCCCGATAGGTGTTACTGGCATTAGCATCAATGGCGTGTTATCTATCGACACAAACACAATTGCCGAGCTCTTTGCTGAACATTATGCTCGAGCCTCCGGGTCAGAATATCCCCGACCATTTTGCACCCTCAAACAGTGGATGGAAAGGAAAGCCCTCTCATTCACAGAACATCACAGTGAACCCTATAATGCTCCATTTACGGAGTGGGAGCTCCTCAACGTCCTTGCACATTGACCTGACACAGCTCCTGGGCCAGATCGGGTCCAGAGTCAGATGATGAAACATCTCTTGTCCGACTACAAGCGACATCTCCTCATCATCTTCAACCGGATCTGGTGCGAAGGCATCTTTCCATCGCAATGGCGGGAGAGCACCATCATTCCAGTGTTCAAACCCAGTAAAAACCTGTTTGATGTGGATAGCTATCGGCCCATGAGCCTCACCAACGTTCTTTGTAAGCTGTTAGAACGTATGATAAGATGGCAGTTGTGCTACATCCTGGAGTCACATGGCCAACTGGCTCCATGCCAGGGTGGTTTCCGCCAGGGTTGCTCTGCCATTGATAATCTAGTGTCCCTCTAGTCTGCCATCCGAGCAGCCTTTTCCAGACACCAACACCTGGCTGCTGTCTTTTTTGATTTACGAAAAGCTTATGACATGACTTGGCAACATCATATCTTTGCCACATTATATGAGTGGGGTCTCCAGGGCCTGCTCTCGATTTTTATCCAAAATTTCCTATCGCTCCATACTTTCCGTGCCTCCCATAGTTCCCCCCATATCCAGAAAACGGGGTCCCGCAGGGCTCTGTAATGAGTGTATCTCTATTTTTAGTGGCCATTAACGGTCTAGGAGCAGCTGTCTGGCCATCGGTCTCACCTTCTCTGTATGTAGATGCATTTTGTACCACTCCTCCAGTACTAGTGTTGCCCAGCAGCACCTATAGAGAGCCATCCACAAGGTGCAGTCATGGGCTCTAGCCCACGGCTTCCAGTTTTCAGCCGCGAAGTTGTGTCTTGTGCATTTCTGTCGGTGTCACGCCGTTCATCCAGAACCAGAACTTTACCTTAATGATGATCCACTCACTGTAGTGGAGACATATCTATTCTTAGGACTGGTTTTCGATGCCCGATTGACTTGGCTATCTCACCTTTGTCAACTTGCTGGCAGCACCTCAATGCCCTCTGCTGCCTGAGCAACACCAACTGGGGTGCAGATCCCTCTATGCTGCTGCAGCTCTACAGAGCCCTTTTTCTAACTCGCCTTGACTAAGGGAGCCTGGTTTACAGTTTGGCGATGCCCTCAACATTGCGTTTACTTGCCCCAGCGCACCACTGTGGCATTAGCCTAGTGACGGGAGCTTCTGGCAGCACCTCAATGCCCTCTGCTGCCTGAGCAACACCAACTGGGGTGCAGATCCCTCTATGCTGCTGCAGCTCTACAGAGCCCTTTTTCTAACTCGCCTTGACTAAGGGAGCCTGGTTTACAGTTTGGCGATGCCCTCAACATTGCGTTTACTTGCCCCAGCGCACCACTGTGGCATTAGCCTAGTGACGGGAGCTTCTGGCAGCACCTCAATGCCCTCTGCTGCCTGAGCAACACCAACTGGGGTGCAGATCCCTCTATGCTGCTGCAGCTCTACAGAGCCCTTGTTCTAACTCGTCTTGACTAAGGGAGTCTGGTTTACAGTTTGGCGATGTCCTCAACGTTGCGTTTACTTGCCCCAGGGCACCACTGTGGCATTAGCCTAGTGACGGGAGCTTTTAGAATGAGTCCGGTGACCAGTGTCCTGGTGGAGACCGGAGTCCCTCCATTGAAGGCTAGGTGTGCACAACTGTTTGCCAGTTACGTTGCACACGTTCGTAGTTCTCCTGTGAATCCGAATTACCGTCTTCTTTTCCCAACCACGGCAGTTCATCTCCCCCATTGGCGGCCCAGGTCAGGGCATACAATTGCAGTTCACATCCGGTCCCTTCTGTCTGAACTGGAGTCCTTCCCATTACCATCTCTCCTCGAGTTCCATTCATGTACACCTCCATGGTGTACACCTAGGCCACCGATTCTTCTGGACCTTTCGCATGGCCCTAAGGACTCCGTTAACCCTGCAGCTCTCCGCTATCTCTCCCTCTCGATTCTCAACATTTACCGGGGCCATGAAGTGGTTTACACTGATCACTTGATGGCTGATGGTCACATGGAGTTGGTGTTAGGGCTTCAGAGTCACAAATTTACAGAATATTTCTTCGAACAACAGAATAAAAGATGAGTTAAGTGTCTCAGCGCCGCACACTATTGTGTATTAGTAGGAGATTGAATGGTTGTTCTTAATAACTTGAATAAATAAATTAAATATAAGTTCAGTTTCGGGTGCACCATACTCCAACCTACTCTGTGTGGCTGCACTCAAATGCTAATCATTTGCATATTGTAGCTTGCAGTAAGCTTCATGCCAGTTTGAGGTTCATTGCATGCTGCCTCCATTTTGTCACAATTTTAATGACCTTTAGTGTATTAGATTCTTCACATTACTGTGTAATTAGTTAAGGATTTTTATAGCTGAATACTTCACTCCTTTGCTCTGTCTTTCATGAATAATGGTTATCTAGGAAGCGTATTTTAATTAGTGTGTTTCCACGATCTGAGATATGCAGTCTCATACCCTGTTTGTTATATTACAGATCTAAAGGTGAAATTGTAGAAACATTTGTATCATCTGATTATTTGATGACTTACATCTGCCATTCTTTTCCAAAGGCCAATAGAATATTAGAATGTTGTGTGTGCATACAGCTGTTAGAATCACTCTGCCTCTTACGTAAAATAACAAATGTAACTTCTACACGATGTATAGATAAATGATATATATGTAAATAGTAACTATTATGACTTACATTTTCTGTTATCACTTGTGATAAAACATAAATGCATTTTTATGTTTCCAGTATGGATCAGAGTTAGCAGAACTGTACCGGAGGCCTAGTGTTGTAGGCAGAGTGATGCAGCGAGTACTGTTGCCACCTCAAACCATTCACTCTTATGAACGTAACACTTCTGGATCTCGTCGGTTCCCTGTTCTTGTTACACAGCAGCTACCACCACGACTCAGTCTTCGACGCCTAGGAAGTCGAGAACTTGTGATCTGGATTTCTGTGGGGGCGCTAGCCTTCAGGTTACGTGGATATCATCTGCTCACTTTTCCTGTTATGGTGTTTATCATGTGGATTTTACTGGTCCTACTGCGAGCAGCATTATCGTCTCCAACAGAAAACAGGAATACAGTCAGCAATATCAGTCGCCATTCACCAGATTTGTTGAATGCTCCTGATGGAGCACCTGATGTATCCCCATAACATTGACACAAAATTTTAAGGTAAATATTTAGTCTGTGTTATTTATATATTGTCATACTCTGAGACTTGGATTCAGTCGAGATTATTGTGTGTTTGAGCTGAAATTTATAGAATCTCCAGTTTATTTTAGGTGTTGTAGAGGTGATATTCATACCGCTTGTATGAATATCAAGAGCTCATATGGCAACCCAGTTCTAAGCAAAGAAAGGAAGGCAGAAAGGTGGAAGGAGTATATAGAGGGTTTATACAAGGGCGATGTACTTGAGGACAATATTATGGAAATGGAAGAGGATGTAGATGAAGATGAAATGGGAGATAAGATACTGCATGAAGAGTTTGACAGAGCACTGAAAGACCTGAGTCGAAACAAGGCCCCGGGAGTAGACAACATTCCATTAGAACTACTGATGGCCTTGGGAAAGCCAGTCATGACAAAACTCTACCATCTGGTGAGCAGGATGTATGACACAGGCGAAATACCCACAGACTTCAAGAAGAATGTAATAATTCCAATCCCAAAGAAAGCAGGTGTTGACAGATGTGAAAATTACAGAACTATCAGTTTAATAAGTCACAGCTGCAAAATACTAACGTGAATTCTTTACAGACGAATGGAAAAACTGGTAGAAGCGGACCTCGGGGAGGATTAGTTTGGATTCCGTAGAAATGTTGGAACACGTGAGGCAATACTAACCTTACGACCTATCTTAGAAGAAAGATTAAGAAAAGGCAAACCTACGTTTCTAGCATTTGTAGACTTAGAGAAAGCTTTTGACAACATTAACTGGAATACTCTCTTTCAAATTCTGAAGGTGGCAGGGGTAAAATACAGGGAGCGAAAGGCTATTTACAATTTGTACAGAAACCAGATGGCAGTTATAAGAGTCGAGGGGCATGAAAGGGAAGCAGTGGTTGGGAAAGGAGTGAGACAGGGTTGTAGCCTCTCCCCGATGTTATTCAATCTGTATATTGAGCAAGCAGTAAAGGAAACAAAAGAAAAATTCGGAGTAGGTATTAAAATTCATGGAGAAGTAGTAAAAACTTTGAGGTTTGCTGATGACATTGTAATTCTGTCAGAGACAGCAAAGGACTTGGAAGAGCAGTTGAACGGAATGGACAGTGTCTTGAAAGGACGATATAAGATGAACATCAACAAAAGCAAAACGAGGATAATGGAATGTAGTCAAATTAAATCGGGTGATGCTGAGGGGATTAGATTAGGAAATGAGACACTTAAAGTAGTAAAGGAGTTTTGCTATTTAGGGAGCAAAATAACTGATGATGGTCGAAGTAGAGAGGATATAAAATGTAGACTGGCAATGGCAAGGAAATCGTTTGTGAAGAAGAGAAATTTGTTAACATCGAGTATAGATTTAAGTGTCAGGAAGTCGTTTCTGAAAGTATTTGTATGGAGTGTAGCCATGTATGGAAGTGAAACATGGACGATTACCAGTTTGGACAAGAAGAGAATAGAAGCTTTCGAAATTTGGTGCTACAGAAGAATGCTGAAGATAAGGTGGGTAGATCACGTAACTAATGAGGAGGTATTGAATAGGATTGGGGAGAAGAGAAGTTTGTGGCACAACTTGACTAGAAGAAGGGATCGGTTGGTAGGACATGTTTTGAGGCATCAAGGGATCACAAATTTAGCATTGGAGGGCAGCGTGGAGGGTAAAAATCGTAGAGGGAGACCAAGAGATCAATACACTAAGCAGATTCAGATGGATGTAGGTTGCAGTAAGTACTGGGAGACGAAGAAGCTTGCACAGGATAGAGTAGCATGGAGGGCTGCATCAAACCAGTCTCAGGACTGAAGATCGCAACAACAACAATAGAGGTGATCGCTTATATGTCAAGAAGAGTGGTGCAGAAAGAATGGAGTAAGCTCTACCATTTCATGTCGAGTGACTGTAAAGAAAATGGTTACATAATGATATATATAATTAAAACATAAATTTCTATTCTTATAATCGCATGACATTGAAATTGCAGAGGTTCAACAATGGCTTTGCAATTGATATTTTGCTAATCTATTCTTTGATCTTAATGCTTCTCAGTTACTGAAATACACTGATTACCACCGACCTACTATCGACATAAACCCGTCCACGCAATAGCGGCATCACCTGTCTTGTGGTTTCCGGCGACTGGAGGGAGCAGTGTGGTGCTAGTGTGCCAAACTCACACTCCCACTTTATTATTGAGCTTACACGGAGTTGTTTCACCGATCTTCCTTTCAGGATAGCCGGCTGCAATTGCCTGCCCAACTTCTTCTCTGAAGATAAGGTGCTGTTTTGGAGGAACTTTTTATACTCTTAAAATAACTCCGTACACTCAGGATACTTTTAAACCAATCTCACTATATTTTCACTTCCACAAACAAGACACCATGTAACTGATTCATTTTTTTGTAAGCCCAACAATTACCGATCCGACAGATACTCTTACATACTTCATAACAAATACAAACTAGAAAGCTCTAGCAAGTCCACCATCTGGACCTCACGAAAGTAAGTGAATAAGTAAATGTTTTTTCTTTTCTTTAACAGCATTCAACTGTTCTCAATAATGACTTACGTAGCACCGTCATGGAATACGTCACATTTGCTGCTTGTGCTGGGTGTGTAACTTCCGAGGCAAGTGCTGTGGCTACCTGCTCGCGCCCATCAACCGCCCAATACACGCCAGTCCTCCACACACACAATCGTGGTGCAGTAGACACAGTTCCACTTTCACACACTCATCTTTAAAATAACGCGTTTTCAAGACAGTGGAAATACGAGCGTCTCTAGACTTTACCCCGAAATTCTCGATGAACTACACCTGGTGAGGAGTGACTGTTAGTCAGACACACGCATGGTGCATGTAGTAACAGTGAACATGCTGTCTGTTTTAATGATTTTCCTCATTAAATTGGAGTGAAATTATTATGACTGAACAATGGAAAATCCAGAATGGAATGTAACAATGTTATGAAAAGGAAAGTTCCTACTCACCGAAGATGTAGAGTCACAGATAGGCACAACAAAAAGACTGTCACAAACAAAGCTTTGGACCCATATGGGGTTTATCAAAAATAGACAGTGGAGACACGCACACACACACACACACACACACACACACACACACACACACACACAGGGTGTGTCTTATTTTTGACAAAGGCCTTAGGGGCCGAAAGCTTTATTTGTGACAGTCTTCCTGCTCTGCCTTTCAGTGACTCAGCATCTCCGCTATATGGTGAGTAGCAACTTTCCTTTTTATAATATTGTTGTATTATTATGTTTGAATAATACTACTTACTTGAATAAAAACTTTTGGGCAAGAGAAGTTGCTTCCCCAATATTTTACCACAATTACTTCCTATTTTGAACTCTCAAGACTAGAATTCCATCGACTTCAAGTATGTAACCCGCCTTGGCAGTAGTCATCACCGGCCCGTAAAACATGCCCAAACCATTGAAGACCACTCTCACGCACCTTGTCTTGGACCAGTGTAACACCAAACTGTTTCCTAATGATGTCATTGGAAACGTGATATAACTAAGTGAGGCCCACTGTCCACCATATCTTTGTTTCCATTACACTTAGGCGGCGTTCTGTCTCAACTGTAGTCGACCAGCACTCACAATCATACAAGGCAACTGGTCGGATGATTGTGCGATGGATTTTTTATTTTAAATTATCTTTCATCCTGCGGTCACTAGTGACTCCGGTTGTTGTTCACCACTTCATCCAGGCTGCCTGAGTTTTGGTGTTGACCTCTTTGGTGAGTCGCCCGTCAACAGTGATCGTGGAACCAAGGTACTTAAACTTACTCACATGAGTCAGATCTACACCATTAATCGTGATAGTTCCCATTTCATGTCTGTCTGATGTCATGTACTCGGTTTTCTTCAAATTGAGGAGCTAACTGTGTTTGGCCAATCGGTCACTCCATTCTTGAATTTGGCTCTGCATATCAAGCTTGTTTTCTGCTGCCAACAACACGTCATCAACATAATGGCCAGTGCAGGTTAGCTGTCATGGTGTCCATTACGAGAATGAACAGAAGTGGTGATAATTAAGAACCTTGATAGACACCGACTGTGATGGGAAAGTCCTTCTATAGTCCTGAGGTTATACGGATGTAACTTCTTGGCTGTGCATAAATTATCTACACCCAATTAATAAGCTGCTCTGGCACATCTTGCTGTCGAAGTGCTAGCCAGATGAGACTGTGTGGCACCTGATCAAAAGCCTTTTGGAGATCCAGGAATGCTGAGTGCAGCAGCTGGGCTTTCTCATGATATTTCTGGACTAAGAGTCTTGCAGCATGAATCGCATCAGTTGTGCAACAGTTCTTCACAAATACAGCTTGGTTTATGGAAATCTGTGTGATCTCACAGATCTTTTGGTCCAGAACATGCTCAAAGTTTTTCATGGCGTGGCAGAGAACTCGAATTGGGGGGTAGTTGGTGCACTCAGTGGGATTTCCCTGCTTAAAGATAGGCATGGTGGTTTTCTGTTGCCAATCAGTTGGTGTTTTTCCCTCGTCAATGATCTTCTTGAAGACTTCCATTAATCATTTGGCTGCCTTCCAATGATAGGAACACCATAACTCTGCTGGAAGATCATCTGGGCCAGTGGCTTTCTCATCCTTCATTTTCCTCAAAGCATTCTTGACCTCTTCGACTGCAATTTCTCTTACGGGCCATTCAGCAACATTGCTGGTGGGTACTGGTTGATGAGAAACTCTTCTGTTGAGATCTTCTTGAAGTAGCTGTGCCATCATTCTCTGGCCTTCTTCCAGTCAACTAGTAGATTACCAATCTCATCACCAACTCAGTAGAACCAATGAAAATCTTCTGAATTGCGATGTCTTTCTTTAGCGAGTCGATATAAGACCCACTCTCCTTCACGTGTGTCAAGTTGTGCGTATAGATCAGCATAACGTGAGGATTTTGCTGCTATAACCTGTTTTGCATCTCTTCGGGCTGTTCTGTATGCATCCCATCGCTCCGGTGTTTTATCGGCGAGAAACTCATGATACAAACATTATCTCGATCAATCCTCCGTAATCCTGGCTTTGTTGTCCCAAGAATTGCATGTGCAACTTCGTGAGCAGACTCTTTTTAGTTTCTCCCAGCTTTCTTCAACTGTGGTAACTGGTGACAAAATAATTCGGGCTATGATGTCGGCTTCCTTATCCTTGAACTTTCACCATTTGATTCTTGCAGGTCCTGTGCGATCAGTGTGTTGTATACAAAATTGTTAAGGCTTTCATGGCCACTTGTTGACAAACTGCCAATTTGCTTCTGTCTTAGGTTCTTTGGCCAACATTCGTCTGATGATTTTACTGACGTTTCGCCAGCACGAGTGACTGGCATTGTCAAAGCTTCACCCTCCATTGCCGGTGGTGAACTGGAGCCGAGATTGTGGCCGCAGACTATATGTACCTGGCAGGCCAACATCCGAGGGCTTCTCCGCGGTCATTTCCAGTGCGGTTCTCCTCTTGCTACCTGTGACAGTCATTCGCTGCAGTACGGGAAGCCAGCATCCGTTTACCTTAAGACTTTCCTCTTTCTTGTTGAAGCTGTTCCCCTGTTTGTGTATTTCTACGGCTTCTCTAAACAAGTGAGTGTGATTGTGCTTCTCTACAGCCAGAACTTCCGTGTTGGTGAATTTTATTACATGGTTGGTCTCACTCAGCGCGTGCTCTGCCACGGCCGATTTCTCCACCTGCCCCGACCTGCAATGTCGCTTATGTTCTTTAATCCTAGTGTTGATTGATCGTCCAGTCATTCCGACATAAACTTTTCCGCATGTGCATGGTAAGCAGTATATTCCCAACATTGCAAGTGGGTCCCTTTTATCCTCTGCTGACCTAAGACATTCTTTGATTTTCCTTGTCGGTTTGAAAATTGTCTTTACGCAGTGTTTGTGCAATACACGGCCGATTCTGTCCATCACTCTGGGAATGTATGGCAGAAAGGCCGTACCCGATATTTCTTTCCCTGATTTCTTACTTCATCGAGTGTTTGACTGTGTTACACTTCTAATATAATTTGTGGAGTAGCCATTCCTCCTCAGAACACTTTCCAGATGTTGCATTTCGCATTTGAGGTGCTGTGGCTCACATATTCGTCCTGCTCGGATTATGAGCATATGAATCATGCCTCTTTTCTGGCTCGGGTGGTGGTTTGATAGTTTGTGCAGGTATCGGTCCTTGTGTGTCAGTTTTCGGTACACGCGATGTCCCAGATTTTCGCAGTCCCTTTTGACAAGCACATCTAGAAATGGTAGTTTATTGTCCTTCTCTACTTCCATGGTAAATATTGGTGTGGAGGCTGTTCAAGTGTCTTAAGAAGTCACCGAGGTGTTCTTCACCATGGCTCCACACAACGAAAGTATCATCGACATACCTGTACCACACCTTTTGTTTACAAGTCGCCGAGTCCAGTGCCTGTGCTTCGAAATGCTCCATGAAGAAGTTGGCCACCACTGGACTAAGGGGACTACCCATGGCAACGCCTTCCAGTTGTTCGTAGAAATTGCCATTCCACGTGAAATAGCTTGTGGTGAGACATGCATGGAAGAGCTTTGTGATGTCTTGCAGGAAAATGGAACCGATGTGCTCCAGAGCGTCACTGAGTGGCACTTTCGTAAACAAAGAAACAGATTAGATGTGAGTCACACTTTTTGAACCGTGTTTTTGCAGTTGCCAGATTATGAGGTTCTGACAAATTCTCTTCTCCGAACCCATGCTGGCCATGAGCAGTATGTTCTTCCTTTCTGCACCCCATGTGCCCATTCAGATCACCAGTGATAATGATGTAATCTTCTGAGGGCACTTCAGCTTTGCATCAAGCATCCTCCAAAAGGCGTCCTTGACAGAAGTTGTTTGGCCAGTTTGTGGAGTGTAGGCACTGAAAAAGAGAATTTTGCTGCCATCTGTGATGTAGACAATATTCATCAGGCACTCATCATATCTTTGCACTTCAGAAATATTACCGTCAAACTTGGATGATACTATAACGCCAACGCCACTAGCTGTTTCGCGTGTGCCCTTATACATCAGCTTGCAACCGCATCACCTATGGGGGATGCACTAGCCATTGTACCAGACCCGGAAGACATTTCCATAAACAGTCCAGTGTATAATAATTGCCACTTCCCATTATTTTTGGAAAGTAATGAGGATTGCAGATGTGCTTGCAGCAGTACCAATCCTCAATGTCCGCATCCGTTGGAGCTTCCTATCATAATCCTTTATTCTGAACCTGGCCTTCTCAGTGAGGTTAACCAGAGCTTGTCTTATTTTCTTTTCCCTAGGTATGTCAGTATCATCTGCCTTTGGAGTTTTATCTACGCATTCATTTCTTTCCTTTCTTCTAAACATCAACTCAGCAGGAGTGAATTTGGTTGAGGCATGAACAAGTTTTCATAATTTCCTCTTGTTTCTTAAGACACCAGAGAACTGGATAAAAGCTATGACTGTATGTACTATGTGGCATAACATAAAGATGACACACACCATGCTTTGATGACTCCAGGTTTGTCTTCAAAAGCAACCATATGAGGTAATAGGAGGCTTGATAATGCTTCTTTTGTGAATTAGTGAAGTGCAAAGGTTCCTTTGATTTCGTGAGTACTTGATCTGAATAAGTAGATACTTTCATTGTGTTCAGGGAAAACATTTTTCGGTCTTTTTTATTTGTGATGATCAAGCTTATATGGGCCACATGGCAGTACTGCTCATGTACTCCTTCCTTCCGTATTAAGTCAATCTCCACTAAAGCATGAGCAATACAAAATGTTGCTTTCCTCACTGAGAACTTGATGCTTCCATCCATATCTTGTACGATGCTAATGCCCAGGATATAATCAAAGATCGATTTTTCAACAACCAGGATTGTGCATGTAATTGCTGCATTTCCCAATTTCAGCTTCAGTTGTGTCTGTATCCTGACACTTGTGGATCTTGTGCTTAAGGCTCCTATATTTCTGCAGTTATCACTGGCAAAATTGGTACTTTTGCTTTTCACAATAGTCTTTGGAACAAGGCACTTATTATAACATTAGCTGAAGCTGCCATGGCTAATGTTACAGTGACTGGAATTCCTTTGATTGTGGCAAGGATTTCTGACACTTGCACAAAAGGACAAACCTTGTCATACTGATCCTCACACAATTCCTGTGATAATTCTGTTCCATCATTGTACCGTAGCATCTGCAGTTGCTGGTCATGACCGTTATTCGAATCCCTGACCGCGTCTCTGGGACTCGAGGTGGTCACAATTAGTCTGTTGGATGCGCGTCTGCCACTTTTTGCGTCGTCTGTTACCTCTGTAATTATTGGTGTCTACATATGCCAATTTCCCAGCATAGAAACTGCAGTTCATTCTATTGTTGCTGTTGCAGAAAGTTATTGTTCCAAAACTGACATATGTTGGTCATTAGGTTGGACTGGATTGTACTTCCATTTGCCTCTGTTAAATTTCTTTCTGTCCAGTTGGAAGCCCCTACCATTTCCATCTCCACTGTTCTTCCAACAGTGAAGTCAGTTGAATCTAACAAACAAAAATTCCTCGAAATTTTTGTCTGACACATAAAGGGCAGCTGGAACACCTTATCCTGACAATGTTAAATTTAGTGACTTGGCTTCCCTGTATTTCAGGAACCAATGTAACATTTACATGAAACTTTTACAGGACATTAAAACTGTATGTGCTGGTTCTACTGAACTACAATAATTGCATTTCAGCCACTGCTTTCATAAATACAATTTTTTAATTACATGGTTAAAATTTTGTGTACCATTTTTTACATTATTCTTAATAATTTTAATTATACATAACATTATAATCTTATTTTGGTTCAGTAGACTCGGGATATGTATGTTATTACTTCCTGAAAATTTGAATACTCTACTCGAAGTGGTTTCTGAGATTTAGGGAAAAATGCAACAGAAAATGTGAATTTTCGGGAATGGCTTCTAAAGTTTCAAAAGAGTGTAACTCAATTAATATGTGCTTAATTTTTTATTTTTAGTCACTCTGAAGCACCCTGCACCATACTGTATATCGTCCTCTTTATCTTTTTCCAAGTCTTTTCTTCTTTCTGGACTCCTTAGTGGCCAACTGTGCTGCATACTCTGCTTTGTCAATGGGAACCTTGTCCATCCATTCAAGTTCTCTGATGCAGTTTGGTCCAGGATTGATTGCCGTATGCTGTAGCACTTTCATCCTACCAATGTTGCCATCATTAAAAGCAGTAACAGTATCACTGATCACCCCCCCCCCCCCCCCACTTTAGTGTCTTCATTCCAATAAAAACATTTTTTGGTAAGCGAGTCCGTATAAGGTAATTGAATGACTCATTGGGATTTTGTCAGGCACTTCTTCAGTAGTTCAGGATTTGCCAGGTCTCTGTAAATAGGTTTTATGATATCCACGACTGTTGCAGGGATGGAATGTTTATGGCTGTATGAACTATATGAGTACTGGGCATTGCAGTAATTGCACCATGAATCAGGTTCAGGAAGGCAAAGGTGGTGTACGGGTTTTTCATCAGTTGACAGTCTGTGGAAGAAGGTAACGTAGCCCATACTATCTGCTTCATTTTCAACAAATTGTCAGTATTATTTCTAGTGGCCATCCCATAATACTATTGTAGTTCATCAATCGTTTCTTCTGTCAGCCTGCCTCGTATGGTTTCACCATCAGAAAGTTTCTTGTCTCTCAAACTTTGTTTCAACTTCGTCAACCTGGTCCCATCCTCTTCTGGACATGACCAACACATTCCAGTTTTGTGATAATCTTCTAACCATAAGGCTGAGTGGCTACTACACTGTTTATGATTGTGAGTCTCCATCGTCTAAGAACTTAATGTAACACACTTAACTTTTGTTCACAGGTCGATTAAAAATTTCAATAGCTGCAGAGGCCTCTGTACCACTACTTGTTCCTTCATAATTTCTGTCACAGATGTGCCCTTCTTCATTCCCTGATTTACACTTATAACAATTTTTGGTTAAAATCTGGAAATCTGTTACCTTTCCAGCATACACACTCGCCACCATAGCAACAGAATTCTAGAACTGTATTCGCACTTCTGCCAGGTGCCATCAAAAGCTACTGGTATGTCGGTCGTGCCATCATTTATTTCAACAGCTTCGTTTGCAGCACCCTTCATTGACTCACATGCAACAGATTCCACAGCAGCTCCAATAAATCCTGCATACTTGTCAAATTTACAAGATTGGCATGACATATTCATCATGGCACACATTGTTTCTGCTGCAGTGTGTCCTTTACAAGTAGCCCTCAATCCATAAAACCACCTAACATTTACTTCAAAATAGTTATCTTTACTCTCATCAAAATTCCAAAATGAATGAATATATTTACAACTGGCACAATTAATGATAAGTTTCCTGGCTAGTCCATTTGATACCTCACTGTCTTCATGTAGACTAACTGGCCCTCCACGTATTTTACAACACACACATTCACTTAACACCCTTGTTAGGATGTGTAAATCTATCTTGTTATGATGTGTAAATTTATCAGAATATAACCTGACCTACCATTTACATCACTTTAGTATTGAGGAAACTGTGTATCACAACGTTTTATTTTAATCTTCAAAGCACTAATTGGTGTTTCTCTAGATACTGATAAGTTTGCCTGTATTTCATTGTCTCTACCTTCACACACCACATGTTGAACACAGTGTTTCTGTTTATTCGGAAATCTATTACCCTGAAACCCACGTTTCTTAAAAACACTTCATTTTGGCTTCATACTTTACTTTTTGAGAGATTACCAATCTATTCATCAAAAACATTAGCGCTTTGACATACAATGCGTGTTTATACTATGAAACAATAAGATACTGATTTTGACAGTGCTACCAATACAAACACGTTATTTAACCTTTATAACACAGCAATCCACAGCCCTCTATATTTAAAAAAAAAAAAAAAAATCACCACTTTTATTAGATCTTGAAGTAATGCACGTGAAAATTTTAACATATATTTTTAAAAAATGTAATAAAATACTTCCCATGTGAGTTTATAAGTGATAAATAGCTGATTTCTGACACTAACTGGTAATCTAGCTTTTAATATTTTCAATAGATCCTGTTGTGGTAATGGAGCATCCCAGTAGCGACATTTATTAAGATATTTTTCTAAGTAGTTTCTTAACGTCACTTGCTTGAATGAGAATGAGGGTAAAATACTTCTTGGCGCAACCTTTGTTGAATTCCATGTGACTAGTATTTTGCTAAGAACACCTGTTCAAATTCATCGTAAATCTGACAAGATTCGCATGCATTGGTTGCCCACTGTGCACTTTCTCCTGGAATATGTCCCAATACATAGCTTATCTTCTCTGCATCAGTTCAGTTTCAAGGTAAAGCTCCCTCGAACCGTCGCACGAACTGTACAGGGTTTACAGTCCTCTTATCGGGATTAAATATCTGAAATTGTTGATACAGGAGCATTTTCTCTTCGATGTTAGGTGTAGAAACATGTAATGGCCCATAGTGGCTTCTTGTGGACTAAATGGGGGACTGCAGTATGACGAATACACATTTTAATATCTGTAACTTGATTTGTCGCACAAAGTTTGTTGTTGTGGAGTTTGATATACCTTGCTACCACTGTTCATCAGCCCTCAAAACTCTTGTAGCTTTCCTTTGGTCATCTTAATAGATTCCTTGACTTGCTCCTTCTATGTCACAAAATTGGAGCCTACCTGAGTCTTAACCTCTTCTGATCTTTTCTTAAAGAAATTCTCTTCTGGCAATTTGTCTGAGGATAAGGATGAGATAGCACCTATTACACGATCTATTATCGCCTGATTCAGATGCTGTTCCTTTGCCTTTCCTCCAGTTGATCTACTCCGAAAAGTAACGCTTATGTGCTGGCCGGAGTGGCCGAGCGGTTAAAGGCGTTACAGTCTGGAACCGCACGACCGCTACGGTCGCAGGTTCGAATCCTGCCTCGGGCATGGATGTGTGTGATGTCCTTAGGTTAGTTAGGTTTAAGTTGTTCTAAGTTCTAGGGGACTTATGACCACAGCAGTTGAGTCCTATAGTGCTCAGAGCCATTTAGTAACGCGTATGTACCTCAAAATTTTCTTCGATTTTACCTTCCTGTCCTGAGGAAATATTTTGCACTGTTTTGCTGAGGCTAGAAACTGTTTCTTCTACTTGATTCTGTTGATCCACAATTTCATTAGCAGCATCACATGTCTTTTCAATCTCTATCAGAAATTTCTCATGAGCCTGTCGCAATTCTTGTAACTCATTTGACATCACATCACACTTTCTGACAAGATCAGCTGTCATCTCTTGCATTTCGTTTCGATTTTGCACGATCAGCGGAATTAAGTCAACCTGTGTCTGGATTTCAGACTGTGCACGTGCCATAGTTGAAAGTGATTGTGCCATATTTGACTGTGCTTGTGCCATGGTTGACTACACCTGCACAATATGAGACATATTATCAGACAGCAAACTAAGCTTTTGCGTAGTTGGTAAGGGCACCAATCACAGGTGCTGAGGATCTAGCTAGATCCTGCACTGCAGTTCCATAAACTTGACAGTTCTGATCAACACATGAAATAAATTGTAACTATTCCACACACAAGTAAAATCTCGTAGCACTTCACAGACTGTCGCTACAGAAGCTTGTGTACAGAATGGTAGCAAAAATGGAAAACTATCCCTTACATAAGACAGCAACAGAGTCCAGGCCACTTCTACTCACTACAAGAACAAAGTTGGTGACATAAAAGATGCAGAAAGATAATTGATTAGAGGTCCTGCCTGAATATGTTGTCTTCCATTGAGTCTCTGGTCTGAAATTCGCATATGACGGACTTTTGTAGTTTGAACCCAATGTTGTAGCAGCAGTACCTGTTCCATTGTGTCATGAAACAGATACACACAAATATTAGACACAGAGTCATGGCCTAAACAGTTTTGACTTATTAAACTGATAGTTCGGTCATTTTCACATCTGTCAACACCTGCTTTCTTTGGGATTGAAATTATTATATTCTTCCTGAAGTTTGAGGGTATTTCGCCTGTTTTAACACAAATATCTCCCACACTCTCATGTTTGAATTTACTTCCTATTTAGAATTCTCAAGTCTATAAAACAAAATGGTTAGACAGTTACAGTTCATAATCATACTCTGCCTGTCTCTTGATGTCAGCACCTGGAATAAAATTTCTGTGGCTCTACCAGAATTCCAGCTATCGTTGACTCAGAAAATTCTTAAAATAGTCAAGAGCTACAGTCAACGCCATGGGGAAGCCATTTTGGGTGCTATGACATACTCACTCTGTATCTTAGGAATTGGTGTCTGTAGTAGCCACCAGAAAGATCGCGGGAGGCGCACATTGGCACGGCGTGTCACGGACGGTAGTTGCCGCAAGTAGAGTCCCGTCCACCAGAGGGCACGCGAGAATGCGGACGTGATCTCTGCCGGCATGACAACAACAACAACAACAACAACTCCGGCAGCACAGGCTGTGCCCAATCAGTTAACATCGGGCATGCCTAGGACACAGTCCCGGTATACGCTAAGTGAAGTGCGACATAAACGTGAACAGTGTTACTACACAATTGGCGACGAGTAGGGTCGTTCTTTCGCGTGTTGCGTCGTTGTTCCGGTTTCGCAGCTTCTCCACGGCATGGAGGATTTGGTGCGAGTTTTGGTTGCGCAGCAGACGGAACTCATGGCCACCATGAAACAAGTGCTTCCGGCATTGCTCTCCACGCCGTCTGCTCCGGCGCCGTTCCCTCCTCCCTTTCTCCCGTATGATGAGACGGCGGAGGATTGGGACGCATATGAACATCGCCTCCAGCAGCATTTCCAGGCGTTTCATGTCACGTCGACAATTCCTCATTGTATTAATTACCTGGATGACATAATTGTCACAGGCCGCAGCACGAAGGAACACTTGCACAACCTTCGCACCCTCTTTCTCAAATTCAGGTCTGTGGGCTTGCGTTGCAACCTGCATAAGTCAACCTTCTTTCAACCATCCATTGAGTATGTGGGCTACACCATCTCTCGGCGCGGTATCCAGCCACTAGGAAGTTTGGTCCAAGGTATCGTCAACCTTCCTCGGCCCGCTTCGCTGAAAGAGTTACAAGCTTTTTTAGGCAAGATAGCCTATTACCACCGGTTCATTCCCAGGGCTTCCACTATAGCCCACCCACTGTACTGCCTTCTGCACAAGGGTGTTCCTTTTGATTGGTCGCCTGCATGCGAGCGAGCGTTCACCTCGTTGAAGGGCCTCCTCACGTCAGCCCCTTGTTTGGCTACTTTTGATCCCCATAAGCCGTTGGTCCTGGCTACAGATGCTTCGCAGTATGGGGTGGGGGCGGTCCTGGCCCATCGCAACACAGATGGTTCCGAGCAACCACTGGTGTTTGCGTCTAAAACGCTTAGTCCCGCGCAGGCCCATTACTCCCAGGTGGAAAAAGGGGCTTTGGCCATTGTCTACGCTGTTACCAAGTTTCACCCTTCCTTGTATGGCACGAAGTTTCAGTTAATCACTGACCATAAGCCGTTAATATCATTATTTGGCCCCGCCTCTCAGATTCCGGATAGGGCGGCCCACAGACTACAGCGCTGAGCCTTGTTCCTCTCTAAGTACCATTATGACATTCATTTTCGCCCTACAGGACAGCATGCCAACGCCGACGCTCTTTCCCGTCTTCCGGTGGGCCCGGATTCTACGTTCGATCGAGAGGGGATTATGTGTTTTCATTTGGATGTGGTGTCCCACCAAGCGGTTGATGGCTTCCCGATCACTAGTTCTCGAGTCGCCAGGGAAACGGCAGCTGACCCGGTTCTCCGGCAAGTAGTTCGCCTCATTCAGCAGGGGTGGTCCTCCCGCCCTCCGGGCCGGGCCTCGGACCCTCTTCGTAATTATCTTCTTCTACGGGACCGCCTCTCGGTCTTGGAAGGCGTTCTCCTTCTGGCTACCGATGATACAGCTCCTCGCGTGGTTGTTCCTGCAAGTTTACGACGGGAGGTCCTCACGTTATTACATGCGGGGCACTGGGGTGTTTCCCGTACTAAAACCTTGGCTCGCAGACATGTGTACTGGCCCCGTATTGACAGAGAAATTGAGCACTTGGTGGCCGCCTGTTCCCAGTGTGCGAGCCAACAAGCATCTCCCAGGGCAGCATTCTCTTCATGGCCGCCGGCAACCCAAGCTTGGGAACGTGTTCACATCGATTTTGCGGGCCCGTTTCTCAACGGTTTTTGGCTCATTGCCATTGATGCTTATTCCCGATTCCCATATGTGGTTCGCTGCTCCTCCACCACTTCAGAAGTTGCAATCCAGGCACTAGCAAAAATATTTTCTGTGGAAGGTCTGCCAATCACCCTGGTCTCAGACAATGGACCGCAGTTTATTTCGCAGACCTTCCAGGATTTTTGTAGGCGCTTCGGTATTTGGCACGTTTGCTCTCCCCCCTTCCATCTACAATCGAATGGGGAAGCGGAGCGCATGGTGCGCACATTTAAGACGCAGATGAAAAAGTATGTGCACAAATTTCCTGCGGAGGAAGCATTGACGTTTTTCTTGACGGCATACCGGACCACACCAATGGGAGAACGCAGCCCCGCAGAGCTCCTCCGTGGGCGTCAACCTAGGACTCTGCTGCACCTCCTCCGGCCTGGTCCTCGCCACTCTTCACAAAACGGAGTACCTGGCTTTCCACTGGATATGTCGGTCTGGGCCCGTGGGTTTGGTCGCAATCCACGTTGGATACCAGTGGTGGTCCTGCGCCGATATGGCCGCCGGCTCTATACCTTGCAGGCGGGGGACCGGGTGGTACGTCGTCACCAAAATCAGCTACGTCCACGTTTGGGCACCCACCCTCCGCCCTCTCGGACACCGGCTTCCCCATTGCCGGCACCTGTGTTGGTTTCACAGGGGACGTTGCCTCCTCTCCCCGCTGTGCCTCTGCCGCACTGCGATGGTTCTCAGCCTTGGCAGCCTCCAGTCGCTCCAGCACCGGCATCGCCATCGTTCGAGATGCCCCAGCGAGAGCCGGCCCCCCCTAGCAGGCCCGGTTTCTCAGGAGGTTGGTTCACCTGTGGTCGTCCCTTCCCCTTCGTCCCCGCCACTGGGTCTGGCCCCTCCCGGGGTGGAACAGGATCCGGAGTTCGACAGCTTGTCGCCCGTTCTGTCCCGGGCTCCAGTTGTGGGACGGCGGGGGCCTCTTCGTGTGGGTCACTTCCAGCCGTATTCGAAGGTTCCGGCTCGAGGGTTGGCAGATCCCCTCGACTCCGGCCATCCAATGGATGTGGAGGTCATCGCTCCTGCCCGGCGCTCCACCTTCCGACGCAGTGGATCACAGTGGCTTCACCCCCCGAAGGAGGAGGAGTGTAGTAGCCACCAGAAAGATCGCGGGAGGCGCACATTGGCACGGCGCGTCACGGACGGTAGTTGCCACAAGTAGAGTCCCGTCCACCAGAGGGGACGCGAGAATTCGGACGCGACCTCTGCCGGCATGACAACAACAACAACAACAACAACAACTCCGGCAGCACGGGCCGTGCCCAGTCAGTTAACATCGGGCATGCCTAGAACACAGTCCCGGTATATGCTAAGTGAAGTGCGACGTAAACGTGAACAGTGTTACTACAGTGTCAAAGTTGTGTATTAATTTCGATAAAAGTCCGAGAATTAATCTCTCAAAATAGAGCATAAGCGATCGTGGTGCAGTCTTTACTGATTTCCCAAGGTACAAGCTATGACACACCAAATAATGTTCCAAGCAACAGTCAAGGGAGAAATTAAAATAACCAAAAGTTAAATGCGCCATTGCCCATTCATGAAATTATATTTTTCCATAAATGATCTTCATAGCTACAGTTACAGTTCATAATCGTGGTGAGCAAGATGTACAGGACAGGCGAAATACCCTCAAACTTCAGGATGAATATAATAATTTCAATCCCAAAGAAAGCAGGTGTTGTCAGATGTGAAAATGACCGAACTATCAGTTTAATAAGTCACAGCTGCAAAATACTAACTCGAATTCTTTACAGACAAATGGAAAAATTGGTAGAAGCCGATCTCGGGGAAGATCAGTTTGGATTCCGTAGAAATGTTGGAACACGTGAGGCAATACTGACCTTACAACTTATCTTAGAAGAAAGATTAAGGAAAGGCAAACCCATGTTTCCAGCATTTGTGGACTTAGAGAAAGCTTTTGACAATGTTGACTGGAATACTCTCTTTCAAATTCTAAAGGTGGCAGGGGTAAAATACAGGGAGCGAAAGGCTATTTACAATTTGTACAGAAACCAGATGGCAGTTATAAGAGTCGAGGGACATGAAAGGGAAGCAGTGGTTGGGAAGGGAGTGAGACAGGGTTGTAGTCTCTCCCCGATGTTATTCAATCTGTATATTGAGCAAGCAAAGTTGAAGGGAATGGACAGAGTCTTGAAAGGAGGATATAAGATGAACATCAACAAAAGCAAAAAGGGATATTGGAATGTAGTCGAGTTAACTCGCATGATGCTGAGGGAATTAGATTAGGAAACGAGACAGTTAAAGTAGTAAAGGAGTTTTGCTATTTGGGGAGCAAAATAACTGATGATGGTCGAAGTAGAGAGGATATAAAAAGTAGACTGGCAATGGCAAGGAAAGCGTTTCTGAAGAAGAGAAATTTGTTAACATCGAGTATAGATTCAAGTGTCAGGAAGTCGTTTCTGAAAGTATTTGTACGGAGTGTAGCCATGTATGGAAGTGAAACGTGGACAATAAATAGTTTAGACAAGAAGAGAATAGAAGCTTTCGAAATATGGTGCTACAGAAGAATGCTGAAGATAGGTGGGTAGATCACATAACTAATGAGGAGGTATTGAATAGAATTAGGGAGAAGAGAAGTGGCACAACTTGACTAGAAGACGGGATCGGTTGGTTGGACATGTTCTGAGGCATCAAGGGATCACCAATTTAGTATTGGAGGGCAGCGTGGAGGGTAAAAATCGTAGAGGGAGACCAAGAGATGAATACACTAAGCAGATTCAGAAGGATGTAGGTTGCAGTAGGTGCTGGGAGATGAAGCAGCTTGTACAGGATAGAGTAGCATGGAGAGCTGCATCAAACCAGTCTCAGGACTGAAGACCACAACAACAACACAGCTACATTTCAGGAGACATCATCCTCTTGTATGAGATAAAATGTTATCACAATTAATGAAATTTCATACCGTTTTCAAAATGGCAACTTACAACAATGCCACCAATTACAGTTCCGCTGCAATCCTACCCTCTGAAATTCTAAATCAGAAGTTCCACATTCAGTCCACAGAGTTTTTATATCACGAGCCAGAGATAATCTCTTTCTCTATTGCAGTCGTACTGAGTCTTTGAGCCATATAAATCACTTGTGCAGTTATGCTTAAACATTTGTCCTGCAAGAGAAAAAATGACAGAAAAAGGATGATACTACGTTATGTGTAGAATGGGGAAGGTGCGCAATCTATCTGAGTCTGACCATGATATTGGCAGCTATGACTGATATGGGCATGTGACCTTTGACACTGGACGTTGATGCAGTGGCAGAGCATTGCGTGATCTGATGAATCTCAGTACCTGCTTCATAATGTCAATGGGATGGCACAAATCCATCATCTTCATGGGGAATGTCTCGTTGACACCTGTACAGCATGATGGAGACAAGCTGGTGGCGGCTCCAATGTGCTATGGAGAACATTCATGTGGGCATCCGTAGGTCCAGTGGAGCACATGTAAGGCACCATGATCACCAGAGAGTATCATACGCTGGTTGCAGATAGCGTATTCCCCTTCTTGACAATCATGTTTCCCGACGATAGTTGCGTTTATCACCAAGCTAATGTCCTTGTCACAAGGCCCAAGGTGTGATGGGCTGGCAGAGTTGAACCCAAACAAACTCTTCAATTTTTTGGTCCTGTCCTCCTCAGTTGCGCGTAATACTACGGTATGTTGATGATTTTCACTTATGAACCGTCTGACAGCAACTGAATAAAACACAATTTTAGTGCCATACGCGTTTCGCCTTTATTTTCTGCAAGGCATCATCAGTGGCAGGTTGCGTAGACAGTTTCTTACATATTACGCTCTTGTTGCATTTTTGGTCTTGTTCTTCTTCCTATGAGCGCCAATTTGCTGTTTTTTTCTGCATTCCACAGCACTATGCACTGAACGCTTTTAATGATTGCATTGATGATTTTCACTTATGAACCGTCTGACAGCAACTGAATAAAACACAATTTTAGTGCCATACGCGTTTCGCCTTTATTTTCTGCAAGGCATCATCAGTGGCAGGTTGCGTAGACAGTTTCTTACATATTACGCTCTTGTTGCATTTTTGGTCTTGTTCTTCTTCCTATGAGCGCCAATTTGCTGTTTTTTTCTGCATTCCACCGCACTATGCACTGAACGCTTTTAATGATTGCATGAGCGCCAATTTGCTGTTTTTTTCTGCATTCCACAGCACTATGCACTGAACGCTTTTAATGATTGCATTAAAAGCGTTCAGTGCATAGTGCTGTGGAATGCAGAAAAAAACAGCAAATTGGCGCTCATAGGAAGAAGAACAAGACCAAAAATGCAACAAGAGCGTAATATGTAAGAAACTGTCTACGCAACCTTCCACTGATGATGCCTTGCAGAAAATAAAGGCGAAACACGTATGGCACTAAAATTGTGTTTTATTCAGTTGCTGTCAGACGATCCGTAAGTGAAAATCATCAACATACCGTAGCCAAACAAACTCATTTGGGATGAGATCGAACGTGGCGTCAAAGCTCATCGTCACCCCTCCCTGGAATTTACGGGAATTAGGTGGCGTGTGTGTGTGTGTGTGTGTGTGTGTGTGTGTGTGTTTGTTTGTTTGTTTTGCCAACTCCCACCAACAACCTACCATGACCCCATTGCGTCCATGCCATGATGTGTCACCACTTTTATCCATGCCTAAGGTGTACGTACCGAGTATTAGGTAGCTGGTCATAATGTTCTGGCTGATCAATGTAAGTGTACTACACTGAGGTGAGAAAAGTCGTGGGATACCTCCTGGTTGCCAAAGCAAAATTTTGTGCACAGACTGACCTCTCAATTATATCTGATAAATGTATGATGGTATTCATGTTGGCCGATTTGGGTGGACAGATCATTCGCTCGAATTATCCAGATGTTCTTCAAATCAGTTGTGAACAATTGTGGCCCGGTGACATGACATCATTGCTTGGGAATGTGAAGTCCATGAATGGCTGCAATTAGTCTCGAGTACTGAGCATAACCATTTTCAGGCAGTGAGTGGTTCAGTTGTACCAGAGCACCCAGTCCATTCCATGTAAACTAACACCTTTACTATGATGGAACCACTTCCAGTGTGCACAATGCCTTGTTGCCAACTTGGGTCCATAGCTTCGTGGCTTCTGCACCACATTCTAACCCTACCATCAGCTCTTACCAACTGCAATTGGGACTCTTCTGACCAGACCACAGTTTTCCAGTCATCTGGTGTTCAACCGGTGTGGTCACGAGCGCAGGAGAGGCTCTGCAAGTGATGTGCTGTTAGTAAAGGCACAAACCACATCGGTTATGTACTGCCTTAGCCCATTAATGCCAAATTTTGCTGCACTGTCCTAATGCACACATTCATCATAAGTCCCACGTTGATTTCTGCTATGACATGTGAGTACAAATTAACAGCTCCGCCAATGCCATGCGCTTTTATACCTTGTGTACGCCATACTACTGACATCTGTATATATGCATATTGCTATCCCATGAGTTTTGTCAGCTCTTTGTATTTTTGCAGTGATCGTGCATTGTGGTGCACGGAGTGTGTGATGTCTTCACATAATATTACAGTATGAACAGCTGCTCGTCAGTCTGTTGATAATGTTGTTCAATACTGCTTTTAATAGTGGACCATTGCTAATCAGGCAGCTACCTGAAGTTTGTAGTGATCAGTAGTGGAGGCCTTAAGAGTTTTATTCCTATGGTCTAGGAATCCCATGCTAGTTCATTCAGATTTAAATTTAAGTAATAGGCTGCTCACTACCCAGGACTAATGCTACTTTTGGTAATATAATGATCTTGGGGTGAGCTGTAAAGTGTGTGACTGACCTTCCTGTACTACTTTTGACCTTCCTGTACCACATCTGAATATTAATTCTACTTGCAATCTTCTCAACAACCATGAAATTAAACCTGACCTAGCTACACATAAGATCTCCCGTATGTGTTTGCTACATTGCCTTGCTTTCATACTACTTGAATAATGTCCGACAGATATTTTCAACACAGTTGCAACCATAATAAAAAACATCTCTGTTCACATGGACTGTTACTGGCACACCAAACTCAAATTTTGTACTGTTATGTCACATTTGTTGTGTTTCTCTGCTCTATCAGAGTTTCGTCTTTTTACTGCCCCTGTGGCAATGTTTTTTATGGACTTCCAATAGACATGAGTGACTATCATCTGCCAGCTAAAAGAAATTTGGAAGCTTCTTGCTAAGGAAAGTGTTTACTGAAAATGCTTGTCTACAACAATTGTCAAAGTTGAAATTCAGTAAATATTTATAAAAGGAAGCAGAATGATGGAAGTCATTTAAATAACAATTCATCTGTTACACATTTCAGAAAAAGGATAAATAAAGATTTTGTGCTAGCTTTTAAAAATATCTTTGAAAAGATTTAGAGGAGTGAAATAAATGTATGATCAGAAGTGATTCTTATATCTCACAGTGAAAGATAGGATTTACAACAGCTGGATTTAAATCTTGTCTGGCACTAACCAATGAGTTCATTACCTATTATTTAGACTGCTCGAAGGTGGTGTTATCAAGTTAGCTGTAATATTTTACTAGAGATGCTGCCATAGCCAGATTTAACATTTTTTATTAACATAATGATTTTTATTATTTCCTTAGGGACTTATTTTTTTATGTAATGGCTGCCAGTTGTCAGGGTGGGGTTCTTCTAGAAAACCTGGAATTCTTAGGGAATTACATTTTACCTGTAAAAATCAGGGAAATCTCACAGAATTTCATAAACTCTCAGGGAATTCTGCATAAGCATGTTAATTATATTAATACTATTGCATATAAATTATCGATGTTTAAGCTACTGCTTGTGGCTGGTATGTAGCTCAGCTCAGAGGAAAGAAAGGTTCAATGTGTCATCATTTCTGCCACAGCTGTTAACTGTGAACTCAGTTTCATTTAATTCAGTGTGTTCATTTATTTCTTATATAACCATACTCCATATTGTTTTTGCTTTATTTTTTGGATATTTTATTGTTTTTGTTTAATACTTGTTTTTTGAATTTTTTATTGCAAACTAGATGGCATACAATACTCATAGAGTTTTCATTACAGCGTGTCTCTTGTTTTAGTTATAGGTTATCTTATTGCGATAATGAAATTTTTCAGTAACAACTGCGCTGTAAATTTCTTCCCAGTGCTGTTCTCATAATTTTTCTCGAAACATTTTGACTGAATCATTGGTTATGTTTCTGTTGCACTTTTTTGTTTTGTGATCTGATCCTAATTGCTGAGAATGTTTTATAGTCAACATTTGACCACCATGGTCAAATAAACTATTGATTAGTGTTTTTACAACCAAATCAATGATAGCATGTAAGAAGAAGTTGTTAGTGAATCTTAACCAGTGACCTTCAATCCTCTTTCGGAACTGTGTTGTGGGAAATAACTAAAAGTTGAATGGCAACAACTTTCTCGGTCAGCACTATCAGACAAATTCAGTCTTTAATTCTAATAAAGAATCAACACAAGTGCTTGATGAGACGAGATATTTCGTAGTAATGACCTGTAAATCGTTAGACTTACCTGGTATATGAATATCAAATTCCTCCGGTGTGGCATAGTTTTCAAAGGCCTGTTCAGTACAGGATTCACTATTCTGTAAAGCTGGAAACTTAACACTGTTTTTTGTGTAAGTAATCAATCCCTCTGTTGCTGGTTCTACAACTATATTTAATTTGTCTCCCTATTTAACAGAAGTTAATTTATTATCACTGAACAATATCTAGTTACTTGAATGGAAACTTTTGGGCGTCAGAAGTTGTTTCTCCAATATTTTAACACAAATAACTCCCACACTCGCAGGTGTAAATTGAGTTCCTATTTTGAATACTCAAGTCTATAAAACAAAATTATTAGACAGTTACAGTTCATAATCATAACCCTGACTGCCTCTCAATGTCAAAGTCAGCATGTGGAATGAAATTTCTTTTGCTCAGAGGACCACGGTTTAGACTTTACTGATTTCTCATGATACAAAGTTCCATATGAGTTAAGGGGACCACACTCTGCCTATCTAACCCATGTTAATTTAGGCAAGTATTTGACCCATTTCTGAAAAAAACTATTTGATGCAGGACCTTAATATTTTTATTGTATGTTACATAATGCTAATAGAGTCAACTGTACTAAAATCTACTTTATCCATTTTACAGTTTTTAAGAAATACTTTTTTTAAATTTATTAACAAAAAGTATTAAGTTTTTTCTGTAGAAAATATTTTTTTGTGAACTTCCTAATGGGGGAATATTGATGACTGCATTACCAGAGGTGGCTTTTTATGTTATGCAGTGTCTCTGAAAATTTTATTCATTTATCTATGATAATTTCTGATATAATTGGGCATATGTACTGAAAATTTTAATTTGCGGGAAATTGACTTAAAAGAAAAAACTTTTGAAATTTGTTGCTTACAGTTCACTAAAACTGTCCTGCCCTTCTTTGGCCTCTAGCAGGTCTTCCAGCTTCTTTTTAACCTTTGTGGATGTTTGTCTTGCTTCCTTGGCCATATTGGGTTCAGACCTGTCTGCATCGGCTGTCCTCATTTTATCGCAATATTGCAGCCCAGCGATTATATTTTCCCCAGGATATTCCCAGCTTTTTCAGTACCCAACACTTTCCAATATTACCATAATTGAATGTAATAACAGCATCGTGAACTCCTAGTTTCATTGAATGCGTGCCTACAAATACAGTTTTAGGAAGGTGGTTCCAAATTATGCTGTTGAAACATTCATTTGGGTTCTGTGTCTGCCCATGCAGACATTTCCTTAGTAGGTCAGGATGAGCCAAGTTTCTGAAAATGGCTTTAATTGCTGTAATAACAGCAGCAGGAAGAGAATGGTGGCGAGAATAAGATTCTCCAGTTGCCTGAGCCCTATTGTATGTGTACCATGAATTTTCTGATGGACGCAATCCATGACATGGCTTATCATCAGTAGAGGACTTATGGAAGAATATTGCCCAAACATCTCTCTTCAGTGCCTCCAGATTTTCTTTATTTCTCCTAATTGCTTGCCCATAGTATACCTGCAAGTTTTCTATTTCAGTTTTAGTTAACCGATCATGTCCGGTCAACAATTTTCCGTCTTCTAATTTTTTTTTTCTCTCATATCAACAGCTAATTTTCTCACCCTTGTTCCCAAACGTTTTTGAGCATGGCCTACACATTCTATTTTGCTAATAAGGGCATCTCCATATGGCTTAGAGTTCGCCACATTGTTGTATGCCTTACTGTCACCATCGCCCAAATATTTGGTGTGTCGTTCGCCTCTTGTTTCTAAGGAGCGATGAAATATTTGTTGTACTCCATGAACTTCCGTACCACCAGTTGTTCCTCTAAAATTAGCCACACAGTTGTGTTCTTCATGTTCATTGACTTTACATTTGCAGTATTTAGACACTATCTCCACATCTAACACTTTACCGGTGTCTACACTTGTGGCAATCCCTACTCCATTCAGAGAAATATGTCCTCTTTTCTGCCAACTTCCATCAAGTGCAACTGCAGTATCCTAACATCCATCATTTTCTTCCACTACTTCCCTAGCAGCCAGTTTCATGCTTTCCTCACTGACCTCACATACAGCTTTCTCTAATATTGAAGTCAGTTTTTCAAATTTATTTGGTGGTTGATGTAAGTTCATCACTGAACAAAATGTTCTCCCTGCAGCCATGCCCTTGTCAATGGATCGTAAGGCATAAACTAATCTAGTATTGATTTCATAAGGGCCACTTGCATCTGGTTTTGAAGAACTCATAAATGAAATCACAGCTGAACATTTAGTGCAGATTAAATCCAAAGCAATTGCTAGGCCTTTTCTCCCACTGGCACTCTCACAAATTTTCGCACTCTGTGACTCAGCACACTGTCTACATTGTACAAATTTAGAAATTACATCTGATAATATTCTCAAATTTATAATAATGTTACTGCACCCCTTGTCACCTACAGTAAATTCGTTGTAGCTCTCTTGAAATGGTGAGAGCTTCTTTGATGATGCACTTGTTGAAGAATTACAATTAGAAACATTGTTGCCAGGCGACATAACCTCTTGCACAGAAAGCTTTCTAAACTTGTTTCCTCTAAATTGTCGTTTCTTGAAAATGCCTTTACGTTTCGTCATCTTCAATAAACACAACAAAACACACGTAAACAAGCATTGCAAACATAAATATAACAACTACTCACAATCTCACTCGAACAAAACTAACAGCGTGTTGTTTACAAACAGCAGAAACAAAAGAATATCGACCGTTGCATTCCAAGGATAGCCAGCACACTCGGGAGTTAAAAAAATGCCAAACCAACAATGTAGGGGATATAAGTATCTAAAATATATACAGAAAAGAGGGCGTGGCACATAACACACATGGTAGGAAAATGCTCTTTAAATGCCTGAAAAAAAGTTTTTCGGCAAAATCATTTTCAGAGTACTTAAATAAAACCTTAATCTATCGAAATATGATGAAAACTGAAAATAAATTTTTTTTTTTTCCTCCGACCTGAACCATGGTGTGGTCCCCTTAAGACACACCAAATAATGTTCTGAGCCACAGACAAGGGAGAAGTTAAAATAACCAAAATGTTAAACGTACCTCTTCCCTTCATGAAATCTTATGTGCTATATTTCAAGATACATCCTCCATTTATATGAGATGAAATGTTATCATAATTAAACAAATTAATTGTGAATTCAAAATGGCAGCTTACAACATTGCTGCTAATTACAGTTCCGCCATGATCCTACTCTGCAAGATTGCTAAATTGGAAGGAAGTCAGTCCATAGTACATGTGAAGTTCCACATTCTATCCACAGAGTTTTTGTCATCACAAACTGGAGATAATCTCTTGCAGTCATAATGAATCTTTGATCCATATAGATCACCTGTGCATTTATGCATAAACAATTGCATTTAAAGAGAAAAAAGTGACAGAAAAAGGGTGATTCTACAGCCAGATCAGACCAGAAGTCTGGCTTCAATAGCCAGAGTGTGGGAGAGTTGTGTTTGCCTGTCTGCCTGTGCACACGTGTGTGTGTGTGTGTGTGTGTGTGTGTGTGTGTGTGTGTGTGTGTGTGTGTTGGTTATTTCTGACAAAGGCCTAGTTGGCTGAGAGCTCTCTTTGTGACAAGTCTTTGTTGTGCCCATGTGTATTGCTTCTTATTAATTTTAGAATTTCAAAGCAATGTCCTGATAAACAGATCTGTGTATACAAGGGCTACCCAGAAAGTAATACACCGCATTTTGTCTTCAACAATTCTTTATTGAACATAATGAGAATTACACACACAAAAGAATAGTGTTTTATTTACACACCCTATTTTGCTACATAATCTCCATTCCATTCAATGGCCTTCCTCTAGTGCTAAACAATAGCATGAATGCCCTGTCGGTACCAATCCTTGTCGCAGTGGTGGAGCCAGTGCATCACTGTGTGAATCACCTCCTCCTCATCCTCAAAATGTCTTTCACAAATGGCATCCTTCAATGGCCCAAACAAGTGGAAATGTAGAGGTTGTAGAGTGGATGGGGTAACACTGTCCAACCTTGTTTTGCAATATGTTCAGCAGTCCTCAGACTTGTGTGGGACTGAGCGTTATCGTGTTGCTGCTGAAGTCACCGGAAGCACATCTTGAGTTTTGTTAATGTCTTAACATATGCTTATGAATTAATGGTACCGCCTCTTAGCATCACATTAATGAATATCACACCTTCACATTCCCAGAACATGGTGATCATGACATTACCGGCGGAAGCAGTTGCTTTGAATTTTTTTCCTCTGTCATTTTGTTTCGGGCTCAAAATGGTGAACCCAGGTTTCATCATCTGTCACAATTTGGGACAAGAAGGCCTTCCCCACAGCTTCAAAACATTGCAACAAATGAAGACAATTTTTTTTCTGTGCGATTTGTGATACACCATAGGACCCATTTTGCACACACACTTTTGAATATCCAAGAGTGTGGATTATTGCATCCACACTTCCTTTGCTGATTGACAAATGCAGCACCAACTGTCGAGTTATAATGCATCTGTTCCCGTGAATGACAACATCGGCTCACTGCAACATGTTAGGAGTAACAGCCATGGATGGTCTCTCCGACGACTGCAAATCATGGAGCTCAGCCTTATCGTCTTCTGATTACCTCACCCTCCGTGCCCAGCAACTAACTGTACTTCTGTAGACAGCAAATGCTCCATGACTTTGCACAAGTGTTTATGAATATTCCCCACAGTTTCTATCTCTGCAGTGAGAAATTCAATCATGGCATATTGCTTGTAACGTACTTCACCTACAGATGCCATTTTTAAACTGTCCTGCAGCTATGCTATCTGTCGGAAGTGAGGGAAACTTGGCATGCTCGCTCGAGAGACTTCAGATAATACATACGTAATATTTCGCATTTGTATCTTTTCTTCAGCTCAGAAAAAAATGTGATGCATTACTTTCTGAGCAACCCTCGTATGTCATATGGTCTTTCATTTTCCTGTGTTGATATTTCTGTGTATAAATAAACAATATGATGGATAGGGCGAGCAGACGCCATAATGTATGGGAAAGTGTCATTTCTGAGTGGCTGGAGGAGGATACAGAATGACTGAATCGTAATTCCTCTTCGGTGTGATGAATGACATTTTGCTCTCTTGCAGAAAAATCTAAGCTGATCCAGATGAGTAGCGAGAACAGTCTTGTAGTGTTCGAATGTAATATTAGTGGTGTGCCGCTTGACACAGTCAAACTGATTAAATATCTAGGTGAAATGTTTCATAGCCATATGAAATGGCACAAGCATATGATGTAGGTTGTAGGTAAGACGAATGATTGACTTTGGTTTATTGGGAAATTCTAAAAAAGTTTAGGTCATCTATAAAGGACACCACACATAGAACACTTATGCAATTCATTATTGAGTACTGCTGAAGTGTTTGAGGTAAGCATCAGGTCAGATTAAAGGGAGAAGTTGAAGCAGTTCAGAGCCGTGGTGCTATATTTGTTACCCGAAGGTTTGACCAACATGAGAGTATTGTGAAAATTTCCGTGAACTCACATGGGAATCCATAGAGGGAGGATGAGATTCTTTTCGTGAAACGTTATTGACCATCTCGTGTAGAGACTGAAAAGACTAGAGAAGAGAAATTACGGCTCATATGGAGGCATGTAACCAGTCATTTCCCTTGCTACGTTTGTGAGTGAAATAGGCAAAAGAATGACTAGTAGTAGTACAAAGTACTCTCCGCCATGCACCATATGATTGCTTGTAAAGTACGTATGTAGGTGTATGTGCCAGGGTATTAACTGAGTGTTCTTTCAGATCCACATGTTTAACCAAGCCTGCAGTATTTGGAAGTGGTATTAACAGTTTCACTTATAACTAGAAATGTATTCTATTTTGGTCAGACTGGATATGGCTGCCGATTAACCCTGCAACTAGGCTCTAGTTCAGATCATTCAGGTGTAGACAAATCCACATGTCATTCATCGGTTACATAAATGTCAATACCCCTTACTAAACTGCACTCCAAGCACTGCAATAACACTACCTCCAACTCCTCTTGTACCACTCAGAATGATAGATCAGTGTGAGTGGGCAACAAATAAGCAGTGTGCATGATGTCATACTCAGCCATACAGTTTAGGTTTTGGTACGAACTGTTGCTTGCATGCCCAGCTATAATTAATCCATTACAAATGTGGATAACTACAAGGAGATTTCTTTCTTGGATTGCACATATAAAGTCTTATCCGAAATTCTGTACAGTCTTTGTAAAGATCAACTTGAAGAGAAATTTAGAGACTACAAAGGAGAATATAGGCCTTGCAGAGACACTCCTAGAACAAATAATTACTTTAAAATCAGTAATTGGGATGTCAGCAAAAGAAGACACAAACAAGAACTCATAACTACTGTAGACTTCAAAAACGCCTATAATTAAATCTATAGACCTAAAACTTCTATCACACGTATATTTCATGAGCCACAGATAGCTGGGTTAGTGCAGTGATTTTGCTTTTGTGGGGAACCCTGATCTCTGATGCACATCTTTCCAAGCATCTGTTTTCATGAATCTATTATTAATTTCATTTCATGGCGCCCTGTGATGACTTCAGTCAATCATTTGCTAGTCGTCTTCTGTGATAAGTGCATGTTTGTTTCTTCTGAATTGTCCAATATCTTTCATGTGTTGTGCCTTTTCAGTCTTTCATCATCTGTGAATAACCCTTTCATTGTTTGTCATTTGTTTATTTTTGGTTGAAATCATCTTGTCTCCTCAGGGGGCCCACACAACTCTTTTGTGAGTATGTGTATGACGAGCACGGGGTGTCGAGCTATTGCAGCACCTACGTCCTTTCTTGTAGTGCATTCTCCACTCTCTGACTATAATTAGTTCTGTTTCCTTCTCGTGTTACAGCATTTGGTGTGGACCCAGCTATATCCTTATGTCCAGCTTTCTTTCATTGACAACTTGATTTATGTCCCTTACATCACTCTTCGGTTGAAGTAATTTTGGTCCCCTTATGAGTGTGATCTCCATTTTGTGGCAAATTCATATAAAACTTGTTTCACAAAGCGCCTAGCATCCAACGCGCGTTGGTCTATCGATTATTCGTATGACTTTGAAATGTCTCCCTGTCCATTTTTGAACATCGTTGAACACATTCTAAGTTGGTTTCTGAATGAATCATAAGTTGATTTGTGAATGTGTACATAGTGTACGTGATGCCTCTGTCAGTGTAATCCTCGTCACAACTAGAAATAAACTTTCCTGCAGACAAAAAAGGGGCCATACGAGCTGAGCAGAGTATAGCTGAACGAAAGAAAGCCAACCACTGTCTGATTATGTGGTTGATAGGGTTGCGAATGATGAGCATTGTTACGATTACCAGCTAAATCCATAGATTCAGACTTCCAGAGTGCGAATAAACGACTAACAGGAATAACAGGTAAGAAAGATTACGTATTATCTTCTCGGTGTATCCAAGAAAATGAAATTTTGACAGAAAATTTTTGGCCAGATCGCTATACTAGCAAGGGCCAGTTGTACAGTCTCCGTCTAGCAGCCACTTTAAGGTCTATTCTGGACGTAGCGTGGAAAACGCGTTGTACGAACACGTAACAATGCCTAACCGGAGAATAATTGTGGGGTAACTAAACTGGTGATTCTGGCAGAGTTAGTGAAGTTAACCGGCGAATAAGCTTTGACATTGGCAGGAATAGATACAGAATTAGTGATGGCAACATTGTCTGTTAGATCGAGGTAGGAGAAGAAACGGGGACATCACACAAATTATGGAAGAATAAGACGATTCCAAATTTCCATAAAAATTTCGCACAACTACTTTTCGCTCTCATGCTTGAGAAACTGGAGCGTATGAATGGTGTAAAACTATTTCCTAACGTAAAGCTTTTTGCTTGTAGTAGGCCTAATAGAAATTTTTAGCCCAGAAGATCACACTTTTATCTCGTTATTAAAAAATTTACTGGCACATTTGTGTGATATATCTTAAAATGTAATACGTGCATAAAAGACCAACATTATATGTGAAAGCTTAGCTTCTCTTGCAGCGTATTGGCCTTGGAGACCAATATTATATGTGAAAGCTTTGTTTCTCTTCTAGTAACATTATACATATAAATTTAAGCCATTAACTTTTCTTGTTTGTGTGTTCGCACTACTTAACAGTGATGTTGCTATTGACTGACTACACGATGTGTCCAAAACTCTGAATATCCGCTGTCATCGGCTGGCGAGATCACATGACATGAGCTATGACTGGCTTACAAATACGCATCGCAGTCTCGATTTCAATGCTTCGGAAAGTAACATGCGGTGTTTGGTGGAATTCGAATTTATACTTTCGTAATATGAAAATAAGCAGCGTACATGTTACTGCACATCAAACATCTTTCCAAAAGGTGTTTCGTTTTCTAAAGCGCTAGGAAATTCTACTCCCATGTAAAAAACCATAACCATTCAAAGGATTGATAAGTTATACAGTTCTGAGAGAAAATATACTGTCAATTAACAGGGAAAAAATATGTTTCCACCCAGGAGAAGGTGTATTTTTAACCGGGAAATCCGGGAATTTTTTTTCCTTGCCCACGTATACACCCTGTGGAGGTGCAAAACCTACTTTCTTCTTATTATGCAGTATGTATCACCTTTCAAGTAACTCATTTTTTGATGACCATTCCCCAGTGCTCTGTGGCTACTGTTGAATCAGCCTGAATTGTACTGGCCATGGTAGGGCAACTGGAGGGGTTTGAACGTTGGTTCGCATGCAGATGTCATCAGTGAGTGGAGACCCCTTCATATTGCGTTGGAAGCAATAGCAGTACAAGTGCAAACTATCACAGCAATCACCATTTTTAACATTTCATTTACCTTCAGCCAGGGCACTTATTTCCCTTGAGATTACCGCCGTAATCAAACAGCACCCCTGTCCTTCTGGATTTCAGTGCACACCACCCCTTGTGGGGAAGTAACTCTTCATCTGCTAGGGGTCTTCTGATTGACCATCTTCTTTCCAATCTTGATGTATTCCTCCTTAATGACAGTACTCATACCCACTACAGTGGTGCTCATGACACCTTTTTGGCTATCAGACTTATGATATGATCTCTTCCCCCCAACCTCTTGGCTTCGCAACAGTGGTCACTCCACCACTTTCTGGTGACCCTGTCACTTCCTTGTACCCACCCAATGCACTAATGTCTCTTAAAAGAGCCAACTGACAGTTATATAATTCTCCTCCACCCCTCCTCCGGTCACACTGCATCGACAAGGTTGTGGGAGACAGCTCTGATGCAGTCAGCCACGCTGCTGGAACTACTATTCCTCTTTCTACAGGCACACTCTGCTACCATGCTGCCGGCCAGTCCTTTGATAGACAAAGGACATTGCAACAATTATTCAGGTTCATCATAGAACCCTGCAAGGTCTCGGGCAGCTCCTTTCACAGGACTCCATATTCACTCACTATCTAATTAAGAATAGCAAGAAGGAATTCTGGGAGTGCTACGTCTCCTCTTTGGAAATATGTGCCTCATCTTTCCAGCTATAGACCAAGGTCCCTAGTCTGCTGTATTACCAAAGATTGACAACCATTCCAGGTCTCATACTTCAGGGTTGTTTTTGTACTGAGCATCGGTTCATGCTGAATACATTACAGCTGAATTTGCAACTGTGTCAGTGTCCTTTCTATGACAGAAATGACAAGTTGGAGATGTCCTCATATATTTCACTCCCTGCCAAACCACCATATATAATGAATCTTTCACTGACGGGTAACTACTTCAGGATCTTGCCTCATGATATGGCCCAAGACCCTGATTCAGTTCATAATTATATGATTCAACATCTGAATGTTAAGGCCACATCTACACAGGGTTTTCAACCGTATATGTTGACAGTGTCTTCCCTTCACAGTGGCAAGATAATATCATCATGCCGATCCTTAAGCCAAATGAAAGCTCAGTTGCAGTTGGCATCTACTGACCATGAGTTTCATCAACATGCTCTGCAAACTGCTTGATCATAATTTTTATCAAAATGATTGTTCCAGATTATAGTTGGTACTTCACTCAGCTCTCCATGGGTCCAAGAGAACAAACAGCATTCCACAGGGCCTTGTGCTAAGTGTGACAAACTTCCTCATCAATGTCAATGGGTTAGTGACCTCTTTTGGGCACTGGTCACACCCGCACTGTATGTTGACAACTTTTGCATGTGGTACATTTCTTATGCCATACCCTCAGCTGAATGCCAGCTCCAAGGCACCGTTGAAAGGGCCCCCAGTTGGACTATTTCCCGTGGTTCCTAGTTCTCTCCTGCAAAAATGTTAAATCCTGTGTTCCTGTCATCAAACCAGTCCTTCCTGACCCAGAACTTTACTCGGGTATCCTGTGCTAAGATGTTGTTGCACAGTTTGGTTTTTGGGCTTCCTATTTGAAAAAAGCTCACTTTGCAGACTCATGTTTGTCAACTAAAGACTAGCTAATGCAGAAACTTAACGCTCTCTGCTTCGTTGCCCACACCATGTGGGGGATAGAGATCATGCTACTCTTCTGCATACTTACCAGGCCTTGGTCTTGTCCCGACTGAACTATCGCTGCCAGGTTTATGGCTCGGCATACCTTGAAGTTTGAAATTGTTAGACCCAGTCTATCATTGTGACATAAGGCTGCCTTTGGGACTAGGTCCCTTGACAATCTCCTTGCTGAAGTGAGAATCTTTACTCTTAAGTTCCAATGATACCGACTATTGCTCACTTACACATCACCATCTGACAGTTTTCTCATTGTCTAATGAGTATGACATTCTTTTTGCATATGAGGAACATTGACTTCTGACACCTACTGACAGTTTTCTCATTGTCTAATGAGTATGACATTCTTTTTGCATATGAGGAGCATTGACTTCTGACACCTACCCTCATGTGCGGAGGTTACCAGTTGGAATGCACCACATCCTAAAGTTTCAGTTACCCGTGTGGTGGTGTCGTTGGGGAGTGGAATGTGTCCTGCTAGATTCTAGATTTGGGGACCCTCAACTAGATTTCTGCTTGACACAGTGGTCCCTTTGACCATCAGTTGTTGGCAAGTGATGATCAAAGGGATCGCTGTGTCAAGTAGAAATCTGTGGATACCAGTCACTGAATGCTTGCCCCTATTTTGTCTGGACCAGAGTTGGGATTGTTACTAAATGTTGATCAGGCAGTCTGAAGATGAAGATGGTGTGATGTTGTGATGTAGTGCTGAACTGGTTGCTCAATAAAATAACAACTGGAATTGTAGACAGCTGAAGATGCTAAGATTCGACATTTTATATTGAACAGCGGAGGCCCCACAACCATCTGTATAACCGTCTGGACTTTGAGTAATTTTAAAATGGTTATCTGTTCCAGCCAGCATCTGCAGGGTCTAAATTCCCCCTGGCAGTCTTCTTCTTCCTCTTCAAGTCGGTCTGTAATGTGATTGTACAGAATTGTTTGCAAGACTTTATTCATGCAATCAAAGACGGAATTCTCTCCCTAGTTATCCAGATGTGTTTTTCTCATTTTTTTGTGTAATGAATGAGTCATACCTGGGGGTAAAGATGTCTTTGCTAGTTCTGCTGCATGTTTCCCGAGTTCTGCAAATGTTTGATCTTCTCCACTTGCTTTGTAGTTCCCAAGCTCTGTCAAAGTTTTGCAGACATCGTGGATAGTTGGTGGGTTTAGATTTTCCATTGATATTTTTACTGGGACTTCTGCGTTTATTTGAAGAAGTTCTGGAGGATAATCAAAATTTTGTATTCTGATAAATGTTTCTGCTAAAATTTCTGATTTCATCCATTGCTATGGGCCATTTTACAGTTTTTGTGTTTTAGCATTGGTGTTGGAGGATCATATCATTGGAGTTGTCCGCTAAATATTTTTTAGTCATCTCGTGAGTTTGTTTCTCAACATTTGTCTCTGTCATTAACAGCATATCTTTATGGTATTGGTATTTAACTCTCCTTATTATTTTTTGGGTTATCTTTCTTTGATTTATGAGTACCAAGGATGATTCTTCTGTTTTTTGACTCTTCATATCTTAACCAGGATTTGTGTCTATTGACTGTCTGGCTACACCAGTTAAGATGGTGGTCGTGTGTGAAAGTTTGTTCATGTGTGTGTTTTCTGCTTTATAAGAAGGCCTTTTTGGTGGAAAACTTAAATGTATAGCAATCTTTTCGTTGTGCCAGTCTGCGACTCATCTCGATATGGTGAGTAGCAGTCTATCCTTTTCATAATATTGTTAGTATTCCACTGTTTTTATTGCATTCATCATTGCACCATTGGTGCTTTTTCCATTACTTTATTAGGGCTAGTTGTTCAGCTCTGTTTTTCCATTGGGAATTATTTCTTTCTTTGTCAGTGGCATGAATTTAATTTTTATTTTACTCAAATAATGATCTGAACTGGTGTTTGGTGCTGTCAGGACATTCACACTGTAAATTTCCCTGTGGTAGTTGTTATCCATGCAAACATGGTCCACCTGCCATTTCTCTTTATTCTAGTCTCGCTGTTTCCAAGTTTTGAGTTTATTTAGTCTTCTCATGAAGGATGTTGACTTTGAGATCATGTCCTCATTTCTGCAGGATTCCACTACTTTTTTTATTCATTCTCCCTTATGCTGGCTATGTCCCTAAAACATCCCTATAGCTCTTTTCCCTATGTAACTGGGCATTAAAGCCTCCAATTAAGAGTTTAGTGTGATTTTGTTGATACTGTTCTCCATCGTATTCAAAAGCTCGCAGAGTCCATCCAAATCTCCTTTGCCGTTTTCCTTTCACTCTTATCATCAGTTGGCGATGGGCATTCATTATAATGTATATTCTATCTGCAGCTCATATAATCAATGTTCAAAGCCTAGGGGGATTGTGATCCGAGTTCCATTGTGGACTTCAATTTGTGGAGTTGTAACATTACGAGTCAAGACAGCTGTAACGGAACTTGAATAGCGTAAAGCTATCGTTAAAAACGCACGCCGCGCGATTTGTTACGATTTGCTCGGTCATAATAGTAGTAACATGCTTTTGAATACAATTAAAATATAACGGTGATACCTGTTTAGCGTTATTGGAAATAATATGTAATAAATTAATGAGTAAGGTAGCCGATCCTATAAGAAGAGGTAAAATTGGGCATATTAAGGTGTTTTGCTTTATATTGACTAAGCCGAAGATACGGCGTCCTTTTTTTTTTTCCGTTTACTATTAGAAGAAAAAGAAAAAAAAAAGAAAACAAGTAACGAAGTGTTAATTGTGCGTTGTGAAAAATTTAGGGGCGAATTTTAAATAGCTACAGTGTATAATCAGACTAACAAATGGACATTCAGTTACGCGAAATAGCGACAGCGAAGTGTGGTCATTAAATTGAGTACACCTACAGGGCGGTCAATTCCAGGATAAGTCTATTCGCATCTCATGAGGGACGCGGTATTGAGACCGGTTTTTTTTTTTTATTATTATGTCACGGAGAGCGGGCTTCAATTTATAAAAAGGAGAAAAGCTGTATCATTATCATTGACTGTTGGTGTTAAGCAACCAAAACTGTTCATCAAAGGGTTTCGGTGAATGAGTGGTGAATGCGAAATGAAACTGTGAACGAAGTTATGTTAAATAAAGCAGAAGAGACAAGACAGTTTGGTCGTATCTGTTATTATTCCATAAACCGTAACATTTATTCTCGTTGTACGAAGCCTTTATAGACGATCGTTATGAGAATTTGCTTTGAAGGGATCTAGTTACGAGTTAAGTTTTGGGGACCTGATCAAGAGGGGATAGTTCGAAGATCTTAACTACTGCAGCTATTCTGGAATCAGGTGCTACCGTGACGGTTGTGTGTTGTCAATGGCTTAAGGTCATCATATCTCATGCTCTAAGATCGACGCGCCTTTCCTCTTGGTATAACGGTGTCCCACGGTAACCACAACAACGCCGACGGCGAAGGAAGATACGGTAGAAGTGGCGCCACAACGTGCGGCTCACTCGAGGAGGATTGCTGCATCGAGTCGAGTGTCATCCGGATTCACGAACCCTAGAGTTGGAAAATATTGTAGCAGCCAGTGAGTCTGTCCAATGAAAGAGGTATTCTTCAATAATCGCTAAAAGTGAGCGATACTACCAGGTATGATTAAAATAACTGTATAATTATATAAAAAAAAGAGGAAGTTGAGACTTGTGATTTCGGTAGATAAATATATATAAATACATAGTGAAAATAAGTGTATGTCTTGGTAGTGAATAATCATGTCAAAACGAACGAAAAGAATACATGATAATGTGCAGTTGAGTAGAGTAATGAGTAGAGAGAGAGAGGAAAGTGAAGAGGATAGGGATGATGCATCCCATGAGCTCAATGTGGGACAGGAGACATGTACAGATAATAATACAGTTATTGATTTAGAGCCGTTAGGAGATTCAAATACAATGATAAGTAAGGTAAGCAGCTTGGGAGAACATAAAGGTCTTGAGGTTTCGGAAGTAGATCAGCAAGTTGATCCTCAAAATGGAAATATTAATCAAAAAAATGTTTGATATGCTGGTATCAATAAATACTCAAATGGGTGTAATTAATGGAAGACTTGGTTCACTAGAAAAAGATGATAAGCAATTAAAAGAGGACAATCAAAAGTTAAATGAAAAATTTGAGACCAAATTTGGTTCATTAGAAGTTAAAATGGATTCTTTGGAAAGCAAACCGAACAACTTTGATTATAAACTGGAAAATACTAAGAAAGAATTAAAGGCGGACTGGGAGACTCAATTAAATGCGAAATTTGGAGAACTAGATGTAGAGTTTTCTAACACCTTAGAAAGGCAATATAATAATTTAATGGGAAAACTTCATGACGTAGAAAAGAAATATGAGGTAGTTTCGAAGAGTTATGATGGCCTGTCCAATAGGATGGTTAAGTGTGAAAGCAGCTGTTTCAATGCTAGCGCATAGATAGAAGAGCTTTCGAAACAAATAGTCGAGTTTGAGTCTGATGCTCGAAGGGGATTGACAAGTATTTAGTAGATCAAACTAAAAGACTTGACGAAGATCTAACTGAATGGATAGAAATAAAAGGAAATGAAATTGTAGACAAGGTTAAGACTACTATTGGATCCCAGCCAAATGAAAATATCAATGAGCACCTAAGTAGAAATGATGAATTAATTAAGCTCTTCACTAGCGAAATTCAGGAAATAAAAGAGAAAATAGTTGATGAGTTACCTAAATGGCAAAAGGAAACCAATCATAAACTGGCGAAGTTAGAACGAAATTCATCACAAAATTTGTTGACAGAGGACGAACGTTCGGAGAATAGGTCGAAAAACAACCGAACATGTGATAATACGAAGTACAATTGTGGTGAAAATTTGCATTGGGAAGTTGATGATTCGGTTGGTAAAGATGATGATTCTTTTGGTCAGCGAGGATATTTGTCTTCTTTGAAGGTGGAGAACAGCATTTTTAAAAGTAGACAATTCCCAACATTCTCCACTGAAAAGAACAACCTGCATCCGAAAATCTTTATCAATAATTTCAAAAGAATATTTCTGCGTAGCTGGTCAGAACACGACCGACTTCAATTTATAGTATCCAAAATTACCGGAGAAGCCGCATTTTGGGCCGCCGAAGTAAGTGAAAGTTGCCATACTTGCACTGAGTTTGAACAACTTTTTTTTGGCTAAATACTGGTCGTCGAGTAAACAAGAGAAATTAAGAAAAGAGGTTTACCAACCTGAGTATTTTAACAGTAAAAGGAGTACTTTAAGGCAATATTTTGAAAAGTACATAAATAAGACACGTTATTGGAGTGATCCAATTTCTCCCAAGGAAGTGATCAGAATTTTGAAGGGAAGGTTGCCCATAAATATACGTGAAAAGTTAATAAATGTTCCTGACCACGATGTAGAACAATTCTTGTCGGTGATTGACTCTATAGATATGATTATGGAAGACGCAAGACAAATGAGTAGTAATCAAATGTCGACTCACACTCATAGTAATACGAATAATTATAATAATAATTTAACGTATGATAATAATAATACCGAAAACCAGGTCAAACCCGCACCACAGGAGCGTGGACAATCTTCATCCTATGGTTGCAATAAAAACAACAATTATAATAAATATAGAAGAGATACTGTGCTAGAGGTAAACCTCAATATGGTGACGCGAATGTGCATAGTAGTGATATTAATAAGAGTAACAGGTACCCAAGTGATGAACCCAATTGCATTCGACCTTGGGAAGATAATTCGAAGCATAATGTTCATCGGCAGGATGGAACAAATGCCTCGAATCCTCATCCAGCACAAGGAGTTATACCAATGGGCGAAGGAGCCTCCATTGTGCGACGGGGTGAATACCATAACTCGGATCATACTGTTCAGATTGTGGAAGTTCATGAACCCCCACCGATGACTCAACGAGATAGATTAAACTAATACCAGTCACCAAATGCCTTCCTAGGATGACTGGAAAGGAGAAGGAAGGCAGGCATCAATTTGAACTGAGAGTATTAAGGTACAATAATGATCAGGATATAAGGAATGAATTAATTGAAGAAAAACCTGAAATTTCTAATAAATGTGGACAAATTTTACAGGCAATAATTCCAACAAGTATAAATAATGTTGATGTTGAAATATTAATTGATACTGGAGCAACTATTAGTGTCATGACGCTGGACTGTTTAAAACAGATAAGCCGAGGGGTAAAAATGCCCACTTTTCCTATCACAGGATGTACCGTGTCTGGCACGTTCAGCGCAAAAATGCAAAAAGTTGTGAAACAGGTACGTGTTGACGTTACAATACAGGGGGCTCAAATAGAAAGTACATTCCTGGTTGTTCCTAAAATGACAGTACCATGTATCTGGGGTTTGGATTTTTTATGTGAGACCGGTGCAATCATTAATTTAGAGAAAGGTGAATGTATATTTAATTCCAATGGTAATGTTTTGACAACCACCCTGAGAAAGGGCCGAGTAATTCCAAATCAATTGTGTATGAATCTAATGGTAAAATTTGTCAGTATTGATGATGAAAATGTGTATGATATATGCCTTATTGAATGTTCTGAAGAAATGATGGATAAAATGTCATTGCAGGAAAAGGTGTTAGAATCAGAATATTTATCTGTTATCCAAAGGGATGAACTGTACTACTTGTTGGAAGCATATCAGTCAATTTTTAGTAAATGTCCGGGTATAATAAAAGACTTTGAATACCATATAAAGACGTATGCACATAAACCCTTTTGTCGTACTTCCTATTCTATCCCATGGACAAAGAAAGTAGTAGTCAGAAAGGAAATCAATAAAATGTTAGAATGGGGTATTATTGAGCCCTCAGATTCTGAATATTGTAACCCTCTTGTGGTGGTAATTAAACCTAATGGTGACATCAGATTGGTGTTGGATGCCAGAGAGATCAATAAGATCATTATACCTGTACAAACACGACCGGAGAACCTAGAAGAGTTAGTACAAAAGTTTTATGGTGCCCGCTTCTTAACCTCTTTGGATATGCGTTGTTCATATTGGCAAACTAGAATATCGAAAGAATCTAGAAAATATACTGCATTCGTTTTTCTGGGCCGAAGTTACCAGTTTACTGTCATGCCATTTGGGTTGAAAATAAGCGGTGGTGTTTTCATATCGGCATTAGATACTGTACTGGGCAGAGACCTTTTGAATGAAGTTACTTTATATGTGGATGATTTGCTAATTGCTTCTGAAACTTGGGAGGAACATTTGGACTTATTAAGAAGAGTTTTTGCGAAATTTTTGGAATACGGAGTTACTGTAAATTTGAGAAAATCCAAGTTTGCTCATAACCAATTGAAATTTCTTGGTCATATAATCACTCCTGAAGGGATAAAACCAAATCCTAAAAAGATGGATGCGATTAACAGATGTGCTTATCCAAAGAATAGAACGGAATTAAAGTCATTTATCGGCTTAGTTTCATTTTTTCGACGATTTTTACCCAATCAGTTAGGAAGCCAAGACTGTTTGTTACGGCTGTTAAGAAAAAATGTCATGTGGGAGTGGAATTCCGAATGCACGCAAGCTTTTGATAACATCCGCAATGCTTTGACTAATGCTCCACTGTTACATCACCCGAGACTTGATCAAAATTTTTATATTGCTGCGGATGCTTCTGAAACAGGATTGGGTGCCACTCGTTTCCAGATGGACAATCCAGAAGATATCAGTACCATCAAGATAATTGGGTTTGCCAGCAGAACAGTCTCCAGCTGTGAACGTGCATATTGTACTACTGAATTGGAAGTACTGGCCGTGGTCTGGTCCCTTAGAAAGTTTCGCTATTTTGTATATGGAAAGAAGATCATTGTATTCTGCGACCACAAAGCTTTAGCTTTTATTTTAACAGGAAGGATGTTCCATTCACGTTTAATCCGGCGGGCCTCGCTACTGCAAGAATATGATATTACGCTCAAATACATCAGAGGGAAAGACAACATCATAGCCGATGCTCTTTCAAGACTACTGAAAAGAAAGAATGACGACAAGTGTGAAGAATGGACTATTGACTTTAAAGTCATGAATTTATCAAGGCAATATTGTGAGAGGCAGATTTCACAGCTATCTCGAAGTCTTCCACAACTGCAAGAAGATGATAAGTTGTGGAAAGCCATTAGGCATGCTGTTGAAAGCAAAACGCTAAGTCACTCTCAAGAACAGTATCAATTAAAATCCGGAATATTGTATCGGAGGAAGGATGAAGAAGATGTTTGGAAAGTTTGTGTTCCAAATAAATATTTAGAATCACTAGTATGGTACACTCACTTGAATTTGGGTCATTTTGGTTCCGCTAAATGTACAGCCAAAATAGCACAATACTGCTATCATCCAAATTTGGGACGTATAGCTACAAATATTATTAAGAAGTGCAAAATATGTCAGAAGGCGAAACCCATAAACTATTGTCGGAAGATAGAATTACATCCTATCATCCCACAACAATCTTTAATGTTGGTGTCATGTGATGTCTGTGGGCCATGTCCCATGACACGTGGATAGTTCAAATATGTATTGGCTTTCTATGATCTCTTTTCAAAATATGTGAAATTATATCCTTTGAAAAATCTCCACGTTCGACCCATGTTACGCAAATTTATCAACAACTATATAACTGAGCTTGGCAAACCTATAATGATCTTGACAGACAACGCTGCTTATTATACAAGCAAAGTATGGAGAGACACAATGAAAGAACAAGGAATCCAGCACATTTACATCTCAAGATTTTACCCTTGTGGAAATCCGATTGAAAGAATCTTCTGAGAGTTGAACCGATTTTTACGGACGTACATACCCAAACAACATTATAAATGGATCGATTTGATTTATGAATTTGAGAAAGTGTATAATGACTTACCACACTTATCGACAGGTTATTCACCTAACCAAATAGTATTTGGTGAAAGTATTGTGCCAGAATGGATGAAGAAATTACCTGCGATAGAACAAAAGATTACCAAGAAAGAAGATATGGTGAAGAAGGTCTACGAAAACCTGAAGCATCAAGCACAATTGAGAAAAACCCGTTTTGATAAAAATGTGAAGAAAGTAGTCACATATGATGTAGGGGAAGAAATTTTATTGAGAAATCACCCAAAAGCATCAACCAGGAAAAGACTGAATAAGAAATGGCAATATTTATATACAGGTCCATATAAAATAATGAAAATACCTCATGAAGGGAGCTACCTCCTGGCAGATTGTGATACTGATGTAATTAAAGGCTTGTTCCCTCACATAGACCTGAAGAAGTATTATCAATAATGAGCAAAATATAGATTCAAGAAACACTGAATGATACCAAGACTACACTCAGTTGACTAAATAAAAGCACCAGTGGATAAATACATACTTATACTAACTTACAAAGAAAATTAAAGAATGTACCGACGATTTCCATGAGATACCTTCTTGGTATCAGCAATAATGACGACGCTGAAATACGATTTATCCTCTCACCGAACAGCGAGGATGGATGATTTAAAAGTGGAATTAAGAGGAAAAGAAAAGGACCAAATCCTCTCTGGTTAAACAAGTGGCCTGATAAGGGTTTTGGCCTAGGATGCCAATCGTCGAACCCGGCTGTGATCCCTGCCTTGCACAGTCGGTTGAAGAACTGAGGACTTCATCCAAGAAAAAAAATGTGGTGTGAATATGAAGTGATTAGTGCGAAGTGTTTCTAAGACAACCTATAAACAAATGTGGAATTTAGTTAAGGGCATTTTGTCTAGGCCCATTAACTCAACTTAAATATTGTAGAATGTATGTACTGACTTGTTGAGTGAATCTGAGAGTGAGTGTATTCGCCGAAACAAATACCCTCTCCTGTCACAGTACACAAAAAAAATAAGCCTGTTCTGTCTGGAACCCTCAAGACATCACAGTCTGGGGGGCCGTGTAACATTACGAGTCAAGACAGCTGTAACGGAACTTGAATAGCGTAAAGTTATCGTTAAAAACGCACGCTGCGCGATTTATTACGATTTGGTCGGTCATAATAGTAGTAACATGCTTTTGAATACAATTAAAATATAACGGCGATACCTGTTTAGCGTTATTGGAAATAATATGTAATAAATTAATGAGTAAGGTAGCCGATCCTATAAGAAGAGGTAAAATTGGGCATATTAAGGTGTTTTGCTTTATATCGACTAAGCCGATGATACGGCATCCTTTTTTTTCCCGTTTACTCTTAGAAGGGGAAAAAAAAGAAAACAAGTAACGAAGTGCTAATTGTGCATTGTGAAAAATATAGGGGCGAATTTTAAATAGCTACAGTGTATAATCAGACTAACAAATGGACATTCAGTTACGCGAAATAGCGGACAGCGAAGTGTGGTCATTAAATTGAGTACACCTACAGGGCGGTCAATTCCGGGATAAGTCTATTCGCATCTCATGAGGGACGCAGTATTGAGATCGGTTTTTTTTTATTATATCACGGAGAGCGGGCTTCAATTTATAAAAAGGAGAAAAGCTGTATCATTATCATTGACTGTTGGTGTTAAGCAACCAAAACTGTTCATCAAAGGGTTTCGGTGAATGAGTGGTGAATGCGAAATGAAACTGTGAACGAAGTTATGTTAAATAAAGCAGAAGAGACAAGACAGTTTGGTCGTATCTGTTATTATTCCATAAACTGTAACATTTATTCTCGTTGTACGAAGCCTTTATAGACAATCGTTATGACAATTTGCTTTGAAGGGATCTAGTTACGAGTTAAGTTTTGGGGACCTGGTCAACAGGGGATAGTGCGTAGATCTTAACTACTGCAGCTATTCTGGAATCAGGTGCTACCGTGACGGTTGTGTGTTGTCAATGGCTTAAGGTCATCATATCTCATGCTCTAAGATCGACGCGCCTTTCCTCTTGGTATAACGGTGTCTCACGGTAACCACGACAACGCCATACGGTAGAGAGTCCAGTTATCAGAATCTCTTATCGATCAAAATGTTCAGTTTCCCTGGGCCACTAAGGGACTTTATATCGGGTGTTGCTAAATTTTTTATCTGTCCTGTCTTGAGTCTAAATTTCGATCATCTGTCAATCTGGGGTATTTTCAAATGTTCCATTTCATCCATATTACATCTCAAGTTATTCCCATGATATCCGAGTTCAGTCTTCCTGGTGGAATTTTACTTACAGATTCCCTCCCATGTTGGACTCTCAAAGGTGGTTCACCTCGTGTGTAGCAAGCTCCAAGTTTCAACTACAGTACAGGTTGTTGTTGTTGTTGTTGTTGTTGTTGTGGTGGTGGTGGTGGTGGTGGTGGTGGTGGTGGTGGTGGTGTTTGGTCCAAGAGCTATTTTATTTCACCCCAGTCTGTCGGCAGCCAGTGAGGACCCTCCTATCTGTTACATGAGACATGTCAAGTAGGGTGTCATTTCTCCACCAGCTGTGACAGTGCAGTAGGTTCTTGGCATAATTTCTACAAGACATATTCAAAAAGTAAGTGTACTGTGACCATAATGGGCCATGGATATTTGAGTATTGGCAACACTGTGTGGTAGAGGGTAATCCTCTCACCAGAGCAAGCACTGCAGGAAAACGATAGTGTGTAAACTCGCATTGTAGTGTGGTAAGAACTTGTGCCAAAGGCGAGTCATGTGCTGTGATTTGCTTCCTACTCATGGAAGGAAGAACACCTGTTGAAATGTTTTCACGAATCAAAACTGTTTGTGGTGAAGGTGTTGTGAACAGAACAAGTGTGTATAAGTGGTGTGGGGAGTTTAGTGGAAGCAGAACAAATGTTCATGACAAACAGAGGAGTGGAAGACCTTACCTTTTTGTCTGATGAGTTGGTGCAAAAAATCAAGGACACTGTTCATGAAAATGAAATGACACAATTTGAGAGACTTTACTGGTCTTGTACACATATGGTTTTATGTATATGTAGACTGAACCAGCAAGTGAAAACTTGTACCAAGGCTGGGAATCAAACCCAGCTCTCCTGCTTACTAGGCAGGTGCGTTAGCCACTAAGCCACCCCAGTAAAGTGGTTCACACAACTGCATGGATTACTCTGGCATGCCTCCCTCAATCCAAATTCTCACTGCTGCCCCAGCCTACTTTTAAATTCCCCCTTATACAAGAAGATTTCATTTTTTATAAGTACCTGCACCTGGGTTTCATGCTGGATCCCCCATTATGTTCAATGCTGAGGTGCTATTCCAGAATATGGAAAGCCTTGGCAATTCTGTTCCTGTGTAAGGGGGAATTTAAAAGTAGACTGGGGTGGTTATGAGAAGTTGGATCAAGGAGGGGTGCATGCCAGGGTAACCTGTAGAGTTGTGTGAACCACTGTACCAAGTGGCTTTGTGGACAACAAAACCTGCCCAGCAAGCAGGAGACCTGGATTAGATTCCCAGCCTTTGGACAAATTTTACAAAATTTTCACTTATCATTCCAGTCCATATATACATGTTCATGAAGACAGCTAGTTGACAGTAGATGAAATTTCTGCAATATTTCCACAACTCTCTGGCACTCTCTTTATACGAGACAATCACAGAAACAATGGGATACCAGAAACTGTGCATGAGATGGGTCACAAAACAGGTGACTGAGTGGCACAAGAAAAATCGAGTCAATAGTGCCAACGAGTTTCTTGAGCAACTTGATTTGGAAGAAGAGGATTTTCTGACTGGAGATGAAATGTAGGCAGCTCATTACATTCCTGAGACAAAAAGAGTTGCTACATTAGCTTCACACCAATTCCCCCATGTGTCAAAAACTCAGAACCACTATATCGAACAAAAAACTCATGGCCTCTGTTTTCTGGGACTAGAAGGGCATCATTTTGGTGGAATCTTTGCCTTGGGAGACCATCAGTGCACAATGGTACTGAGACCCTTAAAAAAAGCATTCAAAACAAAAATGAGGGAAATGCTGATGGGAGGAGTGTGCTTGTTGCATGATGACATATGTTCTCACATAGCCTGAGCTACAAAATTAAATTTTCAATAGACGAGCAGGTGCTGAAAGAGACTCTGTAGTGGGGGAAGGAGCTGGTGGGAAAGTTCTTAGAGGTGGGAGTAAGGAAGCTTGTGTCACAGCTCACCATGTGCATTGAACAGGATGGTAAGTATATGGTAAAAATAATCACAAGTGTATCAACAATATCCTGTAATTTCTTGAAAATCTAATACACTTACTTTCTGAACATGCCTCATACATCTGTTCAGTCGTAAGAAAGTCTGTCAGAAGCTGGAAAAGTGTCTTGATAATTCTAAACTACAACTTTAAAAATGATTTGTTTGAAGCCTTTATAAATTGTTAATTTTAAAATTGTAGTTTAGAGTTATCACATATCCTCCAGCACACTTTTCTAAAACAAAATGTGCATTTTCCTTGGAACTATAATATAAAGCACTCTAAGAGAAGTTTGAGGCTTGTTCATGATTTCCTATGTACATCTGTGTCACAATTTTTGTTGCTGTGTTTAGATATAAAATAAAGTTTATATAGCAGTCATGTAACAGAGAATATTTTGTGAACATTGTTTCCTTATAATTTGACTTCTTAATTTACAAGTATTTTTGCAACAATTATTCTCCTCTCTTCCAGTATATCTAGGAGCTGTTGCCCACAAAAAAATCCAGAAGGCCATTAATGTTTTTGCAGACAAAATAAACCAGGAAATGGTGTCAAGTGCCAGAAGTCTTCAAACTTCTTCTTTAATGTTACCAAGCATGATGTTCTTTTTTTGCGACAGAAAAGCTGGCCTCATTTCCTTGTCACTGCTTCCTTGCTCATCCTGCAAAACAAAATGATAGTGTTGTAATAAAAACATTATTTTTTGAGGCCCTCACCTAAACATATTATTTTTGAGATTTCATTCAGCTGTGCACAAAGTAACAGTTTTGGAGTTAAGGTACATCCATTGATTATGTTGCTTCATATAAGAATAACAATATTCTTTTTGCTTTTTAAAATGTATTAGTTATTTTTTATCCCAAATATGATTGCAAAATGATGTAATAATAGAATTGTGTATGTAAAAGATCTGTGATGATGACTGACGTAATATATGTCTAGGGCTGTAAGCAAGCTTAAATGACACTGGGAAGGTGACTATTGGCCTTTGAATTTCCATTATTTATTGTTTATAAGAACCAATTTTACCATTTATTACTTGTACAACAAGTCAGTTCGTTTTGTTGTGTACTGCATTATGTTTATACATTACATAAATTTCTGGTCCTATGTTTTGTGCTTTTACAGATATGTAATTTATTTTTGATACATAAATTTTAATGTTGTGTAAATCAATGAAGAGCACATTTGTGAACATTTTATACAGCTGACTACATTGTGAACCATTTGCTAGCCAAAGAAATTTTTATAAAGCAGTGAATGATATTGTGTGTAAAAAAAATCTGTTACAATTATCTGGGCTTTCTGATACATCCTTGTTTCTTTCTTCCCAATAAGTATGCATATACTCATTTTATAACTGAGCAGTGCTTAATGGAATTTTAGTTTGAGTTGTTTTTCATTCAAATCTTATTGCAAGTTAAATTTAAAGTGCAGTGGTCAGTCTATACTTTTTTGTAAAATGACAGTTTAGGGGGAGTGGGGATGAGGAGTAGTTGCCTTGGAGACAAATCTGATTCAGTTTGATCAGTCCTGATACATACTAAATGATGAAGGCAGTCCACTTTTGTGGTCAGTTAGAAGTTGTGGGAGGAGGTGCTATGTGCAGAAGGGGGCACTGGAAATCTGTGTGAATAAGGTCAGATAGAATAATTCCAGTCTGTGAAGGGCTGTGCAAGATTTTCCATACTGTCTATGGATCAAGCAGCTATATTTTAGGGACTTTTTGGCACTGAGTCAATGGCAGCTGCTGAAGCAGAACACCTATGAGTCACTTATTGTTTACTGATGAGGTAACATTCCACATCTGCTATAAAGTTAACAAACATAACTGCAAGTCATCTCACACTACTACTGAATGGGAAATACGTAATACTCTGCTGAAATAATGTGTAACCTGTTGTCGACCTTTCTGACAAAATATGCTCACAAGCAATAAAACGATATAATGATGTAATTTATAGAAGAGTGCAACTGGCGTGTATTTTTTATTTCACATTTTTCGTATGGAGAGCCACATAGTGGTATGACACATGGCTTCAAGGGGGGATGGTGACTGCTGTAACTTCGCAAGAGTGAGTACCTGCGGGTTCACTTGTGTACACTCCATGTATTGTCGTTGGCCCAGGCTGAAGTATTGCATCAACCCTGGAGCAAGATCCACAGTTGAATGTGCTAATATTGATTGGAAAAAAAAAAAAAAAAAAAAAAAAAAAACAAAGATTGTAAAATATGTTCACTCTGTTGTCATATTTCGATCTGTCAAGTTGATGTGTACTTTCATAAATGAGTTATAAAGCCCTTGTAATTATCCTGTAGAAAGAACTGTTTATCATAAAGAGTCAATTGTGTGGTACTTAGAGAATATATGGCACACAGATCTGAGAAGCAGCATATTTATTTACGCAATTGCATACTGTGTTAAGTTTCATGACAGCCAACTTCTACTACAGAACCAGAAGACGAAATCCTAGCTTTGTCATATCTGTGGTCAAGAATAAAGGTGAGCTAAATAATATCCAGTATCTGTGGCTCAGAGAAAATCCAGATTTGAAAGAAAAAAAAAACTTACGGCGTTGGGAACATTGCAATAGATAGATATTCACTGAGATTATGGCCATCAGGCTCATCTGGTATGACACCCTTCGATTTTTTCACTTTGGGGTTCATAAAGTGAAGGGTGTACAAAACAAAGGTAAGGGATATTTTACAAGTTATTCTTCAAAATGTATTCACCCTGTAAGGGATCCGTGATCCAACAAACATAGATGCTAGTATTCGACAACCAGGTCGATAGCAGCGATTGTCAAGCGCTGCAGTAGGCAGTGTGTCGAGTGTGGAGTAGTATGAGAGAGTGTTGAGCGAGCGGTGTTGTTGGAGAGACGGGCAAGAATGGTGGTCGAGTGAGTTGTAAACGGTAAGATTCATCGGAGTATGACGAGTGAGCACGTCCCCCTGATCGTCATGGGGTTGACCCTCACTAATACTGATTCGCGAGTGATATGAAACAGAAAGTGACAAGTGCCGAATTACGTGTTTCGCATCAACTGCGTCGGCCAGCAACAACCATGGATTGCAGTGAGGATTGTTGTGAATGTTACCCATCAGCATTGTGTGTGACGAAGTACTGAAAATCAGCAATCAGTTAAAAGAGATAACCGTAATTAGACGTGTAAGGCGAAGGTAGCAACTGCCTCAGCATTTGTGTGTTAGTAGGAAATATTTATCAGTTTGTACATCGCAACCTTTGTGGTCCTTAATAATAGACAAACTTTCAATCATTACACTAGTCAGTTGCAAAACAGCCGCACTCGGTTGAAATACCCCCCGAAACCACAGCAGAAAAACAGATAGCCTTTCATCCATTAAGCACACGGTTACATAATCATAATAATTAACTGTTTGGCGGCTTCGATAAATTACACAAAACCCAGTAAAGGAATTTAATTGGGGGTGTTTCAAGCCCTGCTCTTCAACAGTGGGAACAATGCTTTAAAATGGATGGATGTCATTTTGAAGTGCAGAGGAAATATATACATAGACTGACAAAGAACACACATGCGTATTATGTAAATACATCCATTATTTCACTGAAGTGGATCGGAACTACATGATCACACCCTATTATTAGAGATTTGTAGGTTAGACATGAATAGGGGTGGAGAACAAGATCCAGGAATATGGCTCACTGAGCCAAAGAACAAGTGAAGAATGAAGATAGATTGTCCTCAGTCTTGATTCAGTTCATTAGGATGTCAACACTGAATCTAAACTAGGTGTGGGGTTTAAGATTTCGAGTGGCTATAAAGGATTACACAAGATATTGCACAAACAACTTGGTATATAATGTTGACATTAGTGCTCATCGCAGTACTGCTGATTTGCTAACAGGTGAACTTTCAGAAGTAGAAATTGATCCTGAATCTCAGACAGGAGGCAGGTAATGACAATACTAAGGCCAGTGGGACATTGGTCAGGGAGGCGGCATCTACAGTGCAAAGAGATGTATATGATGCTGGACTGGATCTTGAGAAGCATGTAAAGGGATAGATACAGATGCTTGAGAGGATATTTGAGAAGAAACTGTAGGTTATGTTGGCCTTCATAAATGAGGCTCCCAGCAAGCCTTGTAATTGTGTATGGTAGAAGTCCTCCACTACATAATCATGTAATTCATCATGGCAGGTGAAATTTGTGGTGTGCACTGTGAATAATTGGGTCAAGATGAGATTTATGATGGTGGACTGAAACTGATTGCAAAGTTTTGTAAGTTAATAAGGTTATAGTTAGCTGGCAACAGGGAGGATCACAGTTGTAAATGGGTACTAACTGAAATAGTCAGGGTTCAAAGTTAGCTTTGGTCTGATTATAATCTGATGAATAAATTGGAGGTTATTGAAGATTTGCACCAGAAAGGTGATTTATGACAAAAGGGCATTGCAGGGGTTGGGAGGGAGGGTTGCCTACCATGGGTGGATTAAATGTGTATTGCAGTGTAAGAGATCTTTGTCAGCGTGGTCCTAGCTTTTATAGAAGCTTTGCCAAAGATCTTTTACAGTGTAACATTTGTTCTAATCAGCAAGGTACAAAGAGTATGTGGAATTGAGTGTTTGCTTGTGGTAGGCAAATTTTTCTGTGTTTTGGTAGGTGGAGAGAGCAAGGATACATGGTTGATGGTTAGAGTAAAAAGAAAATGTACAACTAAATAAATGAAGCAAATGTAGTAAGGAGAGAGCAAAAATAAAATTTATTTTGTGGGAAGTATAGTGGAGCTGCAAAATAAAGTGAATAATGGTAGTTATGACTGATGACAAAATAAAATTTATGGTCAGATAACACTTCCATCAATATTGGGACTTAGGTAACAAGTGTGAATGAGCGTAAAAAGACAGCAGGTTGGTAGAGTCTAAGTGATAGAGAGAGAGAGAGAGAGAGATAGCGTGTGTGTGTGTGTGTGTGTGTGTGTGTGTGTGTGTGTGTGTGTGTGTGTGTGTGTAAGGGGTGGGGGGTAAGGCTACTAAATCACGAAGTGCAGTGAGCAGATGTAATATTTCTGAGAAGTAGTAAAAAAGACACATGACGTGTGTCATCTGGGCAGACTGTAAGCTGCTGTGTGAATCACTAGGATGGGACCATTACTACATAATACCATAGGAATTGTATCACTGCATGTTGTGTGCAGACAAAGTACCTATTTTTTACAAATCAAACAGGAAATTATGGATGGAAAAAAGAGAGAAAGGCACCAAACAGGAAAGAATGAAGGCAAATGGGACAGAGAAACAGTTGGGAAAAAATCCTCAGAATGATAGTCTCTGCTATAAGTTACATTATATTTCATATTGGCCCAATAAGCCATACCTCTAAATTTTGAGGAAGAAAAAAAACATTGAGTGTGAAAATAAGCTAAACTCTTATTGAAGAGAGAAAAATTACCAGAAGTTTACGTATAAGTAAGACATGGGTAGCATGTAAAAATTTGTTCTAACATCTGATACTACCCATTGGCATCTAACGTGCTGGTACCGTACTTTGTCATATCCACTGTCATAAACTGTAATTGCTTCATTACTCTCAATCCCATCATTTATTCAGTCTCTTCCCATCCTCGCTACCTCCTATGCAGCATTTCTTGAACCCCTGTATGCTAGACTCTGATCATATGAAGGCCCACGAAGCAAGAATCTACTTGTACATTAGAGTGACTGATGGCTTCTTAGTCTTACGAAACTGTGTAAGGGTATATTCTTCTTCCAGGGGCCAATCTGAATACATTTTTCAGAGTTATCCTTGAATGGATGGTTTATAGCCACATCTAACACCAATAGTTTTGAAGTAATTCCTCTGAGTATTATGACAAAGTATGTCTTTCATGCAGCAAGCTTATCTTTTTACTTCAGAAGTTAGATGTCCCTTAAAAGGATCCAAAACTAATATGGCTATCTTAGCAAGCTGCGCCACAGGTCTGTGATTTCATACAGTGGACAGCCAGTCGACATAACTACGTCTTTCCCTGAGGAAGGGCACTGTAATATGGTTGAAATGTTGGTTTTAACTTTAATATTGAAGTATTTTATACAATGACATGGTACAAAATCCAGACGAATTTTAATCATCCGCCAGCCAACAATCAGTTGCACTGTCATCCAAGCCTTTCTTGCCAGTGAATCACTACGCCCTTAGGAAGGTTTTCTTGCATCTAGCTTTTTCTCTTCAGGATGACATAATGGAGTAACTTTCTCCCGTTGGCTGTAACAGCTGACATCACAGTTATTTTTCTCTTTTTCATTCACAGTTCCTCTTAATGGGATACTTTTTGCCTCTTTCATGCCTACTGTCACACTGCTCAGCATGTAAAAAAATTACTGGTGTTCTGTCAGCTTAGCCAATCTGATGAATAAAGTATGAGTGACACTTTTGCAACTGTATGCCGTACTAGTTTGAAGTTAACTAGTTTCCCCTGGAAACCTGATTGCATTCTTTGTGCTGGTGTAGTAATTCACCAGAGACCAAGGCCATTTCTCCACTAAAATGATGACACCAACCTATACTCTCACAGAATCCTCCTTGTGGAACATTTAAGGCTCTTGTGATTTCCAAGGCTGTCAGTTGGATTATTTCTTGTGAGATAAGTATCCCATCTTTCCTCTTATTTTGTACTTGGGGAAAAAACCTTAGCTTCAAGTTTCAGATATTTGCCACATGTCTGTCCCCTGAATGAGTGCTGAATTCCTTGGTGTGATGATACTTTTTCACTAAAATGATCATTTGTATTGGCACAAAACAGGCTTTCTTTCCAGTATACAACTGAAACTGAATTGTAAGCTAACAAAACAATATTGGTAGATCTAGCCAACAAAATACAGGTAAAAGATTGTTGTGTAATAAAATGCCTTGTCACCTGTTTTTGCAACTGATGCTAGTTGTATTGTTGTAAAAGAGTATAATTTTACAGCAAAGGTTTGTGAAAAGACAACGTAGTGGATAGAATACACACCCTAATTTTTTTAGGGTGAAATTTGAATAAAAATGTGGCTTATTTTCAGACCAATAGGGTGATAGCACATTTAAATACAGATGCCCCTGAATAGTTATGTCACTTGCCTTTACAGTTTCAAGGATTGCCCCTGAACTATGAATATTGACCATATACATCATGTTGTAGTCCAGAGCAAAAAATTGAAGTGATTTATGAACATGTATGAAAATCTTTTGTTCCTTATTATCAGTCCAGTTATCATTTGAAGAGATCACACTTTTACGTGCTATTGAGTTGCTGTGCTTCAAATGTTATCCTCATTTAAGATACTGTGTCAGTTAATAAAGTTGTTTAAATTATATATATGAAGTAACCATATTACTTGGATACAGGTGCCCCATAAGGAATGAAAATGTATCCAAGCCAACTGTTGATACAAGGAAAACAGTTGCAAAGCTATAAAATGGCAATTTTAAAAAGTTAAGGAAGGTTAAAATGTAATATCTCTTTGACAATGTGGTTATTAGAGATGGAACACTGGCTCAGAGATAAGGGATGGAATTGCCTGTGGCCTTGTTGAAGAAATTGTCCAGGCACTCATTTTAAATGATTTGGGAGTGCTGCAGGAAACCTTTATGCAGATGGTTGTACAGGTATCTCAACTTCACTTCCAAACAGAAGCCCAGTGTTTTAACAATTGTACTACTTTGCTTTGTGTATGTAGCAAGTGAGATTATAACTGCATTGTTTTTTAATATTTAGTTGCCAGATGTAAATGCAGAAAATGTTAAAAACCTTACCGATGAAGCAAAGCTGTGTTCTTCACTTTCACTGTCCTCATCCTCCTCAGAGGATGCACGCTGCAAACACAGCTTTACTTTGCGGAAGTTTTTCAGTGATGACAGGCTAGACGTTCTGACAGCAAGTTTGTAGAAGTTTCCAAGACTGTCCTCAGGCACTGGTGGCAGACTCACCACATTAGCCAGATCCATAAGGGATTCCCGAGAGCTGCTCATATCGGGATAACGCTCATCGATGTCACATCGTGACCCGCGAGTATTCACAGATGAATCTACCTGTATTGGAAAATTGAGATGTTTGATGTCTTTGTAACAATGTCCATATGAAAGGTTTTATAGAATATATCATTATAAACATCTGGCTCTGAAACCTGTTACATAGTGAATTATTGTTCTTTTAGTATATATACAGCATACAGATTCTCTGAGCACTGATTTTGTATACTTTGTCATGCTATAACAGAGAAAACACAAAATAAACTTCATGATTAATGGTGAGATTTGAACCACAGAAACTAGTTTATTTTACACATTAAAGGAGTGTATGGTCACTGAAATCAGGATTTGAATTTTGAAGAGATCTTCAAGATTTCACAGACCAAGTTTTCAAAATGATTAGACACACTCACAGTGGATCATTTTTTGTTACTTAAAATGACTTTTTTAACCTGTTATTTAACAGCTATGCTGATGAGACACCCATAAGTTTCTGAGAATGAACAATAACAATTGGACACAAAACACATTTAATTAAAGGAACATTTGAATAAATTTACAAATGTTCCAACATTATGGCATGAGCCTCATTACTTGGTTAATACCACTGTGGTATTGACCATCCAGTTATGTCAAGCTGGGCAGGTTTCTGTTTCATGTTGTGAAATGCATAATGGATTTTAGGTAGCAGTTCAGCTATGGCAGTTCAAAAAACATAAACCATACTTTTGACATTCCTCCAAAGAAAAAAACTGAAGAGCATGAAATCAAGAAATATACTGGCCACAAAGGTAATTATTTATTTATCAGGTATTCCCCAAAGTTTACAATAGTTTGTGCTGGATCCATAACTATTATTTTGTGATAGATTCATAGGTGACTCATGCTCCATAGATTCCATTGTGTAGAGAAACCATTAGGGATGTGCCACAAGTCAAAATATACATTATCTCAGTCACGTGTGATCTATGCCAGAGCAGTGCTAAAATTAAATTAAAATGTCGTCTAAATAGTCATACGACAGTAGTATAACAAACAGACTAACATGGCGGTCTGAAGCTAGCCAGTGTCCTGCCTCAAACTATCAAGCCCTCTCTAGTACTAAGTTAAGCAACATATGCTGTGACTCAAAAATTTATGCACCTGAAAAATTTTTCATCTTCATGTAACAAAATTTTTGTGTAGAACCCAAGCACAAGTATTACATTGCAACTGCACTCAGTTTCGCAAGGACATCAGTGTCACAGAATTAAGTTACAGTATTTGCAAAACAACCATAAGCTGTGATACAGTCACTATATAGTTATATATGTAAAATGTTTTGAAACCTCAAAACACTATTGGATTTGCATATGTACCTATAAAAATCTATTTTTTGTATTCTAAACTTGAGTACTGTAACTTGATTAATTCCAAAGAATAATCTTATGATTTTTGTATTATTATTATTACTATTATTATTATAAAAGGTATTGCACAAAATTTAATGTTGAATTATTATTATTATTATTATTATTATTATTCTTTCCTTTCTCAGACGTTATGTCTGGTTAAAAATGGAAAGTGACGCAGACCTTGATCAAGCGTGACTTCCTTTTAACTGTACGGTATATGTTACATTGTATTTAGGAACTTTCGGGTAATTGAACATGTATCAATAATTACATATTTCTGTAGTTGTATATATACCTTTGGATGTAGCTGTATTGCGTTGATGTACTGTTGGATATTGTGTGGTATGACTACAGGTTGATAGTATAATTGGTATAATGTCAACTTTATCCTGATGGCACATGTCCTTGACTTCCTCAGCCAGTTGGATGTATTTTTCAATTTTTCTCCTGTTTTCTTCTGTATATTTGTTGTATTGGGTATGGATATTTTGATTAGTTGTGTTAATTTCTTCTTTTTATTGGTGAGTATGATGTCAGGTTTGTTATTATGTGGGAACGTGCTGTTTTATTATTTTATGTTGTATGGCAAGTTGTTGATGTATTATTTTTGCTACATTGTCATGTCTTCTGGGGTATTCTGTATTTGCTAGTATTGTACATCTGCGTGTGATGTGATCTACTGTTTCTATTTGTTGTTTGCAAAGTCTGCATTTATCTGTTGTGGTATTGGGATCTTTAATAATATGCTTGCTGTAATATCTGGTGCTTATTGTTTGATCCTGTATTGCAATCATGAATCCTTCCGTCTCACTGTATATACTGCCTTTTCTTAGCCATGTGTTGGATGCGTCTTGATCGATGTGTGGCTGTATTAGATGATACGGGTGCTTGCCATGTAGTGTTTTCTTTTTCCAATTTACTTTCTTTGTATCTGTTAATGTTATGTGATCTAAAGGGTTGTAGAAGTGGTTATGAAATTGCAATGGTGTAGCCAATGTATTTATATGAGTAATTGCTTTGTTTATTTTGCTAGTTTCTGCTCGTTCTATAAAGAATTTTCTTAAATTGTCTACCTGTCCATAATGTAGGTTTTTTATGTCGATAAATCCCCTTCCTCCTTCCTTTCTGCTTAATGTGAATCTTTCTGTTGCTGAATGTATGTGATGTATCCTATATTTGTGGCATTGTGATCGTGTAAGTGTATTGAGTGCTTCTAGGTCTGTGTTACTCCATTTCACTACTCCAAATGAGTAGGTCAATATTGGTATAGCATAAGTATTTATAGCTTTTGTCTTGTTTCTTGCTGTCTCTGTTTTCAGTATTTTTGTTACTCTTTGTCTATATTTTTCTTTTAGTTCTTCTTTAATATTTGTATTATCTATTCCTATTTTTGTCTGTATCCTAGATATTTATAGGCATCTGTTTTTTCCATCGCTTCTATGCAGTCACTGTGGTTATCCAATATGTAACCTTCTTGTTTAGTGTGTTTTCCCTTGACTATGCTATTTTTCTTACATTTGTCTGTTCCAAAAGCCATATATATACTATATCATTGCTGAATACTTCTGTTATCTTTAGTAATTGGTTGAGTTGTTGATTTGTTGCTGCCAGTAGTTTTAGATCATCCATGTATAGCAAATGTGTGATTTTGTGTTGGTATGTTCCAGTAATATTGCATCCATAATTTGTATTATTTAGCATGTTGGATAGTGGGTTCAGAGCAAGGCAGTACCAGAAAGAACTTAATGAGTCTCCTTGGTATATTCCATGCTTAATCTGTATTGGCTGTGATGTGATATTATTTGAATTTGTTTGGATATTAAGTGTGGTTTTCCAATTTTTCATTACTATGTTTAGGAACTGTATCAATTTAGGATCTGCTTTGTATATTTCCAATATTTGTAGTAACCATGAGTGGGGTACACTATCAAAAGCTTTTTGGTAATCAATGTATGCGTAGTGTAGCTACCTTTGTTTAGTTTTAGCTTGATATGTCACCTCTGCATCTATTATCAGTTGCTCTTTACATCCTCATGCTCTTGCAACAGCCTTTTTGTTCTTCATTTATAATTTTGTTCTGTGTTGTATGTGTCATTAATTTCTGTGTAATGACTGAAATTAATATTTTGTATATTGTTGGTAGGCATGTTATGGGGCGATATTTAGCTGGGTTTGCTGTGTCTGCTTGATCTTTAGGTTTCAGATAAGTTAGGTTGGTTGGTTGGTTGGTTTGGGGAAGGAGACCAGACAGCGTGGTCATCGGTCTCATCGGATTAGGGAAGGATGGGGAAGGAAGTCGGCCGTGCCCTTTCAGAGGAACCATCCCGGCATTTGCCTGGAGTGATTTAGGGAAATCACGGAAAACCTAAATCAGGATGGCCGGACGCGAGATTGAACCGTCGTCCTTCCGAATGCAAGTCCAGTGTGTAACCACTGTGCCACCTCGCTCGGTTCCAGATAAGTTATTCCATATGTTAGTGTATCAGGGAATGTGTATGGGTCTGCAATGTTAACTGTTAAATAATTTAGTTAGATGTGAATGTGTTGAGGTGAACTTCTTTAGCCAAAAATTTGCTATTTTATCTTTTCCAGTGGCTTTCCAATTGTGAGTAGAATTAATTGCTTGGGTGACTTCATGTTGCAAAATTATCACTTCAGGCATTTGTGGTATCATCTCGTATGTGATGTTTCTGTTTGTATCCACCATGCATGCCTGTTATGCTGCACCAGGTTTGACCATATGTTGCTCCAGAAGTGTTCCATGTCTGTTATGTTTGGTGGATTGTCTATTTTTGTGTGTGTGTTATTTATTGTCTGGTAAAATTTCTTTTGGTTTGCGTTGAATGTTTGGTTTTGTTTCATTCTATTTTCACTTTTTTTGTATCTTCTAAGTCATTTGGCCAATGCTTGTAATTTCTGCTTCTTTTCATCTAATTGCTCTATCACTTCTTGTTGTGAGATTTTACCTAACCTTTTTCGTTTTTTGCCTGATATTTCATTTCTTATAAATTGTGTTATCTGTCTGATGTCTTTTCTCAGTTTTTCTATTCTGATCTGTAGCCTGTGTTGCCATGCTGGTTTTGTGGGTTTATTATTATTATTATTATTATTATTATTATTATATGGATACGAATCTAGGGAGGATGGTACAGAAGAAATGTATTACATATCCTCTAAAGAGTGGTATCATTTTCAACACTATTAAACATGTGGACATTCCTCTGCATTAAGAAATTATGATCTATATTAACAATAAATAACACTTCCAATCAAATTTCCCACTGGTATTTTATAGGTTTCAAGGACTATATGTATGTATTTATTTATCTGTCCTCATTACAGTGCTAATTGATTATTTATTATTGCAAACAGTTCCAGATGATATATAGGGGTTAATATTCTTTCATCTTATTGTGAGACATCAGTTTTGTAATTTATGAATGCATGGTTCTGTGGTGAAATGTACTGATAATATTCTCTCAAGCTTCTAGCCACATGAAGTGGTTAAAAATCCACAAGATTTTGGCTGAGCACTCCTTGGCCATTGTCAAGTGGTGACTGTCTTTTGGTTGCTGCTGTCCTTATATAGTCATGCTGCCTTATGTGATGTCTTTAGTGCTCTCTCCCATGTCATATAAGGTAATGTTTTCATTGCGCGCCCAACATGCCTGCTTCAACCTTCCGATGGCTGGGTCCCAAGCTGTGCTTAGCTACAGTTCACTGTCTTCATTGAGGGTGTTGTCAAAAATATTAACCTCAATGCTTCTTTTATGACACTAACCTAGTCCATGTAATAACAGATGTCTCACTGAATGAAAGACAATGCCTATTTTCTAGAGCATGTTCTGCTACTGGCAGCCGTCATAATAGAACGAGCCGATTATGATGCGAAGATTTGTGGATGCTAAAGGAGGAGAAATACCGAAAATTATCAAGGGACCCAACATCCAGAATAATGAGGAAGACATTGGTGCTTATTAAGAGGTCTTCAATGGAAGAGAATGTCATTAAAAGCTTCCTCCCACAGGCACTTCAACCACCTACTTTGTATTGTGCTACAAAGGTTCACAAGAAGAACACACATCCATATCCTATCATGAGTACCATTGGATCGCTGACTTAAAAGACTGGCAAAACATCTGGACAGCCTCCTTACACGTTGGTCACTGTGTGCACCCCATTAAGAATACGACCGACTTCATCAGACAAATTAAAAGCCTGCATCTTGGAGGAGGTGGTTTTATGGTCAGCTTTGATGTGGTGTCATTATTCATGTTCATTCCCATCAAGGATTATATATTTGGTCTCTCTGTTATTTGATGACATTGTTATGGATTTATTTAAGCACACTCTGAAGTCGTCATATCTTTTGTATGATGAGGAATATTTTAACCAGAGGATGGTGTCACAATGGGGAGCCCATTAGCTCCAGTTATAACCAACCGGTTTATGGAGTACTTTGAGGACATCGCCCTGGTCACAGCTCCCGCAAAGCCTAGCTGCTTTTTTTCATTTTGTCAATTACATGTTCGTTTTCTGGTGTCATGGATGTGAGAAGCTCGGAGAATTCTTGGACTACATCAACGTTATTCTTGACAACATCAAGTTCATGATGGTGCCTTGCCATTCCTTGGTGTCCTCATCTGCCATAAAGCAAATGGGTGTCTCAGCCACAGTGTTTACTGGAAACCCACCCACGTGGACTGATATCTGCTATCACTATCTGGTGCAGAAACATTCTATTCTGAGGACTTTGGTGCCTCGAGTGGAGGCTGTCCCATATTCTGAAAACCTGCCGAAGGAACTGATCCACTTAGAGAAAGTATTCAAGGAAAATGGCTACAACAAACACTAGATTTCGCAGGCCTTATTTATGAAAAAACAAAAGCAGAAGGACCCCAAGGAGGACACGAAGAATCTTGCAATTTTGCCATACTGTGGCTCAGTAACAAGAAAGATTAGACTCTCTTAGAGAGGCATAAAATTGATTCGGTCATAAGGGCTGCAGTAAACATTTGGCAGCTCATGAGGCCTGTGAACGGTGATATAGGTCTCAGAATGCCAAGAGTACATAAAATACCATGTGAGTGTGGACAGTTTTATGTCGGACTGACTACACATGCTGTTGAAGAGCACAAGAGATTTTTTTTTCTTTCAGTACCCTGGAAATCAGCAGTAACAGAGCCTGCTCTAGAAAACGGACACTGTATGGCATTCGACAAGACACCTGTTATTACACAGACTAATACTTTCTGGGATAGCATCACAAAAGAAGTGATCAAGATTAAAATTTGTGATGACACCCTCAATAAATAGGGCAGCAGCAGTGCTTGGAACCTAATCTTCGGAAAGTTGAAGCAGGTGTGCAATGCACCTTATATGGTGCTGGAGTGAGCATCAGTGATGTCATTTGAAGGCCATGCAGCTATATAATGTTGGTAGCAGCAACCAAAAGACAGTCACCACTTGAAAATGGCCAAATAGTACTCAGCCAGACTTGTAGATTGTAAACCAGTTAATGTGGCTGGGCACAGTTTTGTAATTTATTTAATATGACTTGTTCACACAGTACATAAATTACAGCCTGTCAGATAAATGGAGGCAACCCATATGGGACACAGTGTGTCTCATTCTATAGATTTCCACAAAACCCATGGCTTTTATGCAGGTTTTGAACTGTCAGCAAATTTATTGTCCTATCAACAAGATTAAATTTCTGGAAAAAGTACATTTTAATTTTCCTCAGTACATTGCAGTAAAATCATCAATCCAGGTATGGAAGCCATATATTTCAGCTCTGAAGAGCATTTTGCAGGTTGTTAAGTGGGACTGAAACTTTGAGAAGGTTGCTATGGTTCAGAGTGCATGGAAACATTAACATGTGACTGATTCTCCTACAAGATTAACAAATTCACATCTACGAGACAAATTCAAGGACTGTGAAACGGTCTGTCATGTGCAGAAAGGCAGTTTTCCACGAAAGTTGTGAATACTCAAATGTCGGGCTGGAACTGTTTAAGTATTCACCACAAAAATCTTCAGGGTATGATGTAAGTGCTAACAGTCAGCAGTGCTCTCTCAAGACTGGCAGGTAGTCTTATTTAATTTCGAGGCTGGTGGAACAGTAGCCTTATGGCAACTCAGATTACAAGACACAAATGAACTGGTTGGCAGAAGAAAGTACTAACTGCAGAGTGCAGGTGGCCCTTGGCAGGGTAAGTGGTGGAGTGATGGGCTGGCAGGCCTAGTGACACATTGCTGGTTGGAAGAAATGATTTATTCAACTTCATATACATGTCATGTCTTTATTAATGCGAGGAAGACACGCCATGCTCCGGTGACCCTGGCCAGCATCGATCCGCAGGTGGCTGGCTTCTGCTCTGGGGAAGAGATTCACACATAGGCGTCCTGTGATGCTGACGTCAGCCCACGGCCTTGATGTCAGCGTTATTCTCCCACTTCAGCAGTGTTGGTGTTCCTCTGTGGAATAGCTGCACTAAGCAACCTGTTGCCCCCTGGCAGGAGTCTGGCGACAGCAGGTCGTGATGCTGTGGCATCGAGTCCCACAAGGAGACAGTGCAGGCAGTAGCTGGCCTGACCTAAACTCAAACTCATGGCTGCCACTGGTGGTGCCCAGTCATCTAGTGTGAATCTGGCATCCTGGTGGGGTGGTGCTACTGGACTCCAAATGAATCTGCCTCAAAATTTGCAGCTATTTACATGGCTCTGAGTGACATTTGTTGCACTATTCACAAGCTTCTGGTCATATAGCTCACAACATGGGTCTTGCTCTGGTGTGGTGTCACATCCGCCCACTCCAGCTATTACTGCTGAGTGGTGCAGATATAGCGAAGCAGCTAGCCTGTCTCACAATCCTATAGCGTATTTGTTGTTCTGACCCACTTGTTGCCACACTGTGCATACCAGCCCGCAGGTGCTTATTGCAACATTTAGCAGTGGCTTCCTTACAAAATGTTTCTAAAAACTGGGTAGCGACACGACACTGTTCCCCTCCATGGGGAAGACCCAGCTCCTTGGGTCTTGCTCAGGGCTAGTTCTCCGCTCTGATTATATTAGACTGGCAATTCTAAACACAATACACTTACTGCGCTACATTTTACAACTGCTTCCATTCTTCCGTACACTCTACAAATTCGTTTTTCTCTGATATTTGCACTACAATACTCTTCATACACTTCCTATAACTGTCATCACCTTAGAATCTTTCCTTGTATTGTTTAATCTCACAATGTGTCTCATGGGTCTGTTGCCCTGTCCATTAACTCAAATAATACACAACATATTTCACTGCTAGTGCTCTTGCCATGCTTATGCACAAACAACTTCTAACTCTCCATTCCACACTTATAAACTAAAAATTACACACACTTTCTTTCCTACTAAGTTAACATTACATATCAGCTTGAACAATACTTCCTGGGGACTGGGTATTTGTGCTGTCATCATCATTTGTGACAGTGGCTCAATTGGATTGTGTAAAAATTTGAAAGTTTAAAAATTGGGACTTACGAGCACTGATGACTGCACAGTTGAGTGCCCCACAAACCAAACCTCATCATAAACAATACTTGGTCTGGCTCAGTTAAACTCTTATGCTTGGCATCTCATCTTTCTGTCTGGTGGTTTTTTAACCTTTTGTTTTTGAATAACTTTCAGAACTTTGTCCTTGCAACAGAGGTTCCCCTAATGCTTCCCAAGAAAACATATTCTTGCATTGGTGAACATTATCTCAGCTGTTTAACTGAAAGAATTTCATATGATTTTGAGAGCAATGTATTATATTTCAGACTAAATTGTATAAAAAGAAATTAATTTGTTTTGCTCTGTAAGTGCAGTTAAAATTATTCATCTTTTGGAAATGTTTGAAACTACGAATGTCTGGCATACTTAAAATTCCTATTATTAATTGCACAATCTAACACTAATTTATTTCTGGATTCATTAATAAAATAATGTTATATCTTGGTGATGATTCTTCTTTTGTCAAGAAAGTAGGTAAACTCTTTGGAATATTGTGAGTACCGCAGAATGTAAGTAATAGTGGGCATGCCTCTGTTGGAAACGCACATGTTTAGCTAATCTTGTCAACTTCAGTATAATTAATCATCTTATGAAAATGAAAATTGTGAAGACCTTGTGATACAGAAGAAAACCATAGCAACAGATAACACTTCATCAGTTACTTAGTCATCTGGAACCCAGTAAGCCAAAATTTCAGCTGCAAGAATGTACCCTTAGATGCAAGACTTGGAGCCAACAGACTTTTCTTGTGATAGATCTACACTGGCAACAACAGCTGTCTATCACCAAAGGTTAACTTTGGCATGACATTCAGTCAGAATGTTTACTTTCAAGCTCACATTGTACCCTTCACCGATTTCATACTTCTTGCATACATCAGATTGTGGCTGTGCTCTAAACTGCTTGCTGCACATGTCAGCTGCGTGCCCTGCAAGGCTGTGAGCCAGTACTTTTGCTTGCGCTACGGTCTTCAGCAGACTCAGCCGTGTCGACTTGGCACACACTACAAACTTGTCTCCTCTTTCTTTTCCTCTGTTTGCCCTGCTTATGAGGAAATATATATGTCCGTACCATTTGTTCCACATCATCAGCAACACAAATATCAACAACTTTTTGAGCATTCCCTGTAGTGTCTACCACAACAACATCATCTGCAGTTCCAGTCTGCACGGCACGAATATCACCGGCTCATGCACTTTTCTGTGTATCTGGCCCAGGGAATTGAGCCTCAACACAACACCCATTATCACCCAAAAGGGCAGGTATTACTGCACTTAAATCGCTTGTTGTTATCTTCACACTTAATACTTCAGCATAGCCCACACTCGGACTCCACAGTTGCACTGGATATCGGAGTTGGTATTTCTAACGCTACCTGTAAGACTCTTCTATAGCAAAAATTGTACTGTGAAAATATTGAAAATCATTTGGACTGAAAAGATAGTGCTCTGGATACAGTGTGGGCCATCAACCACTATTTGTGCAACTAGGTCTTATCAAATGTATTCAGATGCAGGTAATGCTGTGTCACTTGTTGGCAAATGAGAGAAATGCACCAGTAAAATCAACATGTGATTGATCGACCTTCTGAATTGAGTCTTGAATTCCGATACTTACAACAGAACATGTGTCATACTGATCAAAAAGCGACACAATAGCGAAATAAGGAGCATTTCAGGGAATTGCTAGAGTTCAGTTGGGTTATTTTTTAATAAGGTTCAGACTGGCTGCACTGCAGAGTGAATGACACATTGATATTCTTGGTTATATCACCTATCGGGTAAAGTTTGCAGAAGAAGTTTGTGTTTTGTTGTTGCTGATACCATCTTTTATTTTGTAATAACAGAAGTTAGAAATGGTGCCCAGATTGATGTTGGGTGCTGTGGCTGTTGAGGATCAAAGATTTCACAAGAAGACTGAAATGTATATGTCAAAAATTGGGCCAAAATCCATAGTGCTTTAGGCAAATCTTGTGATGAGTTCATAGTGAACCAAAAAATATTACAAAGCTTAATCAAAGGTCAAACAAATTACTGTGTGACGTTCATGTAATCATCATTGTCGAAACAATTCCATGTGGGCAAAATGTGACAGAGATGTATTACCATTAATTTATTCAACAATTGGCCAGAAAACCTCAGTTGCTCATTTTCCGAAGCAATGTTCATACATATAACATCAAAATCGTAACTGAATAGCTGCACAGATATGGTTGGGAAGTGTTTCCTCATGCACCTTCAACTTATTCCCAGAGCTGAAACAACCCATGCAAGAAACACCACTATCCATCACTTAGAAGAGTCTTCTGATGTCACTACCGGAATCATTCACCAGATGGATAAAGATGGTATCGTAAATGGAACTATAATACTTCCACGACACTGAGGAAGCAGGTTGCTGAGGACAGAGCAACTAAATTAAATGACAGAAGACAGATAATGTCAAATAAATAAAAATAAATGAGAATTATTTATAAAATTACTTTCATATTACTACATGACCTACTTTACCAAGATCTTTCTCTAAACAGACTATAATATATTTATATTTCCACTATCCAGGAGTTTGAACAAATTCTGATATTCCACTTCAATGACTGCTGCCTAACAGAGGTTTATACAGTTCTGTATCATAGTTTAAAATACGTATAACACAAGATTTGCTAGAAGACTAATATTGTTTTCTGTTGTTTATGTAGATAACTATTGCTTCATTTTTTTTTTCTTTCAGCCATTATATTACCACAACACATAGAAAATAAAATGTATCATAAGCATTGCTACAATTGTGAATAAAATCTTCCACACTGACTAGTAGAATACATTTTTATTCAAAAGTCATTCATGACTGGTTTCACATCAGTGAAGGTGCATTTCAGATTACAGTTTTTTTTTTTTCTTTTTTAACTGTTATGGTACAGCAAAGTAATTGGTTTCAACTTGACAATGAACAATGGGAGCTGGCTCATAGCATTTGCTTTGGCATGCCATGACTGGTTTAAAAAATAAATAAACGAACCCTCTCACCTTAAGGTGCATCTCCTCTGATGTGAAATTGGTCATAACTTTTCAATGAAAGTATTTTAATAGCTTGTGCAGGACATCTTACTCATGATGTGAAATTTTGGTAGTGGTTTCCCAACCTCTACAATAATATTGTTATAATGACTTACACCTTGCACTGGTCGAGCACGTGATTCAAGACGAAGTATTCTGTCAGACAGTCCACTTGTTTGCAAATGCTCTGTGTCATCCACACATTGTTGAATTGCTTCGTGGCTAATTACAGACAAAAGCCGTTCTGCTTGATGTTGAAGAACACTAAATCCCACTGCATCACCTGCTGATAATTCATTTATACTGTGGATGACCTGCACATAAATGAAAAACTTAAAGCATTATCACAGATGTATGACTGTACTCTATAAATCATTTGAATATATATTAGTCATATGCCTGCATAAGCCAGTGGAAAGAAAACAGAGTCCCCACCAACAACCAACTCCAACTAGCCCGAGTGAAAGGTGGACCTGGCTGAGTAGTTCAGTGAGCTGCCAGTATATATCACTGCCATTGGCCCTGGGACCATGGGTGTGCAAGCCAGCACTGATAAAATGTGTGGCAGGCCAGATTATCTGGTGGAATTCCCAGAAGTTTGCCATCCAAAACTGTACCTGATGACTATGCACTGGGTGCTGCCAGAGAATGCTGCCATTTCAATATCTTATCAATATAATGTTATGATACCATCACCACTATAGGTAGCACTGAACAGCTGAATACACTGTCTGAATTATAAAAAAATGTACAGAATGTTTAAAACAGAAACACTTATCACTGGATGCTAAATGACTGAGTCACAACAAAAGTAAAGAGAAAATTTTAACATTTACTTTGGAAATTGACAATTTTCATAGAAAAAATGTTGCAGCTGTAATTAAGGCGTCATTCGATGAAGCACTTCATGTGACAGTGAATGATACATGAAAATTTTTATCAATATATGATGATATGCTGAAAAATAATGCTTCCAAATTTTTAATGTGCAAACTCTTAGAGCTTTTTCAAATGAAAAAGCGCTACTAACATTCTACATCTTTATTCTTCATGTACACATATTTATTTCTCTAAACAAGAGATCAGTTTGTTGATATCACCACTGTAGAATGTGTGATGTGAACACAAGGCATTGGATTATTGCAAATGTCACAGCAATTGTGTATGGTCTGGCACTGCCATGTTGAATGAGAGGATGCTCCATTTGCAGGAGAACCCATCAAATTCAAAACTCAATTACAGCATGCTGTTTCTCACATACCGACATAGTTACATTGCACATCCATGTTCCATGTTACAATTTAGAGGCTTCTATTGGGAAAGGGCTGCAAATATGTAGTCATGAAGAATAAAAATGTAGAATGTTTGTATTATTTAAAAAGCTTTGAAAGAGAGTTCACATAAAGAAATCGGAGCCATTGCTTTTCGGTGTGGCATTGTACAAAATTGTTTGTCATAACACTAATTATAGTTAAATATTGATTTCTGAATAAATTAAAAACAAGTCACAACAAGAAATTATAGAACACCAAAGATAAGAGTGTAGTGATATTAAACATTGTGAATCTATCAAAAACTGGGTGAAGTCTATTCCTTAGAATTAATTAGTTTTTAAGTCTCAGGTATAGTTAATTTGAATATTCAGTACAAATTATTGAAGCTAGGTTCAAATGGTCATCATCAGAAGAAAGAGCAGGAAAAATTCTTTGGAAAAGAATAGGCTCATGCACCATTTTAGAATCTTTTAAATTAATGAAAGTGTAGTAACTTATGACAAAGAAATTTGATAAATAATGTTGCAGTCAAACAATAAATTCAAATACTGCTGTTGTGATTTGAGGATGCAACTTTGAAAGCAGAAGACTGTGGTGCCATTACTTTCAATTTAGGTTATAAGACATAGTTCTTATATGCATTTTTCTGTATTTAGGAAGTAAAAGTATATTATTTGGAGGTAGAGTGGTAGCTCTGGTATATAGGGACCAAGCATGTGAAGTGAGGGCAGTGTGGGAACCAGGAATTACTTGAGTGGAATTTGTGTGTTACACGAGTTGGAAAGTGTAGTGAAACCTACCAAGAAAGATTCTGGGCAGCTGGAATGCCGTAGGGTTAAACTATGCACAATTCGGTGCAGAAGCAGGGCTGAACTATGCACAATTCAGTGCAGAAGCTCAAGTTTCAGACTTGTAAAAAATCAGTGTGGAGCAGTAAGGAACTCTGAATTATTCATATTGCTTCGGACTTAACAGAACTTTCATGCAATAGTATTGAACGATTTTGAGTGAACACACAAAACGATATACTCATTTGTTGGTGACAGTGTCCAGCTTAGTTTACATGGTTGAAATGTACAGAATTATCTGGCAAGGACTGTAGCTTACATCTGAAAGATAACCTCGGTCACATGGAATCTTATGCTTGAGTAACTACTCCTGTGTCCACTCTGTGCAATAGTCTGCCAATAATTATTACTGCATGTTGTTAATTAAACAGAATATCAAACAAATTCTCGTATTTCTACGTGTGTGGATCCGCTACTGCTTACTGGATTGGTGGGCCGGTACATGGAGGGTGTGGAGTGAGTCATTGCCTTGTTCTTGAACGCCCTCTGACAGGAAACTGTGTTTTCTTTATTCAGTGGCACCTGGTTGAGTGTGGGTCTGTTAGGGTCTGTTGCCAGATTCTGTATGCGTGAAAATGGACGTAAAAACGGAGCAACGAGTTTGTGTGAAAGTTTGTTTTAAAACTGGAAAATCAGCTTCTGAGGCTTACGAACTATTAAAAACAGCTTTTGGATATAATTGTATGAGCCAGTCAAATGTTTTTGTCTGGTTCAACAGATTTAAAAATGGCCGTGAATCATTTGAAGATGAACCAAGGTCCAGCCATCCTTCCACCTCAAAAACGTTGTGAAAGTTCGTGACTTAGTGCGCTCTGATCATAGACTTACAATCAGGGAGGTGGCTTATGAACTTGATTTAAGTTTCTATGCAGTTCAGTCAATTTTAACTGAATATCTGAACATGCGTTGAGTGTGCTCTAAATTCATTCCAAAAGTGCTGGCAAGTGACCAGAGACAATACGGACTCGAAGTGTACCAAGAACTGATTAATCGGACTAAAAATGACCCAAATTTGTTAACATATGGGTATGATCCTGAAACCACAGTGCAGCCTTCGCAGTGGAAGACTCCAGGTTCACCACAACCAAAAAAAGCACGGCAAAGTCGGTCGAAGGTGAAGACCAGTATTGTGCCTCATGAATGTACCCCTGTGAAACAAGGCAAAGTTGTTACATATGTCAAGAATGTAAACATTACACTTTGCTGCAGACCAGTCTGTTAGCATAAAATTTATTTCACCTTCACATTCATTGCCTTTGCAAAGCCACCTGAGTCATTTGTATAAAATATTCAGTAAGTCCTTGATAAGATTTCAAAGTAGTGCAGAGATTGACAACTTGCTGTAAATGTTCAGAAATGTAAAATTGTGCACTTCGCAAAACTAAAAAAAAAAACATAGTATCTTATGAATATAATATCAGTGAGTCACTGGCTGAATCAGTAAACGTATACAAATACATGGATGTAACACTTAGTAGGGACATTAAGTGGAACAGTTACATAGGCCCAGTCGTGATATAACAAATAGTAGACTTCGCTATATTTGTAGAATGTTAGGGAAATACAATCTGTCTACAAAGGAGATTGCTTACATATCACTCATGTAACTTAACTAGAGTATCTTTATTAAAAACTGTCTTGGTTGCAATTTATTCTGTTTTTAATTCAAATACTCTACATACGGTTGCTGTATCAGATGCCCTAATTGAGTGAAAGATATTTTACTCTCCTACAATATGTATTATCCATCGGGGGCGAGTCTAGAAGTCAGTCGGGGGGGGAGGGGGGGGGGGTTAGTGGAACGGAATATCACGTAAGAAAAGGAGAATTGGCATCTGCCGCCAACAAATTGGTAAAATTTGGTGTTGCTTAAAGTAGTTTTTGGTAACGGTTTTGGAGTTAGGATAAAAAAATTTGTATAAATAAAAATAACAAGCACATTTTAAGTTAAATGATATTTATTGGTTTCGATAGTAAGCTATTTGCCGCTCTTATTCTTTTGTTAAAATGTGTTTGAAATACATTGCAACCTAAACTGCTACTTAATTATTTAAAAAATGATTGCATCTGTTGGAGTAATATATTCGCTGATTTCTGAAATCATTTTATCAAGTGTAATTTGATACTCCATTGGACGGGAGAGGGCTATAGCCCCCATAACCCCCCCTCCCCCCTGTGTATTATTTGAAGTCTCCTGAGCGAGCGCACCAAGTTTCCATCACTTCCAACATATAGCATAGCTACAGGACACTTTCAAAATGGCGTCTGTAGGTGACGTACGTTCAGGGGTGGGGGTAGCATTCATCTCATACTAGGTGAGGAGAGCCCTACGTCATAGTGACGCAACGCTACGTCATCATGGCGTAAATAAACCTAAATCGACTTCATGAGTACGTATATCGATCTTTGCAGTTGTACCACAGATGTTGCACGGTAACATGAAAGCTAAACGTAAATACACGTGTACAAACGAAGTGACAGCAGTTGTATCGTATGCTCATCCCAGTTGAATTACTTATTAAGCTGTAATCTCAACAATTTTCGATGTTATTGTGTGTTTCTTGCTGTAATGAATGTCTGAACGAAGGAACCAAAACAATAACAAAAGTCAAAAATAGCGTCTAGCCATTAAAAAAAAATCGATTAATTGTGCATAAATCATGTGGATAGAAAACGTGAAGTAGAGAGAAATTAAAGTGTTTCGTATTTTTAGAAAAGCCAATGGATTGTACATAATTCTTCTGGAGAGAAACGTTAAACTGAGAAATTAATGTGGCTCCAAAGATAATTCCGAATGTTGCTGGAATTTTAATTTTGTCTTCATGCTGTAGATCAGCACAGACACTTTTGCTCTTTAGAAATAAGTTATTGCTCATGATTATAATGTACTGACCTGTTATAACACATGTCATTATTTTTCTTCATATGTTGTATACTGTGAAAAAACAATGACATGCAAGTCACATTTACCAGAAATTCAAGCAACTAAGAGCAGTGAGTGCTGTTGCCATTTTCAGTTACTTTTTGTATGACTCTTAGGTAATATGGAAATAGCTATAGTAATCATGCCAAACACCTCTAAAATTAATACCACGTCTATAGAGAGAATAAACAAACACTGTATTCCACCATCGCATATGAAACATCGATTAGTGCTGCTAAAACTGTGGGCTGTTGTGGCTATTTAGTCAAGTAGCTCACCCATTGTGACAGCCAGTTGTTCCAACCTCATTTGGCAACTACTAGGAGACTTACTTTTTTTATAGTTGATACTGCTTACATATTAAAATGTGAGTAACAATTATAGACTAAATATCATTGTTTTTTCACAGTATACAGCGTATAAAGAATGAAGGCAAAATTAAAACTCCAGCAACATTCCAAATTATCTTTGGAACCACATTAATTTCTCGGTTTAACATTTCTGCCCAGAAGAGTTATGTACAATCCATTGACATACGGTATATAAAAATACGAAACACTTTAATTTCTCCCTATTTCACGTGCCTGTGCACATTATTTATGCAGAATTAATCGGATTTTTTTCAATGACGACTCGCTTTTTTTTACTTTCGTTGTGGTTATGGTTCCTTCGTTCAGATATTCGCTATATTCATCTAACACACAATAACATCCCACATTCTTGGGATTAGAGCTTAATAATTAATTAATTTCACGTTTCTGTCGACACGATCATGCATGATTCACGGGATTTTTCAAAAATGACTACAAGCTTTTTTGACTTTCGTTATATTCATGAAATACCCAATAGCATCCTAAATTCTTTGGATTACAGCTTAATAATTAATTATTTTACGTTTCTTCCATATGATTTCTGGACGATTCATTGCATTTAAAAAAATGACTGCGAGCGTCTCTTTTTTTTTCTTTCGTTGTGGTTCCTTCGTTCAGACATTCATTATGTTCAAGAAACACACAATAACATCGAAAACTGTTGGGATTCCAGCTTAATAACTAATTCAACTGGGCTGAACATACCACATTTAGCTTTCACGTTACCGTGCAACCTCTGTCGTACAACTGCAAAGATAGATACACATACTCATGAAGTCGATTTGGGTTTATTAACGTCACTATGGCGTAGCGTTACGTCACTATGACGTAGAGCTCTCCTCAGCAGAGGTGGTGGCAAGGGGAAGGGATAAAATGACTTCAGAATCAGTGAATGTATTACTCCAACAGATTCAATCATTTTTTTTTAATAATTATGTAGAAATATAGATCACAATGTATTTCAAACAGATTTTAACAAAAGAATAAGAGCGGCATATAGCTTACTATTCAAACAAATAAATATCATTTTACTTAAAATAGGCGTCTTATTATTGATTAAAACACATTTTTTACCCTGAACTCCAAAACAGCACTAATTTTTACCAATTGGTCGGTAGAGGGCCCCAACTCTCCTTTTGTTGAGCGATATTCCATTCCCCCAAACCTCCCCCCCCCCATTAGCTCCCCTCCACAATGACCGACTACTAGAATCGCCCCAGCATACATTACAATTAATGTGCCTTGTGCTAAATCTGAGGAGCATCTGCTGTCAACAGAAGTACAGTTAGCCACTGGGCACGGACAGTGGTGGATTTACATATAAGCCCACAAGGCACAGGCCTAGGGGCGGCATTCTTTGCTTTGTTCTCATGTTAACCTTTTACGTTTTAAAATAACTGCGATTACAAACGAGAAAAAATTTTGATATTGTTAAACAGTTTGCTAGTTTAAATAAGCCTTATGAGCGAAATTCGACAATACAAGCTCGGAAATATGCATGGAAATTTAACATTGGGTTTCTGTCTGGGATCATCTTCATGATCGTTCCAAATATTTTGAAGTAAACTGTCAGGATGGCACTCAGCAGCACAATGTTTGAAATATTATTCCGAGAATCTGCTGGCTTCTACTTAACCCTACCATATTTTTCCCTGTGAAAATACTGGGACCCCTGAAAACTAATCAGCAGTTTCTTAAATACTGCAACATGTGTGGGCCTCAGTATGAAAAACCTGACTCTACTTAAATTTCTTGTAGAAATTATGGGGAAATATCTAGTCAACCCTCCATTACTGTAACTACTGTGAAAGCTCTGTTGTCTTCAATATCTAAGCTTTGATTGAATGACACCAGTTTAACAAAACATGTTGATACTGGGAACGTTTTTCATTTTTAAACACATGTTTATACGAAAAAGAACATAAGCAGAATATCTATTAAGTTGTGAAATACTCTTAACAACAGTTTAAAAAATTTATTTACTTAGTTCATTTTTTTTGGCGAAAAAGAAGAATAAACCAACTTTCGTTTGTCCCATTATTTGTGCTGAGGCCTGCATGATGTCAAAGTTCCCACTCTGTACAATCAAATAGAACGTGGGATTGCAAATTTTATATTAAACTTCATAAATAAGCTTTTTTTCTTCGAGGAAAGGTTATTTTTATTTTATGTTGGAACAAAAGGTGCATTTGCGTGTAGATATAACAGGAGTGTTCACACAAATGGCAACACACCACATCATCTACCAACAAGACTACTTAAACTTTGTAGTCTGTCTTGTCTGCCCACAGAAACCGCTAAAATGTTGTAAGAATAAGTGGGATAAGAGTCGATCCAGCACACCTCTCCACTAGAAATTGCAGAAATTATTTGCTTTTTAAATTACAAAGACTGTGTCGAGAATATTCATAACATATTTGCGTCCCAGCTAAAATTCCTGCGACGCAGGCAACAAAAGCCAAAAAAGGGACTGTCCCGTTTTCTTTACAAGACAAATTCCAGTGGGCAGGTGTATTTCTACTGTTCACTGACAACAGAGAAGCAGGCAACAATGAAATTAAGTTATTCTGCATTGTCGTTCTTTCATAGCACAGTTATGTTGCTCCATGTTTAAAGGAAAAATCTTTGTGCTCGTGTGCCGTGTTTAAAGTAGAAAAGCTTTGTGCTCATGTGCGGTGTAGTACGATTGGAACTGGATACACTCTTTCTTTGTTTACTTTTAGAATTTTTTTTTGTTTTGACTGTTGGTTGACGATTTTGTAAGTGCCTTAACATGAATAATAGTGAAAAAAGCAAACGTGCAAAATTACGTTGGGCAGCATTTCGGAAACTATCGAAGGAAAGGCGAGAACGAGCACCCAATGTTCTAAAAACGCTTGGCAGAGTAGATAAATTTTTCGCAAAAAATGTTGCTGGTTCGACTTCGAGTTCAAGTAGTACCGATGATTTTTCTGGCACTGTACCTGTTGTAAAAGAAGTAAATACAGACGAAACAAAAGTTAAAAATGAAGAAAAGCAAATCGCTCCTGATTTCGAGTTTCACGAAAAGCTAAGTATCGAGTCAGACATAACAAGTAGATATAACCTCGTTAGTGGTGATTGTGCGGAATGGTGTGTCAATGAATCAACAATCGACATTCTCTTACAATGTGGCAATAATCAAAATTGTAATGGTGATTTTTGTAATTGAAGAAGATCAATAGGCGATAAAACCTGATATTTGAACAAAAATGTATTTTACAGTACACTTTAAAATGGTTAATCAACTCTGCGCGATTTTCTAGTATACTCCTGTAGCACAGGTGCTGTTTTTTTGTGCACCATGTAAATTGTTTGGAGGTAAGACCGCGATTGCTAGTAATAGTATTGCAGATTGGAAAAATATTTCTAATATTTTATCTCATCATTTCTGAGTTATCACTCTTAACAAGAAAAAAGTCACTTGGAACAATAGATAGACCCAACCATTTCGAGTCATATGTTGAGATAGAAAAAATGAACTGGCGCAGTGTGTTGAAAAGAGTGTTTGCACTAGTGAAGAAGCTAAGAAGTCGTGGACTTCCCCTACGTGGAGATGCTGAAAGATTCCATTAGTTACATAATGTTCGTGTATGATGTCTCTTGAACTTATAGCCGAGTTTGATCCTTTTCTTACAGAGCACATCGAACGATATGGAAATCCGGGGCAGGGACATACAAGTTACCTTTCTTCAACAATATGTGATGAAATAATAAAGCTTCTTTCTGAACGAACAAAAAGAAGTATCATAAGTGAAATAAAACAGGCCAAATATTTCTCTATAATAGTAGATTCTACTGCAGACATTTCACATATTGCTCAATTATCTTTCAGATTAACATATGAGAACAAGAATGGTGAACCTGTTGAACGTTTCTTTCTGTTTTTACCAAACCTGGGACACAAGTCCGAAAACTTAACTGAAGCCATACTAAAAGTCCTGTCTACAAATCCCATTGATATTACTAACTGTAGAGGCCAGTCATATGACAATGCAAGCAATATGTCAGGAACCTATACTGGTTTGCAGGCACGCATTAAAGAACAAAATGCGAAAGTACATTATGTGCCTTGTGCAGCACATTGTTTGAATTTGGTCGGCACTAGTCCTGCGTGATGTTGTCGGGAAGCATGTTCATTTTTCAATGTAGTGCAAAACCTTTATAATTTTTTCTCTGCCTCTACACAGCGCTGGGCTAAAATTCTTTCTTTCATAAAACCAGGAAGCAAAACGGTAAAAAGTTTATAAAAAACACATTGGTCAGCAAGAGAGGAAGCGTGTGTAAGTCTATATGAAAACTGGAAGGTGCCTCACCCATATTGCCAATAATACGTTTGAAAAACCACTTGTGCGAAATGAGTCTTAAGCTTTATTGAATCAACTCAGCAGAACGGAAACAGTATTCATGACGACAGTTTGGAAGGACATACTCCAGAGATTTAACAGTGTAAATCTGAAATTGCAAAGTGTAAATATTGATACTAAAATAGTGCATGAATTATATGAATCACTTGTAGGATTTATTGCAGCTATTCGTGGCATGCTTTCCTTTCATGAAAATAAATCCATGGAGACTGTGACTGATACAGAATATGAATGCACCTGTAAAAGATCACGAAAACGCAAACATCATGATGACGAAGAAGCGGACTATGAAGAAGTTTTTCTGACTGGAAGGGAAAATTTAGAGTCGAAACATTTCTCCCAGTACCCAACAACTAGCACACCAATTTAGTATGGAGGAAGAAAAGCTACAGGTTGGACTCCTTCACAGTTCACCTGACGATATTGCTGAACGTGTAGCAGAACTCCAAGCGTCATATGACACAGAGTTAGAGCCTTTCTTCCCCAGTGAATGTGTACATTTTGCAGAACTTTTGAAATCTTCTGAGATTAGTGATATACAGTCGAAATGAGTAAATTGTTATGAAAAGAGAGGTTACAGTTCGTGTTTCCGAATGTTGACATTGCTCTTAGAATATTTCTCTGTAAGGCACTTACAAATTGTTCAGCAGAATGCTAGTTTTCGGCTCTTAAAAGACTGAAATCGTACCTAAGTTTTACGTTGTCTGAGGAGAGATTGAACGCCTTGTCCATTCTTCACATCGAAGCCGGCCTCCTAACTGATAACCGTCTGAACTATGAAGATATGATCAACGAATTTTCTGCCATCAAAGCCAGACACAAACTTTGCTGAGTGATGAGCTTGTTTATTTATTCATATTAGGCATAAAAATTTAAGATTATAATGTGATTTTTATTATAACTTAAGAGCACATTCATTGGATTTACAAACTACGTATTACCTGTCTATTTTACAATTGCCGATGGCAGAATGTGGAACTAAATCTCGTTTACGTGCAGACCTGACCGAAGGCGCCCTACAGTACTAAACAATATCCGAATGACCCAGGCCGCTCGGTGCTGTACAGTCAAGTAATACTGATACTGTGGCATATCATAGCTGATGCGTATTCTTGGCACCTGCTGAAATGTATAGTTATCACGGAAATATACGTTATCGGAGAGTACGCTCAGATGAAAAAGTGTTAATAAATAACGTAGTTCAGTTCTGTTGATAAATACGTAAAAGCTTTGGAAATACCGTTAGAAAGAGCTATGGTGAGAGCAGTAGCTGCAGTACAAAACTGTTCACCTCTCACATTGATTAAAGGTATTCTGTACACTTATTATGCAGCATCTAGCTACACAGACCCTAATTCTTTACACGTTATGTATTAGGTTACAAAACATATTAGATTTTTGGTTCAAATGGCTCTGAGCACAATGGGACTTAACATCTCAGGTCATCAGTCCCCTAGAACTTAGAACTACTTAAACCTAACTAACGTAAGGGCATCACGCACATCCATGCCCGAGGTAGGATTCGAACCTGCGACCGTAGCGGTCGCGCGGTTCCAGACTGAAGCACCTAGAACCGCTCGGCCACCACCGGCCGGCTATTCGATTTTTCCACACTAGTCTGTAAAATTATGTAATAGCAAATTCAGTTCTGTGTTTGTTCGTCCGTATTTAGTAATTAGTTCGTGCACCGAAATCTCTGTTTCATTTTCATTTCTTACGCTTCCTATAAATTCACGTATTAATACCGAACGTGTTTTTTTATCTGCTACACATTCAAGTTATTAGATCGTAAAACGAGTTTAATTTTTATTTTGAACAAATCCCTGTAAAAGCACGTATTCATTTCTAATGTATAAGACGTTCGCTTCAATTTTTAGATCGTAGCACAACTTTATTATTTTCATTTTCAACTGTTTCGTGTAAAAGAACACATTAAAAGTGAAAGTATAACAAAAATCCTCCTCAGGGACTACCACCATAATGTTGGTGGGGAAGTTGGCGTGTCTCAGGGATCCACTGAGCTATGCTGGCGGGAGCTATGTTCTTGGTAGGGTCCTCATGCCAGACAGGTCAGTTGGTGAGGTTCCAGACAAAGAGAAGTCCCCCAAGGGGCTCCTGCCTTGGGAGTATGTGGGTGGCAACCATATTGGCCCTTAGCAAAGTCTGACATTACTTCCACTTACTTGTGTCAGGCATCTTCTGTCTTTCCTATTGGCCTCTCTTCGCCAAATCTTACTTTTTCGACCCTAACGGTATTAGTTTTCGAGGCCCAAGGCTGTCTTTCATTTTTCTTTTCTATCTCCAACGAAGAGGGCAGGCAGGCTCTAGAGGCGTAGCGAAGCCAGCTTTCCTAAGGGAGTAAACCCTGAAAAGAAATCCTGCCAGCTCAGGGTAGAACAGTGGCAGTCCCACTACTGGGCTAACGCTGCACAGCACCTGTAACGTGGTCAGTGGACATTTTACCCCCACAAAAAAACTCACAAATGTACCTCGGAATAGATTGAACCCCATAAGTCGAAAACGGCTAGGTACACTGGTTTACGAGTTGGCACGTGGAACATTAAAAGTCTGTATAGACCTGGAGCTGTTCAGTCAGTAGTCTCTGAACTAGAAGAGTATAAAGTGGACGTTACTGCACTACAAGAAACAAGATGGATAGGGGAAGGGATATTACGTGAGAAGAAATCAGTAATCTTTTATCATCTAAGAATCCATCAGTTAAGACCAGACTTAAAGCATACAATGACGTGATAGTGCAAGTATTGCTGTACGGGACAGAAACCCCAAGCACAACAATGATGGATCAAGAAAACGTGTTGGTCTTCAAAAGAAAAATTATGAAAAGGATCTTTGGACCTGTCCAGGTGGGGAGCTCGTGGAGATGAAGAAAAAACCAAGAATTGTTTGAGCCAATGAGGCAACCAAAAAAATGGTTCAAATGGCTCTGAGCACTATGTGGCCTAACATCTGAGGTCATTAGTCCCCTAGACTTAGAACTACTTAAACCTAACTAACCTAAGGACATCACACACATCCATGGCAGCAGGATTCGAACCTGCGACCGTAGCAGCAGCGCGGTTCCATACTGAAGCGCCTAGAACCGCTCGGCCACAACGGCCGGCATGAAGCAACCGAACATCATTCAAAAACTGAAAGCGCGGAGAATAAGTTTGGCAGGCCACGTTGCTAAGAGACCAGACACCTCTCGGGCAATAGTCGTACTTATTGGAAGATCTGATGATACCTGTCCAATCGGAAGACCCAGGAAGCGATGGGAGGAAGAGCTACAGAAAGACCAGCTAGGAGTCCGTGACAACTGGATCCAAAGTGCACAAGATCACCATCTATGGGGGAGCATTGTGAGGTCAGCGCATGGTCTACAGGCTCCACTATCGCCGATTTGATTGATAACAAAAATCCGTTGTCTCCTACACGCTCTGCTCAATTTTTAGGCTATAAAAGAAAAGTTATTTTCCTTTTGTCCGTTTCTGTTGTCTTTCGACAGAAGAATGTGTTAACACAATGCAGTTTTAAGTTTGTTTTATCCGCTGCCATACACCAAGTACAGTTCAGGAACCACATTACATTTTGATCGAGCGTGACTAGACTGCTGACGTGTCCTTCAGAACAGCGAATAGCAGTGTACGGAAACAGATCACAGCGCTCCCACCCAAAACGGCAACTGTGAAGTGATCGGGGTGGGGAGGGGGACGCATATAATATGGTGTGCCTAGGGGCGCAAAAGTTTTAAATCCGCCACTGGGCACGGAGCGTGGGGTCATCAGAAGGGGGCTCGGTGGAGCTTCACGAATTGACTGTCACACCTGACATGTTGCAGCGAGCTGACGACATTAGCGATGACGGACGCATTACCATTCGGCAGTTGTCACTGCATCTGTCAATCAGCAAAGGAGGTGTGTATGAAATTATCTGCACTTGGATATTCAAAAGTGTGTGCAAGATCGGTCCCATGGTGTGTAACGGTGTATCACAAATCACACAAGAAAAAACATTTGTCTTGAAGTGTTGCAACGTTTTGAAGCAGAGGGGGAGGCCCTCTTTTCCCGGATTGTGACAGGTGATGAAACCTGGGTTCACCATTTTGAGCCTGAAACAAAACGACGGTCGATGGAATGGCGCCATTCCTACTCCCCACAGAAGAAAAAATTCAAAGCAAGTGCTTCCGCTGGTAAGGTCATCATCACCGTAATCTGGGACTGTGAAGGGGTGATTCTCATTGATATGATGCAAAGAGGCGGTACCATTAATTCAGAATCATATGTCAACACATCAACTAAACTTAAGGTGCGCTTCTGGCGACTTCGGCGCCACAGCAATCTAGGAGATGTTTTGCTGCAACAAGATAACGTTCAGCACCACACAAGTCTGAGGACTGCTGAACAAATCAGAAAACAGGGTTGGACAGTGTTATCCCATCCACCCTACTGCCCTGACCTAGCCCCCTCGGATTTCCACTTGTTTGGGTCATTAAAGGATGTCATTCGTGGAAGACATTTTAAGGACAATGAGGACGTGACTGACACAGTGTAGCACTGACTCCGCCACCACGACACGGAATGGTACCGACAGGGTATACATGCTCTTGCTTCGTGCTGGCGGAAGACCATAGAACGGGATGGAGATTACGTGGAAACATAGGGTGTGTAGATGAAACACCATTCTTTAGTGTGTGTAATTCTCATTAAGTTCAATAAAGAATTGTTGAAAAAAATGCGGTGCATTACTTTCTGGGCAACTCTCGTATGTCGAGGCTACTTACAAAGTTTCAAGAACTCGCTTTAAATGATGATTCTAGGAATACCGGATACTACAACGCTCTCCCAATATCGTCCCCATAGGTTTCGTGAGAATAAGATTAGATTAGTTACAGCACAGAAAGAGGCATTTAAATAGTTATTCTTCTCGCGTTCCAGTCGTGAATGGAAAAGCCCAAATAACTGGTACAATGGGACGTACGCTCTGCCATGCACTTCAGCTGTTTGCAGAGTGTAGATGTAGGTCCAGGATTAATAAGGTTATATGCACTACTGGCCATTAAAATTGCTACACCAAGAAGAAAAGCATATGATAAACGGGTATTCATTGGACAAATATATTATAGTAGAACTGACATATGATTACATTTTCACGCAGTTTGGGTGCATACATCCCGAGAAATCAGTGCCCAGAACAACCACCTCTGGCCGTAATAATGGCCTTGATACGCCTGGGCATTGAGTCACGCTTGGATGGCGTGTACAGGTACAGCTGCCCATGCAGCTTCAACACGATACCACAGTTCATCGAGAGTAGTGACTGGCGTATTGTGACGAGCCAGTTGCTCGGCCACCATTGACCAGACGTTTTCAATTGGTGAGAGATCTGGAGAATGTGCTGGCCAGGGCAGCAGTCGAACATTTTCTGTATCCAGAAAGGCCCGTACAGGACCTGCATCATGCGGTCGTGCATTATCCTGCTGAAATGTAGGGTTTCTCAGGGATCGAATGAAGGGTAGAGCCACGGGTCGTAACACATCTGAAATGTAACGTCCACTGTTCAAAGTGCCGTCAATGCCAACAAGAGGTGACCGAGACGTGTAATCAGTGTCACCCCAAACTACCACGCCGGGTGATACGCCAGTATGGCGATGACGAATTTACGCTTCAAACGTGCGTTCACCGCAATGTCGCCAAACACGGATGCGACCATCACGATGCTGTAAACAGACCCTGGATTCATTCGAAAAAATGACGGTCTGCCATTCGTGCACCCAGGTTCGTCATTGAGTATACCTTCGCAGGCGCTCCTGTCTGTGATGCTGCGTCAAGGGTAACCGCAGCCATCGTCTCCGAGCTTATAGTCCATGCTGCTGCAAACATCGTCGAATTGTTCGTGCAGGTGGTTGTTGTCTTGCAGACGTCCCCATCTGTTGACTCAGAGATCGAGACGTGGCTGCACGATCCGTTACAGCCATGCGGATAAGATGCCAGTCATCTCGACTGCTAGTGATAGGAGGCCGTTGGGATCCAGCGCGGCGTTCCGTATTACCTTCCTGAACCCACCGATTCCATATTCTGCTAACAATCATTGGATCTCGGCCAACATGAGCAGCAATGTCGCGATACGATAAACCGCAATCGCGATAGACTACAATCCGACCTTTATCGAAGTCGGAAACGTGATGGTACGCATTTCTCCTCCTTACGCAAGGCATCACAACAACGTTTCACCAGGCAACGCCAGTCAACTGCTGTTTGTGTATGAGAAATCGGTTGGAAACGTTCCTCATGTCAGCACGATGAAGGTGTCGCCACCGGCGCCAACCTTGTGTGGATGCTCTGAAAAGCTAATAATTTGCATATCACAGCATCTTCTTCCTGTCGGTTAAATTTCGCGTCTGTAGCAATTTTAATGGGCAGTAGTGTAGTTAACCAAAGGCGCCGTAGATGAAGTTAAGGTAACTGTGCTCCACACGTGCCTGTTGTTGCTCAGACGTGGTAGTAGCAGCAGCATCTCACCTCGGTTAGCAGTTTGTGGGCGAGGCCGAAGCAGGACCTGGCAGAGGCGTGGATGCTGTTGGCGGCCCTGGTGGCGCGCACGGCCAGGGCGCGCAGTTCGTACGCTGCGCGCTCGGCCGCCAGGCTGCGTTCGCGCATCTCCTGCGCCGCCTCCACCACGGCGGCGGCGTGGCTCAGCGACTGCTCCAGCTGCAGCCGCCCGCTGCACGACTTGCGCGCCATCACGCCTCGCCGTTTCCCCGGAGACGGCTACAATCACTGTTGCTTGTCGTCCCCTAAAGTTTGTCATCCGTTATCCTTGATCACCCCAACTACGACAAGACTGGAAAGTCAGTATGATTGTGGTCATGGGCGATCGTGAGAAGGGATACTTGCTATCCCCTGACCCTTGCCCAGGGCCGTTTCTACCATTAGGAAAGATCAGGCGGCTGCCTAAGCCGGCTAAATTTTAGGAGTGCAAAAGGGCGGAAAAAAATTAATTTCAAATGAACGAACAAAAACAAAAAAGGTGAGCAACTGAAGAGAAAAGGATGAAAACCAGGGAAAATTAAAATACAGAATTGTTTCCAAGGCACACGGAACGGCTACTTAATAAGTTTTGACTTACTTTGACGAAAGTAAACACATTTCCTCTACCTGTCTCAAAACTAAAGCAGCTGCTCGTACTGAGGGTTTAACGACCACCATGAGCAACTGAATGGATTAATAAGCAGTCGCCTCTCGTTAAATTAGGGTCCCTGACTCCAGGGAAGAGAAAGAGCCAGTGCCTTTACACAAATATAGCATCCATGCCTCATCAGGATTCGAACCCGGACCCATTTCAGAGAAATGATCAGATGCGAATCAGACCACTGCGCCATCGAGGAGGCTAATAAAAGCTGTAGATGGAAAATGCAAACGAGGCATCATTTATTTATTTAATCGCAGGAAAGTGGATGCTGAAAAAGACGGAATTTATTCCTCATTTTAAAAATATTTCAATTGAAACAGAAAAGAAATAACACCACCTTTATCCAAATGACGTAGTCTGATACTACGGCATCTCTTGCATCACTATGCCATATGTTCTAAATTCAAGGAAAAATTTATTTGCACCAGAAAATAGTTCCACATCTTGACTTCTTGCAACTAAATAAAATAATTAATTGTCGCCAAATTTGGTCGCACAGGTGTATTCAGTTGATTTCTTGTTTAAAATGTTCGGCAAATTCTTCCTATTTCAATTATTTTGGAAAATTTTAAAAACTGCAGATAAAGAAATAAGAAATTGAGGATACTTGCTGTCCTTAATCAGTATTAAAGGAACTGGGGACGAAACCTGAAAGTTGAGGTATGTCCTCAGGAAATGAAGATGTCAGTTCACCTTTAATGACGAAACATTTAATAGGAGATTTGATTGTTGGCCGTTGGATGTAGGTGGCGGTGGAGGAGTAGATGTCGGGAAGATCGATGGTGGTAAAAAATAGGGGGCTTCGTTTTTCAATTCTTGCCTAGGACAGCAAACACCTCGCAGCGGCCCTGTCCCTGCTCCCTGAGAATTTGTAGTATAAACGTTTTATTCATTATAGGATTCTCGATGGTAGCGTCGATAAGGCATCACCCTCTAGAATATAGTATATGTATGTCTATAGTCCGCTTAAAGTGACTTGAGAGTTGACGTGTGCCACTTGTGGCGCCAGTGTTGCTATATCGGCTGCCACTGCAGCTCTGTCACGGACGACACATGGCCCGATACTTCACAAGTTCATCAATTACAGACCACACAAAATGAGACTCATTTCTACGAAGGAATGCAACATCTAGCTGTCCTTAGCATCTCATAAGTACAGGGTTATTACAAATGATTGAAGCGATTTCACAGCTCTACAATAACTTTATTATTGGAGATATTTTCACAATGCTTTGCACACACATACAAAAACTCAAAAAGTTTTTTTAGGCATTCACAAATGTTCGATATGTGTCCCTTTAGTGATTCGGCAGACATCAAGCCGATAATCAAGTTCCTCCCACACTCGGCGCAGCATGTCCCCATCAATGAGTTCGAAAGCATCGTTGATGCGAGCTCGCAGTTCTGGCACGTTTCTTGGTAGAGGAGGTTTAAACACTGAATCTTTCACATAACGCCACAGAAAGAAATCGCATGGGGTTAAGTCGGGAGAGCGTGGAGGCCATGACACGAATTGCTGATCACGATCTCCACCACGACCGATCCATCGGTTTTCCAATCTCCTGTTTAAGAAATGCCGAACATCATGATGGAAGTGCGGTGGAGCACCATCCTGTTGAAAGATGAATTCGGCGCTGTCGGTCTCCAGATGTGGCATGAGCCAATTTTCCAGCATGTGCAGATACACGTGTCCTGTAACGTTTTTTTCGCAGAAGAAAAAGGGGCCGTAAACTTTAAACCGTGAGATTGCACAAAACACGTTAACTTTTGGTGAATTGCGAATTTGCTGCACGAATGCGTGAGGATTCTCTACCGCCCAGATTCGCACACTGTGTCTGTTCACTTCACCATTAAGAAAAAATGTTGCTTCATCACTGAAAACAAGTTTCGCACTGAACGCATCCTCTTCCATGAGCTGTTGCAACCGCGCCGAAAATTCAAAGCATTTGACTTTGTCATCGGGTGTCAGGGCTTGTAGCAATTGTAAACGGTAAGGCTTCTGCTTTAGCCTCTTCCGTAAGATTTTCCAAACCGTCGGCTGTGGTACGTTTAGCTCCCTGCTTGCTTTATTCGTCGACTTCCGCGGGCTACGCGTGAAACTTGCCCGCACGCGTTCAACCGTTTCTTCGCTCACTGCAGGCCGACCCGTTGATTTCCCCTTACAGAGGCATCCAGAAGCTTTAAACTGCGCATACCATCGCCGAATGGAGTTAGCAGTTGGTGGATCTTGGTCGAACTTCGTCCTGAAGTGTCGTTGCACTGTTATGACTGACTGATGTGAGTGCATTTCAAGCACGACATACGCTTTCTCGGCTCCTGTCGCCATTTTGTTTCACTGCGCTCTCGAGGGCTCTGGCGGCAGAAACCTGAAGTGCGGCTTCAGCCGAACAAAACTTTATGAGTTTTTCTACGTATCTGTAGTGTGTCGTGACCATATGTCAATGAATGGAGCTACAGTGAGTTTATGAAATCGCTTCAATCATTTGTAATAGCCCTGTACTTTCCTCACAAAGCGTTTCGCTGTTTTCTTGGAGCAGTACATACTGAACAAGCACCGATGGATCCTAAGTTGGAGTTTTCAACTGGAAAGAACAGGTAAGAATAACAGACAAGAATCGTGAAAACTGAGAAGTCCCAGCACTAGAGCACCTTCTTCTTTAGCTGACCACCTTATGCTTTACCATGACAATGAATACCGTTAATGATGATTCTCCTATATTTTATACGCTCGGTTACCCTTGTTAATACTTATTTTTCCATTTAAAATTCCTGTGAGACACGGTTCCAAAACATCCAAGCTATGTTTCTCCAGTTCACGCCGTGCGGTCCGAGGCATTTCCATGGTCCGCACGTCTCCCCCCGTTGGAGTTTCGAATCCTCTCTCGGGCATGGGTGTGCGTGTTGTCCTTAGCGTAAGTTAGTTTAAATTAGATTAAATAGTGTGTATGCGTAGGTACTGATGACCTTGTCAGTTTGGTGCCATAGGAACTTACCACCACCGCCACTCAGTTCACCCGCCTTACACAGGCGGTGTTTTCATACTGACAACCCTTACGACCCCAGCTGTTTGATGCCACAATCAGAACTGAGGCTTACGAGACAAGTTAACTAATTAACATATAGACACTTGTACCAATAACTTCCTCACTCCACCACTAGACTGTTATATTCGATTGTTGCTGCATCCACTATATCATGTTGCTGCTGCATTCACAAGGTCACAGTCTTGCTACGTTCATGGATGTCTGTTCATAAAAGAATCGCCTGAGAAATGACTGTCAACTCCACCACAGGTTTCTCAGCCCTGAAAGCGATAAGAACGCAGATAGAGGTTTGGAAAATTATACGTTTAGCCATTGCTGCGAATTAAGAACTTTCGAACATTGCATATAGTAACTAGAATAAAGGAGTTTTCATGACCAGCTGGGACATCACAGTGTGATATACAGGATGAGTCACTAACTATTGCCACCTAGAAAACTCCGAAAGTATGATAGTAGCTGAAAAGTTTGTGGGCCAAATGTTGTATGGTACAATGGGGGCCGTAATATGACGTAGGTTTTTTGTTACTAGGTGGTGTCGCGTCGAAGATATGAAGGTCAACTTTGTTTGTTTTTTTTTTTAAATGGGATGCTATAGTTTGGTACTTATTTTCTGACAGCGGCTATCGAGACGAATCCAATGATGTGTAACAGTAAGGTCTTTGAAGGTCAACGAAGGTCAAAAAGGTGGCATCAACGTTCATTTACAGAAGGTGTTCGAAGTGACGACCATTGGTATCAATGCAGTGCTGCAATGTTCTTATCATGGACTGAGTGGTATTCCTTATCACTTCGGCTCAATCAGAAGCACATGCTCTGACAATTCTCTCTCGTATATCGTGCGAATAGTAAATATTCGCCGAATACGGCCTATCCACCTAACGTGCCATTGATATGAAAACACGAGTCGACGGTTTCGCAATACAACACTAATAACAACGGTAAGACTAGTATCGTCGAACCAAGCGAATGTGAATGATGTATTCCTTCGAAGAACATTTACGGAGAAACCAACGAAATTCAGTGACAGCTAGAGACTTATATGCTGAAAGATCCCCAATGTACTCATCCTACACGTCGTACATCTCAATATGTGTATGGTAACCCCCCCCCCCCCCTCTCCGCCCCCCCTCCCCCCACGAACCATGGACCTTGCCGTTGGTGGGGAGGCTTGCGTGCCTCAGCGATACAGATGGCAGTACCGTAGGTGCAACCACAACGGAGGGGTATCTGTTGAGAGGCCAGACAAACGTGTGGTTCCTGAAGAGGGGCAGCAGCCTTTTCAGTAGTTACAGGGGCAACAGTCTGGATGATTGACTGATCTGGGACTGCTACGGTCGCAGGTTCGAATCCTGCCTCGGGCATGGATGTGTGTGATGTCCTTAGGTTAGTTAGGTTTAAGTAGTTCTAAGTTCTAGGGGACTGATGACCAGAGATGTTAAGTCCCATAGTGCTCAGAGCCATTTGAACCATTTGACTGATCTGGCCTTGTAACAATAACCAAAACGGCCTTGCTGTGCTGGTACTGCGAACGGCTGAAAGCAAGGGCATGCCGAGGGCATGCAGCTTTACTGTATGGTTAAATGATGATGGCGTCCTCTTGGGTAAAATATTCCGGAGGTAAAATAGTCCCCCATTCGGATCTCCGGGCGGGGACTACTTAAGAGGATGTCGTTATTAGGAGAAAGAAAACTGGCATTCTACGGATCGGAGCGTGGAATGTCAGATCCCTTAATCGGGCAGGTAGGTTAGAAAATTTAAAAAGGGACATGGATAGGTTAAAGTTAGATATAGTGGGAATTAGTGAAGTTCGGTGGCAGGAGGAACAAGACTTTTGGTCAGGTGAATACAGGGTTATAAATACAAAATCAAATAGAGGTAATGCAGGAGTAGGTTTAATAATGAATAAAAAATAGGAGTGCCGGTAAGCTACTACAAAGAGCATAGTGAACGCATTATTGTGGCCAAGACAGACACGAAGCCCACGCCTACTACAGTAGTACAAGTTTATATGCCAACTAGCTCTCCAGATGATGAAGAAATTGATGAAATGTATGATGAGATAAGAGAAATTATTCAGATAGTGAAGGGAGACGAAAATTTAATAGTCATGGGTGACTGGAATTCGAGTGTAGGAAAAGGGAGAGAAGGAAACATATTAGGTGAATATGAATTGGGGCTAAGAAATGAAAGAGGAAGCCGTCTGGTAGAATTTTGCACAGAGCATAACTTAATCATAACTAACACTTCGTTCAAGAATCATAAAAGAAGGTTGTATACGTGGAAGAAGATCCCGGAGGTACTAAAAGGTATCAGATAGATTATATAATGGTAAGATAGAGATTTAGCAACCAGGTTTTAAATTGTAAGACATTTCCAGGGGCAGATGTGGACTCTGGTTTTGAATTGCAGATTAAAATTGAAGAAACTGCAAAAAGGTGGGATTTTAAGGAGATGGAACCTGGATAAACTGACTAAACCAGAGGTTGTACAGAGATTCAGGGAGAGCATAAGGGAACAATTGACAGGAATGGGGGAAAGAAATACAGTAGAAGAAGAATGGGTGGCTCTGAGGGATGAAGTAGTGAAGGCAGCAAAGGATCAAATAGGTAAAAAGACGAGGCCTAGTAGAAATACTTGGGTAACAGAAGAAATATTGAATTTAATTGATGAAAGGAGAAAATATAAAAATGCAGCAAATGAAACAGGCAAAAAGGAATACAAACGTCTCAAAAATGAGATCGACAGGAAGTGCAAAATAGCTAAGCAGGGATGGCTAGAGGACAAATGTAAGGATGTAGAGGCTTATCTCACTAGGGGTAAGATAGATACTGCCTACAGGAAAATTAAAGAGACCTTTGGAGAAAAGAGAACCACTTGTATGAATATCAAGAGCTCAGATGGAAACCCAGTTCTAAGCAACGAAGGGAAAGCAGAAAGATGGAAGGAGTATATAGAGGGTCTATACAAGGCCGATGTACTCGAGGACAATATTATAGAAATGGAAGAGAATGTAGATGAAGATGAAATGGGAGATACGATACTGCGTGAAGAGTTTGACAGGGCACTGAAAGACCTGAGCCGAAACAAGGCCCCGGGAGTAGACAACATTCCATTAGAACTACTGACGGCCTTGGGAGAGCCAGTCCTGACAAAACTGTACCATCTGGTGAGCAAGATGTATGAGACAGGCGAAATTCCCGCAGACTTCAAGAAGAATATAATAATTCCAATCCCAAAAAAAAAGGTGTTGACAGATGTGAAAATTACCAAACTATCAGTTTAATAAGTCACGGCTGCAATATACTATCACGAATTCTTTACAGACGAATGGAAAAACTGGTAGAAGCCGACATCGGGGAAGATCAGTTTGGATTCCGTAGAAGTATTGGAACACGTGAGGCAATACTGACCTTACGGCTTATCTTAGAAGAAAGATTAAGGAAAGGCAAACCTACGTTTCTAGCAACTGTAGACTTAGAGAAAGCTTTTGACAATGTTGAATGGAATACTCTCTTCAAAATTCTAAAGGTGGCAGGGGTAAAATACAGGGAGCGAAAGGCTATTTACAATTTGTACAGAAACCAGGTGGCAGTTATAAGAGTCGAGGGACATGAAAGGGAAGCAGTGGTTGGGAAGGGAGTGATACAGGGTTGTAGCCTCTCCCCAATGTTATTCAATCTGTGTATTGAGCAAGCAGTAAAGGAAACAAAAGAAAAATTCGGAGTAGGTATTAAAATCCATGGAGAAGAAATAAAAACTTTGAGGTTCGCCGATGACATTGTAATTCTGTCAGAGACACCAAAGGACTTGGAAGAGCAGTTGAACGGAATGGACATTGTCTTGAAAGGAGGATATAAGATGAACATCAACAAAAGCAAAACGAGGATAATGGAATGTAGTCGAATTAAGTCGGGTGATACTGAGGGAATTAGATTAGGAAATGAGACACTTAAAGTAGTAAAGGAGTTTTGCTATTTGGGGAGAAAAATAGCTGATGATTGTCAAAGTAGAGAGGATATTAAATGTAGACTGGCAATGGCAAGGAAAGCGTTTCTGAAGAAGAGAAATTTGTTAACATCGAGCATAGATTTATGTGTCAGGAAGTCGTTTCTGAAAGTATTTGTATGGAGTGTAGCCATGTATGGAAGTGAAACATGGACGATAAATAGTTTGGACAGGAAGAGAATAGAAGCTTTCGAAATGTGGTGCTACAGAAGAATGCTGAAGATTAGATGGGTAGATCACATAACTAATGAGGAGGTATTGAAAAGAATTGGGGAGAAGAGGAGTTTGTGGCACAACTTGACGAGAAGAAGGGACCGGTTGGTAGGACATGTTCTGAGGCATCAAGGGATCACAAATTTAGCATTGGAGGGCAGCGTGGAGGGTAAAAATCGTAGAGGGAGTCCAAGAGATGAATACACTAAGCAGATTCAGAAGGATGTAGGTTGCAGTACGTACTGGGAGATGAAGAGACTTGCACAGGATAGGGTAGCATGGAGAGCTGCATCAAACCAGTCTCAGGACTGAAGACCACAACAACATGGTAAACTGAGAACAACTGGATCTTTGACGCATCGGAAACATATCCGGGAAAGGAAAGTTACTAACGAGGAAACGGAAATTGGAACTCTTGCCACTGTGGTTCGAGATCCTTGTGATGGTTCACGTGAAATCGCAAGGGATTCTGGCATGAACCAGAGCTAGTGCTGTTCGTGTTCTGCACCGCCATATCTGTCTTCACCAAGAATTAACTGGTACGGATTGTAAGCGTCGCACTGAATTCTGCCGATGGGCTCAACTTCAAATTCAGAGAGATGACACATTTATTAAGTTGATTTTATTTACTGTCGAGGCCACATTCACGATGACGGAAATGTTAATTTGCATAATATGCATTTCTGGGCAACTGAAAATACATGTTGGCTGCCGCAAAAACCGTGGTCGGTGAATGTATAGCGTGTGATTCTGGAGGACAGAATTATAGGCCCCTATTTATCGAAGGAAGTACACCACATTCCTGCAAGAAACATTAGGTCTGTTACTGGAAGAAATACCTTTAGGAACAAGGAACAGATAGTGGGAACAACATTTTTCGCTGATGGCCAGAAATGAGTTGCAGAGACAATTCCCAAATCGTTGTATAGGACGCGGAGGAGATGTGTCGTGGCCGGCTCGTTCGCCAGATTTGACGCCTCTGGATTTTTTCTTGTGGGGATTCGTAAAAGACATTGTTTATAAAGACGTTCCAATTACACCTGAAGATATGCGAGAGAGAATTGGCAGAGCATGTACTTCGATAAGTGCCGATGTGATAAGGAATACCACTCAATCCATGATAAGAAGATTGCAGCACTACATTGATACTAATGGTCATCACTTCGAACACCTTATGTAAATGGACGTTCATACCACCTTTGTGACCTTCGTTGGCCTTCAAAGACCTTACTGTTACACATCATTGGATTCGTTTCGATAGCCGCAATCATAAAATAAGTACTAAACTATAGCACCCCATTTGAAAAAAAAAAAACAAAATTGACCTTCATATCTCTGAAGCGACCCCATCTAGCAACAAAAAACCAACCTCATATTATGACCCCCGTTGTCCCATGCAACTTTTGTCCCACAAACTTTTCAGCTCCTGTCATACTTTCGGAGTTATTCTTGGTGGCAATAGTTAGTGACTCACCCTGTAGAGTGCTGAAAAGCCTAGAAAATGAGGCCAAATTCTCTCATTACCACAGCCTGATAATGACATAGGTAGGGGCTAAGCAGCATAAATACTTGTATCTCTGAAGATCATTCGTTCAATCATCAGTCATGAGTCATCAGTTGGTACGACAAACTTGCAATCTATGATGAATCCACATCGAAGCTGCTCCCTGATGTGTCAACTACATGAGACCACCCACCCAGCCAGCCCAATGGAATGGAATGGTGCTGCTGCCTGATTTGCTGCCACTGATATGAAGACTTGGGTACCGTCGACCAACGATCACTGGGAATCAGTTGAGTAAGATATGTGACCTACAGGCTCGCACCTTACGGGAGAGGCACATTCGTGCTGCTCCCTAATTGTACCTGTGAGCATCTATTGATGTCTTGGGCGTCTCTTGTCGGGAGACTATGGCATACTTCTACATGGCTGGTGCCATCCTGTGGGGACCTGTCAACAGCTGATCTCGATGCAAACGATGAAGTCCATGAGATTGCCTTGGAGGAACGTCCCACCACACTGTTAAGTGACTTGGCTGGATGGGCAACGCCTGCAGACTGCTGGGTCGGCATCCCGCTCGACGCCACTTTCGCTGGTGGCGTGGTTCCCGTCCAGGCCACGCAACACAGAAGCCTTCTGAGTCGGGCGAGTCAGCAACTCCCGGCCACGCACTGCACTCCGCCCTCTGCTAGACTACGCATGCGGAAACTATCCGTATTGTAAAATCCTGACAATAAATGTATTCACAACTACACTTTCTCACTGACGTCCTTGGGCATGTCACTGGACTACAATCCTGCACTCCGAGTTCGGCATTCTGCACACGTAGAAACCACAAATCCCCGGGTCTCCTAAGTAGGATACTGCTTCAACTTTGCATAACATCAAAGTCTACCAAATCTCGGAGATTTTTCTGGTTTGATGACTCTGAATCATGATATGATGGTGGCCTTTAGCAGTTCCATCTTGTTATTGGGATGTCGCCATGAAACCGTATTTCTCAGTCTTGACCATAAGTTCTCCATTGGGTTGAGGTCGGGACTCTGGCCTGCTCAAGTCAAAACGCTAATGAAATGTTCAGAAAACCATTTGTTATTGATTCCAGCACTGGGACAAGGTGCACTATCTTACTGAAAGATGCAGTGAGTTTTTCAGTCTCGGAGAGCTTTTGCAAATAATACGTGTCCTGCAAACAGCACCGAGAGTCATCTTGTCACCAATGACGAAAAGTAGGGCAAGGACTCAGATAGTCGTGCACTGCGAATTTTAAACCTCTGGCGCAGACGACAACGCCTGCAGACTGGCATTGTCAGGAGAGCTGAAAGTATTTGGACTGCTGAGCGGCCATACTGCATTACAGTTTGTAGGCTACCAGATCTTGGTAATACATTGTGCTGTACCCAAGCACACATCAAATAAAACTACTCACGAAACTGTCTTTTAAGCCTTCATATGTGGCCGTGGCATATTACCTCCTAATGGAACAGCAAGAGCAGTTAATCTGAAACTTCCTGGCGGATTAAAACTACGAGCTAGAGCACTTGCCCACGAAAGGCGAAGGTCCCGAGTTCGGGTCTCGGTCCGTCACACAGTTTTAATCTGCAGGGAAGTTTCATATCAGCGCACACTCCGCTACAGAGTGAAAATCTCATTCTGGAATCATCCCTCAGGCTGTGGCTAAGCCATGTCTCCGCAATATCCTTTCTTTCAGGAGTGCTAGTCCTGCAAGGTTCGCAGGAGAGCTTCTGTGTAGTTTGGAAGGTAGGAGACGAGGTACTGGCGGAAGTAAAGCTGTGAGGACGGGCCGTGACTCGTGCTTGGGTAGCTAAGACGCCCGCGGAAACCAAAGATTGAAAGACGTGCACTTCATTCACCACTGAGTGCTCGTATTTCATTTTTCTAATCCCAGCATTCTGGTACTCGGTAAAATAATAATTCAGGTAATATTAATAATTTCTATGGGTTGCCTGATTTATTTGACGATTTTTACAGCTTGTCTCACACTGATCTGTGAGAGGAGCTTGGCGCTAGAAATTTTCTTTATCTATGGGCGAGGGCAGCAGTCGTCCTAACAGCCACGATTGCTTCCCGTTTCCCATCCTTTTTCCGATCGCCAGGGTAGCACATGGTGTCGTTTGAACTTTCAGTAGTGGCCAAAGTTTCTCCTGTTCTCAGTTCCCCAACCTGCCTTACCAACCTTGTAAACGCTATTTCTGCTCAATTTTAACGTCGCGAAGTCGTCTCCCTGTGAAATTCCGACCCTATGACTGGCCAGTTCAGGTGCGCGCCCGTTTTTCGCGGGTGGGCACCAACCGCCCTCCGCGGATGGGTGGTGGACAAAGAGGCAGTAGTTCAGTTCTAGTGTGACCGTGCCGGAGACGGGAGGTGCCGCTTCCAGGAGATGAAGTTCGGTAAGCATGAGCGCCGACGTGCACTGTAGATTCGCGCCCTGCGGCCCAGAGGGAACCTGATGGGTCATTGTGAATAGTTTCGCGTCTTGCGGGTTTTATTACTTTAGTACGGGAGGCTACCGAGCGATTCTTCTCAGTCTTTGGCTAATTCCTGGTGGTGGTCGTTGCACGCCTGCAACCCCTTCCTTTACTAAATGGGATTCTATTTGATAATACGACGATCGTTACTAAAATTCCTTTCCTCCTGCTATCGTGGCGTGTTATGAACGTACTTTGGGACAGGCTGCTGAACTCGAATCTTTCTTCCCGCCACCCCTATTTGGTTGTATTATTGTTCGATTCTCAACTGTTTAATAAATGAGTCCGTTAATCTTACATTCTCTCTTTCCTTACGTGAACTCACCCCTAGTGTAACAGAATAACTTGGAACTATAACGGTTACTACAAGGTCATGCAGGCCTCGCGCCACTAACGATAGTATAAAGATTCAATATCGCGCTCCTGGCACGACCATTACACGCATGGCACCGATAACAGTAGTAATCATGTTCAACTATTCCCCATTGCTAAACTCGGAAGTGTTCACTGCTCAGTGTGAGTACGTGAGCACTAAATCCACTTGATGTGGTGGAAGTAGTGACCCCTGTTTTGCCTTGCTGGTTTAGACAAAAAATATCAAAAATCACAGCCCATACAGCAAGTAATAGTAACCTGTAAAGTAAAAAAACGAGCCACCGCTTTTAAGATCCCGAGTTCGATTCTCGGTCCGGCACACAAAATGGTTCAAATGGCTCTGAGCACTATGGGACTTAAGCTCTGTGTCATCAGTCCCCTAGAACGTAGAACTACTTCAACCTAACTAACCTAAGGACATCACACACATCCATGGCCGAGGCAGGATTCGAACTTGCGACCGTAGCGCTCACGCGGTTCCAGACTGAAGCGCCTAGAACCGCACGGCCACGCCGGCCGGCGGTCCGGCACACAGTTTTAATCTTCCAGGAAGTTTCACATCAGCACACACTCCGCTGCAGAGTGAAAATCTCATTCTGGAAGCAGTTAATCTATTTAGACTTACACAATGCTACGCAGCAAGTAACATATAAAACATCATAAACATGTTACATAGAATTAACAAATGATAATATAAACGAAATTCACTGACTTGAGTCGACCCCACGTTACGAGTAACATGAATTACAGCTTAACATACTACCCACTGCGCGACATCAACACCGCAACGAGCTGCTCTATAAGTGTACCAGGCATCGTCGGGACAGTTGAGAGTAATGTCGCTATAACATGCACTGTGAGTGAATGTCAGTAATGTGTCGGCAAATAAGTTAATGAAGAAGGCTGTCAGGAGGTGGACTCATAACGAAGTTATGCATTTAATTTGTTTATACGAGGAAAGGCCAGTATAGTGGCATTGGAAATTTGTGGTAAGTTCCTATGACGCCAAACTGCTGAGGTCATCGGTCCCTAGGCTTACACACTACTTACTCCAACTTGAACTAACTTACGCCAAGGAGAACACACACACACACACACACACACACCCATGCCCAAGGGAGGACTCGAACGTCCGACGGAGGGAGCCCCGCGAGCCGTGGCAAGGTTCCTCAAACCGCACGGCTACCAGGCGCGGCTAGTATTATGGAATTATACTGAATTACAGGAATTGAAAGGGACATCACACCATTGGGATCACGGATTTACTTCAAACTTTGTACATCTTTAGCACGCTGTTCAAACAAAATAACGTACAAGTAGTAAGGTGCACTACTTCGGCAATTCCGAAAAAATCGCAAGAGACGTTTATTGGGCAACTGATGTATTTGTGTGGGGGTGTTGGACGATAGAGTTAATGGTGGTCAGGTGGTTAGCGTTTGACCTTTGCAAGACGAACATGTTTGAGACGACGGTTCGAGTCCTGCTGAAACATTCATTTCTGAAGTAGAATTTCAATTCTGCGACATTTAAAAAAAATTCACCTAGACTATTCTTTCTTGCTACGTCTCACCACTATGCAAGTTAATTACCAAATGGGGCCTGCTTCCGTGTCTCCAGCGCGAAATGTCGACGTGCAAACTAGTCCCGGGTACTTTACCAGATTTTATGTGCAAGGGGTTTCGAAAATCACGAAAGGGATACATTTTCTGGAAAACTCTATGCGTTTCTTAATTTACTCGTCGATAGTTATAAATAGGTTTGTTCTACTAATTAAATTTAATTAAAAATAATAAGTACCCAAATAACATGAAACTCACCAAAAATTCGTGCAAATACACGTAGCTTTTTAATTGTACCTCTCAAATGTCATATGAATTAAATAATATGACCAGTGATGAAAAAAATATAGATTAAAAGCTAAGTTCGAGCGGGAGTCGAGACGTCGTTTCATATACGTTCGTGTTACGTAGCTCGAACGCTAGCTACCTGTTGCTGTTGTTGTTGTGGTCTTCAGTCCTGAGACTGATTTGATGCAGCTCTCCATGCTACTCTATCCTGTGCAAGTCTCTTCATCTCCCAGTACGTACTGCAGCCTACATCCTTCTGAATCAGCTTAGTGTATTCATCTCTTGGTCACCCTCTACGATTTTTACCCTCCACGCTGCCCTCCAGTACTAAATTGGTGATCCCTCGATGTCTCAGAACATGTCCTACCAACCGGTCCCTTCTTCTAGTCAAGTTGTGCCACAAGCTCCTCTTCTCCCCAATTCTATTCAATACCTCCTCATTAGTTATGTGATCTACCCATCTATCTTCAGTATTCTTCTGTAGCACCACATTTCGAAAGCTTCTATTCTCTTCTTGTCTAAGCTATTTATCGTCCATGTTTCACTTCCATACATGGCTACACTCCATACATATACTTTCAGAAACGATTTCCTGACACTTAAATCTATACTCGATGTTAACAAATTTCTCTTCTTCAGAAACGCTTTCCTTGCCATTGCCAGTCTACATTTTATATCCTCTCTACTTCGATCATCATCAGTTATTATGCTCCCCAAATAGCAAAACTCCTTTACTACTTTAAGTGTCTCATTTCCTAATCTAATTCCCTCAGCATCACCCTACTTAATTCGACTACATTCCATTATCCTCGTTTTGCTATTGTTGATGTTCATCTTAACCCTCCTTTCAAGACACTGTCCATTCCGTTCAACTGCTCTTCCAAGTCCTTTGGTGTCTCTGACAGAATTACAATGTCATCGGCGAACCTCAAAGTTTTTATTTTTTTTCCATGGATTTTAATGCCTACTCCGAACTTTTCTTTTGTTTCCTTTATTGCTTGCTCAATATACAGACTGAATAACATCGGGGATAGGCTACAACCCTGTCTCACTTCCTTCCCAACCACTGCTTCCCTTTAACACCCCTCCTTCCGCTGCCGAGCAGTGTGTGAGCAGTGCGCAAGTAGCAGCATTACTGCATTTACTAGGCAATCTTGTATTTTAATAACCGTTTAAATTTTGTGTCGATTTGTTTGCGCTCTCTGTAGATTACTTCAGACGTTCTTCGCACAACAGTTTTTAGCATGGATAGGGACTGTAACTGCTGTGTTCGGATGCAGGCTGAGTTGGCATCCCTTCGCTCCCAGCTTCAGGCAGTGTTGGCTTCGGTCACACAGCTTGAGGCTGTTGCCAATGGGCATCACTGTGGTGTTCCGGATGGGGGTTTGTCAGGGACGGCCAGCTCGTCCCACGCATCCCCCGATCGGACTACGACTGTGGTTGCCCGGGATACTGCCCGCATTGAGGCTGATCCCTCCCCTGTGGTAGAGTGGGAGGTCGTCTCAAGGTGTGGCAGGGGGCGAAAGACATTCCGGAGGGCTGAACGGAAGGCCTCTCCGGTTTGTCTGACGAACCGGTTTCAGGCTCTGTCTCAGGCTGATACTGATCTTCGGCCTGAGATGGCTGCTTGTCCTGTTCCAGAGGTTGCCCCTCAGTCTGCAAGATCCGGGCGGTCGCAGAGGGTGGGCTTACTGGTAGTTGGGAGCTCCAACGTCAGGCGCGTAATGGGGCCCCTTAGGGATATGGCAGCAAGAGAGGGGAAGAAAACCAATGTGCACTCCGTGTGCATACCGGGGGGAGTCATTCCAGATGTGGAAAGGGTCCTTCCGGATGCCATAAAGGGTACAGGATGCGTGCACCCATCTGCAGGTGGTCGCTCATGTCGGCACCAATGATGTGTGTCGCTATGGATCCGAGGAAATCCTCTCTGGCTTCCGGCGGCTATCTGATTTGGTGAAGACTGCCAGTCTTGCTAGCGGGATGAAAGCAGAGCTACCATCTGCAGCATCGTCGACAGGACTGACTGCGGACCTTTGGTACAGAGCCGAGTGGAGGGTCTGAATCAGAGGCTGAGACGGTTCTGCGACCGTGTGGGCTGCAGATTCCTCGACTTGCGCCATAGGGTGGTGGGGTTTCGGGTTCCGATGGATAGGTCAGGAGTCCACTACACGCAACAAGCGGCTACACGGGTAGCAGGGGTTGTGTGGCGAGGGCTGGGCGGTTTTTTAGGTTAGATGGCCTTGGGCAAGTACAGAAAGGGCAACAGCCTCAACGGGTGCAGGGCAAAGTCAGGGTATGCGGGGACCAAGCAGCAGTCGGTATTGTAAATGTAAACTGTCGAAGCTGCGTTGGTAAAGTACTGGAACTTCAAGCGCTGATAGAAAGCACCGAAGCCGAAATCGTTATAGGTACAGAAAGCTGGTTGAAGCCAGAGATAAATTCTGCCGAAATTTTTACAAAGGTACAGACGGTGTTTAGAAAGGATAGATTGCATGCAACCGGTGGTGGAGTGTTCGTCGCTGTTAATAGTAGTTTACCCTGTAGTGAAATAGAAGTGGATAGTTCCTGTGAATTATTATGGGTGGAGGTTACACTCAACATCCGAGCTAGGTTAATAATTGGCTCCTTTTACCGACCTCCCGACTCAGCAGCATTAGTGGCAGAACAACTGAGAGAAAATTTGGAATACATTTCACATAAATTTTCTCAGCATGTTATAGTCTTAGGTGGAGATTTCAATTTACCAGATATAGACTGGGACACTCAGATGTTTAGGACGGGTGGTAGGGACAGAGCACCGAGTGACATTATACTGAGTGCACTATCCGAAAATTACCTCGAGCAATTAAACAGAGAACCGACTCGTGGAGATAACATCTTGAACCTACTGATAACAAACGGACCCGAACTTTTCGACTCTGTATGTACAGAACAGGGAATCAGTGATAATAAGGCCGTTGCAGCATCCCTGAATATAGAAGTTAGTAGGAATATAAAAAAAGGGAGGAAGGTTTATCTGTTTAGCAAGAGTAATAGAAGGCAGATTTCAGACTACCTAACAGATCAAAATGAAAATTTCTGTTCCGACACTGACAATGTTGAGTGTTTATGGAAAAAGTTCAAGGCAATCGTAAAATGCGTTTTAGACGGGTACGTGCCGAGTAAAACTGTGAGGGACGGGAAAAACCCACCGTGGTACAACAACAAAGTTAGGACTACTGCGAAAGCAAAGAGAGCGTCACTCTAAGTTTAAACGCAGCCAAAACCTCTCAGACAAACAGAAGCTAAACGATGTCAAAGTTAGCATAAGGAGGGCTATGCGTGAAGCGTTCAGTGAATTCGAAATTAAAATTCTATGTACCGACTTGACAGAAAATCCTCGGAAGTTCTGGTCTTACGTTAAATCAGTAAGTGGCTTGAAACAGCATATCTAGACACTCCGGGATGATGATGGCATTGAAACAGAGGATGACACGCGTAAAGCTGAAATACTAAACACCTTTTTCCACAGCTGTTTCACAGAGGAAGACCGCACTGCAGTTCCTTCTCTAAATCCTCGCACAAACGAAAAAATGGCTGACATCGAAATAAGTGTCCAAGGAATAGAAAAGCATCTGGAATCATTCAACAGAGTAAAGTCCACTGGACCTGACGGGATACCAATTCGATTTTACACAGAGTACGCGAAAGAACTTGCCCCCCTTCTAACAGCCGTGTACCGCAAGTCTCTAGAAGAACGGAAGGTTCCAAATGATTGGAAAAGAGCACAGGTAGTCCCAGTCTCCAAGAAGGGTCGTCGAGCAGATGCGCAAAACTATAGACCTATATCTCTGACGTCGATCTGTTGTAGACTTTTAGAACATGTTTTTTGCTCGAGTATCATGTCGTTTTTGGAAACCCAGAATCTACTCTGTAGGAATCAACATGGATTCCGGAAACAGCGATCGTGTGAGACCCAACTCGCTTTATTTGTTCATGAGACCCAGAAAATATTAGAGACAGGCTCCCAGGTAGATGCTATTTTTCTTGACTTCCGGAAGGCGTTCGATACAGTTCCGCACTGTCGCCTGATAAACAAAGTAAGAGCCTACGGAATATCAGACCAGCTGTGTAGCTGGATTGAAGAATTTTTAGCAAACAGAACACAGCATGTTGTTATCAATGGAGAGACGTCTACAGACGTTAGAGTAACCTCTGGCGTGCCACAGGGGAGTGTTATGGGACCATTGCTTTTCACAATATATATAAATGACCTAGTAGATAGTGTCGGAAGTCCCATACGGATTTTCGCGGATGATGCTGTAGTATACAGAGAGGTTGCAGCATTAGAAAATTGTAGCGAAATGCAGGAAGATCTGCAGCGGATAGGCACTTGGTGCAGGGAGTGGCAACTGACCCTTAACATAGGCAAATATAATGTATTGCCAATACGTAGAAGGAAGGATCCTTTATTGTATGATTATATGCTAGCGGAACAAACATTGGTAGCAGTTACTTCTGTAAAATATCTGGGAATGTGCGTGCGGGACGATTTGAAGTGGAATGATCATATAAAATTAATTGTTGGTAAGGCGGGTACCAGGTTGAGATTCATTGGGAGAGTGCTTAGAAAATGTAGTCCATCAACAAAGGAGGTGGCTTACAAAACACTCGTTCGACCTACACTTGAGTATTGCTCATCAGTGTGGGATCCGTACCAGATGGGGTTGACGGAGGAGATAGAGGGGATCCAAAGAAGAGCGGCGCGTTTCGTCACAGGGTTATTTGGTAACCGTGATAGCGTTACGGAGATGTTTAACAAACTCAAGTGGCAGACGTACATCGCCCTTGTATAGACCCTCTATATACTCCTTCCACCCTTCTGCTTTCCCTTCTTTGCTTAGAACTGTTTTTCCATCAAAGCTCTTGATACTCATGCAAGTGGTTCTCCTTTCTCCAAAGGTCTCTTTAATTTTCCTGCAGTAAGGAACTATCTTACCCCTAGTGAGATAAGCCTCTACAACCTTCCATTTGTCCTCTAGCCATCCCTGCTTAGCCATTTTGCACTTCCTGTCGATCTCATTTTTGAGACGTTTGTATTCCTTTTTGCCTGCTTCATTTACTGCATTTTTATATTTTCTCCTTTCATCAATTAAATTCAATATTTCTTCTGTTACCCAAGTATTTCTACTAGCCCTCGTCTTTTTACCTATTTGATCCTCTGCTGCCTTTACTATTTCATCCCTCAGAGCCACCCATTCTTCCTCTACTGTATTTCTTTCCCCCATTCCTGTCAATTATTCCCTTATGCTCTCCCTGAAACTCTGTACAACCTCTGGTTCTTTCGGTTTATCCAGGTCCCATCTCCTTAAATTCTCACCTTTTTGCAGTTTCTTCAGTTTTAATCTACAGCTCATAACCAATAGATTATGGTCAGAGTCCACATCTGCCCCTGGAAATGTCTTACAATTTAAAACCTGGTTCCTAAATCTCTGTCTTACCATTATATAATCTATCTGATACCTTTTAGTATCTCCAGGGTTCTTTCATGTAAACAACCTTCTTTCACGATTCTTAAACCAAGTGTTAGCTATGATTAAGTTATTCTCTGCGCAAGATTCTACCAGGCGGCCTCCTCTTTCATTTCTTAGCCCCAATCCATATTCACTTAATATGTTTCGTTTCTCTCCCTTTTCCTACTCTTGAATTCCAGTCACCCATGTCAATTAAATTTTCGTGTCCCTTCACTATCTGAATAATTTCTTTTATCTCATCATACATTTCATCAATTTCTTCATCATCTGCAGAGCTAGTTGGCATATTAACTTGTACTACTCTAGTAGGCGTGGGCTTCGTGTCTATCTTGGCCACAATAATGCGTTCACTATGCTGTTTGTAGTAGCTTACCCGTAGTCCCATTTTTTTATTCATTATTAAACCTACTCCTGCATTACCCCTATTTGATTTTGTATTTATAACCCTGTATTCACCCTGACCAAAAGTCTTGTTCCTCCTGCCACCGAACTTCACTAATTCCCACTATATCTAACTTTAACCTATCCATTTCCCTTTTTAAATTTTCTAACCTACCTGCCCGATTAAGGGATCTGACATTCCACGCTCCGATCCGTAGAACGCCAGTTTTCTTTCTCCTGTTAACAACGTCCTCTTGAGTAATCCCCGCCCGGAGATCCGAATGGGGGGACTATTTTACATCCGGAACATTTTACCCAAGAGGACGCCATCATCATTTAACCATACAGTAAAGCTGCATGCCCTCGGGAAAAATTACGGCTGTAGTTTCCCCTTGCTTTCAGCCGTTCGCAGTACCAGAACAGCAAGGCCATTTTGGTTAGTGTTACAAGGCCAGATCAGTCAATCATCCAGACTGTTGCCCCTGTAACTACTGAAAAGGCTGCTGCCCCTCTTCAGGAACCACACGTTTGTCTGGCCTCTCAACAGATACCCCTCCGTTGTAGTTGCACCTATGGTACGGCTATCTGTATCGTTGAGGCACGCAAGCCTCCCCACCAACGGCACGGTCCATGGTTCATGGGGGGAGGCTACCTGACCATCATTAATGCTAACGCCCCGCACCTACGCATAGATACATCAGCTACATAACAGACGCGTAACATTTCTCTAGCGATTTTCTCGGAATTGTCTGAGTATTGCGCCTTACTACTAGCACATTATGTTGTTTTAACGGCCTCCTCAAGGTGTACAAAGTTTGAAGTAAATCTGTGATCCCAACGTCGTGGCCTCCCCTTGTGAAATGATAAGCAAAGTTCTCTGGCTGAAATGGAATCAGCCTTCAAGACTTCCACACAAGGTCGTCGCCAGCTTAACGACTAGGGGTGGGGGAGGGGGGGGGGGCAGCGGGTGACTGGATCGGGTATATATGTATGTGTGTTACAACAAAAAGTAGTCACAGGAATAAAAAATTTAAGAAACCAAATAAAATTTATCACAACACTGAATTTCGGTCTCTTTTTTTCTCTCGTTTTAAAACATTTATTAACTTCCATCATGGTTTCTTAAAATAAGTTTCATGTGATTTTTTATTAATTTGCTTAATTCACGCCACAGTACTACAGTACAGGGGAGCACCAAAATTTTAATGCTTTTCCTATTGCAGAGAAGATGTTTCCCGACTGTTTTGAGATATTGACACCAGTTACTTTACTAAGGGGTTCTAGGCACTTCAGTCTGGAACCGCGCGACCGCTACAGTTGCAGGTTCGAATCCTTCCTCGGGCATGGATGTGTGTGATGTCCTTAGGTTAGTTAGGTTTAAGTAGTTCTAAGTTCTAGGGGACTGATGACCTCAAATGTTGAGTCCCATAGTGCTCAGAGCCATTTTGATCCAGTTACTTTAGTTGAATTCTGTTTATTGAGCCACAATTTTCAGTTTTTTTTATGTTTAAAGTTGTGGGTAGATTTCACATATTCTTTTCCACTGCTGTGAAATATAATCCAAACAATCAAAACAGTTTAAGGCAGCACAAACAGGGCCGCCGTTAGGGGAGAGGAGGGGGGGGGGGGCGAAGGCGCAAGCGGGCCAAGGGGGCTCATCCTCCCAGATGCCTAAACAAATACACGAGAAACGCAAGTTTAGTATGTGCACTATGATTTTGAACCAAAGTCTGGGGGAAGAGACCCTCACTGGATTGTTTAAAAAACATGTATACATGCATAGCTCGTGATTAAATTGATAGAAAATACTATTGAATTTATGTACACTGTGAGGATAAAAAAAAGGTCATAAAAAGACGTTGTTTGGTTTTCTTGCATTAAAGTTTACTGACTTTATCCAAAAACCGAAGTTTAAAATTGGGTAGGGGCCCAAGAGCATTTCCCCGGGGCCCATAGGTCCTAACGCCCGCACTAAGCACAAGGGCGTCACAAGCCAATACGTTAGGGGAGTAGCACGCGAAAGAGGATGAGGAAATGAATAAATTCTTGTACACTGATTCAAGTAGAAAACTGTTTATTAACAATTAATACTGTTAACAATTAAAATGAATATTTTAAACGACTTACATTTGAGGGAAATCCGTTAAAACACAATCTTTGCTGATTTTTTGTAAATTCCTGCAACACTTAGTCAATGAAAGCTTCTTTATAGTCAAAAATTAATTTTCTGTGGATGTTCATCATTGCTAGGCCGTTGAGACGACATTCTACCATTGTATTTCTCAACCAAGTTTTTATTCGTCTTAAACTGCTAAAAGACCGATAGCCAGAGCATGTTGTACAAGAGAGAGTAATCAAAATTTTCAAAGCTTTTTGGGTCTCTAGAAAGTAGCTTTCGTTTCTTTAATTATATTGCAAATAGTTAACTCCTATTGGTTCTGTGTATTCTGCCATAATTTTTCCAAAGTTCAATTTCACTTTTAATGGTTGACAAATAGTAAAACCGGGCGAAGGTTTCACAAGCTCTTATCAGTTGATCAACTAACATGGTTTTCATTTGCACTGGATGTAATTTAGAGAAAGCGAATGATGTAGTGTTTTCATTAGTAAAACGTACTTCGAGAGATGCAATAATGGTGTCCAAATAATGTATTATAAATGGCCTCCTCCAAAATTCCAATGGATTTTCTGCTGGAGGGTTTCTTCGATGTTGCAGACTTTCAGCAACGCGCAGCATTGTTTTTAAGTCTTCAAGACCGATTTTTTCTGCAGTGGCCATAGCTTCTTCCAAAATCTCGTCCGTTACTTTTTCCGCATTGTCACGGTGAGTTTTCAGCAATTGCAAAATTAATTTTGTTGTGTTGCGAGGTCTTGACTGTGCCTAAAGTTATGGGCTGCAGAATATTAACCACAGGTTGCATCAAAGCAGAATATTTGGCATTTAAAATTACGCTAACAATAAACTGACAGCCAGAAGCAGCTGCATGGAACTGAAAAGCGTATTTTCTGGTTGAACCTTTTCCTTCACATGATAAGGTTTCTAATGCTTACATTATAGAGGGAAAATCCTCCTTGAATAGTCTGACGTTTTTGTGTATTTCACTCCATCTTGTTTCACACAGAGATGAAATATTGGGCATAAGCTTCCTCATGAGTACTTATTCACGAAAAAAACTAATAATGTCTTTGATGATTCTCATGTCGCTCCGAATCTCAGAAAGTTCGTTGAGATCATTGATCACTAGATTAAGTTTGTGCGAAGAGCAGTGAAAGAATAAAGCCTTCGTGTATTTGAGGGATCAAGATTTTCCTATGACAAAAATTCGTCGATGTTTTGTGCAGTGGATTTAGCTTCAAGAGCTTCAACCCGACAAAGCCAACAAACATTTATTCCACTTTGTTTGATTCTTCATCGAAATACCGGATACCAATAAACAACTTCCAGAAATATCATCTGTTTCATCTGCTAATATACTGAACGATTCAGCCTTTTTCACATTCGTTATAATACTAGCCTTAGGAACAACCCCACATATTCCGATAATTTCATCTTGGATATGAACCGATCGATAGCTTGCATTTTTTCCCGTTCTCAATATGCAGTTTCAGAACTATGTCTTCTGCTGCAAACCGTTCCTTGTATAACCCTTCAATAACTCCTTCACCATAATGCTTACCTCTAACAGCTATGTCGTAATTCCCGCAAACCGTAATGCGAGAAATAAGGTTTTCTGGGAGTAGTAGTGGATTTGCACATCCACTGGCACACTTCCAACAAATACCCAAGCAGCTTTCAAAGCCGCTTTGTGGAGGTGAGTTACTACGTGTTTTTTGCACTGCTCGTGTATGTCTTTAAACTTACAGTATGGACTGACATTAAAAGATCCCAATACTCTCCTGACACAATTAGGATTTGGAGGAAACAATACACAGTACTTTCAGAACGCTCCTTTTTTGTAACGGGAGTATACAAGCAATGTGAGTAAGACTCCAACCAAGAATAATTTCGTTTTAAATACGTCGCGTCTTTCATAGAGTCATAAGACTTGGGAGGGTCCAACAGTTATCAAGCAGTTCTCTCTTCAGTACGGTCGATATAACTGACGCTTGATTGACATATCGACCAATGTGATATTGGTCGCAGTCGTTAATTCCAAAATTGACATCTGGGTCCATCTCGAAAACTGTAAAACAAATATTTATATTTCGGAACGGCAATGAGTAGCATAGGAAAAGTGCGTAAGGCTAATTCTTTTGTGTACGTTGGAGATAGATGCTATTGAATAGCAACTGGCTATCAGATTGTGGGAAACCGGAAAAGTCAACAATTTCCAAAGTTTTCCACCTAGACTCCATGAAAAACATACCTTTGAAAGTGCTGGATTTTTACAAGGCGAGACCCACATAGTCATTACAAAGTAGAGCATGATTTCCAAGCTTTTGAAATAGTTTCCTAGATTGAGATGAATTAGTTTCCTAGATTGAGAATCTCCTGCTGCAAAATCCAGGTCTTTCTCGTTCTCTACTCCTTCATCCTGCTGATTGCTATCTTTATCCAGCTCCTCGCTATCAATGTTTCTGTCGTCTGTCCTTTTGCTCTTTAAACATACCAACATTGCAATAGAAACATACTATAGCATTGAAATTGTATTTACCTATTGATAAAATTTGTTAGTTGGCTTACCATAGATACGATACACTTTTTAAAGTAAGTTTTATTCAAACTATCCAACGATGTTAATCTATCATGGCAAAAAAGAACAGTTTTTTTTAGAGGTGTAAAACCATCTTCCCCGCAAAGAAGTTTGTTTGAAAGCGATTACAGGTAACAGTTCTGTGTACAATCAGGTTGAAGGTAACACATCTTTTAGCTTTATACACCAACACATCTTTTAGCTTTATACACCAACGTCATATGTACAAGGTTTTTTAGATTTAGTGTAAATTACTAAACAGAAAAACTACACTCCTGGAAATTGAAATAAGAACACCGTGAATTCATTGTCCCAGGAAGGGGAAACTTTATTGACACATTCCTGGGATCAGATACATCACATGATCACACTGACAGAACCACAGGCACATAGACACAGGCAACAGAGCATGCACAATGTCGGCACTAGTACAGTGTATATCCACCTTTCGCAGCGATGCAGGCTGCTATTCTCCCATGGAGACGATCGTAGAGATGCTGGATGTAGTCCTGTGGAACGGCTTGCCATGCCATTTCCACCTGGCGCCTCAGTTAGACCAGCGTTCGTGCTGGACGTGCAGACCGCGTGAGACGACGCTTCATCCAGTCCCAAACATGCTCAATGGGGGACAGATCCGGAGATCTTGCTGGCCAGGGTAGTTGACTTACACCTTCTAGAGCACGTTGGGTGGCACGGGATACATGCGGACGTGCATTGTCCTGTTGGAACAGCAAGTTCCCTTGCCGGTCTAGGAATGGTAGAACGATGGGTTCGATGACGGTTTGGATGTACCGTGCACTATTCAGTGTCCCCTCGACGATCACCAGTGGTGTACGGCCAGTGTAGGAGATCGCTCCCCACACCATGATGCCGGGTGTTGGCCCTGTGTGCCTCGGTCGTATGCAGTCCTGATTGTAGCGCTCACCTGCACGGCGCCAAACACGCATACGACTATCATTGGCACCAAGGCAGAAGCGACTCTCATTGCTGAAGACGACACGTCTCCATTCGTCCCTCCATTCACGCCTGTCGCGACACCACTGGAGGCGGGCTGCACGATGTTGGGGCGTGAGTGGAAGACGGCCTAACGGTGTGCGGGACCGTAGGCCAGCTTCATGGAGACGGTTGCGAATGGTCCTCGCCGATACCCCAGGAGCAACAGTGTCCCTAATTTGCTGGGAAGTGGCGGTGCGGTCCCCTACCCGTGCGTCGCTGCGGTCCGGTCCCAGGTCGACGGGCACGTGCACCTTCCGCCGACCACTGGCGACAACATCGATGTACTGTGGAGACCTCACGCCCCACGTGTTGAGCAATTCGGCGGTACGTCCACCCGGCCTCCCGCATGCCCACTATACGCCCTCGCTCAAAGTCCGTCAACTGCACATACGGTTCACGTCCACGCTGTCGCGGCATGCTACCAGCGTTAAAGACTGCGATGGAGCTCCGTATGCCACGGCAAACTGGCTGACACTGACAGAGGCGGTGCACAAATGCTGCGCAGCTAGCGCCATTCGACGGCCAACACCGCGGTTCCTGGTGTGTCCGCTGTGCCGTGCGTGTGATCATTGCTTGTACAGCCCTCTCGCAGTGTCCGGAGCAAGTATGGTGGGTCTGACACACCGGTGTCAATGTGTTCTTTTTTCCATTTCCAGGAGTGTATATATCATGGCGTAGTATTGTTGTGATATTGCGAAAAATAATTCGCACATGTAAGTTTTCTCACAGTCGCACAAGGATAAATAATCACTTATTCACTACATGCTTCAGGGAAGTTGTCATGAATTCGTTTGTTTCTGCCAAAACAAATGAACAGCGACAGTCTTTTAGTTTGCACTTTGTACTGTGTTATAGGAACCAGTATGTTGAGGAAGTTTAATGAAATAAATTCACGTCAGAACTCACAAATTGATAACTAAAGATAAGTGAAATTCAGAAAGCAAAAAGCGGGATGAAGCGAACACCAGCCTTAAATTTATCATTGTATAGGTCGCTAAGAAGTTATTTTTAGATTAGTTGCTGAAAATCGTACTGGCTACAGAATCAATTATTATTGTTTTCGATTTATTTATTTATTTATTATTTTTATACGAGTGAATGAAGGGAGTTAGTAACAAAAGGGCGTCGTCGACTCGATTTCGAAGTCCCTAGTTCATCAAAAGGGCTGGTCTTCCAATTTGCTTATCATTAGCTGTTGATCCAAGAGCAACTCCTTCGAAGCGGGATAAGCATTTCCTTTAATGACAGTTTTCAAACAACTGTTGAAATATGCAATCGATAGCAATAAACATGCAAATTCTCTTTCCCAGTATCTCATCTACACATATAACTAGAACTGTAATTGGTCGATGTCTATACATAGGAGATACTTAAGTAAAGTTAATATGAATGGTCATTATAACAGAAATAGACAACAAAACTATTATTTTTAGACTTTCTGTCTGTCTGGCGGTATGTTAATGGGTGCCTACCGCAAAAAGTAAAAAAAAATCTGGTACGTTTCATATTGGTACTCGTTCCATCTTGGTACACAGCCTAGAAGCCGAGTTATCGCATTTTTTGTCATAACAGCGTGCGCGGTTGCACACCGCAGGGCATTGTTGCCTGATGTAAACAATGCAATGAAATGTGGCCGCACGGCAGAAGTTTGATGGCTGTAGGCCGCGCCGTGCTTTACATGCTCGGAAGGTCACAAGGAAAAGTTAGTTGATAATAAATCGGAAGATGCTTGAATAAAAACCTTCCGTCGACAATAATAGTACGACTATTTATAGCGCACTGTTCGACAGGAGAAAGTTCGTATGAGAAACAATCGCTTAAAAACGATCATGTAGGTCTAGTAAGGACCAGTGAGGTGCGACTTTGCTGCTCTTTAATTTTAATTAATGGTTAGAGCAGGTATCGGCAATATGTTTTGCTGCGGGTCTAAGTCACGTAAAATGTATTGAGGATGTGGTATGAATGTCACAGAAACAGTACTTGTTTTTCGAACAAAGAATTAGGTCAGGTTACCTTCCATTAGGAAAGTGGGTGCTCTCAGCGACTGTTATGTGATTTATAAATTATAGAGCGCAGCAGTAAGTCGTCCTTTTTTTGTAGGTTTTATTACGCAAATCCAGATTTCGGCTAGTGCTTAGCCATTATCAATGCAACGTTTTCTAATCTCGATGCATGCTAGTTCCCAGTTGTTCGGGCGTCAGACACAGTTCTTTGAATAGGTTTTATTGACAGTAATTACAACAGAAAGTGTCACAATACATTGCTTTCAATTCGGGCCCGACTTATAGTACCGTACCAGTGTCCTACGACCCATATTGTTGTCATTGAAAGTATTCTACAGTATCCTGTATTCATAGAATATAGAATTCCAATCCAGCAGAAAAATTGAGTCACTGTGTGGATGCACAATTTGCGAGTTCTTTTAAATCAAGAGGTTCCCTCTGTTCCCTCCGTTCTGTATGCGTGGATTTGGGTACTGGCTTTACCCACAATAATAAGAGGTTAGCTTCAAACACATCCGACATGTTTGTGAGCTGTGAGATACTCTCCTCGCCCATTTGTTCTTTTATTCGTTGCTTTCATAGCCGGTCTTTAGTTAGAGAGTGAAACTGCTAATTCGTGCGACAGTATTGTTTAGAGACCAAACAGGATTAGACCTACCGGTACATGAAGCCAGCAGAGGTCACAACAATTTTCTATACCTCCTCCTTCCAGATGGTTTAACACTTCACTGCTGCTTGTGAGCATCTTAAAGGGCTTCATCAAAGCCCCAATTTCGAAGAGGATTATAAATATGGTGTCGAAATATGAAAGAGTATTTTCTCAAATTAACATTATGCATAAGCTGACGTTTATATCAACACTAATAAGTAATCATAAATAGATGTATATAAGAACTGAAAGCAATCACTCACCAAAAACGTTTCTGATATCTATATTGTGTTGTTGTACGACTGCGTAAGGAAATTAGGCCGGAATCCTTTTGTTATAATTTTATATGATTCTTATTTCCACCGTAACCGATGTTCTTTGCAACCAGGCCACAAAGAAATGTAAATCTAAGAAAATACGAGCTTCCCCATCTCCCGTATATTCGTCGTATGTGAGTGACTTTTAAACAAGTACAATTTCTTAACATCATCCCCAAATGCAGTAGTTATTAGACAGCCAACTCACTCACGAATGTACGCGCCTTTTCTCGTGTTGAAGCCAGTCTGATATTAAATATTACTTATGTTTTTTTAGTGTTCGGTGGCATAGTTCCCACTTGCGTATATCGCTATTGCTGCAACGTTTTTTCACGGCGAGAACTATTATGCGGCTTTATAAATAAACACATTTTCGAAATTACTGCAACGGCTGGCGAAATAATCAGAAAGATTAAAAAAAAAAAAAAACGGAGAAGGCGAATTACAATGGCGACCGAGTACCGTGACCATTATTGAAATAATAAACAATCAAATAATTATTACTCTAATTAGAACTATTGTCCTCTGTTTTATGCTACGCCAACTGCAGACTACACGCTAATACCAATGCCTTTACCAGTACCAGTATATAAAGTTGAAAATTATTTACTCTGTACATTTATTGGGAAAAGGAAATTTCGGGAAAAATTTAAATGACAACAAAGGTAAGAGTGACAGCTCTATTACGCTTTGATTGGGTGTAAATGTGGGATTAGTGAGTCATTTCTGCGATACCGGTTTTTTCATAAATTTTCATCAGTAGTTTTGTAGATTTTTGATTAGTATTGCACGTAAATATTTCAGAAGATGGCGAACGGATTTTAGTCGTTGCGCGCGAGTTTGTCAATCGCTTGTCTATTGTTCGATCAGAGACCTATTTTACAGTCGTGAATTTTACAAGTAGCGCGATCTCGTATGTTGTGGAATTTTTTCAATAGTGAAACGTGGTTGTACACCATACAACGAATATTTATAGACATGGTGAAGCTCAGGTCGCAAACTAATACTATGGAGCATACATCCAGTACATATTCAGATCCGAAAAATTAATCCACATCATTGCCATAACTCAGCAGAACAGCGGTGCCATCGTGTTGAACCTGAAGAAACTGAGGACAAAATTGAGGAATGTATGGAGGTATCTTCTCAACAAAAGGAAGAACTCAGAAATGTTTAATAACGCACGTGTATTCGACAAAAGAGCTGGTGTTATTCAGACGTATCAGTACCGCATGGATGTCCGACCCACGAAACTTTCTACAAAAATACGCACACTATACCATGGTTCCAACGTGAAGCAGTAGTTCAAGAACTAAAACGAATGTTATTCTGGAACTTTATAGGAACCTTACTCTCACCATACAGCAGCCCGCTACTCGCACTGAAGAAAGCTGACAACAGTGTGAGGCTTGTCCTCAACGCCCGGGAGATTATTGTTGCTGTTACTGCCCGGCCAGAAAATTTGGAAGGACAAATCCAGCGGTAAAGTATTTGTCTAGCGTTGATCGCCGGAGCCCATATTGGCAAATAGCATTATCTCCTGATAGTAGGAAGTACCCAGTTTTTATTTTCGCCGGTAGATTTTACCAGTACTGAGTCTTGCTTTTCGGGTTATACTTCAGTGCTGGGGTTTCACAACTGCACTTGAAACAGTTCTAGGTCCCGATCTATTAGACAATCACACCGTGTACATTGAAGATATTTTAATCGCCACCGTTACCTGGGAGGAACATTTAGACTACTTCAAAGGACGCTACAAAGATTTTCGGCAGCTGGAGTGACGGCCAGGCTCAAGAAGTCTTACGTTTGTGAGAAAAAACATTAAATTTTTAGGCCATGTAATCTCACCTGCCGTGATAAAACCAGACCCTGAAAAGCTGATGGCAATAAAGAAATTTCCTGTTCCATGAACAAAACGGCAGCTTAAAGCGTTTATGGGTTTGTGTTCTTTCTTTCGTCGGTTTGTGTCTAACCACCTACTTAACAGTACTGCTTTGTTAGTATCGTTGAGAAAAGACAAACAGTGGATTTGGACACCGCAGTGAAAAAAATGATTTCAATGAAATAAAACAAGCTCTGATAAATTCTGTCATCCTAGGCCACCCAAATATGAGCTGTGACTTTTGCATCGCCACCGACGCTCCATTTTCTGATTTAGGTGCCTGCCGCTTTCAGCTGACGAAGATGGGGGCACCGATGACATCAAAGTAATCAGTGTTGCTAGCATGACACTTTCGAAACGCGACCGAAGATATTCAACAACAGAGTTAGAGGCTCTCTCAGTCGTATGGGCATTTAAAAAATTTCACTACTATCTGTGTGGCACATACGTAAGAGTATACAGCGATCATCTGGCTCTGAGTTTTCTGCTCACTTGCTAATTGCTACATTATAGCCTAGCGCAATGGGCACTCTTTTTGCAATCGTATGGTTTCTAAACTATACGTATCAACGGTAAAAATAACAAAATTTTGGGATGCTTTATCCCAACTGCCCCAAGGTTTACCAGATTTTGAATAATTAGTTGAACAGGACACTGAATTTCAGATCACGCTTGGAAAAGACTCTAAATTTCAGAAGTATTTTTTTTTTTAGATATGTGCAATAATTTGGCTAAAATTACAAGAAGATCAGCGACGGAAAAAAGTAAGATTTCAGCTCAAAATTGACCCGCCTACTGCTGTCCGGCAGCATTATCAACTTTACCATGACATTTTGTTTTTCAGGAGAGACATTGACAGTGAAGTGTGGTGTATCTCTAAGTACGCCAAGAGAATTAATTTGGCACACACGCTTCACTTGGGGACACTATAGTGCCCGTAAGTGACATCAGAAACGAAATATGTTCTGTTATTTCCCAAATACGCTTCGACACACTCAGCAGATTCTAAAAACTTGTAGCCGGCTGGAGTGGCCGTGCGGTTCTAGGCGCTACAGTCTGGAGCCGAGCGACCGCTACGGTCGCAGCTTCGAATCCTGCCTCGGGCTTGGATGTGTGTGATATCCTTAGGTTAGTTAGGTTTAATTAGTTCTAAGTTCTAGGCGACTGATGACCTCAGAAGTTAAGTCGCATAGTTCTCAGAGCCATTTGAACAATTTTTAAAAAACTTGTATTATTTGCCAGAAGGCTAAGCCTTCAAACTAGAACAGTGAAACGGAATTGCATCTCATCACACCTAAGAACCCACTAAAGTTCGTCTGTATTTGATGCTAATGGACCCCTGCCCTCTGCTCGACGAGGGGTTAAATACATTATTAGTGCTTACAATGTTATCTCCAAGTATGTGAAACTGTGTGCAACCAAATCTACCGCAGCCAAGCTAATAATTAAACGCATGTCGAATGATTACTTTACGTCTCTTGGAAACCGGCAGTACAACAAATTTCACTTGCCACTCCTGGACACAATTTTTAAGGGAACAGGAAATCCGACAAAATTTAATTTCAAAGTATAGCCTGCAATCTAATCCCATTGAAAGAGTGTTTACAGAACTTAACAGACTCATAAGAAGCCATGTACCAAGTAAGCAAACAAAGTGAATCGAATACCTAAATGTTTTGGAACAGGTAGTAAACAACTTGCCTGTTTAACGACACTACTGATACACCATACGATTTAATCCGTAA